>NC_135667.1:48734933-49428919 GCF_964188315.1 Podarcis muralis
TTTACTTCAAATCCTCTTATTTATGTCTTTTAAAAAAAAAAATAGAAGGCGAGTGGGCTGGATCCGGCCCCCGGGCTTTAGTTTGCCTATCCATGAGTTAGACACTAAGAAAAACTGATGGTGAATTTTGGGGCCTGCCTTGCCATGGTTTCTGTTTGCTCGTTTTTATGCCCAATGAGTACTGTTACCAGGGAACTGGAATGGGGGTGAGATACCTCACCCCCAAGCCTTGCCTCTCTACACTACGAGGCAAAGACAAAGAGCTGCTGTACATTGCCAAATGTAGCAATTCGCTAATTGTACTGGCTCAGTGGAAACTTTAGAATATAAAATCACTCCAGTGACGGATTTACAGTGGTACCTCGGGTTACAGACACTTCAGGTTACAGACTCCGCTAACTCAGAAATAGCACCTCGCGTAAGAACTTTGCTCAGGATGAGAACGGAAACGGAGCGGCAGTGGGAGGCCTCCATTAGCTAAAGTGGTACCTCAGGTTAAGAACAGCTTCAGGTTAAGAATGGACCTCCAGATAAATTAAGCTCTTAACCCAAGGTACCACTGTTCACCATTCCAACATTGTTCTACTCAGAAGGAAAATGGCTAGCAGGGGAGGAGCTTGGGACATGGGTAAAAGGTAAAGCGTTCATTAGGTCCAGTCGTGGCCGACTCTAGGGTGGCGGCGCTCATCTCGCTTTACTGGCTGAGGGAGCCGGCGTACAGCTTCCAGGTCATGCGGCCAGCATGACTAAGCCGCTTCTGGTGAACCAGAGCAGCGCACGGAACCACCGTTTACCTTCCCACTGGGAGCGGTACCTATTTATCTACTTGCACTTTGAGGTGCTTTCGAACTGCTAGGTTGGCAGGAGCGGGGAACGAGCAACGGGAGCTCACCCCGTCGCGGGAATTTGGACCACCAACCTTCTGATCGGAAAGTCCTAGGCTCTGGTGGTTTAACCCACAGCGCCACCCGCGTCCCGGGACATGGGTAGGGGCATTCATAATCCCGAAGTGTTGTTGTTTTTTTAGTGCAATCCCTGAAGTGAGTGGGTGATAATCACTGGCATCCTGGCACCTGAGTGCCAGACAGGTCATCATTCCAAGACAATTCTAAACCAACCTCAGTGGATTGGGGTCTCAGTCAAGACAAAGGGTGTGTTTAACTTGGCTGGGGAAACAGGAAAATGTAAATACTTTCCTTTGTTTCACCTGAAGATTAGAATCTGGAGGTCATGTGAGGGAAAGGGCAAGCCTGGCTGGTGCTCAGGTATCTATCAGAAGACCCCTCCCAGTTTATGACATAGTTATGACAATTTCCGCCCTCCCTTCCCCACAGGTGGGCGGGGTTTGCGGCACCGGGTGGGGGCTCACCTGGGCAGGTGCCTCCCACCTATTTGGGCCAGCCTTTGACCCACCCTCAGCCAGGGAGGACAATGGACGGCTGGCCGGGGTTGGGGCAAAGGCCAAAGAAAAGAGGCTGACCCCTTTGTCCAAGCCTCTTTTGGTTTCCCTGGTCGAGGGCAGGTCAAAGGCCGGCCCAAACAGGTGGGAGGCACCTGCCCAGGTGAGCCCCTGCTCAGTGCCGCAAACCCCACCCACCTGTGGGGAAGGAAGGGCAGAAATTGGGGAAATCGTAAGAAAGGGGGGCATCCTTTGTTCGCGGCTTCTCTTGTGCTTCTTCCATGTGGTAGTTGGAAGTCTTGTTGCAACAATAAAGATCAGGCTTACTGGCCTCTGTCTTGCTTCGATCTCCTGGCTGAAGTCTCTTTCTTGTGATCCCTGGCCTGTGTTGTAAATAAAACTTGCCCTTTTCCCTTATGGGGTATCCAAGAGCCCATATAGAGTCCTTCCAAAGGTTCCCTATTGGTAGGAGAAAATAACAGAGGCCAACCAGAGAATATTGAGAAGCAAAGCAGCTAGTAAGCTTGATCTTTACTGATCTGTTGCAACAGGGTGCTCCCCTCACCCGAAGGAGAGGAGGAGGAACCCAGAAAAATGACACGCAAGGCCTTATAAAGACTTTTGAAATTCCCAACCTGTAGATCAAGACCACCCCCAGAAACATCATACAGTGGTGCCTCGCAAGACGAAAATAATCCGTTCCGCGAGTCTCTTCGTCTTGCGGTTTTTTTCGTCTTGCGAAGCAACCCTATTAGCGGCTTAGCGGCTTAGCGCTATTAGCGGTTTAGCGGCTTAGCGGCTATTAAAGGCTTAGCGACTTAGCGGCTAAAAGGCTATTAGCGGCTTAGCGTTTATTAAAGGCTTAGCGGCTTAGCGGCTAAAAGGCTATTAGCGGCTTAGCGTCTATTAAAGGCTTAGCGGCTTAGCGGCTAAAAGGCTATTAGCGGCTTAGAAAAAGGGGGGGAGCGAAAAAAATCGCAAGACTCGCAAGACGTTTCCGTCTTGCGAAGCAAGCCCATAGGGAAAATCGTCTTGCGAAGCGCATCGAAAAACGGAAAACCCTTTCGTCTAGCGGGTTTTTCGTCTTGCGAGGCATTTGTCTTGCGGGGCACCACTGTACATATATCACAGAAGGGGTGTAACCTAAGACCACCCCTCAGATACATCATACCTACATCACAAAAAAGGCGGTCTAAACAGAAATTTGAATGTTGTTTTTTCTGCTGTCATTGTTTATCTCCTGTCTAGCAGGTTACTTGATTGGATTTCCTGGGGAGCCTGGCCAATCTTTTGTAATGATAAATACTTAGTTCCTGGGCCAGGTCACAGGCTCACACCCTATTCGTATCTTAAATGTGCCCTTAAGACAGGATTTGTGAGGAAAGAGACAATGGGGAGGTTTCCCACTTTGACCTTGCAGAGAAAACATTTGCTCAGTTTAGGAATCAAAATGGTTCCAGGTTGGCCTTCCTGTGCTGATCTATGTACGTGCTTGGTTGGTACGCTCATGAACATTACCATATATCGAAGGCTTCAAAATTCAAAATTCCTATTCCCAAGGACTCCCAGTACGCAACTGTGAATGAAGTTGGATTCACTGTAATATTTCTTGCTTGAGAACAAGTAATTTACTCCCTGCCAAGTTTTCTCTTAAAAGTTTTGAGAGCTGAACGAGTCTGTCTCTGTGTTAATATGTAATGGGAAGGAATGTTTGTTAAGTAGGTTGGTCACCAGGCAGGAGGAAGGGAGCTCTCCTTACTGCATTGACAGAGGTGCTTAAATCAGAATTTGGAGGTCAAATGTGGTAACGAGTCACTGGCCCTTCTTCTGCGCCTTGGGTTAAAAAAGGCAGTTGGCGTCATTAAACACACTTCCAGATCTTCACTTACACAATTAGCTCTGGGAAATGGGACTCGCTCACCACATCAGTACTTTGGTCTACAACCTAGCCGTGACAATGGAGCTGCTATGTTTTTTGCAACATTAAATATTCCTAGATGTAGGAGAGCGTTTTTCTATGACAAAGTTCTGTGCTTTGCCATCTTTGTGGAAGGGTGATTTTGCGGGATAAGCAGTCACCTCTCACCAACGTGCTTAAGCCCAAGGAATGCATGAAGGGGTTAATGCCATAGAGTAAGCTGTCCTGCCAGGCTTAGCTATGCCACTTCCCCTTTCCTTGGAGGGAAATTGGTAATCAAGCCTTTGATCACCTCTAGTCTACAGAAATGTGAGACGCCCCATCAGTCTTGGCATTCTGCCTGCTCTTGTTTAGGGAAGAATTCCCCTGAATTTGAACTTCCTTGTCCTAGTTGAACCATTTTAATGTTTATACCTTTTAACTGGGGTGGGTTCTTTTGGTATATTTTCATTATGTGTGGCTTTTAAGATTGATTTTGTACTTGTAAACTGCTTAAAAGCCATTTTGGCACATTAATTCATAATACAGTGGTACCTCGGGCTGCAGACGCTTCAGGTTACGCGTTTTCGGGTTGTGCACCACGCCGAACCCGGAAGTACCGGAACAGCTTACTTCCGGGTTCCGGCACTCGCGCATGTGCACAACCACTAAATCGTGCTTTGCACATGCACAGAAGCGCCAAATCGCGACCTGCATGTGCGCAGGCGTGGTGCTGCGGGTTGCGAACGTTGCGGTTTGTGAACGCGCCTCCCGCATGGATCATGTTCGCAACCCGAGGTTCCACTGTAACTTGGGTGAGGTATGCTAGACTGAGCAATAGCGACTGGCTGAAAATCTCTGTGAGCTTCACAAGCGAGTGAGGATTTGAACCCAGGTCTCCCTCATTTTACACTCTCTCCATTCTGTTACACCGCTGTGAAGCAAAATATGTATCTCCTCTGTGGGCCTGAAAATCCAAGAATTCTGATCTTGACTGTGGGTGATTCTTCATCCTGTATGTTTTGGAACACAATTAGATTCGAGGTTTGGAGTCAGGGTGTGAAAAGCTTACAATCCTGTTTTTTTTCTGTTTGGCTGGATTTTAGGCTCCCACCAGTAAGCCAAGAGGTATAGAACAGATGTTGGCAGACTCTATCAATCATTCAAGGAAGTACGGCTTGCGGCAGGTAAGGAAACAGTGTGGGTTTATGGAAGCAACTGCATTTTGCCTGTATTCACTGTCGTCTCCTGGTCTCAGAATCATAGAATTGTAGAGTTGGAAGGGACCCTGAGGGTCATCTAGTCCAACCCTCTGCAATGCAGGCATCGCCTAGAGATATAAGCCATGCTTCTGAATGCGAATCAAATCATGAGACAAGTGTGATCTTAAATACCCCCCACCCCAAGGCCCTTAAATTGGGATGCGGCACATTTAGCAGGTGCCTCGCAGGAGGGACGCGGGTGGCGCTGTGGGTAAAAGCCTCAGCGCCTAGGGCTTGCCGATCGAAAGGTCGGCGGTTCGAATCCCCGCGGCGGGGTGCGCTCCCGTTGCTCGGTCCCAGCGCCTGCCAACCTAGCAGTTCGAAAGCACCCCCAGGTGCAAGTAGATAAATAGGGACCGCTTTATAGCGGGAAGGTAAACGGCGTTTCCGTGTGCTGCGCTGGCTCGCCAGATGCAGCTTTGTCACGCTGGCCACGTGACCCGGAAAGTGTCTCCGGACAGCGCTGGCCCCCGGCCTCTTGAGTGAGATGAGCGCACAACCCTAGAGTCTGTCAAGACTGGCCCGTTCGGGCAGGGGTACCTTTACCTTTACCTTTTTACATTTAGCAAACCAGACAACTAGCCTGCTACACGATGTAGGTAAATCGTGTCAATGCTCAGTGCTCAGCCATTGCAGGACTTTGGGGCGTGGCCACTTCTCAGAGATTTCCGCTTTAATTTAAAGAAGAAGCAGAAGCCCTGGAACAGACTAGCTTCTCACACTTAGTAGACCATGGGTAGGCAAACAAAGGCCCGGGGGCCAGATCCGGCCCATTCGCCTTCTAAATCTGGCCCACGGACGGTCCGGGAATCAGCGTGTTTTTACATGAGTAAAATGGGTTATTTGTGGGTCATAATAATAATAATAATAATAATAATAATAATTTATTTGTACCCCGCCCATCTGGCTGGGTTTCCCCAGCCACTCTGGGCAGCTTCCGACAAAGATTAAAAATACATTAAAATGTCACATATTAAAAACTTCCCTGAACAGGGCTGCCTCCAGATGTCTTCTAAATTATCAGGTTTATCTCTGACATCTGATGGGAGGGCATTCCACAGGGCGGGCGCCACTACCAAGAAGGCCCTCTGCCTAGTTCCCTGTAGCTTTGCTTCTCGCATTGAGGGAACTGCCAGAAGGCCCTCTGCGCTGGACCTCAGTGTCCGGGCAGAACGATGGGGGTGGAGACGCTCCTTCAGGTATACTGGACCGAGGCCGTTTTGGGCTTTAAAGGTCAGCACCAACACTGAATTGTGCTTGGAAATGTACTGGGAGCCAATGTAGGTCTTTCAAGACCGGTGTTATGTGGTCTCAGTGGCATAGGAATTCATTCATTCCCCCCAAAAAATATAGTACAGCCCCCCCCCAAGGTCTGAGGGACAGTGGACTGGCCCCCTGCTGAAAAAGTTTGCTGACCTCTGTAGTAGACCTTAGCAACTAATAGACATGGACAGGCACCTCCCAACATCTTCAGCAGTTGGTGCCAAGCTAGACCTTTTGCAAAATCGCCGTTAAAAGTGGTGTATGAAAGGCATTGGGACGCGGGTGGTGCTGTGGGTAAAACCTCAGTGCCTAGGACTTGCCGATCGTATGGTCGGTGGTTCGAATCCCCGCGGCGGGGTGAGCTTCCATCGTTCGGTCCCAGCTCTTGCCCACCTAGCAGTTCGAAAGCGCCCTTAAGTGCAAGTAGATAAATAGGTACCGCTTTATAGTGGGAAGGTAAATGGCGTTTCCGTGTGCTGCGCTGGTGCTGGCTCGCCAGCTGCAGCTTCGTCATGCTGGCCACGTGACCCGGAAGTGTCTCCGGACAGCGCCGGCTCACGGCCTCTAGAGCGAGATGAGCACGCAACCCCAGAATCGGTCACGACTATCCAGTTTAATAAAGTAGTTTTGTAGTGCGCCCAATAACCCACAAAATCTGTTTGACCAGACAGAGTGTGTGTGTGTGTGTGTGCATGTTTATATGTGCACCCTGAGAGCAAAGCTGCCACTTAATGAATAGTTTTTAAGAAATCTTACAATGTCATCTGTCACCAAATCCTTTGTATCTGGAGTGGTTTCATTTGTTTTCAACCCACCTCGCACCAAGGGCGAAAATCCTTTTAAAGCCTTTACAGTAACAAGCCTTACAGAATAGAATACTAGAATCCTACAACTATAGAGTTGGAAGGGTTTTCCAACCCCCTGCAATGTAGCTGCTGAATAGATATTATATATTTATCTTCCCCGACAGGGACTCGAGGCAGCTGACAGATAAAAATAAGAACAGCTAAAAAGATTAAGAGAAAAAACACAATCATTAAAAAAGAATTAAACATGGATATAATTAAAACTCGTGTGTGTGTTTGTAACAGACAGACAAACACAACCAAAACAGCCCAGCACCAGCCCCTGCATTAAAAGCATTCAGTTTCCAAGAGTATTGGAACAGGAAAGTCTTCAGCTTCCAGAGGAAGGAAAGACAGCAAGGAGGGAGCCAGTCTAGCTTCTCTCGGGAGAGAATTCCAAAATTTGGGAGCAGCCACCAAGAAGGCCCTATCCCGTTTCCCTGCCAAGCATGCCTGGATAAACTTGTCCATCTAAAACTGGAAATTATCCCTTATTTCAGGGATAGCCAACACATTGTTGGCCAGAGGTTAGTAGAATAACTCCCATCAGCCCCTGCTTGCATGGTCAGTGGGGCAGAGATGCTGGTCATTTGCAACCACAGCATGTTGGAGGGACCATGTTGGCAGGCCCTGTTTTATTTGCCAGACGCCTGCCATTAAAAGTGCAGCTCAAGGGAAAAGATATTCCACCATCCTGTTGCATTTCTGAATCATCGAGTTGGGCAAAGGCTCATTTAGACGGTTGCTCAACCGTGTCCCTTGGCCCTAAAGATTAGTCAGGCGACAAATTTTGATCGGTGACTAAAGCTTTTGTCGACTCATCTGCCAATCACCTTATTAGAAGAAGTTTATGACCCTTATCAGAGGGATTGCTGAACTGCTCATTACCTGTAAATATGATTGCCATGCAGGAAGTAGATAGGTTCACACTAAAGAAAATACTTTGTGTGTGTGTATGACAGAGGAAAGAAGAGGAAATGAATACAATCGTGAATGACACCAGAGCACAAGAAGTGACCCTGAATCGCACCTACGAGTCAATGGAGAAGTTGGACAAGGAAGATCCTGTTTGGTTGGAAACTCGTAAGCCCCTGTTAGATCTCTTATGTGGTGATGCCTATCAGATTAAACTTAGGACCCGCTTGCATGATCCATTCAAAGCAGTATCATTCCACTTTGCACATGGCTGGCTTTCCCTAAAGAATCCTAGGAACTGTCATTTGCTAAGAGCTACAATTCTCAGAGTGGCTGAACAGGAGCTTTAAGCAGGTAATGTGTACACAGCCTAAGGCTCCTGTTTGTTCTTTTTGCTTATTTGCAAACTAGCAGCGCAGAGATCAGAAACGGAGACATAAAAATATGAGCAAGCCACCTCCTTTGCTGAATAACTTGTACAGTGGTACCTTGGGTTAAGTACAGTACTTAATTCGTTCCAGAGGTCCAGTCTTAACCTGAAACGGTTCTTAACTTGAAGCACCACTTTAGCTAATGGGGCCTCCTGCTGCTGCTGCGCCGCCGGACCATGATTTCTGTTCTCATCCTGAAGCAAAGTTCTTAACCTGAAGCACTATTTCTGGGTTAGCGGAGTCTGTAACCTGATGTGTATGTAACCTGAAGCGTATGTAACCCGAGGTGCCACTGTACAGTGGATGCTCGGGTTGTGAACGTGATCTGTGCAGGAGGCACGTTCGCAACCCGCAGTA
Source organism: Podarcis muralis (assembly GCF_964188315.1). Lineage (NCBI taxonomy): Eukaryota > Metazoa > Chordata > Lepidosauria > Squamata > Lacertidae > Podarcis > Podarcis muralis. The sequence goes on from NC_135667.1 coordinate 48,743,303, forward strand.
TTCGCAACCCGCAGCACTGCATCTGCGCACGTGTGGGCTGCGATTTGGAGCTTCTGCGCATGCACAAAGCACGATTTAGCACTTCTGCACATGTGTGAGTGTTGAAACCCGGAAGTAACCTGTTCCGGTACTTCCAGGTTTCGATGTGTCCGTAACCCGAAAACGTGCAACCTGAAGCGTCTGTAACCCGAGGCATGACTGTATTAAAATACTCCACTCCTGTCACCAACCCTTATATTACAAAAGGAACAAAAGCCTATCCTGAATTTAATCTGGCAACAGATAGGTAGCCGTGTTGGTCTGCCATAGTCAAAACAAAAAAATAATAAAAATAAAATAAAATTCAGAAATAGACTGGAAAGAGAAGCTGCTGAATTGCAACTCATTACCAAACTTAAAACCATGGAGAGACCTGGTCTGAACAAAGACATTGGATTCTTATCTCATTATACATGACAAAGCCATTTTTCACCTTCTCACCCCTTGCTTTTTCCTGTAAGACCTATTGCAGTCGTTAAGAGTCGTCAACAGGCTCATCACAGCTATCTGCCAATCACCCATTCCCACCACCCTTCTGAGTAATACCCCTCCCCACCTTCTCACTATATAGAAGGATCTGGCAACTTCTGTTTCAGTGTATCTGAAGAAGTGTGCATGCACACGAAAGCTCATACCAAGAACTAACTTAGTTGGTCTTTAAGGTGCTACTGGAAGGAATTTTTTTTGTTTTAATCTGGCAAGAAGCTGCTGGTGTTTGTCAGCCTCAGGCTTCATAGAATCATATGCCCTGCTTTGGTTCAGCGGCTTGCTTTCCGTTGCAGCTGTTCTCTCTGGCTCCACCTCTTCCATCACACATACTGCTGCCACACGCTGTTGTTTTTTCCTGTATGCATTTCCTGAATCCTGGGGAAATTCCATTGCGAGGTTACCTTGGTCTGACTGGAGACAAGGAGAGGGACTTGAAGGTCTCAGAGAAGTTTGCTTGCAGCCTGCATCATTTGCACCTTCGCGCTTACCAAGTCACCTAAGAGATACAGTTGGAAATAAAAGCACAATATTTGAAATATTATTAAAAATGCAGAGTAACAGACCTGCAGCGACAACAGCCATTGCAAATTCTTTCGTCCCAATGTTACCTCTGGTTAAACAGAGGTCTTGAAACAACTACAAAAACCTGCCAAACCAGAGTCAAAAGTGAGTGCTTGCGCCATCCGTTTTTTTCAAAACACCTTTGACTCTTTCAGGCAGGCAAAGTTCTTTCTCTGGCTTTTTCTTCCTCCTTGAATAATTTTGTCAGCTTCTTCTGCATTGCCCAGGAGGCGGCGCTGAGGGGTGAGCCCCATCATTGCAGGCAGCGATGCAGACAGACGAGGAATGAAGAGACTAGACTTAGGATATCGGAATGTGAAAAAGGCCGCAGCTTTATTGACTGGCACGAGGATCTAGCAATTTAATCACATTAAAATCCTGTTTAAATAGCGTTTCAGCTTATTGCTGCCAAACTGGAATTGGCTTGGTACTGGAGAGATTCGAGTCGATTAACAGGGGAGAGCTGGTTACAGCAGGCTCTGGAGAATCGCTATAGCTGTAAAAATTAATGCATAACTAAAAGGTGGCCGAGGGGAGGGTTGTGTGCTAGATTCCTCCTCTGAATAGCTGTGCCTTATTCAATAAACTAGGAAACATGGATTGGTCTTGACACCTACTGCCCGCATTTCATAGGCTCTGGGGGAGAGAGCGATGGATGTGCAGAGCTCTACATTGGCAGGAGCAGTTAGAGATACGAGTTGGTGATCAAGAGGGGAAATCTGTTTTGTGCTGGACTGGGCATTCAAATTCTGTGATGTTTTCTCCCTGGGCTTGTAATAATTTCACTGAATTGTCGGAGGAAGTGAGTGTAGACTGGAATTCATCCCTGGACATAGTTTATTTCCCTTTCTTCTGTTTTCTTCATTGTTATACAGTGGTACCTCGGGTTACGAACTTACTGTATTTTTCGCTCTATAAGACGCACCTTTCCCCTCCTAAAAAGTAAGGGGAAATGTGTGTGCGTCTTATGGAGCGAATGCAGGCGGGAGGCTCTGCTCAGCGCTCCCTTTAAAGAGCTGCGTGGAACGTGTGTGTGGCTCTTGGGGGCTTTTCCCCAAGGAGGGAGAAGGGGTTATGTCCTGGCTTATGGGACAGCCGCACGCAGTCTCTCCTGGACAGGGGATGAAGGCTCCCCTTGCTCAGGAGAGGCTGCACACGGCTATCCCATAAGCCAGGACAGCAAGAGGGATCGCTGCGCAGCAATCCCGCTTGCTGTCCTGGCTTCTGGGATTCAGAATTTTTTTTTCTTATATTCCTCTTCCAAAAACTAGGTGCATCTTATGGTCTGGTGCATCTTATAGAGCGAAAAATACGGTAACTAGTTCTGGAGGTCCGTTCTTAACCTGAAACTGTTCTTAGCCTTTATTCCCCCCTGTGTGGGGCTACCTTTGAAGGTGACCCAGAAACTACAACTAATCCAGAATGCGGCAGCTAGACTGGGAGTGGCCGCCGAGACCATATAACACCAGTCCTGAGAGATCTGCATAGGCTCCCAGTACCAAGACCAATGCAAAGTGTTGGTGCTGACCTTTAAAGCCCTAAATGGCCTTGGTCCAGTATACCTGAAGGAGCGTCTCCACCCCCATCATTCTGCCCAGACACTAAGGTCCAGCTCCGAGGGCCTTCTGGCGGTTCCCTTGCTGCGAGAAGCCAAGTTACAGGGAACCAGGCAGAGGGCCTTCTTGGTAGTGGCACCCGCCCTGTAGAACGCCCTCCCACTAGATGTCAAAGAGAAAAACAACTACTTTTAGAAGACATCTGAAGCCATCCCTGTTTAGGGAAGCTTTCAATGTTTAATAGATTATTGTATTTTAATATTCTGTTGGAAGCCGCCCAGAGGAAAACCCAGCCAAATGGGCAGGGTAATAATAATAATAATAATAATAATAATAATAATAATAATAATAATAATTTGTTCCTGCTGTAGATCTTTACTGCTTCCTCCCTGGTAGCAGTGAGGCACCATTTTGTGGTTCCCCACAGGTGCCAACATATCTTGGACCAGCTCTAGCCTGGACTGTTGCCAGCATGTGGCTGTCCAGCCTTCCAGAGAGGCAGAGCCCACCGCTCCTCTAGGCAATTATAGAACTATACAATAATAGAGTTGGAAGGGAGCCCGAGGGTCATCTAGTCCAACCCCCTGCAATGCAGGAATCTCACCTAAAGCATCCATGACAAATGACCACCCAACCTCTGCTTAAAAACCTCCAGAGAAGCAGAGCCCGCCACCTCTCGCGGGACTCTGATCCACTGTCAGACAGCTCGCACTGTCAGAAAGCTCCTCCTGATGTTCAGTCAGAATCTCCTTTCTCGTCACTTGAAGCCATGGGTTCGAGTCCTGCCCGCCGGAGCAGGAGAAAACAAGCTTGCTCCACCTTCCATTCGACGGCCCTTTATATATTTGAAGATGGTTATAATATCTCCAGGGGACGCGGGTGGCGCTGTGGGTTAAACCACAGAGCCTAGGGCTTGCTGATCAGAAGGTCGGCGGTTCAAATCCCCGCGACGGGGTGAGTTCCCGTTGCTTGGTCCCTGCTCCTGCCAACCTAGCAGTTCGAAAGCACGTCAAAGTGCAAGTAGATAAATAGGTGCCACTCCAGTGGGAAGGTAAACGGCATTTCCGTGCGCTGATCTGGTTCACCAGAAGTGGCTTAGTTATGCTGGCTACATGACCCGGAAGCTGTACGCCGGCTCCCTCGGCCAGTAAAGCGAGATGAGCACCGCAACCCCAGAGTCAGCCACGACTGGACCTAATGGTTAGGGGTCCCTTTACCTTTACCTTATAATATCTCCAGTGATTTGATCCAGTGGCAGATTGGCACATTTTTTCGTCTGTGCTGCTGCCCCCTCCCTTTCCTGCAGGTTCGCGCAAAGACTTCCTTCTCTTGGCACAGGCAGCCCTGGTGTGAGGAGGGGACATGAAGGGGAGAAAGTCTTTCCTAAATGTGCTGTAAATGTTTGATGTGTACACAGCTGATTATGCCCCAGAATGTGTCTGTGTGTATATGTAAGCCTCCCACTTCCCCAAGAAAAGGGGGACCCCAAAGGCTGTACAACTTCCCCTGGTGTGTGAATCTGAGGCTCAGAGTCTTGGCACCAAGAAACGCCCATATTAAAAAGCCATGAGCAAACAGCTGTGCAAACAGAGGCAAAGCCAACTTTCCTTTCTGAAACTGAAGGAGGCTCAGAAACACACCTCAGTGGGCTCAAACACAGCAACAAACTGACTGTTGCGCTCCAACCTGCTCCTCAAAATGATGCCAAATCTCTCTTTCTCTCTCTCTCTCGTATTCAATTTTCTGTTTTACAATTTAAAGTACTCATTTTACACCCTTAAAATATCAGTGACTTCCCTTCTTCTCTTTCCATGGTTCACTTTACATATCATAAATCCCCGCATATTTTACAAAAACTAAACCAATCAGTATTCCATTACTGCATCCATCAAAACTTATTTACACTGTTGAATTTATCTTAACGCTGCCAGCGTTTTCACCTGTACACAATTATTTCCCATATATTCAATAAACATTTCCCAGTCTTCTTTAAACGCATGTTCTTCTTGCTCTCTTATTCTATATGTTAAATCTGCAAATTGTGCATATTCTGTCAGCTTAAGCTGCCATTCTTCTTTCGCTGGGACCTCGCTTGTTTTCCATTTTGGGGCTAACAAAATGTGGGCAGCAGTTGTGTTGTTGTTGTTGTTGTTGTTGTTGTTTAGTCGTTTAGTCGTGTCCGACTCTTCGTGACCCCATGGACCAGAGCACGCCAGGCACTCCTGTCTTCCACTGCCTCCCGCAGTTTGGTCAAACTCATGCTGGTAGCTTCGACAACACTATCCAACCATCTCGTTCTCTGTCGCCCCCTTCTCCTTGTGCCCTCCATCTTTCCCAACATCAGGGTCTTTTCCAGGGAGTCTTCTCTTCTCATGAGGTGGCCAAAGTATTGGAGCCTCAGCTTCAGGATCTGTCCTTCCAGTGAGCAATCAGGGCTGATTTCCTTCAGAATGGAGAGGTTTGATCTTGCAGTCCATGGGACTCTCAAGAGTCTCCTCCAGCACCATCATTCAAAAGCATCAATTCTTCAGCAATCAGCCTTCTTTATGGTCCAGCTCTCACTTCCATACATCACTACTGGCAAAACCATAGCTTTTACTATACTGACCTTTGTTGGCAAGGTGATATCTCTGCTTTTTAAGATGCTGTATAGGTTTGTCATTGCTTTTCTCCCAAGAACCAGGCGTCTTTTAATCTGCAGTGATCATGGAGCCCAAGAAAGTAAAATCTCTCACTGCCTCCATTTCTTCCCCTTCTATTTGCCAGATACAGTAACCTTTTCTGACACCTGGGAATTTCAGTCTGAATTATCCCCTACAGAAAGGATTTTTTAGGAAAGTACTTTTAAACATCCCCCCCCCCCAATTCATTATAGATCTTCCCCTATTACTCTTTTACATGTCCACCACATTTTAAAGAACATTGCCTCCACGTCTTTTAATCTCCAGCACTTATCTGATTCCCTGATTGCTCACTGGAAGGACAGATCCTGAAGCTACACCAGTGTGGTGTAGTGGTTAAGAGCGGTAGTCTCGTAATCTGGGGAACTGGGTTCGCGTCTCCGCTCCTCCACCTGCAGCTGCTGGGTGATCTTGGGCCAGTCACACTTCTCTGAAGTCTCTCAGCCCCACTCACCTCACAGAGTGTTTGTTGTGGGGGAGGAAGGGAAAGGCGAATGTTAGCCGCTTTGAGACTCCTTAAAGGGAGTGAAAGGCGGGATATCAAATCCAAACTCTTCTTCTTCTCTTCTTCTGTCCTGTACATCTTCACAAGCCTACTTGGAGTTAAATACCATCTGTGAATCATTTTCAGGTAGTTCTCCTTCAAAGAATAACATGCTGTAAATTTCAAGTCACTTTTCCAGAGTTTTCCCCCAGAGGTCAAAATCTATATTGTGTCCTATATCTTGTGCCCAGTGTGTCATTGAGACTTTAACAAGCTCATCTTTTGTTTCCCATTCAAATAACTGATTATACATTTTAGACAAAAGTTTCTCTTTGTTTTGTAGAAGTTATTTTTCCAGTTGTGAGCTTTGGTCCGAAAAACCATTATTTCTAGCTTAATTTAAACATTTCATGTAACTGGTGGTATTGTAATCAATCCGTAACATGGCTCCTTATAAATGGTGCCCAAAAATCCAAGACCTGCACCCACCTTCACCACCAGGGACCCACTGGTTTTGCTGAGACTGAAGAGTTTGATGTGCAAGCTAAAATAACCTTGTACAGTGGTGCCCCGAAAGACGAATGCCTTGCAAGACGAAAAACTCGCTAGACGAAAGGGTTTTCCGTTTTTTGAGTCGTTCCGCAAGACGAATTTCCCTATGGGCTTGCTTCGCAAGACGAAACATCTTGTGAGTTCTTGCGAGTTTGTTTCCTTTTTCTTAAAGCCGCTAAGCCGTTAATAGCCCCTAAGCCACTAAGCCGTTAATAGCTGCTAAGCCGCTAATAGCCGTGCTTCGCAAGACGAAAAAACCGCAAGACGAAGAGACTCGCGGAACGGATTAATTTCGTCTTGCGAGGCACCACTGTAGTGGGGTGGGAGAGCAGAAAACAATATATTTCATCCAAAAGTAGATTCTCACACATTGCATTTCAAGCCCGTTTGTGTGCCTGCAGTCAAGAAGTACCTGATTCAATGGACCACATTCTCTTAGGTTGCCCTTTACACAGCAGACCTCGCCAACTGATGCTGAGCAAAATGTTGGACCTCTGGCCCACAACTCCAAGAAGAAGCCAAAGAAGGTTTCTCCTGGCAGATCGGGACAAAGATATTACTGCTTTAGTAGCTTCCTTTTTAGCCACAGTCTTACCTGAAAGGGTTCCCAACAAACTATCCTTTCGGGAAATAGACAGGGTGTGGCACAGGCATCGGCAAACTTGGCCCTCCAGATGTTTTGAGACTACAATTCCCATCATCCCTGACCACTGGTCCTGTTAGCTAGGGATGATAGGAGTTGTAGTCCCAAAACATCTGGAGGGCTAAGTTTGTCTATGCCTGGATATCCAAATGCACACAACCATAGTGTGATCTTATAACTCTTGATAGCTTCACCCTTGTCTTTTTAATTATCCCAGTTACTTGAAACGTTTGATACTGTGATGCCAATAAAGACATTTAATTGGTTGGTTGGTTGGTTGGTTGGTTGGTTGGTTGGTTGGTTGGTTGAATATATTTCACATCTGGCAACCAATATGCCCCTTTGGTTTCAGATAGTACATGGGTAGACGAGTCTAGAAAACCTCGGACACAAATTTTCACGGCCTTCTAACAGCCTTCTATGGAGGTTCATTTACCAGAAATAAAATACTCAGCATTAACTTGGGGTGTGCATACTTGATTCTGACTAAACTAAGCCTCCATGGGCTTAGTTCATTCCTTGGTGTCCCCAGCCAAAAGGATAGCAGATAGCAGAGCTGGGAAAGACCTCTGGAGAACTACCACGAAACCACAGCAGTCAGCACCAAAGCAGCAATACAGTGGTACCTCAGGTTACAGATGCTTCAGGTTACAGACTCCGCTAACCCAGAAATAGTACCTCGAGTTAAGAACTTTGCTTCAGGTTGAGAACAGAAATCATGTGGGGCAGCATGGCAGCAGCAGGGGCCCCCATTAGCTAAAGTGGTACCTCAGGTTAAGAACAGTTTCAGGTTAAGAACGGACCTCCAGAACGAATTAAGTTCTTAGCCCGAGGTACCACTGTACAGCATTGACTGGGTTCAGTACGAATCCCCATTCTCGTTGCCAAATCATCTTCCACCTGTTATTTTGCTGTGTCTGGCTTTCTTCATCCCCTTTGTGCGCATTGAGATTTCAGAAGCACCAGAAATGCGTCTGGACCATAGCTGTCAATTTTCAGATTCGAAAATAAGGGATCAGCAGCCTCACCTGTCCCGGGGACAGTCTATGGGATATCTAACAATCTGGGATAGTAGCGGGAAGCAGAGACATCACCTTGCCAACAAAGGTCCATATAGTAAAAGCTATGGTTTTCCCATTAGTGAGGTATGGAAGTGAGAGCTGGACCATAAAGAAGGCTGATTGCTGAAGAATTGATGCTTTTGAATTATGGTGCTGGAGGAGACTCTTGAGAGTCCCATGGACTGCAAGAAGGACAAACCTCTCCATTCTGAAGGAAATCAGCCCTGAGTGCTCACTGGAAGGACAGATTGTGAAGCTGAGGCTCCAAGACTTTGGCCACATCATGAGAAGAGAAGACTCCCTGGAAAAGACCCTGATGTTGGGAAAGATGGAGGGCCCAAGGAGAAGGGGACGACAGAGGACGAGATGGTTGGATAGTGTTTTCGAGGTTACCAGCATGGGTTTGACCAAACTGCGGGAGGTAGTGGAGGACAGAGGTGCCTGGCATACTCTAGTCCATGGGGTCACGAAGAGTCGGACACAACTAAACGACTAAACAACAACAACAAGCAGGAAGCAGCAGGAAACAGCACCGGAATAAGGGAATTTCCTGCCAAAAAAAAAGGAAGGTTGACAGCTATGCTCTGGACCCAGCAGCGGAGGAAGCCGCTTGGGCGCCTGGGGCGGGGCGAGCTGCCCATAGGGGCAGGGTGCACTGCGGGGCCTCCAGAGTCTGCCTGCCTCCTCACACTCAGCCGCCCTACAGCTGGGGGGGAGGCAGCGGGCGGACCATTTGGACAGCGCGGAGCGTGCGCGCACCCAAGCCACCATGTCTCTCCCAGGAGAGATGCGTGGCTCAGGCGTGCTGCAGGCCCTGCAGTGAGTGCCGCCCGCCATTTTGTCACCCCCCTCAGTGGTGACACCCGGGGTGGTCCACACCCACCTTCCTCCGCCCCTGTCTGGAACTGCACCCAAGAGCAAATAACAACCTTCTTTTTCCTGTTTCAGTGGAGCGGGCAAAAGCAGCCGATGAAAGGCGGCGCTCCCTCGCCCGACAGGCCCGGGACGACTACAAGAGGCTGTCGTTGCAAGGAACCCGCAAAGGAAAAGTGGCGGGGGTCTCCACGGTTTTTAAGACAGGGGAGCAGAAACGGCCGCTTCCTCCTCCTCCTCTGCCGCCGAAACCTAAGCATCTCAGTGCCGGAATGACCAACGGCAAACCAGACAGGTTAGTAACCCTGAAGGCTTTGACTAAGTCGGTAGGGTGAGGAGGTGAGGAAGGGAAGGCCAAGGGAGAACTCAGAAAGGAAACCTGAATTGTTCTTCCACCTGTTGAGTCCTTTCCTCCTGACCACAATACACTCTGCATATATCTATATGGATACTGTAGCTGTTGAAATTGTGCAATTGGCCTTTAAAATGCAATTCTGGGACATAAAAGGTAAAGGGACCCCGACCATTAGGTCCAGTCGTGGCCGACTCTGGAGTTGTGGAGCTCATCTCGCTTTATTGGCTGAGGGAGCCGGCGTACAGCTTCCGGGTCATGTGGCCAGCATGACTAAGCCGCTTCTGGCGAACCAGAGCAGCGCGCGGAAATGCTGTTTACCTTCCCGCTGGAGCAGTACCTATTTATCTACTTGCACTTTGATGTGCTTTCGAACTGCTAGGTTGGCAGGAGCAGGGATTGAGCAACGGGAGCTCACCCCGTCGCAGGGATTCGAACCATCGACCTTCTGATCGGCAAGTCCTAGGCTCTGTGGTTTAACCCACAGCGCCACCCGCGTCCTGGGACATAGTTCAGCTATATCGGGCTTGAGCACACCTGAATGTGACTAGCTGAGGTAACTGACGCCTCTAGCCATCCAGCAGGAGTGTTTCTGTGCGAAAAAGGCCAATGGGAGTTATTTTGACGCGGCCTGGCACACTTCCTAGAGTTATACAAAAAGCTACAGTAGGCCATATGAAGGAAGAAACAGCTATGTTGGCAGAGGGCTGGTGATGAGTGGGCAGGCTGGGTTTTTCCTGGAGCACGTCTAAAGCACACACTGTTTACGTGTCAATGACACACAATTAAATGCCTATGAGACCTAACTGAATCCAATATATATATATATATAAGGAAAATCAAAGCCAATAAAAAACCTTAAAGGGGAATGAGAATGTTTCTTACCTGAAGTAAATTGGGGGACGTGTTGAACAGTCTTTACTAACCTGCTGCCCTCCAAATGTTTTGGGGTACAGCTCCTGTCAATCCCAGCCAGAATGAGCACTTACTAATCTTTGGCCTTAATAGTGGTGGCCCCATGCCTGCTGCCAACTCCTGCAGCTCCTTGGAAATGCTGCCCTGACCCTCCTAGGCCTCATGAAAGAGAGCAAGGAGAAGGGTCAACTCCCTTTGCTTGCCTCATCTTCTTATTGCTTGGCTGGACAAATAGATGGGTCCCAAATTAAAGAAAGGAAGCAAGGGGTCATTGCTGGTTGTGAGAAGTCAGAAGAGAGTTTGGTTCAGCCCTTGTGACAAGACTCCTAGAAGGGCATCTGGCCCAAGTATCCTCCGAAACATCTATAACGGGCACTTTATTCTAAATCGTGATTTGCATTTTTGTAAAGGAGTGCAATGAAACTGAACTTAAATCCAGTGCAAAGATCGTAATCTGCTCCCCGCTTCTTTCTCTCTTCTTATTGCGACAACAGGAAGCAGGCAGTACAAAGGACTGTCTCCACTGCTACTCAGGAGGCCATCATTCGGTGGTTCAAGGAAGAGCAGCAACATCTCCGAGCTGGTTTTGAGAAATCCACGGGCCAGGTAGCACCTTGGTTCCATGGTGAGTACTTGGTCTTCCTGCCTTTCATAGGGCAAGGGAGCCCAAGCTAAGGACCATTGTGTCAGGAATGAGCCAGCTCCCAGCAAAGATTACAGCCAACTGCAGCAAGCAGCCAGGAACAGAGAGGCTCAGATGTTAGGCAGGGGAGAGCTGACAGCTGCAGACTTCGGCTCTGCCTGACCTTGACAAGCAGACTGATAAGACAGTAGCGGGAGCAGGCTAGAACACAGTAAGGGCTCACAGGAAGCACAAACAGGAGTGAATAGATCCAGAGACAGCCTCTCAGAACAAGAAGGGGGTGGGGCTGAGCCCCTAAGTCTGAGCAGTCAGCAAATGGGAGGGCTGCTAGATTGGAAACAAAACAAGAGATGTAAGAGTCATAATTTCAATGTCTTCTGTTGCAGCCGGAAGGAGTCTTCAGAAGGGTCATCTTGAGTAATGATACCAGAGGCTTTGTCAGAGCTGTCCGGAGCTATCTGTTTGTTTTTGCAATAAATCCTCCTTTTTAATTACCCACGCTTACTGTGTTATCAAGCTGGGAACCTGGACTCCTGACACACTGCAATAGGGGCATTTGTAGGTTTCTTGATACTATCATATGCTCAGCCTTCCTTAACGCTGTTGTCTCTCCCAGTGGCATAGCGTGGGTTGTCAGCACCCGGGGCAAGGCAAGTAATTTGCGCCCCCTAACCCGTGGATTTGCGCCCCCTAACCCGTGGATTTGCGCCCCCTAACCTGTGGATTTGCCCTAACCCCAGGTGTTGCGCCCGGTGCGGCCGGCCCCCCCTGCACCCCCCACGCTACGCCACTGGTCTCTCCCATGACCCAAATGTAGGCTGTGAGCTCCTTGGGGTAGGCACATCTTTTTCGCTTATATTACACCATAAATTAAGTGCCCTGGACACTGCACCGATGAACAATCCCAGATAGCCTCTGTGAACCATTCACAGCTGCCACGCCTCTCGTGGGAATCATTCCCATTTATTCATTGGTTCATCAGGAAGTTAGGGTGCTCGCTTTCTGCATAAGAATCCCATTAACAGTGTAGCCATGTAACACATGGTGAACTAACAAAAAAAGTGGGATTTCATTAAATATTCCTTGCTTTCACGATTGGGTTCCAGAGATGACCAACCAGACTCAGCAGGGATCTTGGAAGTGGTCAAAATTATGAGCCAAGGGTTCGTCCACGTTTATTGTAGTGGGAGATGGGAACAAGGTGTTCTCTCTTTTGTTTTGGAAACAGCAAGGGAAGCAGCAAGGCACAAGCCCTAGGGCAGTGTTTCCCAACCTTTTTTGGGCAAAGGCACACTTGTTTCATGAAAAAAATCTCGAGGCACACCACCATGCCAGATGGGGAAAGGTCACTTTTTACTTATGTAAAAAAAAATAAAAAAATAGTAACAGCATAGAAGGTAGAGAAGGTAGGACTCGAACCAGTGGATTCACGTTACAATAAAGATTTTGACTAAACATGGGAAAGAACTTTCTGCTGGTAAGGGCTGTTCAACAGGGGAATGGTCTCCCTCGGGAGGTTTTTCCCTTCTTGGAGGTTTTTAAGCAGAGGTGGGATGTCTGTCTGCCATGGATGCTATGGCTGAGATTCCTGCACTGCAGGGGTTGTACAGTACTGGATAGCCCTGGGGATCCCTTCCAACTCTACGATTCTATTAGGATCCCTTTTATAAAAGAGAGAACTTTAATGGCACGGCCATTATTTATTTCGGCTTCTCCCAACGGGGCCACGAAGGATCAGAAAAGCTGAAGAAGAGACCCTTCCTCAGAGGAGGCGGGAGACCACCAGACCCGCCGAGGAGGGGAATCCGGCCGCCTTTCCCTCCAGAGCTTCGCCTTTTGCCCCGGCCAAGTTGCGCCGAGGGCGCCTTGCGGGCTCTGCGTGGCTTCAGGCGGAGCCTAGGAGCCACTTCCCAGCCTGGAGGGCAGGCTGTGCGCGGACCCCGCCACTCTCGGGGCGCGACCCAGACCCGGCTGCCTTCCACGGCCAGCAGAGGTAGGCCGCCGGCTTCTAACCCGGCGGAACTGGGGCGTCCCGGGCGTAGCGCCGCGCTCCCCGCTCCTCCCGCCCCGCCCCCTTCTCCCGGGTGCCCCCTCCCTCCTTTGTTCTCCGGAGCCCCGCCTCCCCCTCTGCCCCAGCTCGCCTATTGGCTCACGCAGCCGCCACTCAGGTGGGGGCCCGCTTTGGCCCCGCTCCCCGGCCGCCGAGAGAGAGTGGGAGCGTGCTGGGCGGCCGGGCGTCTCCTTCCCTGCGCTGCTTCGGCCGCGTCTGCAGCCGCCGCGGGACCAGGCGGGAGGCCAGTCATGCCCAGACACTGCCAGCCGCTCGGAAGGAGCCGTCGCTCCGCCGGGCAGCGCCTGCCTGCGCGCCCCTCGCTCCCTGCGCCGAGGATGGCGGGGGCGCCGGGCGCAAGGCAGCGCCGGGGCTGCTGGGCAAGCGGCAGATGCTGATGCAGTTTGGGGAATTCCTGTCACAGGGAGCAAGGCAGAAGCGGATGACGGGGCACGTTCCCCGGGGGAGCGGGGCCGGAGGATTAGCCCGACTCGCCCGCCTCCCTCCCACGGCACACTAGGCAACGTCCGGCGGCACACTAGTGTGCCGCGGAACACCGGTTGGGAAACACTGCCCTAGGGCACCCCATTTTGTTTTTCTGTCCAGAAGGTGTATTGACACACATGGCTTTCACTTAATCCAGCAGTGTTTAGGGAGGCCACGAAAGAGGTTTTTCAACAGTAAGTAGGTGCAGAGTTAGGGACGCGGGTGGCGCTGTGGGTTAAACCACAGAGCCTAGGACTTGCCGATCAGAAGGTTGGCGGTTCGAATCCCTGCGATGGGGTGAGCTCCTGTTGCTCAGTCCCTGCTCCTGCCAACCTAGAAGTTCGAAAGCACGTCAAAGTGCAAGTAGATAAATAGGTACCGCTCCGGCGGGAAGGTAAACAGTGTTTCCGTGTGCTGCTCTGGTTCGCCAGAAGTGGCTTAATCACATGACCCGGAAGCTGTACGCCGGCTCCCTTGGCCAATAAAGCGAGATGAGCGCCGCAACCCCAGAGTCGGTCACGACTGGACCTAATGGTCAGGGGTCCCTTTACCTTTACCTAGGTGCAGAGTTAAGCTGGGAAAAGTGGTCTGATGACTAATGGGATCTTGAGCCCGCCAGGTCACTGAATAGGCTGGGAGCTGGTCCACTATATTAGAGAAGATTTGACAGCATCTTTCCAATGTGCAGCAAGCCGGCAAATAGTTTTCTCTTGTTTCATTTTTGGGGCAGGCATTTTAACCACCAAGAAAGCAGAAGAACTTCTAAGCGGTTTGGCACCTGGGAGCTTCCTGATCCGGGTCAGTGAAAAGATCAAAGGCTACGTCCTCTCGTATTTGTCGGCCAAAGGCTGCAAGCACTTCCTGATAGACGCTTCCGGGGATTTGTACAGCTTCCTGGGTGTGGATCAGCAGCAGCATTCAACGTTGGCTGACCTGGTCGATTACCACAAGGTGCGTCTCTCGTAATGCTCAACTTCCCCACCACCACCTCATTCTATGACTATGTTGAAGCTTCTTGGTGCACGAAATTTTATTTTGCAGGACTTAATGCAAAGTTAGGTGTCCTGTAAGTGTTATTGGTTGGGACCATAGCTGTCAATGATTCCCTATTTTAAAAGGGAAATTCCCTTATTCCAAATAAGATTCCTCACAAGCCAAGGGAAAAGTTGACAGCTATGGTTGAGATGCAGGTGGCCTTGGTCTTGCCAATCGGAAGGTCGGCGGTTCGGATCCCTGCGACGGGGTGAGCTCCCGTTGCTCGGTCCCTCCTCCTGCCAACCTAGCAGTTCGAAAGCACATCAAAGTGCAAGTAGATAAATAGGTACCTCTCCGGCCGGAAGGTAAATGGCTTTTGCGTGTGCTGCTCTGGTTCACCAGAAGCGGCTTAGTCATGCTGGCCACATGACCCAGAAAAACTGTCTGCGGACAAATATCGGCTCCCTCGGCCAGTAAAGCGAGATGAGCACTGCAACCCCAGAGCCGTTTGCGACTGGACTTAACTGCCAGGGGTCCTTTACCTTTTTAAGTGTTATCGGAACGTAAGGACAAAGAACGATGCAACATTTTAAGGAGCTGGGCCCAGTCTGGGATTATCCTCACTGTTGTGAATACAAATACAGTGGTACCTCGGGTTACATACGCTTCAGGTTACAGACTCTGCTAACTCAGAAATAGTACCTCGGGTTAGGAACTTTGCTTCAGGATGAGAACAGAAATCGTGCTCCGGCGGCACGGCGGCAGCAGGAGGCCCCATTAGCTAAAGTGGTGCTTTAGGTTAAGAACAGTTTCAGGTTAAGAACGGACCTTCGGAACGAGTTAAGTACGTAACCAGAGGTACCACTGTACAGTGGTGCCTCGCAAGACGAAATTAATCCGTTCCGCGAGTCTCTTCGTCTTGCAGTTTTTTCATCTTGCGAAGCACGGCTATTAGCGGCTTAGCGGCTATTAACGGCTTAGCGGCTTAGCGGCTATTAACGGCTTAGCGGCTATTAGCGGCATAGCAGCTTTAAGAAAAAGGAAACAAACTCGCAAGAACTCGCAAGACGTTTCGTCTTGCGAAGCAAGCCCATAGGGAAATTCGTCTTGCGGAACGACTCAAAAAACAGAAAACCCTTTCGTCTAGCGAGTTTTTCGTCTTGCGAGGCATTCGTCTTGTGGGGCACCACTGTATGCCTTTTTCTGCTCCAAGGCTACTGAACCAGTTCTAGTTGAGAACGGCAAAGTGCCCCTGCCCTGCAGGGTGGGCCTGCTTGTTGGCTTGCTCCCACAGTACCTGTTGGTTGGCAATTGTGAAGATATGGACGTATTATATTATATTACTCCCCCACTCCTTTCACTAGAGCGGTTCTGCAACTGCTTTTTAAAATGTTTCCGAATTTATTATCTTTGGTGCAAAGTGGATGATGAAAACTGAAAGAGAAGAATGTCTGTGCACCACTTTTATATGAAACAATACCCACCCACCCCACAAAAAGGAGGTGTAGATCTCCAGACACACAAAGCAAAAAAGCATGGCTGCTTGTTTATTCCAGGATTTCACTCGCGGGAATGTAGATGTCTTGTGTATATGTTGTCTTAAAGCTGAGCTCAAATCCACTGGGCGAAGAGCCCCGCTTGATTGCTGTTTGAAATCAGATTTCTCTTTACCCCAAGCTATACTGGTATGCTCAGCTACCTTAAATGCTGCTCATCTGCCTGCTTTGATAACCAGCCTGGATAGCTCAGCTGGTGAGAGCATGGTGCTGATAACACCAAGGTTGCAGGTATGATTCCCGTAAGGGACAGCTGCATATTCCTGCATTGGTTAGAGTAGATCAGGGGTCAGCAAACTTTTTCAGCAGGTCCACTGTCCCTCAGACCTTGTGGGGGGCTGGACTATATTTTTTTTTGGGGGGGGGGTGAACAAATTCCTATGCCCCACAAATAACCCAGAGATGCATTTTAAATAAAAGCACACATTCTACTCATGTAAAAACACGCTGATTCCCAGACTGTCTGCGGGCCAGATTAAGAAGGCGATTCGGCCGGATCCGGCCCCCGGGCCTTAGTTTGCCTACCCATGGACTAGATCAGTGGTGTCCAAACTTTTTTCAAAGAGGTCCAGATTTGATGAAGTGAAGGGCTGTGAGGGCTGACCAAAGTTGTTGACCTTTTTTTAGGATTGAAGTTGTTTTTTTCGGATTTTACCCCAGGAAATAAACTGCCACAGGGGCTGGATTAAACCGACCAGTGGGCCGGATTAGGCCCCTGAAACAGATTTTGGACATGCCTGGACTAGGTGATGTTCAGGGTCCCTTCTTCCAGCTCTAGAATTCTATGGTTCTAAACTGATTGACCAGTTTCTAGTAGGAAATGAATGGCTGATTTTAGACCTCTGGAAGCTAAATTTGTACTGGCTTTCTTCCTCTTAGGAGGAGCCCATCACATCTTTTGGAAAAGAGATTCTGCGTTATCCCTGTGGCCAGCAAGGGGAGGAGCCAGACTACCTTGATCTTTTCGAGTGACGCCTGACATTTCCATCCTCTACCATGTGAAGAACTTCTCTTGAATGGATAGATGTGGAGTGGGCAGACGTTGACCCAGCTCCCGTCAGCTTTTACAATACCCTCGGAAACGGCGAAGTGATGGTGTGAGTACGTTTGGCTAATCGAGAAGTGAAATCTGGACAGCTGCCAGCAAGCGACAAGAAGATACAAAGGAACAGGAAGCAGAACCATAAAGAAAATAGCAAAAGAATAAATCTATTTTGAAAGATAATTACAGCAATTAAAACTTTCCATAGACACCTTTGTTCAGGCTGAATCCTGCCCTTGTGTGTTCCTGCTCAATCAGGTGACATAGAACATTTCCAAAGTGTAATTCGCATTTCCTGTAAATACTTGAAAGGGTTGTATTATTATTAGCGAAAGCCGCAAATGCAGAAATAGGGTTGTCTTCAGAATGGTGGGCCCTCTCTGCTCCCATTAGCCAGTGAATGTGGTCAAGAGCAGTAAGGCCACTGTTCGTATCTTCAAACTGCCTCCATTTCCTGCGATCAGACCCCGGTGAAATCATGTCCCTGGCTTATCGCCGTTTTGTCTTTGGAGTTGTTGGGGGGGGTGCGCCTTTAAAACCTGCCAGTGTGTCACATCCATGCGGGATAGTTCTCCCAGTTTCAGCCCTCTCCAGAACTCGCTAGAAGCTCCATCTCTGCAGGTGGCAGGTGCTAAGTGAAGCCAAGTGACTCCAGCGTGCACAAAGGAAAATTTGTCCCCATGCTACACTGCTACCGTTTCCCCTTCGTTACTCCACAACCGCCCAGACAGACATACTACCTGTTTCAGCACCCAGTGCATTACAGACGGTTGCAGAGTAAATGACCAGCAGATAAAGAACCGTCCTTCGCAATGGATGCTCATGTGTTGCGGATGCAACGATGGGGACTTTGAATGCCGACTCTTGGTATGAAAATAGGGCTGCTAAAAAGGGGCGTTGCTGTTTTTTGCTAGGGAATGTTAGGAGAAATGTTGCGGGGGTTTTTTAACCAAGCCCTCTCTCTGTAAAGGAATGGACTCCTCCATTGCCTGAATCCCATTTTAATTGTGTTATTCAGTTCACTGTTGGAGGATCACCCTTTTTAGACTCACACGTCCCCTGGGCCTATAAAGCAGGGTCTGAGTGGTTTTGCATTTGCCCACTGCTTTTCCCCAGAAAACCCGTGGTTTAGCACTGAATTGGGGGGGGGGATGGAAAAGTGTGGTTGGGCCCCCATTGTGCCTTCATGATTTGCGCTCATGATGGGATTGGCGAGGTTGTACTTGATTCCACTTCCAATACTGTTTGTGCCTCCAGATGTTTCAGGGTGAACACACTGCTTCCTTTCCAATCGGTGCACGTCCTGTAACTTTCTCCCGATGTCCTGTCACTTTTTGTACCAGAAATGTTCCAGTTTATTCTCTGTCCTGCTTTGGTAGAGCTATAGTACAAAGAGTGCCCCTCTAGACAGCAGCACTGCAGTACCACTGAGGAAGCATCGCAGAATGAATAATAAAGTGGAATCGTGTGTGGGCGGTCCAGTATAAATCCATCTCTAAATGCACTATTACTGAGTCAGTGACATGTTGCAGAACAAAAATACCGCTTGTCTGCAGGGACCTGGAGTGAGAAACTCTGGATCAAGATTTGCCGAAATGAAAGGCAAAGTGGCTGAAATTTTAAGAGAGACTATTTGCCTTCTCTGTGCAGAATCTGGACAAGGCTCCACTATATAGCCTTGCTTTTCAATTATCAGTATTATCTAATTGTTTGTACGGCTAGGTATGTCAGGAAATATATACCTTATATTTTCATCTGTGTCTGTATTTAAATGATGCTCTGTTTTAAAGGCTGGAACCTCAAACACGTAAGAGTAAGAAGAAAGCGGAATCCAAGTCGGCAAATATTAATGTCAAGTCATAGACAAAATCATTGTCTGTTAAATCCATCTCTCCCTAATTTCTCCAAACTGTATGAGGTTCAATGCAAGTCAGGACTGGTGCTTCTAGCTAAAAGCCCCTCTTGGCTTTACTGACCAATCCACCTGACGACCTTAGATCTATTCACAAAAACATTTCACCATTCCGTTAAATTGTGCTACATCTCAGCAGCTCTTTGCATGTTAAGTGTGCGCAAAGGGACACAGAACCCAAAGTGCGCTGTTGAGGACAAGCAAAGAATGATCATTGAGAGCACTCAAGGACAAGTGACCATATTATCTTTACTGACTCCACAGAAGTTCAGAAGATATGGCTTTGTGAGGCGTGTGGGTGGGTGTATATGAGAGAGAGAGAGAGAGAGAGTGAATTTTGATAATGGTGTTGGCTTCCATACAGAGCTAATACATTCAACTTTCATTGTTCGCTTTCTAGCTGCTAGGAGTCATTAGATAAACATCTAAATGCTCATCTGACAAGCGAGCCCTGACCCACGCAACTGATCTGGATCCCAGTCATTCTGTTATGGTGCTTAACTGATAACCTCCCTTGAATTGGATTGGCGGCACACATGGCCCAGATATGTGTGTGCATCCCCTATCTAGGGCCACTGGTTACTCACAACAACAGAGTCTAGGAAAAAACTGGATCGGGGCTATCGTCAGTAACGTCATTTCAACATTACAGGCTCCACTCTGTAAAGATCTCCCTGGGATTTCATTCAATCCAAGTTTATGAGCACCTTGCTACCCATTTGATAAAATGTAAAGCTTTGTGTAATCCTATTGTAGCGTCAGTCAAAGCTGGAAAACCACCTTGTTTGCCCTTCAAATATCAAACCGTTGAGGGGTTGGAGGGGAAGCTATTCTCCATGCCGTAATGGCATCACCCAGTGCTGCCGTGTGAGCACAGAGAAAAAGCTACGGTGGTATCAAAAGCCCCGCAAACAAATAACCAAGAGAAGCATTTCCTCTCCTGCGAGCGTGGTTTTGGGAACAGCCTTCTGAGTCAGATTTTGAGGTTCTTGGTTTTTATCTCTGAGTAAGACCTCCTTTGGCTTCAAGACTTCTTATTGCTTGCTTTCTGCTTGCGCCGATGAGCCTCGATCTCCCTCCTGAAAAACAGCATCCCCAGCTGGCCGTGAGAGGCTTCATTCATGGCCTTGGACTGAATGCACATTTTGTATTGCTCTGGGGTCAGTTCATCCAAGCAGTGCTTTTCATGCCAGAGGTGGAAGAGGCCCCGGACAGGCGTCCGGACCACAATGAGGTTGCTGTGAAGGTATTTGCGGTACAGATGTACATCTTCTCCTCCCCAGCCTTTTATGTCGAGATCAAATCCTCCTAAGAAAAAAAAAAAGACAGGTTTCATGTGATTGTGGCACACGGAGAGAGACCTGTGGGCCCAGGAACTGAGGGGAAAGCCTTTCAAGAAGGTTGCCACTGCGAGAAATCAACTGCGCTGACAGTCAATGCGTTTCTTTACTTGCGGAGTCTTTTGGATCAGATCAGGATATGACTCAATATTTTTAAATATACAGTGGCACCTCTACTTGCGTTGACTTCCAGTTACGTATCCTTCAGGATATATTCGTGGCAAACCCGGAAGTATTTTTCCAGGTTTCACCATGCGCAGAAGTGCTAAACCGTGCAGTGCACATGCGCAGAAGCGGCACCTCCAGTTGTGGAAACCTCGGGATCTGACTGGAGCTTCAGAACGGATCCTGTCCACAACCAGAGGGACCGCTGTATTCCCAAAATGGCTTGGGAGCCTTAAGGGTCCAGAGAAGAGGCTTGATTGTGCCCCACATAAGTGTAACCCTAATTTGGCATGGTGGGAACCAGCCTTGATCGGATTTAATATCTAAATTAATATTCATTTGATTTCATTTCTTACCAATGTTGATATAATCAGAGCGGTATTGGCAAGTCATTCCAAATCCAAAGTCTCTCCAAAACCCCGTCTCCTTTTTTATAACCTGGAAGAAAGAAAGGTGCATTTATCTGTGTATGTGTGCGTGCATATTTCATATAAAGATCATTTATCCCTGTGCAGTGGCTGCTTCCAGCTGCAGTCAGGTAACACTCCCTTATCTCTCACCTTTGCCGTTCTTTCATATTCTTACATCACACATGTTAGAATCAGATACACAATAAGGACTTAGCATGTCTTCAGATGGTCCACCTAGTGTGTGAGGTCCCTACACGGTCTTTGTTTTTAGCTATATCCATACCAAATAAATTTGCCACTGGATCCTTCCTTGAAACTGTCATGCTGCTATAAACATATTAAAAAAATGTAGACTGACACTTCCACCATCTGGAGACAAGGCTTGTTAGTGATGCTTGAAATCATGGAGAAATCCAGGATTGGGCAGCAGACACCAGCACCACCAAATAAAGTAGAAGCAAAGACTCCTGGACTCTTTTATTTTGTATGAAAAAATTTGGACTTGAGGAGTTTTAAAACATTTTTAAATTTTCCCCGCTAATACAAATGCAGCCCATTGTTATTATCCCCAACCTGCAGCCTGGGGAAGCTACAGAGAAAGAATGTCTCATGATAGCCCTGGAATGTAATAGTCCATTAATTGGGTCCTCCCTTAAAGAGGACGCGGGTGGCGCTGTGGGTTAAACCACAGAGCCTAGGACTTGCCGATCAGAAGGTCGGCGGTTTGAATCCTCGCGACGGGGTGAGCTCCTGTTGCTCGGTCCCTGCTCCTGCAAACCTAGCAGTTCAAAAGCACGTCAAACTGCAAGTAGATAAATAGGTACCGCTCCAGCGGGAAGGTAAACAGCATTTCCGTGTGCTGCTCTGGTTCGCCAGAAGCTGCTTAGTCATGCTGGCCACATGACCCGGAAGCTGTACGCCGGCTCCCTCGGCCAATAAAGCGAGATGAGCGCCACAACCCCAGAATTGGCCACGATTGGACCTAATGGTCAGGGGTCCCTTTACCTTTTTACCTTTTACCCTTAAGGAGGGCACGTATTGCAGTGAGACCTGGAAAACTGACACCCTGTGTTGTGGGTGGATACTATTGGTCAGCCACAACCACCCACTGGTAGGTCCCTCGAAGCTGGGTGCAATGTGGCCAATGGGACGCAGTCCAAATGGTTTGAGGGACCTATTTATGCCTGTGCACATGACCCAGAGCTTCCTCAATCGGCACGTGCATTTGGAACACCCGCCCACCTCTCCCTACTTTTAGGGCTTTGCGCTTGACCTTGCTATGCCGTCATGTGTCATCTGTCATTGGGACTGGGGCACGGCAGGAATTTTCCCCACTTGGCTGATTGGCTGTTGCCATTTGGGTTTCACCTGCCGCGTAGCAAATCATCACAACTTGTAAGGTTGCAGATAGGCTCTGGTTAGGTGATAGGGATGGAGAACGCTCTTGCCATCCCTGTGTGAAGGGTATTCCATTAAAGGAATCCAGGGACTCGATGGTTTGGTCAACGCCTGAGAGGAAGTTGTGCCCCTGCCTGAGTCCAGGGGTACATTTGGGTGGCGGAGTTAGCCCGTTCCTGGCTTTCCGCTTATCCAGGTGTTCACCCCTGGCTGACCTGTGCTGGAACCCTGGATCAGCGCTACCTGCATGGCAGGGAGCTAGTCTAACCAGAGCCTATGCAACCAGTCACTTTCTGTAATCAATAAAGTTGTGGCCTAAATTCTGCCAAAAACCAAAAGCAAAATTTGAGTCAAGTGTGAATTTATTTAGGGGGGAGGTTTCTGGGTCTGAACACGCAATTCATATTTTTGCTGATTTCAGACAAGCTGAGGTTTGGGATTTGAATACTAAGGCTGCTTTCAGATGACATCATTACTGATTTGCCTTCAGGGAGATTTCATGACGTTGCCTCTTTAATGAGCATTTATTCTGATTTATCTGGGGGTGTTAGCCGATGCTGCATCGAAGCGAGCCTTATCCCAAACTTCCCAATGCATTTCCGCATCATGCCCCCTTATTGCAAAAAGTCCAGGTTTTTTGGGGGGGGGGAGCAGGTTCGTTGCACAAGAGCTCCCAATGAACTATAATTGCACAACATGAATTTGCTGGTGATCGAATCTCACGTGAAAATAGAGACCGGTCCGAAAGTTCCCTTGCTGCCCTTTCTTAGCATATTCATAAACCACAGTCCTAAGCTCCTTTGCCTTCTAATTGGTGTGTGACAATTTTAAAAAGATTTTGAGCTGAAACAGTTCCATATTTTAGGCAGGATAATGTTTGTGTGCCTTTTTTTTTAGTATATATGGATTTAGAACATCATTTAAAGCCATTTAACCCATTTACTTACCAACTGCTGTTCTACAGGTGGAATGGAATCGTGGTGTCCATAAATTAGGCCTGGGTTATACTGGCTGAAAAGAACTGGGTAAAACACCTTCTTCCCTAAAAATGAGAGTGAGTTGAAAAAACTGGGTTATTTGTGCTAAGTTTGCATATATGTTTTTTATCCTGGAATGTGTTGACTTTTATGTTCATAGCCTTAGATTTAAGTACCCTTGTGGGGTTTGTATCCTTTTGTAGAAAAAGAATCCAACATTTTGGAGTGGTTTTGTTCTGTTGATAAAAGTGGTATCATTCTGATAGCAACTTTGCTGTCAAGTTCATGGGATCCCAGCTATCCTGCACTTGTGTCACAGGGGCTCTAACCTAGGGCTCATCCAAACTTCCATTTGCCCCACCACTGTCCCCTGGGGAAGCCCATATTTTAGCGCTGAATTGGCGGTGGGGCAGGGAGCAGTCGAGTTTCCTGTTGATTGCCGTTTCTTCCAATTTAGCACTAAAGAGTAGGTGTTCCAGGGGAAAGCAGCAGGGCAAAGGCATAGCTGTCAACCGTCCCTTATTTGGTGGGAAAGCCCCTTATCCCAGCGCTGTGTCCCACTGCTGTCCCTTATTGATGATGTCCCTTAAATTTCCTGGGTTTCAAAGGAAGCAGCTCCTCTCCCTCCCTGCCTGCCTGCTCACCCAATAAGGAGTCTAAGAATGACTGGGGGGTGGTGCTTGCATGCCTTGTGCCGATCAAATCGGCCGCGTTGCCTGGGGACTCGCCTTTGCTCAGCGCTTCCCAGCGGAGAGGTGATGGTGGTTTTCCTTGCTGCATCCCCTTTGCCGGGTTGCTGCGCTGTGGGAACCACTGCTTGAGGCTTCGTTTGGCTGCTGGCTGGGCTTTCTGCCTTTGGCTCGGAGGGGCTTAGAAGTTGAACATACCTGTGCTCTGAAAATCCCTTATTTTGGCAGCTGATCCCTTATTTTTGAGGCTGCTGGCCCCTTATTTTCAACTCTGTAGGTTGACAGCTATGGGCAAAGGCAAAACACTTCGACCCATGCTTTCTCGGCACGGGACAAGCATGGATGAGCGCTCTATGTTGGTGAAACAGACCAAGGTCTATATCTAAGGATAGCTATACCTGGTTGTGTGTTCAGTCTACACGTGTTGAGGAATTCTGCTGTGAAGTATATATCTACGTCACAGAAGAAGAGGACAACATTGCTTCCTTTCCAAAACCGTGCACCCACGTCCAGGCCTTTCCCTCTTGAGAACTCTTCGTTCAGCTGGATGAAGGTATAATTCTTGAAGTTGGCTGATCTATATAAGGAGGAATGGCAACATAAGCATTATTTGGCCTCTTTTGTCTTTAGGAAGACAAATAAAGAGTTAGAATAAGCAGCAACAACAACAACAAATTTCCCCCCAAATAGGGGAAAGATCTAGGAATTAATGCACAGGAGAATACCTAGAACTGAACAGGAAATAAAATATGTAAAACTCGGATATCAGCAAATTTGATACATAATTTGTAAAGACGGGGTATTTATTGTATTTAAACACCCACAAATTGAAGCACTTATAAAGGATGCCTGATGATTATTGCTGGAGAATATGGGGCAATTAAGTGCAGAGCTTTTGGTAATGTCACCATGTTTTTAAAATGGTGCATAATTCTGGGCAATATTCAGGAATGATCCATTAATCATTGCTACATAAGCATATCTTACAACTATAAAGATATTATTATTATTATTATTATTATTATTATTATTATTATTATTATTATTTTATCATGCGAGAGAAAACGTAACAAGATATTTAAATAGAGTTACTGAAATATGGGTGGTTTTTATTGCCTTTTGGAATCAAAGATTTGGGGAAGGTATTTGACCTTACTCCTTAATTTTTTTTGTTAAGTTTAATGTAATAGTGTGATCTGCACAGTCCTTTCTGCTGATAAGATAATATAATGTCTT
Source organism: Podarcis muralis (assembly GCF_964188315.1). NCBI lineage: Eukaryota > Metazoa > Chordata > Lepidosauria > Squamata > Lacertidae > Podarcis > Podarcis muralis. The sequence goes on from NC_135667.1 coordinate 48,768,388, forward strand.
TTTTGCATTACTAAATAATACATTGGGGAAATAAAAGGAACCAAAAAGCAAAGAAGAGGTATGAGTTGTGCAACGAACAGGAGAACTCGTCACAAGTGAAGAAATTAGAGAGTCTTGTGGCACCTTAATGACAAACAGATTTGTTGTGGCGGCTGCTGGAATGGCCTTGAGTCCTGAATGCTAAGTTGGCTGATCTGGATTTTGCCGGTTTCCGGCCTTGATGAGAGACCACATCACAAAATGTGCTTTGGGAAATATAGTAGAGTATTTCTTTATTTAAATTAAAACTTTTTTTGACTGCCCTTCACATTAGTCTCCAGCTGGTGAACGACAATCTTAAAAAAACATACTGGACATCAGCATCACAAAAGACTGAAAGCAGCTGGTAAATCAAGGCAACTTTAAAGAGTATAGTATCCTGACGGAGAGGGATGTGGGTGGCGCTGTGGGTTAAACCACAGAGCCTAGGACTTGCCGATCAGAAGGTTGGTGGTTCGAATCCCTGCGACGGGGTGAGCTCCCGTTGCTCGGTCCCTGCTCCTGCCAATCTAGCAGTTCGAAAGCACATAAAAGTGCAAGTAGATTACAGTAAGTAATCTACAAGTAGAAGATTACAGTAAGTAATCTACAAGTAGAAGACAGTAAGAGCTGTTCGACAGTGGAATTTGCTGCCAAGGAGTGTGGTGGAGTCTCCTTCTTTGGAGGTCTTTAAGCAGAGGCTTGACAACCATATGTCAGGAGTGCTCTGATGGTGTTTCCTGCTTGGCAGGGGGTTGGACTCGATGGCCCTTGTGGTCTATTCCAACTCTATGATTCTATGATTCTATGATTCTATTCTATGATTAATAGGTACCTCTCCGGCGGGAAGGTAAACAGCGTTTCCGTGAGCTGCTCTGGTTCGCCAGAAGCGGCTTAGTCATGCTGGCCACATGTACGCCGGCTCCCTCAGCCAATAAAGCGAGATGAGCGCCGCAACCCCAGAGTCGGCCACGACTGGACCTAATGGTCAGGGGTCCCTTTACCTTTACCTGTACCTTGCCAGAGTCAAGCACCAGCCAAGGCTTGAGAGCACAAATGTGTTTTTAGTAGGCACTGAAGTGTCATAAAAGTTGGCACTTGCTCAAGCTCAGAGGGAAATGGTTCCACTCCCACTGGTCACCACTATTCACAATTCCACATGCTAGCAGGGTCAGCTAGATTTGACAGATCTTGCAGGATGGGGCGGTGCAGGACAAATGCTGAAACGAGTTTATCTAGTGCAGGGATGTCCAACAGGTTGATTGCGATCTACTGCTAGATCCCCGCGAGGTTTTGGTAGATCGCGGTCGATCTCTGGCTCCCTTTCCTTAGCATCGCTAAAACTGACTCCTGCCACGCCCCCTTGCCCTGCCCTCCATTGTTGTCTGATCTCTGGAAGGGAAGACAGAGCTTTCTCTGTGCTGATGTTTTCATCCATAGCGATCTTTTTGTGAGTGACTTTACCCCTCTGTCCCTTGCCTTTAAAAGGTAAAGGTAAAGGACCCCTGACCATGAGGTCCAGTCACGGACGACTCTGGGGTTGCAGCGCTCATCTCGCTCTATAGGCTGAGGGAGGCAGCATTTGTCCGCAGACAGCTTCTGGGTTATGTGGCCAGCATGACTAAGCCGCTTCTGGCGAACCAGAGCAGCGCATGGAAACACCGTTTACCTTCCTGCTGGAGCGGTACCTTTTTATCTACTTGCACTTTGATGTGCTTTCAAACTGCTAGGTTGGCAGGAGCAGGGACCAAGCAACGGGAGCTCACTCCATCACGGGGATTCGAACCGCCCACTTTCTGATTGGCAATTCCTATGCTCTGTGGTTTAACCCACAGCGCCACCCGCGTCTCCCCCTTGCCTTTAACCCCCCCCCCAAAAAAAACAGAAATGGGGCTTTCTTCCTCCCCAAAAAAGCTCAACAAAAGAGCTGAACCTCTAAAAAACGGGGGTAGATCACTGCCAGTTTTTAATTCTGAAAGTAGATCGCAGTCTCTTGAGAGCTGGCCACCCCTGTGGATAGTAATAATAATATTAACTGGAATTTCTCTTCCTAACAGGGAGCTGAATTTCATCCAAGTATCCAGTGGACCATCTTTCAGGTCTAGAAAGGCTTTTGCCGCTTCCAGCTTTTGAGTCTCCTGAGCTACTGACATTAGAGCTGGTATTTTTTTTTTTACTGATATTTATGAGCATTTCTAACTCCTCCATATGACATAAACTAAAGCAGTTAACAAAACAAACCCTTAAAAAAGGTCTTTTGCCAAATCGCATCTCTTAGTTGCTTAAAGTGGCAGCTCTGAGATGACAGTGTGTGTCACATTTTAGTCCGGGAAGCATTAAAAGTGTCTATGCCCCATTTGAGCTTAGAGCCAAGGCCATTAAGCTCTCCTGCTCCCTCCCACTCTGTCTGGCCCAGGTACCCATTTTCAGAAACTATTGTTAGGGTAACATGTGATAAGATGCTCCTCTGAGCATGTAGACACAACGAAGTGGTTTCCTCTTTCCACTGAAAAACCACAGCCGGGTCATACAACATTGCTGGTACAAAACAGGCCTTCCAACCCAAACGAAAACATGGCTTTACCACTAATGAGATGAGATGGGAAGTGTTATGTACTGAAGTTCTCACCCTGGGCCAGCAGGGGGATACTGTAGATAGTTATGCAAATAAGGGATCGAAAGTGACGTTCAGTGATTGGATAGTTTTAGAAAGTTGTTACAGTTACGTTGTACTGGAGTTCTATATAAGCAGGCTGGCTGAACCCTTCAGTTCAGTTCTGTTCTGGCCTCTGAATAAACAAGAGCTGTTTGAAGAATCGCTGTGTCGTCTGATATGTTCACCCACAACTTAACAGGAAGGGCAGCCCAACAAGCGTTTGCCCTTTGATTTCTGATGAAAGAACGGCATCCGTGGTTGTACTCACCTGGATGTGTTTTCAAGGATTCCTTTGACCTCGCTCACTTGTTCTTTCCCAAAGTAAACGATAGTGAGGTGAATTCGCCTGTCCTGCTGTATTCCCATCTCCCTGGAAGAGAAATAAATGCGTCAGCTTCCTTCCATTATGCATGATCTGGCCACAGTGACGCACACCTTAGTTCTGCTACTGGTTTTATCATAATAATAATAATAATAATAATAATAATAATAATAATAATAATTTATTATTTATACCCTGCCCATCTGGCTGGGCTTCCCCAGCCACTCTGGGCGGCATCCAACAAAATACAGTGGTACCTCAGGTTACATACGCTTTAGGTTACATACGCTTCAGGTTACAGACTCCGCTGACCCAGAAATAGTGCTTCACGTTAAGAACTTTGCTTCAGGATGAGAACAGAAATCGTTCTCCGGCGGCACAGCGGCAGCAGGAGGACCCATTAGCTAAAGTGGTGCTTCAGGTTAAGAACAGTTTCAGGTTAAGTACTTAACCTGAGGTACCACTGTATTAAAATACCGTAATATATCAGACATTAAAAGCTTCCCCAAACAGGGCTGCCTTCAGATGTCTTCTAAAAGTCTGGTAGTTGTTGTTCTCTTTGACATCTGGTGGGAGGGCGTTCCACAGGGAGGGTGCCACTACCGAGAAGGCCCTCTGTCTGGTTCCCTGTAACTTGTGTGGTTTTCACAGTTTCACCTTGAGTATGTTATACATTGTGTTATATGATAGGCGGGATGGAAGGGCAGGGGCGCTCTGTGTGCATTTATGTGCATGCACCTCCTTGGATACGAATGGTTAAAACTGGATTTTAGGACTCTCCGCAGTAGCTGGAGAGAGCCTAAAGACCTCACCTAGTTTACTCTGTTTTCATCCTGTACAAATTTTCGGCCACGAGATGCCAAGGAATGAAAATGGGGCCTTTGGCATGAAAAGCATGTACAGTCAAACCTCGATTGTTGAACGTAAACCGAAGCACAGCTTCCGGTTGGCTGCAGGATCTTCCTGCACTCAAGTGGAAGCCGCGTCGAACGTTCGGCTTCCGAAAAACATTCGAAAACAGGAACACTTACTTCTGGGTTTTCAGCGTTCGGGAGCCAAAAACAGGGGTGTAGGAAGGGGTGCGGGGCGTGCGGTCCACCCCAGGTGTTACAACTGAGGGGGTGACAAAATAGCACACTGCGGGGGCGGCACTTACCGCGGGGCCTGGCCTGTAGCGCACCCGAGCCACATGTCTCTCCTGGGAGTAACGTAGCTCGGGGAACTGCATTGCCCAAAATGGCAGTGTGGGGCTTGTGTCCACCAGGCGGACTCCATGGGCAGCTTGCTTCGCCGCCCCCCTAGGTGGATCGCCCCGCTCCCACCGCTCCAGGTGCAGCTAGCTACACCCCTGGCCAAAACATTCTAATATGGAGGCATTCAGAGACCAAGGTTTGACTGTACTCTTCCACTGAGCTAGGGGATAAGGGTAAGGTAAAACCTAAAAGAAACTTAATAAATTGTAAATAATTAAAGCAAAACTAAATATACACCCTTGCCTGCGCTGATGCTCTGTGTTATGTATTGAAGTTCTCACCCTGGCCACCAGGGGTATTGTGTACAATGGTACCTCGGGTTACATATGCTTCAGGTTACAGACTCCGCTAACCCAGAAATAGTGCTTCAGGGTAGGAACTTTGCTTCAGGATGAGAACAGAAATCGTGCTCCGGCGGCGCGGCGGCAGCAGGAGGCCCCATTAGCTAAAGTGGTGCTTCAGGTTAAGAACACTTTCAGGTTAAGTACGGACCTCCGGAAAAAATTAAGTATTTAACCCAAGGTACTACTGTATATAGTTTTCACTCAGGTCCACGTCAGTTAATTTAGGCGAGAAATTAGTTGTTGTTACAATGTTGACAGCCGGCTGCCTATAAAAGCAGACCGGCTGAGCTGTGTTCAGTTCAGTCCAGTTCCAGCTTACTTATAAAGAACTACTTGGAGAAATCTCTGTGTCGTCTGCTTTGTCAACTCACTACTTAATACTCTGCTGGCATACAGTGGTACCTTGGGATGCGAACGGGATCCGCTCCGGAGCCCCGTTCGCATCCTGAACAGAACGTAAGACGGGACTGCGCATGCGCGGGTCACGTTTCACTGCTTCTGCGCATGCGCGTGACGTCGTTTTGACCGTCTGCACATGCGCGAGCGGCAAAACCCAGAAGTAACACGCTCCGTTACTTCCAGGTCGCCGCAGAGCGCAACTCGAAAATACTTATCCTGAAGCATATTTATCCCGAGGTATGACTGTATTGGGATGTGGGTGGCGCTGTGGGTTAAACCACAGGGCCTAGGACTTGCCGATCAGATGATCGGCGGTTCGAATCCCTGCGACGGGGTGAGCTCCCGTTGCGGTCCCTGCTCCTGCCAACCTAGCAGTTTGAAAGCATGTCAAAGCGCAAGTAGATCAATAGGTACCGCTCCGGCGGGAAGGTAATCATGTTTCCGTGCGCTGCTCTGGTTCGCCAGAAGCGGCTTAGTCATGCTGGCCACATGACCTGGAAGCTGTACGCCGGCTCCCTCGGCCAATAAAGCCAGATGAGTGCCGCAACCCCAGAGTCGGCCACGACTGGACCTAAGGGTCATGGGTCCCTTTACCTTTACCTCTGACTGTATTTGTAAGAAAAGCTATTATTACCAAAGAAGAAGTATTAGGGCACAGCTGTGGGGAGGCAGTGAGAGCATGCAGCTTTACTAACCTGAAATTCTGCATGAATTGCTGGAACTTGCTGGCTCTTTTAGCCAGGGGGACTATGACATTGATAAGGGTGTCGGCCATATTGAGGTTTTCATTCTTTACTTTCATGATGGGGCCAAACGGTCTGAATAGGACAATTCGCTCGAATTCGTATGCTTTGCCTCCCTTGAATATCAGCTCGTACAGGGTGCCTTTATCTCTTTCTATCCTACGAAGGCCTGTCAGGGAAACAAAGGGGAAAGCAGCAGTTAGCAAGGAATTTCAGAAGTGAGTGCAGATTTATACTTTTTTTTCTGCTCATGTGGAGAGAAAATGTAGCTGCAAGACTCATTTTGTATTCCCTTGATTTTGTGATTTTGAGGCAAGGTTTTCATCTCCTCCACAACTTGAAGTTATTTCCTTTTAAAAATTGTTTTCTCGTGAATCTCCTAGGAAGATGATCTGAAGTTCAAGCTACTGAGAATGTGGGAAAATATGATGTTTAAGGGAAGAGTTAATCAAAGTCCTGTTTTGCTTTTTCAGATACTCTTCTCTTCAGCCCCAACAGCCGTTAATATTTCATTTGATTCACATAAAGTAGGCAGTTAATTAAGAGAGAAATTGGCTGGTTATTAAATATTTGTGATGCAGGCTGCTTGCCACGGGCTTGCCAAGTGGAAGGTCGGCAGTTCGAATCCCCGCGACGGGGTGAGCTCCCGTTGCTCGGTCCCTGCTCCTGCCAACCTAGCAGTTCGAAAGCACATCAAAGTGCACTGCTCTGGTTCGCCAGAAGCGGCTTTGTAGAGTACTACTACAGCAGACACTGGGACGCGGGTGGCGCTGTGGTTAAACCACAGAGCCTAGGACTTGCCGATCAGAAGGTCAGCGGTTTGAATCCCCGCGACAGGGTGAGCTCCCATTGCTCGGTCCCTGCTCCTGCCAACCTAGCAGTTCGAAAGCACATCAAAGTGCAAGTAGATAAATAGGTACCACTCCGGCGGGAAGGTAAACGGCATTTCCGTGTGCTGCTCTGGTTCTCCAGAAGCGGCTTAGTCATGCTGGCCACATGACCCGGAAGCTGTCTGCGGACAAATGCCGGCTCCCTCAGCCTATAGAGCGAGATGAGCACCGCAACCCCAGAGTCGTCTGTGACTGGACCTAATGGTCAGGGGTCCCTTTACCCTTTACCTTTACTTAGAAAGCTGCACACTTTTAAAAACATGTTTCAACAAAGCCATTGCAGCAACTGGTGTGTTTCCTTAATGATTCCCATTCTCGTGAGTGAAATCCTAATCCTGAAGCAAGGAACTGCCACTGAAAGAGTTAAGAAGTGGACTAACTTTGAAGCTCTGTTGTTATTCTATTCTGTAGGAATGAAGATGACTCTGCAGCTAGAGGAGTTGCATCAGATGAGATGAATGTGCTCTGCTAGACTTTCAGGAGACGATTAAGCAGTTTTGCTATTGATATGCAAGCCTGGAGAGTCTACCCTTTGCTTTTTCTAAAGAAGGCTGCCTCTGAGTGCTGAGTGGAAAGAAAATCAGTCAAAATCGCTTCTTAGGCAACTGTGTGCAGCAGAGAAGGTTGAAGTAGTGCTGGACATCTCCCAAACAACTTTCCAAACAGCAGTGGATTGATCAAATTTGGGATGCAGTGATTATATACAAACTTACTCAGCAAGTGCAGAAAGGAAGGCCTTCCATTATTTTATTTTACCAAGCTGTTAAAGATGCCATGATTTCCCTTTTTCTTGTATATAGAAGTCTTCCAAGTTTCTGATCACATTCCAAGCAAATATAGATGCTCATTTCCCCTTATGATTCAGCTAAATAATTTACACACCCAAACTTTGTCAACAGTTACTTCGCTCCTCAGTTTCCCATTCCCTTTCATTTTTCTCTTTCTTGCTATATTTTTATATTCTTCCTTTTCGTTGCCTGTATTTTTAAATTTTATTGCAAGTATAAAAAATGAAACACAAAAACTGGTTGCTGCACTTAGCAGAAAGTAGATATACCTAACAAGGCTCAGTGGGACGCGGGTGGCGCTGTGGGTTAAACCACTGAGCCTAGGGCTTGCCGATCAGAAGGTCGGCGGTTCGAATCCCCGCGACGGGGTGAGCTCCCGTTGTTCGGTCCCTGCTCCTGCCAACCTAGCAGTTCAAAAGCACAAAGTGCAAGTAGATAAATAGGTACCACTCCAGTGGGAAAGTAAACGGCGTTTCCATGCGCTGCTCTGGTTCGCCAGAAGCGGCTTAGTCATGCTGGCTACATGAACCGGAAGCTGTACGCCGGCTCCCTTGGCCAATAAAGCAAGATGAGCGCTGCAACCCCAGTGTCGGCCATGACTGGACCTAATGGTCAGGGGTCCCTTTACCTTTAACAAGGCTCAAATGATGACAGTACGCCCTGTGGTTTAAACCTGTGTCTGTGGCTTTCTCCTCCAAAGCTTCATTTTCGTTGTCATCCTGCCCTGGGCTAAGCTGGGTTCCAATATCTGAAAGAATACTACCTGGGAGAAAACATCTAGGGTTGATAAGTAGTGGGTGGGGGTAGCGGGTGGGAATTTTGCTAAAGAAAAAACAGATCCTGCACTCCCATTTTATGTGTTATTGTTATATGTGGTGTGGTGGTTAGAAGGCTGGACTAGGATCAGGGAATCCAGCGTTGAACTTGCTGCTCAGCCACAAATCTCACTAGGTGTCCTTGGGCCAATCGCAGTCTCTCAGCCTAACCTACCTCACAGGGCTGTTGTCAGGTTAAAAATTGGGGAGGAAGAGAACCAGATATGCCACCTTGAGCTCCTTAGAGCAGCCTTTCTCAACCTGTGGGTAGCCAGATGTTGTTGAACTACAACTCCCATTACCCCTAGCTAGCAAGGCCAGAGCTCAGGGGTGATGGGAGTTGTAGTCCAACAACATCTGGGGACCCACAGGTGGAGAACCACTGCCTTGGAGGAAAGACGGGACACAAATGTAATGAATTTATTTAAAAAGGAAAATTTGCCTTCTTCTGTCATCAGAGTGTTTGTATAAGTGTTCTGGTTTCATTTTCACTAAAACCCATTCCCCACATTAAGTCTTTTAGGTATTTACCTAAGATGTTTGGGAAGTATACACCCCCAAAATGTGATTTGTGAATTAAACACAGATACAGATTATGGTGGGACGCGGGTGGCGCTGTGGGTAAAACCTCAGCGCCTAGGACTTGCCAATCGCATGGTCGGCGGTTCGAATCCCCGCGGCGGGGTGAGCTCCCGTCTTTCGGTCCCAGCTCCTGCCCACCTAGCAGTTCGAAAGCACCCCTAAGTGCAAGTAGATAAATAGGTACTGCTTTCTAGCGGGAAGGTAAACGGCGTTTCCGTGTGCTGCGCTGGTGCCGGTTCGCCAGAGCAGCTTCGTCACGCTGGCCACGTGACCCAGAAGTGTCTCCGGACAGCGCTGGCCCCCGGCCTCTTAAGTGAGATGGGCGCACAACCCTAGAGTCAGACACGACTGGCCCGTACGGGCAGGGGTACCTTTACCTTTACAGATTATGGTTTCTGGGGAAAGTAATTGGCGTCAGGTAGAATAGGCCCTGGCACGCGGGTGGCGCTGTGGGTAAAAGCCTCAGCGCCTAGGGCTTGCCGATCGAAAGGTCGGCGGTTCGAATCCCCGCGGCGGGGTGCGCTCCCGCTGCTCGGTCCCAGCGCCTGCCAACCTAGCAGTTCGAAAGCACCCCCGGGTACAAGTAGATAAATAGGGACCGCTTACTGGCGGGAAGGTAAACGGCGTTTCCGTGTGCTGCGCTGGCTCGCCAGATGCAGCTTGTCACGCTGGCCACGTGACCCGGAAAGTGTCTCCGGACAGCGCTGGCCCCCGGCCTCTTGAGTGAGATGGGCGCACAACCCCAGAGTCTGTCAAGACTGGCCCGTACGGGCAGGGGTACCTTTACCTTTACCTTAGAATAGGCCCTTTGTTACCATTCAATTTCTGGAGTTTTTCTGTATTTTGCTACTGAGCTTTACCAAAGGGACATTGGAACACCGGCACTTTTAAGCCCATCCAAGCCTAGCTCGGCTTCTACCTGAGGACAGAAAAGAAGTCTCCCACCTTGTCTAAGGAATCCCCTCCAAGAAACTCCCACACCAATCTCTGAGTGACTCCCAGGAATACACACCTTCTATGAAGTCGGAGGGGGAATACGCCCGGCGGTTTGTGTTGCTGTTCCTCTCCGGGCTGTTCAAAGTCTCCAAGCCCAGCTCAACAGCCTCCGCCAACTCATCTCGCTTGTCCTTCCGCACCGGCTTCTCCTCGGGGTGACGCGTCAAACCCATCTCTAGCTGGTACACTCTGTGAAGGGTGAAGCTCTCAAAGGGCACCGCGGCATACTCATTGGGCAGCTTCATTCCCGTGTGCACCTCTGCTTTGTCCACCTGGGAATGCAGGAACTGCAAGAGGGCCTTCTGGGGCTTCTCGGGGTCCCGCCGGTCTATCCCCACTCCCAACGAGTCGGTGCTGTGGCCTTGCATGTTCTTCAGCTGCTGGCTCCTTTCCTGGAGCTCATCCTTCAGCTCTGCAATCTGCCTCTTCAGGCTGCTGATGTAGTCCCAGTGGTGTTCTTCCCTTTCCTGCAAGATCGCCTGGTATTCCTCTTTCCCCGTAGGGCTGTTGGCTCTGGGGAAGGCAAGCTGCTGGTTGTCACCTCGCGGGGTGCAGGCCAGCATGTAGAGCACCGACACCGCACAACAGAGGACCACCAGCAGAACGGCCACCCGAGGGAGCCATGCCACGATCCCTCGACGAACCATGTTCTGCTAAGCATCTGGCGGCAGCGCCCACATATTCCTCCGGTGCCAGGTCTAAGGTTTGCAGCAGCTTTCCGCAGGACCCAGTTTGCAAGCTGCCTGCACGGGAACACCTGGATTCGTTGACGAATGTTCTCTTAGCGGCATGCAGGCAATGTGGAGGGAACAGGGCGGCATTGCACGCATCAAAAGGCAAGCGTAAAAGCCAACAGTGTGAGGCAACTCAATGGCATCAGCTGATGGTGTTTCAGTCTTGTTGGCTGGAAGCAGTGGAGAGCGATCTGAAAGGCAAATTAGATGAATACACTGTGTGAGGAAATTCATCTTCAAAAGAGGCCGTTTTACTCATGTCTGACTCATTGCAAGATATGATCTGTGGAAATGAAACCTGACCAACAGTTTGCTAGGGCCTGGTGTTTAATAGCTTCCTCGGGTTAAGAACTTAATTGGTTCTGGATGTCCGTTCTTAACCTGAAACTGTTCTTAACCTGAGGTACCACTTTAGCAACGTGCTGTGCAAGTGTTTCCCCCACCTCCATGCCCTGTTCAAGCTTAGCACCTAATTTTTGAATGTTTTACCCAAGTCAAATTAGGTTTTCGCAATAAGGATGCTTGAAAGATTTTTTTAATTCCAATGTTCATTTCACAAGGCGGCAAATAATTTACATTGATATCATGGACATGGTCCTTACCTTGTAAAATTCTTATTCTTCATCCTTGGGGGTGCAGCGGGTGAGCATGGCTCAGCAACCTCTGAAAGGCCCAAGTTCCTTGGCACATCCAGTTAAAAAATCAGGTAGTGCCCTAAAAGACCATATCACAGATTACATACCCAGCCTATTACTATACTCTGCATCTTCTTACCAGGAGGTCCATTCTATGTGATGCAGGAATCAGTCCACCCTCTGGAATTCGTTTCCATTACATATCAGATAAGTGCTGTCTCTATTCTCTCTTTGGTGTTTGCTGAAGACCTCCTTTTTTCAGCAAGCCTTTCAAGTGGAGATTCTTACCTCAGCCTGTATCTCTTTGGATTTGCAATTGTTTTATTGTTGAGTGTTTTGGGATGTTTCTGCTGATGGAAAGCCAAGACATTTCCTTATACTGATGATGATTATAATTTTATTATTTACACCCCGTGCATCTGGCTGGGTTTCCCCAGCCACTCTGGGCAGTTTACAGAATATATAAAACATAATAAAGCATCAAACATTAAAAACTTTCCGGTATAGGGCTGCCTTCAGATGTCTTCTAAAAGTCAGATAGTTGTTTATTTCCTTGACATCTGAAGGGAGGGTGTTCCACAGGGAGGGCACCACTACCGAGAAGGCCATAGTTCACAGTTAATGCATATGTTACTTTGAACCACCAGTGGGCACTGTTCATCTAGCAACCCAGCCAGCACTTGTTTGTAAGCCTCTATGTCGAAGTTAACTTCACCTTAAAGAGCTGAGCCTTGTTGCTGCTGTCTCCAGACAAGATGTCTGCTATTGCCCTCCCTTCTGTCTCCACTCACTGCTCATCCTATAAATAGTTCCTGCATGCATAAAGCCTTTGAACTCCAGAAACTGTAAGTGCTTGTTCCAATCTAGTTCACCCAAGCTGCAAGGTCTGCTAACAGTTTCGTGGGATGCCATTCATATAGCAGATGACCCTCTTCCTGAGCCTAAAGAACCACTGCCAGCCAGTGTAAGCTCGGCATACGGCGCCTTCATATGTTCATCCCTCCAGGTTTCTTAGCACTTATAAATGCACTGTGTGGATGTTGACTGGAAAATCTGTTTGAGTCGTTCTTGCAGTATTACATCATCTTTACTTCATATTTCTTATGGCTATTTATATTCGTTTGAACATCCATTTTTAAGCATATGTCATTTGCTTGGCCCTGAGGACTGCCTATGGCTGGAATGCATTGGGCATTCTTAATAAAAAGACAAGCTATTGAGTTTTAGCACCAGGCTGAGGCCTGCCTCTCCCTCCATTCTTCCCGTATCAGTGTCAACAGCTTAACACCTTTCCCCTCTTTTAGGCATTTCCCAAATGCCCATACCCTCCAGTCTCGAGGTGCAAAGTAGCTTCTGACAGATAGCTATTCATAGAAGGAGGTCCACAAGGCGTATGAAATGCAGCTGTGTCCCTACACTTCATTTCGCACAATTACGCCTTTGACAGCAGTGATAGAAGCCGTGAAAGGATTAGTTGTGTGCTAACAGTATAAACTAAAATTACACCTTACCAATTTAGATGAATACTCCTGTTTATTTCTTAAAGCAGCAGCAACATTCAAGACTTTGGTCAGAGAGCTCTTCAAACAGCAACTGTCAAAAAGTTCTCAAGAGCAATACTTTCTTAAATATACAGGCCCTTATTCAGAGATCCTTCCCTACTGCACCAGTCCCCCCCCCCCCTATTTTGGAACTTATTTGGGGGGGGCAATATTCAAGGAAAGCTCAGGGGACATTCAATGGCGGGGTGTTGCTAGATTCTTAAAAGGTCCATGGCATAAATTTGCATACAATTTCCATATGCTGATTTGTTTTCTTGTAACTACACATTTAGGCCTTTGAGCGATTTAAGGTGGGAACACAACAAAGCAAAAGTACTGCAAATAAAGAATCCATCCCTAATGACTACACAGGCCCCAGGATACGGTGTATAGCTTTTCTCAGGTGAGTTGCATCTTTTTCCATAATAAACCCGGTTATCTCATGTGTTATTTATTGTCTAAATTTCCAGAGGGGTAGCCAGAGTTAGTTGGTTGGAACAAAAACAGCAAAGAGTCTTATGACCCCTAAAAGGCAAAAACTTTGATGTTATCATCCAAAGGCATTTAACAAAATTCAGTGTTATGGGCTACTCATTCTCATATAAGACAATCCTGTTTTTCCTGTTTGTTTAGGAGACGGGAATATAAGTCAAAGGACACTAAAGAGGCAAATAGTTGAAATTCTACCTGCTTTGTCAATCTTTGGTAGTTAGGTAGTACAGTTACTTAAATTTGCATGGATCTGTTTGGTTCTCTTTGGTTAGGAGGTGGTAGCGTGGCTGAGGTTAGACCTCGTGGGGGAAGAAGTCTAACTCATGGTTTGTTGAATGCTCATTATCCTTCACAGCACTTTAATAAAAAGTTGTCTGTGGCTCTGTCCTTTGTCTCCTAAGTTGATCTCTTCACTCATAACGGTGAAGAGATAGTTCAAAGTAGTAGACATGGGCAGTTTTAGTAAATTATGCTAGTTCATTTTGGGGAGCAGAACAGGTTATTATTATTATTATTATTATTATTATTATTATTATTATTATCATCATTATTATTTCTACAATTTGTATACTGCCCTTCACCTGTAAATCTCTGAGTGGTTCACAACAGGCTCCCCTGCATATATGAAGCTGGTAATTGGAAGAAATATGTATTTACTGCCAGTTAGCAGAAGAGCTAGGTAAAGGTACCCCTGCCCATATGGGCCAGTCGTGTCCGACTCTAGGGTTGTGCGCTCATCTCACTCTATAGGCCGGGAGCCAGCGCTGTCTGCAGACACTTCCGGGTCACGTGGCCAGCGTGACGAAGCTGCTCCGGCGAACCGGCACCAGAGCAGCACACGGAACGCCGTTTACCTTCCCAATAGAAAGCGGTACCTATTTATCTACTTGCACTTAATTGTGCTTTCGAACTGCTAGGTGGGCAGGAGCTGGGACCGAACGATGGGAGCTCACCCCACCGCGGGGATTCGAACCGCCAACCATGCGATCAGCAAGTCCTAGGCGCTGAGGTTTTACCCACAGCGCCACCCGCGTCCCTGCAGAAGAGCTAATATGGTATAATAGTTGAAATGTTGGACTTCCGCAACATTCAACTCCCTGATCAGACATGATGTTTGCTGGATGACCTGGCTTGTGTGACAAGATAAGCTAAACTATGGTTTACAAGGATTGTGCCAATGTGCCAGCTCCCAGAGAGGAGATTTGATGGCACACTAAGCCAAAGATTGGCTTAACACCGTGTAAAGGTAAAGGGACCCCTGACCATTAGGTCCAGTCATGACTGACTCTGGGGTTGCGGCGCTCATCTTGCTTTATTGGCCGAGGGAGCCGGCGTACAGCTTCCAGGTCATGTGGCCAGCATGACTAAGCTGCTTCTGGCAAACCAGAGCAGCGCACGGAAACGCCGTTTACCTTCCTGCCAGAGCGGTACCTATTTATCTACTTGCACTTTGACGTGCTTTCGAACTGCTAGGTTGGCAGGAGCTGGGACAGAGCAACGGGAGCTCACCCCGTCGCGGGGATTCGAACCGCCGACCTTCTGATCGGCAAGTCCTAGGCTTTGTGGTTTAACCCACAGCGCCACCCGCATCCCTAACACAGTGTACATGGGAACAAAAAAGACCAGGGAGCAGGACCGGCCCATCCATGAGGCAAGGTGAGGCGACAGCCTCAGGCGGTAGGATTCGGCCTCCAAGGAATGCATTATCATCTGACAGGGTTTTGAGGGCTGCAGAACATTCCTTTGAGGCCAGATCTGCTCCCTTCCTGGCACTCCCCCCCCCCCCAAAGCTGCCTCTACAGTGGCCTCTTGGCAAATAGAAGGCACTGCTCCCCCCCCCCCCCACGCCTGACAACCGTTGATTCCCACTTCATCCGTTGGCTAAGGTAGATTTTCTCCTGTCTCTGCAATCCCGCAGGTTTTTGCTGTCCTGCTAAACCGTAGTTTGGCTTACTGGCATCTCACCTGCAAACCAGATCATTATATTGCAGCTTTATCTTAAACCAGATCATTATACTGCAGCCTTATCTTATTCAAACAGCTGTTAACAAGGATAACATTGTGGGGTTGCAAGTAGGAGGGAAGAGGCTGTGCCCATGGCCTTGAGGTACTTAGAGAAAGTGTAGGATCAGAAAGTACTGGAAAAATAACATATATTATAACATCCGAGCACCAAGTTCCCAGTAAGTTGGTAATTTGCATTGTGGAAATTTAAACAGTGTTGTTCTACTCCTAGATAATTAGGAATCTCAACTGTCAGGGTATATACTGGAAGCTCTGTTGCACAACGTCTGTCTCCATGTGCATATACAGTGGTACCTCGGGTTACATACACTTCAGGTTACATACGCTTCAGGTTACAGACTCTGCTAACCCAGAAATAGTACCTCGGGTTAAGAACTTTGATTCAGGATGAGAACAGAAATCGTGCAGCAGCGGTGCAGCAGCAGCGGGAGGCCCCATTAGCTAAAGTGGTGCTTCAGGTTAAGAACAGTTTCAGGTTAAGAACGGACCTCCAGAACGAATTAAGTACTTAACCCGAGGTACCACTGTATAGGGCATAAACTTGTGTCCCACTACTATATCCCTCTACTTGAAAGTAAGGTACCTGGAAATCAATAGGGCTTACTTCCAGGTAAATAGGTACAGTGGCATAGCTGTCAACTTTTCTCTTTTTTAAAGGGAAATTCCCTTATTCCGAATGGGTTTCCTCACAAGAAAAGGGAAAAGTTGACAGCTACGTACAGTACAGTGTGAATTGTTCATTTTACACTGCCCAGTAACATGCTCTCGATTTAAACTACAGGAAGCTTTGCTAAACAGCTTAACACTGCATATTATTATTTTGCATAGATAGCGTCATCTGTATACATGAATGGAATGGCAAAAAAGAGATGGGTCTCTGTCCCAAAGACCTTACAATCACAATGTCAACAGCGGGGGCGACATGAAAAGGAGAGGAGGAAAAGGCGAGTGTTGCTTTTAGTTTAGTCCAAATAACACATGCTAACAGTCAGAGAGAGAGAGAAGTGAAAACTTACAGGAAAGGTGATTCTGTCCGCCTTAATCTTTCTTTGCAGGGTCCTTCAGCAAAAGGAATTCTCAGCAGGCAGTTTTGCACTTTCTTCTAATGTCCAAAGGCAGAGGGAATTCTGAGTGCTGAGGGACTCTGCCTCCTCCCACTGGCCATTACATCATTCTACTCCTTTAGGTAACTTCCAGGACTACCACCACCATCCCACCTCCTCCCCCTATTTATATTACAGCATTTCACATTATGCTTTCTGAATGAAATGACTTTTTCACTGAGGTTGCATGAACGCAGCGTGCTAGATTTGCATTCAGCATAATGGATCGAGTTTCCTTTCCCAGACATGAGATCACAACTGAAGACTTTCCCAGTCACTCCTTCGTATTTTCTGCTGCTAACTTAATTCCACTTCCATTAAGGCGATTGGGCTGTAACTTTATCAAGGCTTCATTGTCTGTCGCAGAAGATAAGACCGTTCCGAGACAGGAAGCACTTGGTGATGAGAATCTGCTACAGTGTTTATTACAGATGTTTAAAGGAAACCCACAGCTTCTGGGTTCTGCTTTATTGGAAAAGCAACAAATGAGGAAGCAAAGGTTGATATAATTTCAGACTTAAAGGGCCCGGTATGTACTATTAATTAACAAGTTTTGAAGTGAGGCTGCTTTGTTCTTATCTGAATACAAACTGGAGAGTGCGCAAGCCTGGACAAAATTAGTTTCCATCAAAAGGTATAACAGAGCTTCAGTTGCATCCAGAATAAACCTCTGTGCATTTTCCAGCAGACTTTGTAGAGTACTACTACAGCAGACACTGGGACGCGGGTGGCGCTGTGGTTAAACCACAGAGCCTAGCACTTGCCAATCAGAAGGTCGGCGGTTCGAATCCCCGCGACGTGGTGAACTCCCGTTGCTCGGTCCCTGCTCATGCCAACCTAGCAGTTCGAAAGCACGTCAAAGTGCAAGTAGATAAATAGGTACCGCTCCGGCAGGAAGGTAAACGGCGTTTCCGTGCGCTGCTCTGGTTCCCCAGAAGCGGCTTAGTCATGCTGGCCACATGACCTGTATGCCGGCTCCCTCGGCCAATAAAGCGAGATGAGCACCGCAACCCCAGAGTCGGTCACAACTGAGCCTAATGGTCAGGGGTCTCTTTACCTTACTACAGCAGACATTGCTATTGTGGCTAATAAATAACCATTGATAGAGTTATCACCTTCAATGGTCTTCCTAATTACTTTAAATAAGTATGCCAGTACACACCACCACATCTTGAGAGCATCTCAAAGCTCATCACCACCATCCCTAAAACCATCTGCTTTGCTTTCAGGCATGATTGTATCTGTTGCTGACCATCCCAGACAAAACTCTTCATTTCTGTGAGCCTGGGCCATATCAGATGTGAAAGTAGAGGCAATACCAGTTCTCTATTTCACTGTGGTAGGTTTGTACAAACAAGGCACTTACTTACACTGGCCTGTTGGCATGATAAGCCAGTCGAGTGTTCCTGGACTTCCTTGGTGACATTCCAGATCTCCCATAATAAGCGTTTTTTAATTACCTGAGTTGGCACTTAGCCTGGTGCAAAAGTAATTTCAATGCTGAAGCAAATATGCATAATTCAGTGTTAGAAGTTTGTTGTGTCGGTCGTAGACATGATGGCAACCACCTGTGTGGAGCACTGAGAGGAAGCATAAGCAGAGCTTTGGTGGAGCAGTTCAAAGCCCAGCTGACTGAGCGTTTACTGCCACTGTTGAAACGAAACCGCCTCCTCTGAAGCTGCTATTTGCATTTAAAGGGAAGCGACTTGGTTTTGCATGTCTGTAATGATGTTTGGGCACTGATATGGGATCCTCACTGATATGGCACTGATATGAGGAGGAATTAAAGAACCTTTTATTGAGGGTGAAAGAGGAGAGCGCAAAATATGGTCTGAAACTCAACATCAAAAAAACGATGATCGTGGCCACTGGGCCCATCACCTCCTGGAAAATAGAAGGGGAAGAAATGGAGGCAGTGAGAGATTTATTGGCCGAGGGAGCCAGTGTACAGCTTCCGGGTCATGTGGCCAGCATGACTAAGCCGCTTCTGGCCAACCAGAGCAGCGCACGGAAACGCCGTTTAACTTCCCGTCGGAGTGGTACCTATTTATCTACTTGCACTCTGACGTACTTTCTAACTGCTAGGTTGGCAGGAGCAGGGACCGAGCAACGGGAGCTCACCCTGTCATGGGGATTCGAACCACCGACCTTCTGATCAGCAAGCCCTAGGCTCTGTGGTTTAACCCACAGCGCCACCCGCGTCCCATAAAGGTAAAAGGTAAAGGGACCCCTGACCATTAGGTCCAGTCGTGACCGACTGTGGGATATACTGTACTGCTTTAAATGTAAAGTGCAGATAGGCCCTTAGGGTACTGGTGGCTGGTCCTACAAACTAACCTACAAGCTTTAGCAAGCCCCAGGTTGCCTGAAGCCAATTGGATCAAGTGTTTTCTCTGGGGTCATGCTCCTGTAAATGTTTGCGGTTGTCCTAGGGAACTGAAGCAACACATGGAATTATGCTACAAAGACAGCAGCAAGTTGGATGGGGGATTGGTCCCCCCCAATCTGCCTATAACAGACGCTGGAGGTCATGCTGCGTGAAAGTGCTCTCCCCCTCGACCTCTTTACCTCTTCTGGGAACAATTTGTGCAACAAGGTATGAGAACAACCTGATAAGATACAGGTAAGACTGCCTCTTTTCTACTTAAATGGGAAAACAACCATGAGTAATAAAAATGGGATTTTCAGACTGGGATTTTTGACAAGCGATAACACTTCAGAGGTGCATCTCGTGCCAGTTTAAGGATTGCAGGATCATGCCATGGTGGATAAATAAATGGACGGGTTTTTTGTTTTGTTTAATTCAGAACACTTAACATTGAAATTACATTTGTAGTTTCTCTTTAAAAAAAACCTAGTTACAATTTAATAATGATAATAATGATGATAATTAATAATAATAATATTTTTTACTTATACCCTGCCCATAATGATGATGATGATGATAATAATAATAATAATAATAATAATAATAATAATAATAATAACAATAATAAACAAATAAATAAATAAATAAATAAATAAATAAATTTATACCCCGCCCATCTGGCAAGGCTTCCCCAGCCACTCTGGGCGGCTTCCAACAAAATATTAAAATACAGTAAAGCATCTGGGAGGCTCCCTACAGAATATTAAAAACACAATATAACATCAAATATTAAAAACTTCCCTAAACAGGGCTGTCTTCTAAAAGTCATATAGTTCTTTATCTCCTTGACATCTGGTGAGAGGGTGCTCCACTGGACAGGCGCCACGACCAAGAAGGCCCTGTGCCTGGTTCCCTGTAACCTCACTTCTCGCAGTGAAGGAAGTACCAGAAGGCCCTCGGAGCTGGACCTCAGTGTCCGGGGGACTGAAGGATGGAGTGGAGATGCTCCTTCAGGTATCTTAATACAGATTTGTTAAATTTAATTGTATCTTTAAATTGAATCAATTGACTCCTCTAAAACATCTGCATGTGCATATGCATCCACACTACAATATACAGCAGATTCCATCCTGCATATCACATCGAGAATCATCTGCTATAGCCCTTTTTGTCAGCTCTTTCACTAAATGAGCTCTTTCACTATAATTCTCACATTATCATATACTATATTCCTTTTGCATCTTATGAAAATAAATGTGTCCGACTCATAACATGCTTCTCTGATACATGTTATGAGCAAAATTGTCCACTATACCAGCAGCAGATTGTATGCTGACACTCTTGCTATTTTGACATCAGGTGAAGACCTACCTGTTTGCAAGTTTAAAAGCATAGGCCCCGATAGCAATCCTTGCTGGTGACTCCACTTCCACGTCCATCCATTGGGGAAACTCTCTTTCTTCCTACTGCTTCCTCCTTCTTGTTACTTAACTAGTTCCTGATCCACAAGAGGAACTCTCCTCTTACTCCATGAATGCTAAGCTTACTCGGGAGTCTTTGATAAGCTTAGCATGTTAAAAGCTATTCAAAAGTCCAAGTACACGATGACAGTATGCTTGTTGATACTCTCAAAGAATGCTAATAGGTTAGTGAGACAAGACTGACCATTGAAGAAGCCTTGCTGATTCTTCTTCAGCAAGGCTTGTTCTTCTATATGCTTGGTTATTTTATCATTCACAACACTTTCCACCAGCTTTCCATCATCTCATCCACGCATAGAGACTACAAAGCTGAGCCTGTCTAGCTGGCCCCATGCAGGGAATCAATAACATTTCAGAGAACACTATTTTGGAGGTCCTGGCTTTTAACATCCTACCTAGGTAAAGGTAAAGGTACCCCTGCCCGTACGGGCCAGTCTTGACAGACTCTAGGGTTGTGCGCTCATCTCACTCTAGAGGCCGGGAGCCAGCGCTGTCTGCAGACACTTCCGGGTCACGTGGCCAGCGTGACGAAGCTGCTCTAGCGAGCCAGCGCAGCACACGGAAACGCCATTTACCTTCCCGCTATACAGCGGTACCTATTTATCTACTTGCACTTAAGGGTGCTTTGAACTGCTAGGTGGGCAGGAACTGGGACCGAACGACGGGAGCTCACCCCGCTGCGGGGATTCGAACCGCCGACCATGCGATCAGCAAGTCCTAGGCGCTGAGGTTTTACCCAAAGCGCCACCCGCGTCCCTTAACATCCTACCTAGCAACCTAAAATTTCCTTCCAGGACAAAGATTGCTTCCATGATTAACAGTACTAGAAAAGCCAGATGCTCCGTCTAATTTTCTTTATATATTGTGCTGTCGTTTTTCTCTGACAGCATGTAACAAAATATGATCGAATTACAGCAATAAGTGCAGTCAACTGATTGAAGATAGGTGGGTTGGGGGCAGAATACAGCTGCTCATTTAAGTGACTTTGTCCTGTGCTTCCAATCTGGCACTAATGTCTGCAATCTACTCACCCTACAGTACATTTAAAACACATTCTCTGCTCCCCAATAATCCTGGGAACTGTTGTTTGTTAAGGATGCTGGGAATTGTAGTTCTGCGAAGAGTGAACTACAGCTCCCATAATTATGACGTTTGAGGGGCATGTGCTTCAAATGTACGCTGTGTGTGCATTAATATCCAGTTAATAATATGGGAAGCTGCCATGTTTCCACACTCATTTTTTAGGTAAAAACAACATAAGAGTACTCCTGCTCTTTTGGGGTGACATTCAATCACATTCTGGGAAATTCAGGTTACAGGATTAAGTTGATTTGGTTCTCTTGCACAATAAATCCACTTCTCCCCCCCCTAACTGGACTTTTTGCTATAAGGAAGGTGGCACCAAAATGCACTGGAAAGTATGGGGAAACAATTGCTTGACACAGAAATCAAAAAGAATTCTCAATAAATAGCAGTTTTTGTCTAACCTCCCTGAAAACTCTGTGCAAATAAATCAGGATAATTGATCAATAAGCAGAAGTGTGTTCCAAACCAAAGCGTTCCAAAACCAAGGCGTGCTTTCCCATAGAAAGTAATGCAAAATGGATTAATCCGTTCCAGACATTTAAAAACAACCCCTAAAACAGCAATTTAACATGAATTTTACTATCCAACGAGACCATTGATCCGTAAAATGAAAGCAATAAACAATGTACTGCAGCCACACAATCAATCAGTCAGTAGCTGAACTGGGTTCCACACAGTCACAAAAACAAAACAAAAAAGCCGCAAAAACGAAAATAAAAAATAAATAGCAAAAACAGACAGACCTCAGCATAACACTCAAATTGGAAGCGTAACACTCAAAATGAAGCATGTTCGGCTTCTGAAAAAAGTTCGCAAACCGGAAAACTTACTTCTGGGTTTGCAATCTTTGGGTTCCAAGTTGTTTGAGTACTAAGCCGTTTGAGAACCAAGATACCACTGTATTGATTTTTGGAGTGGCACAGCTTTGGGGTTTGGGTTTCATATAGATTGCACTAGAGCAGTGTTTCCCAACCGGTGTTCCGCGGCACACTAGTGTGCCGCGAGACGTTGCCTGGTGTGCCGCGGGAAAAATTAAAAAATTCGAAAGATATCCGGAGAGGCGGCCTTCAGGCGAGTTTTAATTTTAATTTTCCTTCTCCCACTTAATGCCCCACGCTCACCCGAGCAGCTTGCAGTCCTCGGTAACCACGGCGACCCGAGGGAGGGGAGGGAACAGGGAAGTCGAGGGCGGCGGCGAGCCGCGATGACGTCAGTGGGCCGCGCCGCCTCGCCCTGGCACGGTGTGAGAGCCCCGGCTAGTGGCGCGAGCTTCGGAATAAGTGGGATCCGCGTGCGCGAGACCGAGATTGCGGGTAAGGAGCTCAGCCCTGGGCAGGAGGAAGCGGGGCCGCGCGTGCGGGCCACATCCCCACAGAGAGCGAGCCTCCCCTGGCCCACCACTCCGGGCAGGTCCACTCGCATGAGGGGGCGGCGATGGCGACGGCCGGCAGCTTGCCTGCAATGCCATCCCTCGAGCAGGCGAGGAGCCCGGAGGCTACCAGATGCGAGTCCTCTTTCCCACCCTGCTCGGGAGTCCAGAGCACTTGGTCGCATTCAGGATCTAGAGTGGGGAAGCGGGGCTTGTGTCTGGGCTGGACACATTGGGCTGCCTGTGCCGCTCGACCTGCGGGGAGAAATCAGGGTGGGAGTCACGACCGTGAGGCAGGGCTGCCAAGTGTGGCAGAAGAGGACACGGCCGTCGCACCTGTCCTTAGGTAGGAGCTTCTTCCGTGTTGACCTGCTGCCCTAAAGTCTTGGCTTTTTTCTTGGCTTTTTGGCGGTTGGCACAGAAGGAAGGCAAGGGGGAGGGGGAAAAATTGAAACTTACACTTTCGTGCATCCCTCCCGGCGTGACGCTGCGCGCTGACGTCACGGGGCTGTAATGGTGGTGTGCCTCAAGATTTTTTTCATGAAACAAGTGTGCCTTTGCCCAAAAAAGGTTGGGAAACACTGCACTAGAGCACTGCAACATCACACAGAAGCCTCTCTTACCAGAGTCTTGGGAAGATCACATAAGATGCCCCTTGGATTCAGCCGTCTGAGGCAGCTTCATCAGTCTGCCTCTTGAACGGGCCAGCCCTTGTTTAACTGATAAGGGACTTCAAGATGTAATTTGGTCTACACTAGTCTTCAAATGGAGGCAGTGAGAGATTTTACTTTCTTGGGCTCCATGATCACTGCAGATGGTGACAACAGTCACAAAATTAAAAGACGCCTGCTCCTTGGGAGAAAGGCGATGGCAAACCTAGACAGCACCTTAAAAAGCAGAGACATCACCTTGCCGACAAAGGTCCGTATAGTTAAAGCTGTGGTTTTCCCAGTAGTGATGTATGGAAGTGAGAGCTGGACCATAAAGAAGGCTGATCACTGAAGAATTATGGTGCTGGAGGAGACTCTTGTGAGTCCCATGGACTGCAAGAAGATCAAACGTATCCATTCTTAAGGAAATCAGCCCTCAGTGCTCACTGGAAGGACAGATCGTGAAGCTGAGGCTCCAATACTTTGGCCATCTCATGAGAAGAGAAGACTCCCTGGAAAAGACCCTGATGTTGGGAAAAATGGAGGGCACAAGGCGAAGGGGACGACAGAGGACGAGATGGTTGGACAGTGTTGTCGAAGCTATCAGCATGAGTTTGACCAAACTGCGGGAGGCAGTGGAAGACAGGAGTGCCTGGCATGCTCTGGTCCAGGGGGTCACGAAGAGTCAAACACGACTAAATGACTAAACAACAACAACAAAGTCTTCAAAAGCCATGGTTTGGCTTAGCTTTACATCCCAAGCCGGACTTGAAGTTAATTCCCCCAGGCAAACTGTGAGTGGCAATCTCACAGAGCGAATTAAACAGGGGCAACCAATTTCAGACCTAATGTTAAACGAAATCATGTCTTCGTTTACTTCACAGCAGTTGGATGCGAGGAGAAGATTGGAGGATCTTCTCTCCTGGAGCCCTTATATTTGAAAATCTCTATTCTGTAAGTAATAACCAGGGCTGGCTCAAGACATTTTGGCTCCTGAGGTGAACCGCAAAATGGCACCTCCCTCCTGCCAGGGGAGAAGGACTGAGTCATTTACATTGGGAACACGTGGGGATTGGGATCTGGTGCCTCTGTGGATCCTGTCACCTGAGGCAGTTGCCTCATCACCCATGAGGCTAGCCCTGGTAATAACTATTAAATAAGAAATGCACAGGCGCAGGTGGCGCTGTGGGTTAAACCACAGAGCCTAGGACTTGCCAATCAGAAGGTCGGCGGTTCGAAACCCTGTGATAGGGTGAGCTCCCATTGCTCGGTCCCTGCTCCTGCCAACCTAGCAGTTCAAAAGCACGTCAAAGTGCAAGTAGATAAATAGGTACCACTCCGGCAGGAAGGTAAACGGCGTTTCCATGCGCTGCTCTGGTTCGCCAGAAGCAGCTTAGTCATGCTGGCCGCATGACCCGGAAGCTGTACGCCGGCTCCCTCTGCCAATAAAGCGACATGAGCGCCACAACCCCAGAGTTGGTCACAACTGGACCAAATGGTCAGGGGTCCCTTTACCTTTACCTTAAGAAATGCACAAGGTCTGCTTTGAAACAAAATAAGCTCATACACTACTGGAAAATCCCCACAAGGTGCAATACTTTACATTATGCTTGTCTATCTTCTTTGACATCCTAAATTTGCTAACTCATACACAAAATCCATTTGCCACTGCCATGCTGAAGGAGATCTGACTTCTCAACAGATTATTATTTTTAAGCAATTTCATATAATTTCATTGTTATAATTGATAAATATCTGGGGGTTTTGCTGCAACCATCCTAAATGCACAAACTAGATAGGGACTAAGCCTTACTAAACACTCAAGTTTGCTGCAAGTAAGATGTTGAAATCCATAGTGTTGGGTTTCCCCCCATGCATTTAATTTTAATTGGCTTGCAGAAATGGCAACTAACAACATTGCAAATGCAGCCCAGTTGTGAACAGTCATGTCTTTTCAAGATATGCTTTCTAATATGAGAGAAGAGAACAAGGAACTTACCTCTGTCAGAGATTAGAGAAAGGAGTATTTTCTTAGTCTGTTTTTCCTTTAAAAAGGGCACTGCTGTTTTGATCAATTAAAAAAATTTAAAAAGCCAAAGCATTTCAGATGTCTACCGTACCATGCAAATACAGGTTAAAATTCCTAGACAGGTAAGGAATTCAAAAGTATACATCTTCCAAAACTGACTGTCCTAAAATTCTTTGTTACTTACAAAATTGTAAGCAAGTATCCTACATGTACTCTTCCATACTGCTGGGCGTTGCTGTCTTCCGTGAGGTGCAAGACGTAACTTTGTTCCAACTTTCAAAATGAGGATAATTTATTATCTTTGCATAAGACACACTGGAGATCACGGAAGACTTCTTTAAAATGCAAAGATTTTTTTTTAAAACCCACACTTAAGGCTCACCAGCCTTTTAATTCCTGAGCATTGCTAACTTGCCAGCGAGTTGTGAACACTGCTTGCTAGGGCAGCGCTTGACTGTCAAATGGTCAGGAGTTCAGCCGCAGATCTGCAATGAGAGCCTTGTGTTCACTTCTAGTTTCCTGACAGAAAACAGGAAGGTGAGTGTGTGTTGGGAGGCGAGGAAGAGAACCCAGCCTCTGGTCAAGAAGATATCCTCACATAAACTTGCATCTGAAGAGAGAAAAAATTCACAAACCCAAATTGTCCAGGCAGGTTTAAGAGGAAATGGGGGCAGAGGGTGGACACACACACACACACAGTTTTCTGTTGCGTCAAAGAGCCTAGTGTGCAAATCGGAACAGGGAACGGAGTTGTTAAACTGGCCAGCCCTGGATGAAGACAGCTTTTCAATATGCTCTTGGCATAGTCTATTTTCCGCTGGCTGGAGGCCGGCTTTGCTCTTTCCCCTGCTCCCTCCCCCCTTATCCTTTAAAAAAAACAGATGATCTCTGTAGAATTCCCACATGGACGCTACTTGCTAGATGAACAATTGTCTGAGATATAGGGAGGGAGGTCCCCGGTCCCCCCACTCAGGAAACTGAAGAGGGGAAATGCAGCTCATACTTCCTGGTAGATTAAGAATTCTACAATCCACTCAATAAGATCAGGCTGAGATTGAATCCTGATAAGGCAGGGGCAGTTTCTGGCCTCGGTCTCTGCAGTGATCCTGTAAAAATCTGGTACATCATCACCATGCTACAGATGTAGAGGGCTGATGAGAAATTGCCCAGGGCCACCTGAGTTATCTTGCACTAAAAAAAGGTAAAGGTACCCCTGCCCGTACGGGCCAGTCTTGACAGACTCTAGGGTTGTGCACCCATCTCACTCAAGAGGCCGGGAGCCAGCGCTGTCCGGAGACACTTCCGGGTCACGTGGCCAGTGTGACAAGCTGCATCTGGCGAGCCAGAGCCGCACACGGAAACACCGTTTACCTTCCCGCTATTAAGCGGTCCCTATTTATCTACTTGCACCGGGGGGTGCTTTCGAACTGCTAGGTTGGCAGGCGCTGGGACCGAACAACGGGAGCGCACCCCGCCGCGGGGATTCGAACCGCAGACCTTTCGATCGGCAAGCCCTAGGCGCTGAGGCTTTTACCCACAGCGCCACCCGCGTCCCTTATCTTGCACTAACATTTCATGAAAATAGGGACTTATTTAAGGTGTTGGCTGAGGCCGGTGAGAGTTACAAATCCAAAATATCTGGGAAGCGCTGGAATGGAGGAGGGCAGCACGACACTCTTATTAGCACTCAGGGCCAGCTCAAGACATTTTGCTACCTGGGGCGAAGGACAAGGTGGTGCCCTCTCCTAAGGCACATACAGAAACCAACCAGACCGGTACTTGCTTACTCCAGTACTCATGAACACAGGATAGTGTCTTCTACTGGAGGGCAGAAGGCTAGCATAGAGGGAACACGACAGACCACATGGCACTCATAGCGCTGTCCACAACCTGCCCTTCAGCATCTGCTGCCTGAGGCAGGTGTCTAATCATAGGGCTGGCCCTGTTAGTACTGACAGTACGAACTGTTCCACATTGGAACAGTCTCCCTCAGGGGGTTGTCTACTCTCCTTCCTTGGAGCTTTTGAAGCTGCGGCTCCAGTACTTTGGCCACCTCATGAGAAGAGAAGACTCCCTGGAAAAGACCCTGATGTTGGGAAAGATGGAGGGCACAAGGAGAAGGGGACGATGGAGGACTAGATGGTTGGACAGTGTTCTTGAAGCTACCAGCATGAGTTTGACCAAACTGCGGGAGGCAGTGGAAGACAGGAGTGCCTGGTGTGCTCTGGTCCATGGGGTCACAAAGAGTTGGACATGACTAAATGACTAAACAACAACAACGGATGGCTATCTGTCATGGATGTTTTAGCTGAGATTCCTGCATTTCAGGGGGTTGGACAAGATGTCCCTTGGGGGTCCCTTCCAGCTCTAAGATTCTCTGATTCTTTGTTGCAGTTGAGGGTCCTGCCACTTAAACCTCTGAGCTTTAGATTACTTGCATTATTTAATAATCACCTTAAGATAAAGGTAACGGTACCCCTGACAGTTGTCCAGTCGCTGATGACTCTGGGGTTGCGGCGCTCATCTTGCTTTACTGGCCGAGGGAGCCGGCGTTTGTCCACACACAGCTTCCAGTTCATGTGGCTAGCATGACTAAACCACTTCTGGCAAACCAGAGCAGCGCATGGAAACGCTGTTTACCTTCCCACTGGAGCGGTACCTATTTATCTACTTGCACTTTGACGTGCTTTCAAACTGCTAGGCTGGCAGAAGCTGGGACCGAGCAACGGGAGCTCACCCCGTCGCAGGGATTCGAACCGCCGACCTTCCGCTTGGCAAGCCCTAGGCTCAGTGGTTTAGACCACAGCACCACCCACCTTAGGAATCCCTAAAAGAGAGATTGAGAGATCTTTAACTGCCTTTGAGAAACTTTAAAAAAAGTACTATGTTTGATAAATCCGGGTTTATGCAGAGATAAATGTCATCCTGAGTCATTAGGGCGAAACTGGCTAAACACATGCATGCACATGTTTACAGACCTGAGACAGACTGAAAGATCCACAATATCATTCTTACAGAGCACAGGCAGGAGAAGAAACAATTAGGTGGAAGCGTTTTCCCCCACAGCTGACACAAACAAGTTTCCACTGTGATGACTCGGCTAAGGTTCCCTCTATGCTAGCACAGTCCAAAGAGGGAGTCTAAAGAGGGAGCCATATTTTATACGATGGTGATACTTAACACCTGCAGGCACAGAATATGCAAAGGCTCATATAACAGATCCCTCAATTAGCATGAAATGCCCCCCATCTCTTGTTTTAAAAGACAAAGAAAGGCAAGTATGAAATGCCACCTGTTTGGATCTTCCATAGAGAGACCAAAAATATTTCTTGCTGAAAAACAGCTCAAGGCTGCAAATCTGATGGTTGAGCTGGAAATCTCATGCATCTTCATTAACAGCACTCGCCAGAACCAAATGCATAAGGGATAAAGACAGCAAGTCACAATAAACAATGCTGCTGTAACCACAAATTGCTTGGCCAGCCATAATATGCTCAGGTTCTTTTAGTGCTGAATTGAATTAACTAACTTCAGTAGATAAGATTTTGAAGTACACCCTCCTTCCATCTTTATAGAAGGTTGTTTTGAACTGTTTTTAGATGTTTTAATTGTATTCCTATTGAAATGTTTTCCTGGGCTCCTTTTGGGGAAGGTGCAGGGTTATAAATTAAGAAATTAATTGTTCTTATTACTGATTAAAAACTGCAGCTGCATAGAATCTTGTCAACATGAATGGATAGCGGTTATGAAATGAATGAAAATAAGCAGAAGCTTCAGCCAGACAAGATGGAAGTGCTATTAGCTGGGTGTTTTACTGGTCTAGATGGAGCTGTGTTCTGTGGTCTGGGTGGAGTTGCACCAGAGGCAGTTTCCCCACGCTGGGCACCAAACTGCCTCATAGACAGGCTGGCCCTGTTTCTTGCTATCCACAGCAATTGCAGCCTGAAGGTCTTTTGATCATTGATATGGAGAGACTGTTGGGACGCGGGTGGCGCTGTGGGTTAAACCACAGAGCCTAGGACTTGCCGATCAGAAGGTCGGTGGTTCAAATCACCGCGACGGTGTGAACCCCCGTTGCTCGGTCCCTGCTCCTGCCAACCTAGCAGTTCAAAAGCACGTCAAAGTGCAAGTAGATAAATAGGGAAGGTAAACGGCATTTCCGTGCGCTGCTCTGGTTCGCCAGAAGCGGCTTAGACATGCTGGCCACGACCCGGAAGCTGTACGCCGGCTCCCTCGGCCAATAAAGCGAGATGAGCGCTGCAACCCCAGAGTCAGCCACGACTGGACCTAATGGTCAGGGGTCCCTTTATCTTTACTATGGAGAGACTGAGTGCATGAACACAGTATCATTTACTCCAACTCCAGGGTGCTCCCACTGCTAGTATTTGAAGTAGATTACATTCTTTCCCAGAAGAAAAGCAGAGTGAATGCTCAATGGACAAGTTGCCTGGAAGTGACCATAGTAAAACTCATGCAACTGAATCCTATACATTACTTGAGAAGAAAGTTCCAATGAGGTCAAGGAAGTGTCGATTGCACCCTCTATTTTTAACATAGGGCCAATCCACACTTGCTGGTAAAAGCCTGACCTAAACAAACAAACACACACACACACACTTACTTTAAAGAGAAGCCATTTGGTTCCCCTCCCTCAGTTGAATGTGTGGATTCTACATCTTATTGAAATGTGGGCGAGTCATGATTTTGGAGAGGCAATGTGAATGTGGGGTGTGTGTTATTATTTTGTTATTATGTTTTTCATTTTTGTACTTTTATACTGTTAACGGCTCTGTGATCCTCGGATGAAGGGTGGAATAACAACAACAACTAGTGCTTTATTGCAGAAGTTTATTGCACTGCAAATTTGGGTTTGCATTGCCCCCCCCCCAAAAAAAACCCTCCACCACAAAATCCATCTCAGGTCTCAGTGCAAGTTAAACTTCTTAAATTGTGCCCCCCCCCTGGACAAGACATAACATAACACTCCAACTGAGTTGCATGCAGCTGCTTTTACATTCTCCAAAGCATAATAACAATAATAATAATAATAATTTATTATTTATATCCCATCCATCAGGCTGGGTTTCCCCAGCCATTCTGGGCGGCTTCCAACCAAATATTAAAAACACAATACAACATTAAACAGGGCTGCCTTCAGGTGTCTTCTAAAAGTCAGACAGTTGTTTATTTCCTTGACATCTGGTGGGAGTGAGTTCCACAGGGCAGGCGCCACCACCGAGAAGGCCCTCTTCCTGGTTCCCTGTAACCTCACTTCTCGCAGTGAGGGAACCGCCAGAAGGCCCTGGGCACTGGACCACTTACTGACAGCACCAGAGCCTTGACAGTGGATTCATAGCTGTCAACATTTCCCTTTTCTTGCGAGGAATCCTATTCAGAATAAGGGAATTTCCCTTAAAAAAAGGGGAAACGTTGATGGCTATGAACGGACTGCAGACGCGGGCATTTCAACAGAGGCTGGATGGCTACCAGGGATGCTGTAGTGATTTCATTTCCTCCTTCAGTCTTCGGGATGGAACACGATGCAGCCGCCCCTGCCCAGCTATGCTATAAGCTTTTTAAATTTCCCCGTTGCTTCCTATGGGGAGCAGTCACTTGTAGGGTGGGTGGAAAGGGGTCAGAAAGCAACCCGGAAGTCCTGCCTCAAGAAAATTGTATTGTCAGTCTACAACTTTCATAAGTCTATAATGACACTAGAAACACCGGGCTGGTGGTGGTGGTGGAAACCATGGTAACTGCGGCGCAGGCGCAAAACGCCTCCTCTACGTCACCGGCCCTAGAAAGATGGCGTCGCGAGGCCCGTCTGCGCATGTGCGGGTCGTGAGGGAGCGCGACTCCCGGCAACGGCCAAGATGTCGGCGCAGGGAGACTGCGAGTTCCTGGTGAAGCGGGCGCGGGAGCTGGTCCAGGGGGACCTGTGGGCGGCCAAGGCCTGGCTTATCACCGCGCGGAGCCTCTACCCCGCCGACTTCAACATCCAGGTCGGTGAGGGCGCGCCAGGCTCCGTGCGGCCTCCCCTTAACGGCTCCTTTCCCCCACAATGCTTTGCGCGCCCAAGCCCTTCCCTCCCTTTTTTCGCTGCTGTCCTGCGGGCTCAGCACCATAGAGATAGGAACGCTTAGCACGCCCAGTTCATTTACCTATTTGGGGACAGCGCTTCCGACTTGCCATGTTTTCTTTTCCCTACTTTTTTTTTTTTGCCTGCTTGTTTAAAGAGCTTCAAAGATGGGAAAGCTGCTCTTGGGAGGCGGTGGAGAAATCCAGGCTTCTGCCATGCGAGTCGTTGGGTAGCAAGAGCGCTCACCCTCAATAGCAGAAGCCAATAGCAGTTATCGTGCCTGGAACCGGTTGGAGGATGGATGGTGGCTAATGGGTTGAGGTTGAATCCTGACAAGACAGAAGTACTGTTTTGGGGGGACAGGAGGCGGGCAGGTGTGGAGGACTCCCTGGTCCTGAATGAGGTAACTGTGCCCCTGAAGGACCAGCTGCGCAGCCTGGGAGTCATTTTGGACTCACAACTGTCCATGGAGGCGCAGGTCAAATCTGTGTCCAGGGCAGCTGTCTACCAGCTCCACCTGGTACACGGGCTGAGACCCTACCTGCCCACGGAGTGTCTGGCCAGAGTGGTGCATGCTTTGGTTATCTCCCGCTTGGACTACTGCAATGCGCTCTACGTGGGGCTACCTTTGAAGGTGACCCGGAAACTACAGCTAATCCAGAATGCGGCAGCTAGACTGGTGACTGGGAGCGGCCGCTGAGACCACATAACACCGGTCTTGAAAGACCTACACTGGCTCCCAGTACGTTTCTGAGCACAATTCAAAGTCTTGGTGTTGACCTTTAAAGCCGTAAACGGCCTCGGCCAAGTATACCTGAAGGAGCACCTCCACCTCCATCGTTCTGCCCCAACGCTGAGGTCCAGCTCCGAGGGCCTTCTGGCAGTTCTCTCACTGCGAGTAGTGAGGTTACAGGGAACCAGGCAGAGGGCCTTCTCGGTAGTGGCACCCGCCCTGTGGAACGCCCTCCCATCAGATGTCAAAGAGATAAACAACTACCTGACATTTAGAAGACATCTTAAGGCAGCCCTCTTCAGGGAAATTTTTAATGTGTGACACCTTAGTGTATTTTTGGTCTTTGTGGAAGCCGCCCAGAGTGGCTGGGGAACAAATAATAAATTATTATTATTATTATTTGAATTTGTTCACTGCTTCATTCTGCCCTGGGCAGCCCAGAGTGGCTGACAGCCAAGCAACCTCCCCCCTCCTCTGCCACATAGATACCTTAAAACCATGGGTTGGGGAAGAAATGCATTAGAGTAATAATTTAATAATAATAATTTATTATTTGTACCCCGCCCATCTGGCTGGGTTTCCCCAGCCACTTTGGGCGGCTTCCAACAAAGATTAAAAATACCCCAGTCTCTTCCAAAAAGCCATAGATTGTTTAACTAGCCAAAGCGCTGTCTTTGTTTTAAGGCTTTCATCAGGTAAAGGTTTTTGATGGATTGGAATGCTTGTTTGCTTCTTTGTGTTTTCGTTGATCCTAATATACTAAGGTTACCAGATTTTTTTAAATGAATCCGGGGACACTTTTCAACTTCCTACTAAATAGATGGCTTTTGTCAGGGGACTGATTTGTAAATCTGGGAACGTCTGGTAACCTTATTAAATATACCCCACTGCAATAGTGTAGGAAGTAGTACAGTACTATAATAGGATATACAGATACCTCAAGTGAACTCATTTGTTTATGTTCTAGTGCCCATTGCTCTAAATTGCCTGAAAGTATCACACTGCAATGTTGAGAACAGGCAGCGGTGTAAACATGCTCCAAACAAAACACACTTCACATTTTGGTAAAGATAGATTTAGATGCAATACCCCCATCAACTTACGTTTCAACCCCTACTCTCCAGTCTCTACATTAAATTACTCTCTACATTACTTTCTACTCTACATTAAATGCACAGGCACTTTGCTTTCATACCTCTCAGAGTTCTAAATGGAGATGCCAAACAAATAGGAAAAAGGTTGTTTCTGCCTGTGTCTTTGCCTGCCTTTAAAAAGTGTGTGTGTGTGTGTGTGTGTGTGTGTGTGTGAGAGAGAGAGAGAGAGAGCATGCATGCTTCTGCCCTCTTCGTTTTTTACTGTGGTAAGGTAGAAAGATGTGATATTGAGAAGTTTGATAGAAGGTGTTCTGTATGGCTCATCTTATGCCCTTGTTTTTTCAGTATGAGATGTACACTATTGAACGGAATGCAGAACGTACAGCATCAGCAGGCAGATTGCTATATGACATGTAAGATGCTTTCCATTTTTTCCTTTTTTCCAATCGAGGACTGAAAAAATTGTCTGTGAACCACTCTACTTAAAATTGTACTGCTTTATGGCAGTGTTTCTCAAAGCTGGGTCTCCAGCTCCCATCAATCCCTGACCACTGATCCTGCTAGCTAGGGATGGTGGGAACTGTAGTCCAACAGCATCTGGGGAGCCAAGTTTGAGAAACACCAGTTATAAGGTATGTTAGGAAAAGTTAGAGAAAATAAACAACCTCAGTTGGAGGTTGATAAAATTATGTATGGTATGACAGAAGTGGATAGATTTTCTTAATCTGTTCTGGAACTTGTGGTCACCCAGTGAAACTGATCAAGATGGGCAAAAAAGAGTACTTGTTCAAATGGAATCTGCTGCCCCAGTAAGTGGCGGTAAGTATAAAAAGTTTAGATATAGTCATAGAAGTCCATAGGTCTATAGCTACAGTAGCTAAAAAGAACCTCTAGCTTCAAAGCTAATGTACCACATTTGAGGGCAAACAGTTAGGCAGGGATATTACCTTGCCGTTGGTCTTCCTGGAAGCATTTACCATATTTTTCGCTCTATAAGACGCACTTTTACCCCTCCAAAAATTAAGGGGAAATGTGTGTGTGTGTCCTATAGAGCGAATGCAGGCTGCGTGGCTAAGCCCAAAGCCAGAACAGGGAGACGGAGCGCTGCGCAGCACTCCATCTCGCTGTTCTAACTTGGGGTTAGCTGCGCAAAGCCTCCGCAGGGCAGCGGAGTGCCTTCATGTCATGGGGGGAAGGCTGCAACGCCAGTCCCACAAGTTCAGGGGGCAGCAGGAAGGCGCGCGACGCCTTCGCGCTGCTCCCCGACCTGGTCTTTGGGGCTGGTGGTGGGGAAAAGCAGCGCCCCCCCCCCCCGCCAGCCACAAAGAGCAGGTCGAAAGGAACCCAAAGCCTCCGGAGCCCAGCGGGAATTCGGGTGAACGCACCTTGAATGCACAGAACGCACCTTGTTTTAAAGGGGGAGAACAAGAATCCCCCCCCCCCCGTTCTCCCCCTCCTATGGTCCGGTGCGTCCTATAGAGCAAAAAATACGGTACCTGGCAATTGTTAGATTCATAAAAGAGGAGACCTGCTTTAGTTCCTAGAAGAAACAAGAAACATTTTCATTTTAAGTAGTGTGGCTTTCCTAGTAAAATTTCTGTTCTTGCTTGATTTCAAATATAAATAATTCCAAACTTTTTTCAATTCTTTATTTCAGGTTTGTTAATTTCCCAGACCAACCGGTGGTGTGGCGGGAGATTAGTGTCATTACAGCAGCCTTAAGGAACGATTCGCAGGACAAGCAAACTCAGTTTTTAAGAGGTATGCCTTTCTTCCGCTGAATCCCTTGCAAAACAGTTGACTTGATGATGATCAGTGCTGCAATGTATCTGAAGGCTTTTGAGGAACGTTCCTCCAGTAGCTTTTCTCCAATTTCTCCCAGCCAACAAATTACTTGGCTTCTGGGAAAAAGTCTTGCAGTGGTTGTTTGCTTCATTGCCATCTTCCCTCCTACAGGTTTATTTGAAACCCTTCCAGGTCGAGTTCAGTGTGAAATGTTACTGAAAGCCACAGAGCAGTGCTTTAATACGTTGGAACGGGCAGAAATGTTGCTTCTGCTTTTGCGACGTTTCCCTGAGACTGTGGTTCAACATGGGGTAAGAGAGTGGTGTTTCTTCGTATTTCAAATACCTTTTTGTTCTTCTTCGTTCTCATACCTGACTTCAGATTAGTAGAAATAAAAAAAAGTGGCAGGACATTCTTTGGAGGACTGTGTGATCTTTGTGCTACAACTCCATGCTAAAATTAATCAGAATAGCAAAGCAGTCAGTGGGTGTAGAAGAACAACTTTTGCCAATGCTAATTTAAGACACTCAGAAATACAAAACTTGTTGATTTGTGAATATTTTGAGTTTTTAAAACCCCCCACTGTTTCTCAGCTTTGTACTGATGCTAATAAAATAGTGCAGGTGTAAACTGTAAATTGTTCAGGAAGAGGTGAGGCAGGAAGCAATTACTTTTCATTGTTCAATATGGTTCTGGGGAACAAAATCTTGAACTAATAGATTTTAAATTTTATTTAAACTTTGCAAAGGTGGGCCTTGGGGAAACATTATTAGAAGCAGAAAGTATTGAAGACCAAGAATCACCCGTCAATTGTTTTAGAAAATTATTTGGTAAGTAAAATAGTACTTAAATGACAGGTCTTGACGCTATTTTTAATAAATGGATATTTTTGCTGTCTTGCTCATCGTAACCCATGTATATTAAGAATAACAAACTGGATAAATCCTTGGGAGATTATCCTTGTTGGAAAAAAAACTTTGAGCTTTATTGCTGTTTATCTGACTCCACCTGACTTGCGTTACTCTTTTTGCAATATTAAATGTGCAAGCGAGATTAAACTTATGAGGGGGTTATGTCCTGGGGATAGTGCAATATAGCCAAAATCCCATATAATCAAAACACATTGGGTGCAATGTCGGCTGGGATTGCCAAAGTCTTTTTTTCTGGGCGCCTGCCAAGTGCATAAAGTTGAATGCTCACAAGTTTAATGTTGTGAGCGACCTGTATAATAGAAAAGTTGTATTCTGGTTCATACTGTGGCTCTGAGATCCAATGTTCAGTAAAAGGGGACCTATCTACAGGAGGCCTGCAACTGTCCCTCGCTGCCCCACAAGCTGGCAGAAACATTATTTCTTGGGGATAGGGACAAACTACAGCATTGTAATTGTAAGGAATTTTCTGGAGTTTGAAAATGCACCAAGAGGTAAAAGCTCCTCTCAAAAGTCAGGCCTGTCAAATCTGTCAAACCTCCACTGTTGATTTAGGTTCCGTAAAGGTAAAGGGACCCCTGACCATTAGGTCCAGTCGTGGCCGACTCTGGGGTTGCGGCGTTCATCTCGCTTTATCGGCCAAGGGAGCCGGCGTACAGCTTCCGGGTCATGAGGCCAGCATGACTAAGCCGCTTCTGGTGCAACCAGAGCAGCGCACGGAAACGCCGTTTACCTTCCCACCGGAGTGGTATCTATCTACTTGCACTTTGACGTGCTTTCGAACTGCTGGGTTGGCAGGAGCAGGGACCGAGCAATGGGAGCTCACCCCGTCGGAGGGATTCGAACCGCCAACCTTCTGATCGGCAAGTCCTAGGCTCTGTGGTTTAACCCACAGTGCCACCCACGTCCCTTAGGTTCCATAGAGGTGTTAATAATGTAATAGGTTTAATTGCATGGCAGAACTTTATATAAAGTACTTCAGTAGAGTTTCTTCTGGTGTAGGGATGGGGAACCTGTTGCCTCCTCCCATTTGGGGGGCGTATTTCATTGATTTATTTGGGGGGTGACTTTTTTGAATGGTTTTCAGTGGAGTGCTTACCACGGTAATAGTTTTCGTCTCTAAAATAAAAACAACTAGGGAGAAATGTTTATTTGTTGGACTGCTGCCCCCATCATGCTTGACCACTGGACATGCTGGTTGAAATTGATGGAAGTTGTGAAGTTAAGCGATATTTGGAGAGCCACAGGTTCCCCATACTGCTTTTAGAAGATGACATGTATCTTTGAAATCTATTGCCTAATTTAATAAGCTATTGGTTCAACCTGTTGTTAACAGGGCCTTGTTTTAGAGGAGTCTCAGAGCAGCTTGTCACTCACTTTGCTTGGTTAAATTGTATTGTCAGGACAACTGGAAATCCTAAAATACTGTTTTTGGATCCTTTTTAGTCTGTGATGTCCTTCCCCTAATAATTAACAACCCTGATGTGCGTCTTCCGGCCAACCTGTTATACAAGTATCTGAATAAAGCAGCAGAGTTTTATATTAATTATGTGACGAGATCTGCGCAGACTGAAAATCAATACCAAGGTAAAAGCACTGGAGCCAAATGCACTAGCAAACTAAGGAATGGAGATTACTACATGTCAAAACAGTATGTGGATTTTGTGAGGGAATGGGGGGGGGTTGGACTGTGAATTGCTGCGGAGTTCATCTGTGTCTAGCTGTAAGGTAAAAGTACCCCTGCCCGTACGGGCCAGTCGTGACTGACTCTAGGGTTGTGCGTTCATCTCACTTAAGAGGCCGGGAGCCGGCGCCGTCCAAAGACACTTCTGGGTCACGTGGCCAGCGTGACGAAGCTGCACTGGTGAGCCAGCACCAGTGCCGCACACGGAAACGCCGTTTACCTTCCCGCTATAAAGCAGTACCTATTTATCTACTTGCACTTAGGGCTGCTTTCGAACTGCTAGGTGGGCAGGAGCTGGGACCGAACGACGGGAGCTCACCCCGCCGCGGGGATTCGAACCGCCGACCTTACGATCAGCAAGTCCTAGGCACTGAGGTTTTACCCACAGCGCCACCCGCGTCCCACGTGTCTAGGTGTAGCGGTCTCTTATTTCCTCCCCACACCTCCCCCAAAATATTAAAGAAGGCTGAGCTAATTGACTTGAAGGTAGCTTGGTTTAAGACCAAATAAAAAATAAAAAATGCCATGGGTTCCATTTCTAGAATATTTGTTCGAGTCAGATTTTGCTTGTATTTTAGGATTTTACTTTTGAATAGATGCCATGGGAAATTATAACTACCACCCGCTTTGTTAGAACCACAGTCCATGATTCTAACAATAAGAAAAGTTTCTAACATCCTTAAAAGTACTTGTCACCTAATCCCACACAAACGGCTAATACCAGACTTTGTGCAGTCCAGCAGTGCAGCAGCAGATGACCACATAGATCCATTCAGAAGGAAATCAGTGAGACATCACTACCCTAAAGGGTTTATATAGTCTAGAAAATGACAGAAGAAGAAGGGAAGGAAATGGAGGTAGTAAAAAGGAAGAACATTCTCAGGGGCCTTTCTTCCATAAGGGGCAAAAAGGACAGAGTTGTTTTCATGGAGCCCAAAACTTTCTGACAGCTGAAGTTGGTAGATCGGATGTGTCAAAATATTAAGAGGGGAACCAGTCCATGAAGGATTTTGAAGGTAGATATGAGCGGTTTGTGCAGGATCCAGGATCAGTTTTCTCCTCTGTATTTGAGATTTGTCCTTTTATTCAAGTTTAGACTATAATATATGTGTGTGTTTGCGTATGGGTGTGTGTGTGTATGCATATAAACAGTGTAAGAGGCATGGACTGCAGGATGTTAAGACTGTTGGACTGATTTTTGGTGATGAACTAAGGTATGCGTCTGTTGGTTTCTAGGTACACAGGATACATCTGATCTTGTGTCCCCCAGTAAACGAAGCTCTCAGAAATACGTAATAGAGGGCTTAACTGAGAAATCTTCTCAAATTATGGATCCTTGGGAAAGGGTGTTCAAGATACTTTCCGTAGTGGGAGTAAGGTGTGAATGGCAGATGGACATGGCAAGAAGGTTTGTTGTTATTATTACAGTATAATCCTATTATTATTATTATTATTATTATTATTATTATTATTATTAATCTTATGCATGTTTCATCAGAAGCAAGTCCCATTGCGTTTAATAGCACTTAATGGCCTGTAAGGGTGTCTATGATTGCAGGCTTGAAGGTGAATGGCTTGGATTCTAAAATAAGTTCAGAGATGGAAAGTTTCCTTTTCTCCTTGCAGTCACCTGAAAAGTCTCTTCAAAGAGCATGGGTCCTGAAAAATAGGGACTGAGACGTGCGAGTACGGCAGAACTCTGTGCAAGTTTGGGTGATTTCTTCCAGTGTCCTGTCCCATCTGTTTCAGGAGGGCCCTTGACCATCCACGATGCTTGTTGAAGGGTGCAGCTGGCTGCAGGAGGGGAGGGCACACTTTCCTCCAGTGAACGTATTAAAAAGATAGCATATTAAAACTACCAAATTAGAAAGCCCATTAACTTTGTATGCTTGTGTCTTCTTCAGAAGCTTTGGTGACACATTGCTCAAAATCAAAGATGTCTGCAGATACATCAGTAACTACGATAATGAATCTCATGCAAAATACAAGACCCAAGTGGTCTATTCCACAATGCTGGTCTTCTTCAAGAATGCATTCCTGTATGTCAGCAGCATCCAACCTTCTCTCTTCCAAGGTTAGTTCATGGTGAAGTACTTCGTGAAGAGCAAGGGTAGGTTCACCTGCAGCCCTCCAGATGATGTTGGACTCTTTGGTTCCCATTTGGAATCCCAACTGACATGGCCAATGGTCAAGGATAATGGGATTTGTAATCCAAAACATCTGGAAGCCCATAGGTTAGCCCAGCCCATAGATGAACCTGTTTGGTTGTAGGTTTTTATTTCGTTTAAACCAAGAATCCTGGGATGCTTTGCAGATACAGTGGTACTTCTGGTTAAGAACTTAATTCGTTCTGAAGGCCTGTTCTTAACCTGAAACTGTTCTTAACCTGAAGTTCCACTTTAGCTAATGGGGCCGCTGCGCCGCCATCACACAATTTCTGTTCTCATCCTGAAGCAAAGTTCTTAACCCGGGGTACTATTTCTGGGTTAGCGGAGTCTGTAACCTGAAGCGTATGTAACCCGAGGTACCACTGTATATCAGGGGCTCCTCAGTGAAAAAGTCAGAAATGAACAAGCATCTTGAGAAGAGCCCGTGCAGATGTGCATCCCACACGGCGCCCACAATAATAATGAATGCACTGGCTATGGGGAAGAGTAGCATGTTCTCCTAGCAATGGAGTGTTGCTGTTTTGGGTGGTGGGCAAGCGCAGACTTGAGGGGAAACATGAGGAAGACCGTGGAACAAATAGCCCTGTGTGCATGTGATGTGATTTGTCTGAAGACCAAACTCAATGTGACACTAAAGTCATCATTAGAATCCATCTGTGCTAGGCGCCAATAGAAATGGTTTTGGGGGCCGATAACATTACCTAGGAGGGATTTTCATCAGGACCACAACAGATTGGGGGGGAGGGGAGTCCTGGTGAAATTATACAGCTCATTCCTCTTTGCTTTAGTTAAGAGGGCCCCTTTAGATCAGGGGTCAGCAAACTTTTTCAGCAGGGGGCTGGTCCACTGTTCCTCAGACCTTGTGGGGGGCCGGACTGTATTTTGAGGGGGGGAAATGAACGAATTCCTATGCCCCACAAATAACCC
Source organism: Podarcis muralis (assembly GCF_964188315.1). NCBI lineage: Eukaryota > Metazoa > Chordata > Lepidosauria > Squamata > Lacertidae > Podarcis > Podarcis muralis. Next base: position 48,809,103 of record NC_135667.1, read on the forward strand.
AGAGATGCATTTTAAATAAAAGCACACCTTCTACTCCTGTAAAAACATGCTGATTCCCGGACCCTCTGTGGACCAGACTGAGAAGGCGATTGGGCCGGATCCGGCCCCCGGGCCTTAGTTTGCCTACCCATGCTTTAGATCTTCCTACAGTAGCCCCAGGAGTTTGTGATCAGCCAAATATGATTGGCATAATATTTGTGGGCTTTATATATATTTATATATTATATATTTTTATATTTATATATTGATGATGAACCTCCCTAGTTATCTCAGTTTTATAGATGTGATAGAGAGATTTAGCCCTTAAATGGCTGGCCAAGGATTCACGGGCTCAGAAATAAATTGTGGGTATGACCTTGTGTCAAAATACCTAATTACTTTTAGGAGGATTTGGCATGGGCGTTGATTTCTCCATAAAATTATTATTTTACTTTTGCGTGGTATTGTGCTTAAGTATATGCTTAACAAGTTGCTTACAGTACAACTAGATGCTTTCACCTTACTACTGAAGTGAATCTTCTTGTAGCTAGAAGCAGATTCCAGTGGCAGTCTCTCAGTTGCAACTGTGCTGAAGTGGTGTTTCATTTTAAACATAGGACCAAATGCCCCAAACCAAGTTCCACTGGTTTTGGTGGAGGATGTTTCCAATGTTTATGGCGATACAGACATGGAACGGAGCAAACATGTGCACAAAAAGAGGAAGCTTACCGAAGGGAGAGAGAAAACCATGGTAACGTGTTTCATTCTTGGCATAAATGGGATGTAATTTGGCATAGGGTTTTAGGATGTGGGTTTGTTCACAATTATTCTTTCTGGAATTTGCATGTTGTTGTTTTTTAATACTTACACATCACACAAACAAGCATTGAATAAAACGAACAAACAATACAAAACAGAAAAATGCAAAAACAAAATTACAAGGATGTAAACATAATAATCATAATATTTAAGCACTTTTGACAGTTTCCTTGGAACAAACACTTTTTGATTCTTGAATACTTAAATAATTGTATTAGGTTACTTTAGAAGTGGCAGAAAATAAGTATTTTTACTCTCCTGCCTGCAAAGTCATTTTGGCTTTTTTAAAAAAAGCATTGCCAACTTTTTCAAAAGTTTGCTACCAGGAATCTGGGAGTAACTAATGTTCTACGAACATACGCTATGGACTGGCAGTTTTTTAACTCAAATACAACATTTATGTTAGCCTATTGCTCAGTTTATTTTTTTTAAATTTTTAAAAATGTTTATTTACATATTTACAAACAAACAATAAAGTACACACACTTAACCCCCAAAACCAAAGAGAGTAAAGTGAAAGGGCAAGAAAGAAAACAGTACGGCACCCATTTGACTCCCCTCTACCAGCCCTTGTCGTCTCTGAGTCATTTAAGTTCTTATTTACATTGCATATCATTTATTGCTGTAATTACTTCTTTTATAGTACTATTATGGTATAACATCAAGTCACCTTACCAGCTTAGTCTAAACAGTTTATTTTGCATTGGCTTTTGACCAGAGCTCTGATGACGAGGATCCTTCTGGAAAGGGGAGAAACAGGCACATTACAGTAAATGCAGCAGACCTTCCAAACGCCATTGAAGTACAAGAAAGCTTTAGGCTGGCTAGGGAGAGCTGGGAACTTCTCCATTCTCTTGAATCTTTGGATAAAGGTACGTATGATGGTGTGCTGACAAGCTTTATACTGCTTTGGTATGCATGGGAAATATATATATGCATGCTTCTGGAACTTGACAGTTCCATCATGTTCCATCCAGGTCTTGTGCCTGTTAGCAGGGAACTGACAAGTGTCTTTTGAGTCTTTGCTCTAATGTGATTCACGGAAAGCCTTGGTAGAAGAAAATGGTTCTACATTTGCCAGCCTGGTGATCAAAATGAACTGTTGACATGGGGAGTGGTTGACCCCTTTTTAGAGCAGGGGCTCCCAACCTTTATTAATATGGTTCTCCCCGAGTATAGAGACGTGGGTGGCGCTGTGGGTTAAACCACAGAGCCTAGGGCTTGCCGATCAGAAGGTTGGCGGTTCAAATCCCCGCGACGGGGTGAGCTCCCGTTGCTCGGTCCCCGCTCCTGCCAACCTAGCAGTTCAAAAGCACATCAAAGTGCAAGTAGATAAATAAGTACTGCTCCAGTGGGAAGGTAAACGGCGTTTCCGTGCACTGCGCTAGTTCGCCAGAAGCAGCTTAGTCATGCTGGCCACGTGACCTGGAAGCTGTACGCCGGCTCCCTCGGTCAATAAAGCGAGATGAGCGCCGCAACCCCAGAGTCGGTTACGACTGGACCTAATGGTCAGGGGTACCTTTACCTTTACCCCGAGTATACACATCTATTATTTTGACTTCCTACAGCAGGTGCAGGAACCAGATGCAGCCCCCGAGCCTTTATTTGACTGTTGAAACTCTCCCCAGACCACACACCCTCCCAAACTACTCTCCCAAACCCTGCTTTGCACCCTCCTTGAGTGTTGACTGACTTAAAAGTGTATTCGACTCGTTCGCTGCTTGACCCTCTTTTGCCTCTGACCTGGGCCCCCACCACTGACATCTGAACCACCCTCCCTCCACCCTCCTGAAGGCTTTCCAGAAGGGAATATAGTTTCTGGGCTGCAAGAGGTTCCCCCATCTCTATTCTAGAAGAGCCAGGTTGTCTAGCAGCAGAGTTTGAGTCTAGGCCTGAGAACAATGTCTGAAGAGTGTTCACTACCAAATTCATGCCAGCGTATTTCTGTGCTGTCTTTACCTGAAGACCTACATTGGCTCCCAGTACGTTTCCGAGCACAATTCAGAGTGTTGGTGCTGACCTTTAAAGCCCTAAATGGCCTCGGCCCAGTATATCTGAAGGAGCGTCTCCACCCCCATCGTTCTGCCCAGACGCTGAGGTCCAGCACCGAGGGCCTTCTGGCGGTTCCCTCATTGCAAGAAGCAAAGCTACAAGGAAACAGGCAGAGGGCCTTCTCGGTAGTGGCACCTGCCCTGTGGAACGCCCTCCCATCAGATGTCAAAGAGTTAAACAACTACCTGACATTCAGAAGACATCTTAAGGCAGCCCTATTCAGGGAAGTTTTTAATGTGTGGCATCTTAGTGTATTTTTGGTCTTTGTGGAAGCCGCCCAGAGTAGCTGGGGAAACCCAGCCAGATGGGCAGGGTACAAATAATAAATTATTATTGTTGTTGTTGTTGTTGTTGTTGTTATTGCAGAGAGAGCTAAAGCAAGCAATTGCCCTGATATATTTGCCTGTAATCCATTTTATTTTGCAGAATTCACAAGAATCTGTGTGTCATGGAAGACCGATACTTGGCTTTGGCTGCGGATTTTCCTCACAGATATGATCATCTATCAGGTAAAAGCTGCAGATTCCTTCTGTTTTACTGTAATGCTTAGCCAAGAATTCTTTTCTGTAGGAACTCAGCCTAAAGAAACAAATAGCTGCATATTGCCTCTCAACCCTACTGTCAGTGGGGGCACATGAAGCCCAATTCTGTGTACTTGTGCTCAAGCATACAAGGTTTGGACTTCAGGGTTCCTGCTTGGGTGTCATCAGTACTCAGCCCTGTTCCCAGCAGTCAAAATCAAAATTTGGGCTGCTCTGAGGATTGCTGAGGCAATGTCCTTTAAGTGTTCTGAACCCTCAGATAGTGTTGTAGAAATATAGTAAGTACAGAGCTGGTGTAACTAGCAGCAAAGAGCCATGAATCGAGAATCTCTTTCATGAATTCACCAGGCGCTCTTAGGCAAGCTGTGCTCTCTCAGCCTTCAACTCTTCTTCTGCAAAATGGGTGTAATCATGCTCACCCTCCTTAAGAAGCTGCTGTAACAATTACTGAGAGCGCACATGTAAATAGTATTAGTAGTAGTAGTCTTGTCTCCATTCTTAATATTAAGCATGGTGTTTTTTAAACTTAGCTTTATAGAAAGCGTAGTATTTTGTTGCCTAGAGACCCCTGATTTCTGAAAATGGTCAAATTAGAGTGATCTGTCTTTTGTTTCTGTCTCTGGAAAGGGTCAGTATAAAAAAGCAATTGCCAGCTTGCATCACTTATCAGCTCTGCAGGGATCTCACTCTCCGCAGCAGATCCTGGGGCAAGGATCCCTAGAGAACCAGCGGTCCCTAATCCAGCTTGCAACCTGTCACTTTGCCCTTGGAGAATACCGTGTAAGTCTCTGTGCTCCTCCTTAATCTAGCCAGCCTCTTCCCTTTCTTGCTGTTGACCTGCTGCAAAGAGTGGGATTTATGGAAGAAGAAGAAGAGTTTGGAATTGATATCCCGCTTTATCCCAGTACGTTTCTCAGTATGCTTCTGAGCACAATTCAAAGTGTTGGTGCTGACCTTTAAAGCCCTAAACGGCCTCGGTCCAATATATCTGAAGGAGCATCTCCACCCCCATCGTTCTACCCAGACACTGAGGTCCAGCACCGAGGGCCTTCTGTTTTTTTTTATTTACTATAATATTTATTGAAAATTCTAAACATTATCTCCAATCACATATAAACCCATCCCCAACATACAATAAACAAAGAAAAACACACACAAAAAAAGACATACAACATCAAAATCAGATCCTTAATAATCATAGTTTCATCACCTTTTTGGACTTCCTCACGTCTCTCGTTCCTGCATTCCAAATTTATAAAGTTCTAACCAGCAAATTATCACCTTATTTCAATTCTTATTTTGTATTTTTCCAATATTATGTCTCTAATTTTAAATACTTTAACCAAAAGCTTGAATATTTAATTTAGGCATAATATTAACCCAAGGTTTAACTTTTCCTCAAATTTCACCTATTTCTCAATTTCCTTTTAACTAACTTACTGATGCCATGTTATTTCTGTTCTTGCATCTTTCTTAACACTCATACAATTTACAATATTTTTGTAGATAATCCTTGAATTTCTTCCAATCCTCTTCCACTGCTTCTTCTCCCAGGTCGCGGATTCTGCCAGTCATTTCTGCTAATTCCATATAGTCTATCAGTTGCGTCTGCCATTCTTCCAGTGTGGGCAAATCTTGAGTTTTCCAATGTTTAGCGATAAGTATCCTTGCTGCTATTGTTGCGTACATAAAAAGTGTTCGATCCTTCTTTAACACCCTCTGGCCAACAATGCCCAGAAGTAAGGCCTCTGGTTTCTTAGGGAAGGTATATTTAAATACCTTTTTCAACTCATTGTATATCATTTCCCAGAAAGCCTTAACCCTAGGGCAAGTCCACCAGAGGTGAAAGAACGTTCCTTCAGTTTCTTTACATTTCCAACATTTGTTATCAGGCAGATGATATATCTTTGCAAGCTTGACTGGGGTCATGTACCACCTGTATATCATTTTCATAATATTTTCTTTTAAGGCATTACATGCCGGGAACTTCACACCGGTGGTCCATAACTTTAGCACCGAGGGCCTTCTGGTGGTTCCCTCACTGCGAGAAGCCAAGTTACAGGGAACCAGGCAGAGGGCCTTCTCGGTAGTGACGCCTTCCCTGTGGAACGCCCTCCCACCAGATGTCAAAGAGAACAGGGCTAAACAGGGCTGCCTTCAGATGTCTTCTAAAACTACCAGACTTTTAGAAGACATCTGAAGGCAGCCCTGTTTAGGGAAGCTTTTAATGTTTGATGCATTATAGTATTATAATACTTTTTTGGAATCCGCCCAAGAGTGGCTGGGGAAGCCCAGCCAGATGGGCTATGTATAAATAATAAATTATTCTTATTCTTATTCTTATTATCACTATCACTACCCGAAGGAGTCTCAAAGCGGCTAACATTCTCCTTTCCCTTCCTCCCCCACAACAAACACTCTGTAGGGTGTGTGGGGCTGAGAGACTTCAGAGAAGTGTGACTGGCCCAAGATCACCCAGCAGCTGCATGTGGAGGAGCGGAGATGCGAACCCGGTTCCCCAGATTACAAGACTACCGCTCTTAACCACTACACCACACTGGCTCTCTTATGGGACAGAGTGCAGGTCTCAGAAAGATTCTCAACTGGGCTGGGGATGCCAACCAAAACTCTTGTAGTCTTTCCTCCCATTGGCTCAGAAAAGGGATGGTGCTACCCCCATAACTTCTATATCATTGCTTGGCTGTTGCAAGCAAAACTGGGGAGCCTCCTGATCGAGATGGGCTATGCTTCTCACACCAATTCTGTTTGCAGAAATCAAGAAGGACCATTGGCTTCTACAAGCAGCCTGAATCGACCCCTTAACAAGATAGTGGCAATCTCAACTGTCTAATTATTGCGGCTTATCTGCTGGCTTGTGTGGGTTCGCTTCTAAAATCTTGATCTTCTTTTTTCTTGTAGTTGACCTGTGAAAAGGTACTTGACCTGATGTGCTACATGGTGCTTCCCATACAAGAAGGGGTTAAGCTTCCGGAAGAGCAGCCTGCAGTGAAGTCCAAATTCAGGAAAGGTACTGGATTACTTGATCTCTGAATAGCAGACAAGAAAACTCTGAATTAAAAATCCTGGTGCTTTAGCCCTTAAATCTGTTCAGAAAAAGTCTGTAGTAACTGCTAAAAATACACCTTTTCAAAAAAGCCTAAGTACTTCTTTTCTCTTACGTCCCCCTTCCCCCTCCAATCAATCAATCAGTCACTGGGTTAAATTATGATGATTTGGATCTCTGTTCTTGTTACAGATGTTATTGAGTTGGGAAGAAGAGGTGGCATTGGCAAATTGGGAATTATTTTTAATGGCTAACTGTTGCGACTTGGTTCTTAGCAAAGTTACAGATTTTGTAATAATTATCAATCTGTCATTTGTCTTTAGCTACGGAGTTGAAGCTCTGGCCATGTACCAGTAAAGCGATTATGCCCTATTGCCTACGGTTACTGTTAGCTTGTTTTAAGGTAAGCTGATACTCCATTTGTAGTGAGGAAAATATGCCTTGTTACCACTTGGTTTCTGGAGTGGATAGACTTGGTCATTTCAATGATCCTGTTAAGCAGAATCATAGAATTGGAAGGGAAGATTTTTACCATCAGTGAATAATGGTTACCTATATCCACTGAAAGAGTTTACAAGATTTGGCAATAAACTTTCTGACTATGTTTGCTCCAAATTAATGTTCCCAATTATTGTATTAATCCTCCCTCAAAAAAAGAAAATTTTTTTACTGCTTTAAATGAACTAGCATGGTGACTAAGAGGCTCTGCTGTGACTTAAGGGAGTCTCCAGTTCAAAGCTTGTATCCTCCATGAACCCAACCAGGTGTCCAAGGCAAGCCACAGTACTCCATCTGAAATATCATGATAATACTAGTGGTCTACTTTACAGTGATGCTGCAGTTGTGCCTAGTTCTGGGCACCACAATTTAAAAAATATATTGACAGGCTGTAATGTGTGCAGAGGAGGGTGAACAAGATGATCAAGGGTCTGGAAACTTATGAGGAACAGTTGAGGGAATTGGGTATGTTTAGCCTGGATGAGGGGCACGGGTGGCGCTGTGGGTTAAACCACAGAGCCTAGGGCTTGCCGATCAGAAGGTCGCGGTTCGAATCGCGACGGGGTGAGCGCCTGTTGCTCGGTCCCTGCTCCTGCCAACCTAGCAGTTCGAAAGCACGTCAAAGTACAAGTAGATAAATAGGTACCGCTCCGGCGGGAAGGTAAACGGTGTTTCTGTGCGCTGCTCTGGTTTGCCAGAAGCGGCTTAGTCATGCTGGCCACATGACTCGGAAGCTGTACGCCGGCTCCCTCAGCCAATAAAGCGAGATGAGCGCCGCAACCCCAGAGTCGGCCACGACTGGACCTAATGGTCAGGGGTCCCTTTACCTTTACCTAGCCTGGATGAGAGGAGATTTGATAACAATCTTCAAATATCTAAAAGGCTGTCACAATGTGGGTGGAGCAAGCTTGTTTTCTCCTGGAGAGTAGGAATCAAACCAACAGTTTCAGTTTACAAGAAAGGGAGATTCTGACTAAACATCAGGAAGAAATTTCTGACAGTAGGAGCTGTTCGACAGTAGAACAGGCTCCCTCAGAAGGTGCTGGACTCTCCTTTTTAAGAAGAGGTCTGTCATGTCTGATCTGGTTGAGATTCCTGCATTGCAGGGGGTTGGACTAGATGAACTTTGGGGTCCCTTCCAACTCCACAATTCTCTGAATTATTGAGATGACACGAATTACTTTGAATGCTAAGTAGTGGTGTTGTGTCACAAGTCTCTAAAAGTCTGCTTGCGACTGATTCAGCCTCATTCCAAAGGCCAAACAAGTATTTTTGGAGATCCTGAACAGTTCCTTGAACTTGTAGGTTCTGTTCTGCCAGTCGTCTACATTGACATGCTGCTTAGACCAGTCCTTTGTGGGTAGATATGGATGTCGTAATCTGTAGCCTGGCAGAATCTCAGGAAATGAGATCCACATGCAAAATGGGAAGCAACTCCTCTTAAGTGTCTCTGCATTTTCCCCCTTGCAGCTGAGAGCTTTCACAGACAACAGAGACGATATGGCATTGGGTCACGTGATTGTGTTGCTGCAGCAGGAGTGGCCAAGGGGAGAAAACCTGTTCTTGAAAGCAATTAACAAAATCTGCCTACAAGGGAACTTCCAGTATGAAAACTTTTTCAACTATGTTACAAGTATCCTTTTTCCAAAAATGCCCTGGGACCAGCTTAACCATTCAGGAAGCCAACAGTTTCAGAATTGGAGAAGAGGGGTCTGATCTTAGAAAATGTGGGGTAGAGGTCTAGTGGAATGGAATTTAAGCTCTATAATAGCTGGGAAATGAAAGGGGCAATGGAGCAGGAGGAAAGAGAGAGACTCAAATATACATTTAGGATGGCACAGGGGGCCAGACACTTCTGTTTGCGGGACAACCTGTTCATGGGGACTATGGCATGTCTTAACTGCTGGATACTTTTAAGTGTAAAAAGTTCCCTTCCTATTGCAAGACTGGTCAGTGTGCCGCAGCCAACACTGTACTCGCTTATTACAGCAAAAGATAAATTAAATCCATCCATTTGCATACAGTTAATAAAGGGGAAACGTAAAGTGATTTGCTAGGACAATAACAAGGAGCAGGATTTTGAAGATCACTTGCAAAACACATCGTAATGTTTTTTCCCCTGTGTTCAAATCTTTCCTTTTTGGACCTGAACAATTGCTCCAGATATTGACATGCTGGAAGAATTTGCCTATTTAAGAACACAAGAAGGAGGAAAAATTCACTTGGAATTGTTGCCAAATCAGGGAATGTTGATAAAGTAAGAAGACTATTTTTTCCAATTTTAGAGTTGATGAGAATATAATTTATGTGATGTGGCTAGTTAATGCAGTGTACGTACTGGAAAGCATCCAACTTAAGTTGATAGGTCTGTGTCTGTTGTACATTTAAAATCCCAGGTAAGCAGACAACTAAATGCATACAATATCACGGGGGAATGGGAAATTTAAACTTATTTTTGGCATTGGAATCAACTGTGGGTGAGCTAGTCAGTGCAGTGGGACTGTGTGAAGCCTGCCCAGTGAGTGCTAAGTCTCTGCAGGGCTGTAAAAACTTAAGTGGCCTAGAGGGAAAGTGTTTCCAACTGTGGCACAATGCTAGGGAGATGGTATGTCATAGCCACATAGATTATTTTCAAGCAGACTGCTCCATTTAATACTGAGGGCTGAATCGCAAGACCTTTTGTCAAAAAGCGTATAGTCTTCCGTGATTGTAACAATGAAGAGCAGGTAACAAATAATTTTAAACAACTGCAAAGTCAGCAGCTGTTTAGTCCAGGAATCTCAAATGAGAGTTCTGTCATGGTGAAATCCCCAGGTGGGTTGATACTAGAAACTGCTACATTCCCTTTCCATAGATTGCACAAAGCAGCTCACAAAAAACCCCCATAAGCTCAACTGTATTGTTTCAGGCTGTTGAATGAATGGCTTTTATCCATTTTTAACTTTTCCTATGAGGGAAAAGTTATTTTGCCTCTTTAGCTTTATAAGGGTATGATGACTGTTTCAGAGTGTATCCCAAGTTGGGCAGGTGTGGGTTATGCGAGTCCTATGATATTTGGGGTACCGAATCCAGTGGCATGTTCCCTGGTAGCTCTGATAAACATCTTCCTGTGTCCAGTCTCTTTCCCTTGCCTCCTGTTCATATTCCTTGCGGCCACAATTGTGGCTTCTCTCAATTATTATTATTATTATTATTTTGGTATACCTGAATGTACATCAGCTGATGTTTGTCAGTACCAGACACGTGCCTGGGTGAATTTGAGGAAGTGACCATTCATTTGAGTAGAAATATTCAGGAATTCATGGCAGCCCTGAAATGGCTCTGCACGTGGCAAAGGGTAGCATGGAAAATGTTCCATAGGATGGACACAGGGAGTATCCCATGGGAATGAGGGTGAGGGGAGCTTGGGGTAGCAATGAGTCCACTAGTCTCTGACAAGGGCAATTTCCGAAAAAGGGTGACAGCTTGGTAGCATGCCTCAGCTGATGACAACAATCTCACAAGGTGTCAGTCCTCAAAGGTGTTCATATCTCTGAGAGATTCGGATAAACGATCAAGACGGAGGAGGAAAGAAATAATAATGGAGAGAGGATCTGGCAGAAGCTCACTATTTATTTATTTTTTTAAAGTGGCTTAGATTCTCAGGATGCTGAATTGTGAGTTTGTATGGTAGATACAAGGACGTGGGTGGCGCTGTGGGTTAAACCACAGAGCCTAGGACTTGCCGATCAGAATGTTGGCGGTTCGAATCCCCGCGGCGGGGTGAGCTCCCGTTGCTCGGTCTCTGCTCCTGCCAACCTAGCAGTCAAAGTGCAAGTAGATAAATAGGTACCGCTCCGGCGGGAAGGTAAACGGCATTTCTGTGCGCTGCTCTGGTTGGCCAGAAGCGGCTTAGTCATGCTGGCCACATGACCCGGAAGCTGTACACCGGCTCCCTCGGCCAATAAAGCGAGATGAGCGCCGCAACCCCAGAGTCGGTCACGACTGGACCTAATGGTCAGGGGTCCCTTTGCCTTTACCTTTTATGGTAGATACAATGCCGTGAACTCCACTTGCTGATGTCAAAACTGATGCTGAAGCTTCTTAGGATGTGATGGGGGGGGGGCACCAGTGTGCCCATTGGAGCAAGAGGTCACAACCCAGCCCATCTGAACATACGTGCTTTGGGGGAAAGGGGATACAGCACACTGCTACCCAAAAGATGGGCAGGACCAATCTTTACTTTCCATTTGGTAATGGAAGCCAATTGCTGATGAGGGCAGCAGATCAAGAACATTGTTTGCACACGTGTTTTTCCCCACCCTACTATGCAGTGAAATGAAATGCATGGGACTATATAGCATTTTGGTTATCAGTAAATGAATCGGGGCAGGAAAGGGGTACTTCCTCTAGCTGTGAAAGCACAGCTACCAGACTTGCAAAAGGAGACACCCTCCACCTTTCGCTTGAGAGCAGGAACCCTTTTGCTGCTCCCAGACTACATCTGGCAGCAATGTTAGAAATGAACAATCCCCCGCTTTCTCCTTCTGTTGTGTGAGACAGTTCTCTCTTCCTGCCAAGCTATGCCTGCTTTCTTCCTTCTCCCCATCCGAATGGATGAGAAAGGGAAGGGAGCGTTCACCAGCGAGTCCAGCCTGTGGTTCATGCCAAGATTGGTTCTTCCCACAGCTGCCTGGGGAGGAAGAGAGCAAGTTGAGAGCCACATGACTGCTTGGGAAAGCCCCCTGGGAGAGGGAGACCCTGATAGTGGCTGTGGAGGAGTTATCCTGGTAGAGAAGTATGAATCTGCTCACAATTATGATTAGTCAACTGTCCAAGTCTTGCCTGCTCCAAAGGAGGTCCTCACCATCTGATCCCACCACCCTTGAAGCCTTGGAGCAGGCATAGGCAACTTCGCCCTCCAGATGTTTTGGGACTACAACTCCCACCATCCCTAGCTAACAGGACCAGGGGCCAGGGATGATGGGAGTTGTAGTCCTAAAACATTTGGAGGGCCGAGATTGCCTATGCCTGCCTTAGAGGTTATTACTTCTGGAAGCTGCCTGGCGAATTAACCAGGTGGAGGATTAATTGGGTGGTAAGGAAGGGTATTGGGGACGCGGGTGGCGCTGTGGGTAAAAGCCTCAGCGCCTAGGGCTTGCCGATTGAAAGGTCGGCGGTTCGAATCCCCGCGGCGGGGTGCGCTCCCGTTGTTCGGTCCCAGCGCCTGCCAACCTAGCAGTTCGAAAGCACCCCCGGGTGCAAGTAGATAAATAGGGACCGCTTACCAGCGGGAAGGTAAACGGCGTTTCCGTGTGCGGCTCTGGCTCGCCAGAGCAGCGATGTCACGCTGGCCACGTGACCCGGAAGTGTCTCCGGACAGCGCTGGCCCCCGGCCTCTTGAGTGAGATGGGCGCACAACCCTAGAGTCTGGCAAGACTGGCCCGTACGGGCAGGGGTACCTTTACCTTTACCTTTAAGGAAGGGTATTGGGACGCGGGTGGCGCTGTGGGTAAAACCTCAGCGCCTAGGGCTTGCCGATCGAAAGGTTGGCGGTTCGAATCCCCGCGGCGGGGTGCGCTCCCGTTGCTCGGTCCCAGCGCCTGCCAACCTAGCAGTTCGAAAGCACCCCCGGGTGCAAGTAGATAAATAGGGACCGCTTACTAGCGGGAAGGTAAACAGCGTTTCCGTGTGCGGCTCTGGCTTGCCAGAGCAGCGATGTCACGCTGGCCACGTGACCCGGAAGTGTCTCCGGACAGCGCTGGCCCCCGGCCTCTAGAGTGAGATGGGCGCACAACCCTAGAGTCTGTCAAGACTGGCCTGTACGGGCAGGGGTACCTTTACCTTTACCTTTAAGGAAGGGTATTAGGGACGCAGGTGGCACTGTGGGTTAAACCACAGAGCCTAGCACAGAAGGTTGGCGGTTCAAATCCCTGCGACGGGGTGAGCTCCCGTTTCTCGGTCCCAGCTCCTGCCGACCTAGCAGTTCAAAAGCATGCAGTGCAAGTAGATAAATAGGTACCGCTCCGGCGGGAAGGTAAACGGCATTTCCGTGCACTGCTCTGGTTTGCCAGAAGCGGCTTAGTCATGCTCTCCACATGACCCAGAAGCTGTACGCCGGCTCCCTCGACCCATAAAGCGAGATGAGCGCCACAACCCCAGAGTCGGTCACGACTGGACCTAATGGGTCAGGGGTCCCTTTACCCTTTAAGTGTTGCAGCCTCTCTTGCCAAGATTAAGTGCCCAGTGCACAGAAGGGAGAGGAGTTTTCAGTCCCAGCTCCAACCCTTCCTCCCGTTCCACTTCCCTGCCCCAGTCGAGGTGACAGGGCAGGAGCTATGAGCAGCCTCACCTTTCTCCCAGCCCACTAGATAATCATGCCCTGAGCGCCAGTAATAGATAGCACACCTTTCCCCCATGACCCTACTGCAAGGGACCTGTCACAGTCCATCCCGTTACACTAGAAGAGGATGTCCTCGGGAGCAAGACACAGAAGACTTGCACTCTCTGTCTTTATCACCGGAGTCAGGAGTCAATTCTGCCAAACTTCTCCCCATCTCTTCTATCCCAAGAAGAAATATGTTTCAAGGAAACGTCATGCCAGATTTACACATGACATTCTGACAGTCTCAGACCCAGATCCCGGGGGTTAAAATTGCCAGATCAAGTATTAGAGAGATAACTGAATGGTTACAGATCAGTCTTTCTCTGCCCGTGAATAATGCAGCCCGCTCCGTCCCTAGCACAGCTACACCACCCACCTTGAGCACCAGTTCCCTTCTGGAAGCTAATGAGGTGACAGCAACCTGGGCTTCAACTTCTACTTTTTTGTGTGCCATTATTGGATAGATAGGGACACAGGTGGCGCTGTGGGTTAAACCACAGAGCCTAGGACTTACTGATCAGAAAGTCGTGGTTCGAATCCCTGTGACGGGGTGAGATCCCGTTGCTCGGTCCCTGCTCCTGCCAACCTAGCAGTTCGAAAGCACGTCAAAGTGCAAGTAGATAAATAGGTACCACTCTGGCGGGAAGGTAATCGTGTTTCCGTGCGCTGCTCTGGTTCGCCAGAAGCGGCTTAGTCATGCTGGCCACATGACCCGGAAGCTGTACACCGACTCCCTCGGCCAGTAAAGCGAGATGAGCGCCGCAACCCCAGAGTCGGTCACGACTGGACCTAATGGTCAGGGGTCCCTTTACCTTTACTTTATTGGATCGATGCCTTTGCCTCTGATGCTGCCTTTTAGTAGGAAGGTCCTCTAGCAGGTTCTGTGTAGCCAAGGTACAGTGATACCTCGAGTTACAAACACCTCAGGTTACAAACGCTTCAGGTTACAAACTCCGCTAACCTGGAACAGTTACCTCGAGTTGAGAACTTTGCCCCAGGATGAGAACGGAAATTATGTGCCAGCGGCAGCAAGAGGCCCCATTAGCGAAAACACGGCTCTAGTTAAGAACAGTTTCAGGTTAAGAACGGACCTCCGGAACGAATTAAGTTCGTAACTAGAGGTAACACTGTATAGTTGTCCTGACCTGAGGTTCCAGCATGGCTTTTCACATCCCTTGTTGACTGATAATAGAAAATTGGGCTTACTATGGGTTCCCTTCTGGCTAGCAGACTAACCCACCCTGTTCCATGTTCTGGGGTGGATCGTGATCACATGAGTAGTTGCCCTAGAATAGGACAGTTTCTGACTCCATTGAGTTCCTTCTGCCTCTGCACCTTTCAGTTGCAGCCCGTTACCTCGGGCTGGATCTGATCTTTAGTAGAAGCTTGTGTGCCAGGCATTTGGATTTGAGAAAGTGGCCCTGCTGCTATATTCTGAGCACCAGAGTTCCCCTCTCCAGAAGGGGCATAAAATTCTGCCAGCTGTCTCCAGCCGAAACAAGTTATTCCTTGTGTGTCTGCTGACCACAAGGGAACTTCATGCGGGTCTAATTTCCTGATTGTCCGCAGGGCTATAGCAACGGCATTCCCCTTAGGTCAAATTTATGTTGAAATAAAGCTGATTTTGTTCTTTTATCTTGCATGAATTATTGGGGGTTGGCAGCGCATCTGTAGTGAAGCAGAATGGAAAAGATTCTGAAATGTCTATCAAAGCACGTCCCACTAACTTAATCCAATTATATGTTGAAAGCTGAAGAAAGCGGGCTAACTTGTGGTTCTGATTCATGTTTGCTGCTGATGTTTTAAGAGGCTCACCAGAATTGCAAGCTCATCCCCTGTCAGGGAGACACTCTCCCCACCCCATTCTCTCTGCCTTTACAAAAAGCTTAGTTGCCCCATCTCTGGAGGCCTTTGGATAATTCCCCTTTGGTTAGTTTAAATGATTGTGGGAAATAGATTTTCTTCTTGATTAAAATGCACCAAACACAACCATTTGGGCCAAGTTTCCCCCCACTTTGAGGCATCTCTGAATCTTTTATCTGCTTGACTTGCATCTCCTTGAAGTTACTATAGCTTTTTGCTTTGTAACATTAACACTAAAGCTGGAAAAGGATTCAATAAGGTTGAAGCCAGCCAAATGTGGGAGCAGCTCTCGTCTGTACCTTAACAGTTGTGAAAACCAAAACGAACAGCAAAACTTAAGTGACATCCTGTTACAGTTAATGCGCCCAGAGTATGTACTCTATTGAAATATGTTTGCAAAAAGAGATCCCTGGGGCTTTATAGCAGAACAAAACCAATTGCTGCTTTGTTGCGTATGGACCCATGGCCAAATTAAATGCCCCAATGCAGTTGTGTGTAAGGATGCTTCTCCCCTAGCCAGAAAATCTTTAACCATTTATGTTCCAGTCCGTTTTCTCCAAAAATTACCACGTCTTCCCCTCCCCACAGTTACAGACCTGTGTGTGGAGAAAAGACTGCCAAAGGAAAGGAATAAACACCCACTGCTGCTTCTCTGGTCCTCCCTGGGGGGCTTTGCAAAGAAGAAGAGGATAGCAGGGCTTCATTATTCACTTCAACGTGAATGAGTATTTGCTGGGACTCCAGGCTAAAATGTTGCTACATCCGCTGAGGAACGTAACGCAGGAATTATTTTGTCGCAGTTCGCAATTCTTTGTAAATACAACGTATTATGTAGTTCATATTATGCCGTTGGTTTTGGGTTTGTTTTAACTTGCAGTGGTTTCTCCAGTACTGCATTTGGGAGCCCCAAGCCTACTGGATTTAGTTCGTTTTCCTTTCCTAATCCCAAACGAAAGATCCACTGTGTGCCTTCAGAACTAGGGTTTGGGCTCTTGGTCTGCAGCCCCTTTCCTCTTTTCTGTGTCTGGTTCTCTGGAGCGTTGACTTGTGTAGCACAGGGGAAGTTGGTGTGAGTATTTGAATGCTGCTGTTTGCTGTTTTTTAAAGGACTTCTAGCCCTCCGCTGGGGTTACTGCAGCAGGAATTCATGCCTGTACTACAGCCCAGCATGCAGACTGCTGACAGGTACCAAGCAGGGAACCTTCCCTGCTCATAGTGTGCTGTCTTTTTTGTCAATATGTTTTACTGCCCATGGTTATCAGCCCTTTGTTAACTCCGTAGTTTTTATCCATGCTTTCGTTCTCCATTTGTGCCTTACATCACTTGGAAAGCCATCTTTTTACAGTTGTTAACATTTTTGTTGTTTTTCCATAAGTTACCGGCACATGTATGTTACTCTATTTTTAAATGGGTCTCTCTACAATCAAACAAGAATGGTGCCCCAGATAGATTTTTGTGGACAGTCCAGTCTGTTATTTTATTAAAATTTGGGTAAAGAAGCCCCCCCCAAAATTATTAAATATGTTAATTATGCAGCTAGTTTCTCTTGCCTTTTACTCTCGCCTGTACTTGCTTGCTCCCGTTTTCTTTGTCTCTAAGATCTGGATTTGTTTCGCCATCAGCAGTTAAAAATTCCATCCTATGCACATTTCTGCTAATAATCCTTCAGCACTGCAAAAATATGTTGGCCGTTTTCTGTCTGCAGTTTGCGCAGGAGTAGGAAGTTAGTCCCCACCTCTCAAAATGTTGATTGGGCAAGATGGAGGCACTGAAAAAGCAGGGCATAATACCGTTTAAAATACTAGGTTTTTGGGGGAGCAAGTCTCATTGAATAGGACTTACTTCTGAGTAGACATGGTTAGGGTTATGCTGCGAGGCGTGCAGGGGTTAAAGTTATTTTCAATCAAGTTAGATGCATTTACTTAATGAAGCCATCTTTTTCAGGGGGTGCACACACTTACAGCCACTTGTTGTGGGGCAGTGTGTATTGGATTTGGGGTAAAGATTGTCACAATAACATATAAGTTTAGGTGGTATACAAGTCCTGCCTGCTGCCTGTGTCCCATTCTTATTTTGGAAGTCTCTGCAACCAGGCATTGCAATTCTGCAATGTCCTACTTAGCACAAGGCATGCTGTAGCAGTGTTTAGTAGATGTCTAACTGTTAGGCTCTAACAGTTCTTTCTCTTATTGACATCCTGATTCCCAATCCATGGAATGAACCCTTTTTGCTTGTTTTAAGAGACATCTTCCCCTTCCCTCCCAAACTGCTTGAAAATTAGTGGGTCAGTTGCAGCAGCAGGGGGAGCAAATTCTATTATCCTCATATGCTGGTGGGGCAGTTTTGCAGCTCTCGGGGCTGCAGTAGTATTTGTTAAAGAAGCTTAGTGTTATGACCAATAATAATGGGACTGTTGATTTCTCTGGCCTTACTGGGCTTCAGGACCCAATGAATTTCTCAGAGAGAGTTAGTCTTCAGGCAGGGATCAGATTAGTTGCTAACATCTCCAACTTTCTGTGGTCGCATGATGCTCATTTCGTAATCTGTTTTTACCTTGCCTCGGGCGAACAACTTACACTAGAAAAGCAGCTTGTGTTGGTTCTTTCACTATTTGACACACCAACATGAAAATACCATTCGTAGCAGTTGTTCTTTTATACATGAAAAATCCTTGACTCTCACTTGTTAGGGTGTTGCCCAGAGGTTTAAAAATCAGGCGGAGATTTGTAGTATAATTTTGTGATAAAAGTATGGCATTCCTGGAGAACAGGACTTTTTTTTCTTAATGTTCTTAGAAAGGCTAAGCTGGGAAGCTAGGTTCCACAAAAACCCACACAGAATGCAAAAATATTTAAATGGAGATGGTAGCTCCATGCCGTTTTAATTATTTTGTGTATTATAATTGCAGGCATCACACAGTTACCAGGGGAATAACCAAAGGCGTAAAGGAGGATTTCCGCCTGGCAATGGAGCGCCAAGTGTCGCGCTGTGGGGAAAATCTGATGACCGTGTTGCACAGATTCTGCATCAATGAGAAGATCTTGCTCCTTCAGACGCTGACCTGAGTACCATGAACTTTCTACTGGAACATCTTGCTAAGGACAGGCAAGCAGAGTAGAGAGCCATGTGGTTGCCTTGATGCCGGACTGGAATTCCCCTGAAATCCATAGCTCAGCTTGCTGAAGGAGTGCTAAAGTCTCAATGGGTGGTTCATACCACCAAAACTTCAAGCACCATTCAGTAAAACCTTTGAGCTGTGTACTGTAAATAAAAAGGTTTTTTAAAAATGCATTTGAAAGTTAAGTTTTTGATAAAAAGTGCTGGGCTTCAGCCTTAAACCCCCAGACTCTCAGGGTCCCTTCCAACTCTACAGTTCTATGATCCTATACAGTGGTACCTCGCAAGACGAATGCCTCGCAAGACAGAAAACTCACTAGACGAAAGGGTTTTTTGTTTTTTGAGCTGCTTCGCAAGACGATTTTCCCTATGGGCTTGCTTCACAAGACGTAAACGTCTTGCAAGTTTGTTTCCTTTTTCTTAACACCGTTAATACAGTTGCGACTTGACTTCGAGGAGCAACTCATAGAACGCGGTGTGGTAGCCTTTTTTGAGGTTTTTAAAGACTCTGGTGATTTTTGAAGCTTTTCCGAAACTTTCCCGATACTGTGCTTCGCAAGACGAAAAAAATCGCAAGACGAAAAAACTCGTGGAATGAATTAATTTCGTCTTGCGAGGCACCACTGTAATCCCCATTTGTGCATCTTGGAAGAGGGAAGAATGAATGGCCATTAGCTCAAGGTGTCATGCAGCAAAGAATCTATAACTCTGGGTGGAATTACGATCATTTTTTTTCTGAGGCGATCAGGATGAAGGAGGCTAGCAAGTTGAAGAGGCACGGCTGAGACTAGAGCTCTTAGCTCATTGGTTTGGCCTGGGATGGAGCCATGCTGGAGCTTCAAGAGCTTATTAATGACTCTCTCTCATTCCACTCTTGTCATTTTGAGTAATGTCCCACAAACAGCAACAGCATGCAGATGAAAACGTTCCTGGTTGACTTCTGCCAGTCTCAGGCACAGTTGTTTGGCATGGTAACAGTCTCTTAAAAAATATTTTTTTATTTTCTTCTGCGTCTTCTTGTGAACCACGCATGTAACAGAGCAACTATCAGCTTGTGAAAGTCCTTTCAAATTGCTCAGCTTTTAAAAGCTGTTCAGTGTGTCGAGTTAGAAATGGAATGATACACTAAATTTGTAGAAGCCTTGATTTAGCTAAATGGCAAGTCGGTCAGCAAATTTTAAATATGAAAGTCTCTTCGAGATGACCTGGAATGTAAACAAAACACACGATCCCTTTCTTTTTAAAAAAGTAACATCAATATGGTGGGAGTAATTAATCCAGTATTCTTCTGCCACAAGTTCCTTTGGCTTCGTCAGTTAGATTTTCCAGAATATTCTCTTCCTGTAGAGTATATATGCTATGATAACCCATAAAGATGTAGCAGTTAGGTTCTGAGCCAAGTGTTCGCTGTGGGATTGTGTATCCTGCATCTTCCACTTAAAAGGAAAGTAGTTTTCAAATACTTCATGCCCAACGTAGACGAGAATGGAGTTCATACCTGTGAAAGAGACCAAGAATGCCATCAGAAAAAATTGCATGTTACAGCCATACTGCATGACAGGACTTGGTAAGCTACAGAGCACAACTGCTGGCATTTTGGACCTGAGATAAAAGTGATGTAGGCTGTTGCTGCCAAACTCAAGAGTGGAGTTGAGCAAAAGAGCATGCTTTAGGGGCATGTCTGTGTAGTCTTCTGCTCTTGACACCATGTTTTAGTGACAAACAAGGCTGAAAAAATGTTTTATCAGTGTGTAGCATAGAAGAACTCTGGGCTGCTGCCTGAACCTGCAGTCTGTGCTCTGTGTTTCCCCTCATTTCTCTTTACTACACTGCCACCACTGAGTCTCATGGCCCAACTGGATGAAACGTTTTCCATTTGGCATCCAAACACCTGCCTGTCTCTCCCCAATATCCTGACGTTCTTATCTCGCAAATGGGAGGAGGAGACTCCCAAAAGGATTGCCATTAGGGTTTCACGAGACTCACATTTTTATCCTTTCCCTAATTTTTCTGGGTTTGTCAATTTATTCAGGGTCAAACTAGACAGTTGTGTGAACCATCTCCCACCATTTTTAAAAAACCAAGCAAACTAAAAAACAGAATCGGAAACTTGTGACGGGGAGTAGAAGAGTACAGTGGTGCCTCACAAGACGAAATTAATCCATTCCGCGAGTCTCTTCGTCTTGCGGTTTTTTCGTCTTGCGAAGCACGGCTCTTAGCGGCTTTAAGAAAAAGGAAACAAACCCGCAAAAACTCGCAAGACGTTTCGTCTTGCGAAGCAAGCCCATAGGGAAATTCGTCTTGCGAAGCACCTCAAAAAAACAAAAAACCCTTTCGTCTAGCGGGTTTTTCGTCTTGCGAGGCATTCGTCTTGCGGGGCACCACTGTAGCAGGCTTCTGCTCAAAATCGCACATACTTCATCTGCTTTCTCATCCTACAGGAGGATGAATATGGCTCTGTTTCCCCCCTTGCTTAGAGAAGCTGACTAGAGAAGATGATTTTGAGTGAATGATTAGAACAGAGAGGCTTAAGCAGACTTTCCTACTGATGTGTATCATTTAGATTGGCCTTCATCCCAGGGACTTACTCTGTGCTTGTTGGTCTTGCCACAAGAACTTCTGCTTCCACCACATGTCTGAACAGGGATGCTTTGCTGATTTCAGGGAGATGAGGCAGTTGCTTAGCAACCGCTAGGCCTACTCCCTGCTAGAGGCAGTGGTGAGTGTGTTCAGTGACTGATGGGTGCAACCAGCAAACCACTACATATTGAAAGGGGGGGGCAACCGTGGCAAATGTCCAATCTGAAATACTAAATCTGGGTAGGAAACTGATTTCACAGACTCCCAAAATTAATTCAGAATTGTTTAGAAACCAAGCAAGGATTTTTGATGGAATAAATTGGAAACCTCACTGTTTTAAAAAGAAACCCAGCAGGGTTTTCATGCTTTCCCCTTCCATTTCTGTATTTACTTAGTTCAAATAAGAACAATTTCCTTTAAAGCACCCTTACCTGGATAGAAAAAGGGAGCACCTGACCACACCTTCTTCACATCTACAAGATAGTACACTAACAGCAGAAGCACAAAGGCAAAACAGCTCAGTGTTGTCACGTATGAAATGGACCTGCAGGAATTTCAAAACAGCCATTCAGGAAATGTCTAGCAAATGCTACCATACAGCATTGAAGCAACTTTTTATTCTACTCACCATAAATTCTTGTTGACAGGAATAAAGCCTTGGTCTTTTGTGCCTTTGGTCAATACAGCAGAAATAACACCCTGAAAAACAGGTAATTTTCTGTTTATTAACTGTAAAAAAAGAATCCTGACACTAAAAGCAGCCAAAGCAGTCTAACGGAGAAGGATGAAAGAAAGCGTATCATCCCAGATCAGAACCATTCTGTACTGAAATTGCTACCCTTCGTTTTAATAAACTTCCAAAGTGACTTAAAACAAATGAACGAAGCACAGTATTCCAGGTGTAGTTGCACCATAAATCTGTACAAAGGAATTCAGATATTGACATATTTATTCTTCAATCCCTTTCCTGATGCTCCCTAGCATATATTTCTTTTTTCACAGGTATGACATGCTGGGTTAGTATTTTCACAGAGATATCCACATAGTCAGCCGGACCCTCCAGCTAAGACTCCATCAGTGTATATGTGAATTTAGGATTTTTTGCTCCAATTGTGCATCATTCTACACTTACTTACATTGAACCATACAGTCATACCTCATGTTGCGTCCGCTTCAGGTTATTTGTTTTCGTGTTGCGTCCTGCAGCAACCCGGAAGTACAGTGGTACCTCGGGTTAAGTACTTAATTCGTTTCGGAGGTCCATTCTTAACCTGAAACTGTTCTTAACCTGAAGCGCCACTTTAGCTAATGGGGCCTCCCACTGTCACTGCAGCATGATTTCTGTTCTCATCCTGAAGCAAAGTTCTTAACCCGAGGTACTATTTCTGGGTTAGCTGAGTCTAACCTGAAGCGTATGTAACCCGAGGTACCACTGTACCGGAATGGGTTACTGCTGGGTTTTGCCGCTTGCACATGCGCAGAAGCGCTAAATCGCGCCACGCGCAGCTTGCGTCAGTTCCGTGTTACAGACGGGCCTCCGGAACAGATCCCGTCCGTAACACGAGGTTCCACTGTATTTGTCACTTTGTCACACATTCAGTTTAGAGAGACTGGAATTATTCACAATTTATTGTTTTCTCTACCATGAGTAAATTCGTGCTGTCAGCAAACTTGGTCACCCGAACTGCTTACCTCTAACTCGAGGTCATTTGTGAGCATGTTAAAGAGCATGAGTCTCAAAACAAATCCTAGTGGAACCCCTTTTCTTACTCCCCTCCACTGGGGGAAACATCCATATATTCGTGCTCTTTACTACTACTGATATATAGACCATTGTCCAACACAGGTTTAGGTGCCTTTGGGCCTTAACTCTGTACTGAATTATAGGTGTTGATTTTTTATTAGGCAGCAATAAAAAATGAGGTTTGATGGGTTTTGAAACAGGTATTTACAGAAAAAGATATTCAACAGAGGATTATTCTGAACTAAATTCTTCAGAAGAAAAAAAAGCTTTAAAAGGATTGGGAAGGAAACACTTTGAATTCAATTAATTCGGTATTTGTGACTTGAATTGTATTAATACAGCATTTGAGACTTACCATGACTATACTCCACACACAGAAACGGAGCATTATTTGTCTGTGCTGGTCTTTGTAGAACATGAGAATTTTTCCTGCCTTAGAAGTAAAAAAATAAATAAAAAATGTTGGAAACATGAACATTGAAGAGAAGAAGAAGAGTTTGGATTTGATATCCCGCTTTATCACTACCCTAAGGAGTCTCAAAGCGGCTAACATTCTCCTTTCCCTTCCTCCCCCACAACAAACACTCTGTGAGGTGAGTGGGGCTGAGAGACTTCAAAGAAGTGTGACTGGCCCAAGGTCACCCAGCAGCTGCAGGTGGAGGAGCAGAGACGCGAACCCGGTTCCCCAGATTACGAGACTACCGCTCTTAACCACTACACCACACTGGCTCTCTCACATTGGCCTTGCCTAGAATGGGTTTAATAGGGAAAGGGACTAACTAACTGAAATTGAGGGGTGGGGGGGAGGATGGTGACAAGAGCATCACAGCCAAAATCTAAAGTAGAATTCAGTAATTCTGCAGATTTTCCAAGATATTGATGCAAACATTCTCCCCACGTCTTACATAATAATGCTGCTTCAAAATATCTATGCAAAATCTCTGTCAGGGAACTGCCATCAGTGCCGGAGGGAGAGAGCAAGCTCCAGAGGGATCCCAGAGAGCGTCCCGGGATTGGGAGAGGCAGCCCATCTTCTGGGGAAGGGAATCAGCTTAGCTCCAGTGGAGAAGGGGGGCAGATGGGGGAATCTGAGAGGGAGTCACATGACTCCTTGCCGGGGACCAGCGGGGAGAGGAAGGGTCCTCCGCTGCCTATGCCCTCCTTGCTCAGAAGGCTTCCGCGCAGGGAGAGTAGGAGGAGACTGGGCGTCAAAGAGCTTCTTTGCTGGAAGAAGTTTAAGAAACGCCCACTGATGGATTCTGCCAGCGATTGAGACAGCCACGGGTGAGTGGCTGTCCGGACAGAAAAGGTTCACTCAGGCAACCCAGCCAGATGTTTGCACTGGCTTACGCACGAGCAACCCCTAGAACCATTACAATCTCTAACCCCCCTTCTTGTTTGTTTGTCCTCTTTGAGATGGATTCTTTCTGTTTCTATCCTGGGACAATCGTCCATGGTACTGAACACTGCGTCATATCTGCAATGCCAAGATTATATTATGGAGAGATGTTCTGAGATAGCCATTCATACGCCCTACAAGTTTATAGGTTTTCGGCTGTTATGCTCTGTAGAGAAGGAACTTCATCACTACAACACCTGCGTTTTACAGTAATATGCCATACAGCTTTCCTGCCTAAATGGGACAATAAGGTATCCTACCTGAAGTCCGAAAAATGCCATGACAACAGAATTGATGGTTCCCAAAATTCCTTCAGGGTCAAAGGCTACTGTCGTCAGGTAAAGAACCTATAAATGAAGAAGTGCACACTATGAAAGGCTGGCAGACTTTCTGCGAGGTGTTTTATAACATGGTCCCAACTCTCTAGACAAGGTGGTGGTATCCCTGCTTCAAAGTGTATACCTGGGGTCTACTGGATCCTTCCTTGCCATCTGAACTAAGCAGTGATAGATCAGAGAAATTTGAATTATTTTTAGTTTTTATTAAGGTACAACTCGAACAAACATAAAATAAAAAGCAACACATACAAAGTTATTGGTTAATATAATTTAGTTTTGCTTGGTAAGTAAAAAGTGTGTAAAATTGCATAGAAATCATTAAAAATGATTGCCAAGTACTTGCAGTTATATTATAATTATAATTATTATTTTATGCATTACCTGACATTTTCAGAAGGAAAAATTAAAATTCTTTGCTTTTCCCAAAACAGTTTATGTGCTGCTTCATCAAATGTAAATTTACCAAGCTAGATGTTGTTCAGTCACAAAAATTATAGCACATTTGAATTCCTCACATCCAAAAACGCTTTTTTAAGATGCCTCACTGAAGAAATTTGCAAAAATTAAGTTTGACCCCCTAAAATGACATGCCCTATTCATCCAGTTCCTTGCCTTGCTTGTTCCAGACAAGCTAAGCAAATTTGGTTTCCAAACACAGTATAAAGGCTCCCTGCATTTGGTTCCGCATTTCTTAATTTAGATGTTTTTCAGACTGGCATGCCAAATATCCTGATCTAAGCACATTTCCTGCTGAAATCTGTAACTTAAGCATATTTCCTGCTGAAGATTCAGTTGTTTTTCTCTTCTTGTCTGCGTATGTTGAGAGTTCATAACTGCTCTTAGCTATGTTAGTCCGTTAATTCTATGTCCCCATATTTTGTGTCTCTAGATTTTCCTTAAAATTAATCAGAATATGATTTATCAGCTATGTGTATGTATGTGGAAATGTGCATGTTATTCTAGTCTTACAAGTCTGCTTAAGCTAGAGTCTCCTTTTTTGTCTTACCTTTCCCACATACTATTCTGGTATTTATTCTCCTCAGTTCCAATTTGGGTTTAGCACTGGAATCACTGTTCCAATGTTCAGAAATGTTGTCTGCTTGCATGTTACCTCTGTCCCCAAATCCCTCTGTGAGATTAGGGGAAAGTCTGGGGCCCGTGCGCTTACTCTCTGCACTCTGAAAGTAACACTTGCACTGAGAACCCACCCCCACCCCTTACTGATCTCATTCACAGAAATTCAGAGATGGAATAGCAACTGAAGAAACCCAAAGGTGGTTCACTCGAGTTACTGATATGGTTGCAATATTTCTGTAGTGATAGCAGCAACCCATTAAACAGTATTTCCTTGGCTATGAAGCCTCACTTGTGTATCCTTGGCTATCAAGCGTCACTGCAGTAAATAATTTGGCCGCATAAACGACCTTAGTGAGATTTGCTCCTTGCCTAACTTTTCGGCATGAGTGAAATTTGACTAATCCTGGAGTGTGCGGCTATAAAGCTACTACAATTAAAGTACAGGGTGCTGATTTCGTTTGAGCAACCATTTATAGAACATGATTCCAAATCTGAATGGAGCTGAGAGTGAACCTTATCTCCTCAGCTGATGTCAGATGTGTGTTTTCATGCCGTGTCTTCTGCCACTAAAAATAATTCCTGTAAATTATAAACCCAGCACCTGTTCTAAGTAAAGGTAAAGGGACCCGTGACCTCTCTTTTAAGTAAAGCAGCGCCAAAGAGCTGGTAGTTGCATTAAAGAGCTGAAGAACTGAAAAAATACACACCACATTTTGCCATGCAACTTTGTTCTTAAGAATAACCAGATGATAAAAAAAAATTAAGCAGGCCACTGATAATCTATTCATTTTGGAGATGGCCGATGGGTGCACGAGAAGCTTCAACCACTTACGTTAGAAGATGGATGTTGGTAGATGTGTTTTTCTCCTAGAAGCAATTGATCAATATAAGCAGCTGCTCCTCCAGTACAGTTGGGGTACATTCCAAAATCTCCAATGCCTCCAGGGCCAAGGTAACCTCTAGAAGGGGGAAAAGGAAGTGAGCCACATGGTCGGAAGTGGCCTGAGATGAGTTATTGGAAAAGAGACAATTCTCTCCTTTTGTTCAGCACTCTGGGGAAATCTAGTGTGGCTGGAAATCAGCACCCTGAGTTGTCAGGTTATCAGAGTGGCAAGGCATTTGCTGGGACCCCACCACCTGGAAAACAGCCCACCACCCACCTTGGCTGCTATTCTCACTTTGCATGGAGAACCCAAGAATGTCACAGGCAGCATGACAATCTGCTAGTCGCTGGCTCCAGGATTTGTGGGTCCTTGGGAAAGGCACTGAGGGCACAAATCCTGGAGCCAGCAACCCCTAGTTGATGGGAAGTTTTGCTTCTGCACATGACTCTGGCAAACATCTAAGCTGAAGCATTCCTTCCTCACCCATCCTAGAATGTTCAGTTCACATTGAGTTCATGAAACATCGTACCCTGACCTGTTCTTAATGCATGGTTGACCACATCTACGGAATACAATAGTTATGCTCTGTTGAGTTTTGCTATATCAATCACTAGTAATAGTTTATATGCTCCTTTGAGTTTTGCTATATCAATCACTAGTTATAGTTTAATAAGGAGGTTTTTATGCCTGTCCAATTCTGTGTTCCCTTTCCCAACCTTTAATCTATTGATGATTAATGTCTATATGCAACCCTTGCATTGTATTTGTGTTAACCAATCAGCAACAAGCACATATGTGGTAATGCTGTAATATTCAATAAAAGGGACTCCCCGAGACATGCTCGGGAGATGCCTCCCATATGACACTTGCCATTCGCCTGTCGTTTATTTCAACCCAACACCTAGTGTTGATTATCCACCAAACTTCAGCATTTCTGCACAGAGGTCCTGACAGAAGAGCAGCGACCATAAAGTGACTGCCACAGGTAGTAGATAAAGATTGGCAGAATTGTAGGAGACAGAATTGAGCTGTGGGCACTATTCACCCCACCCCATACCAGGAAATTCCCCTACATAAGCCCTGCTAAAATCAGCAGAGGCTGCCCAAGGACGTAGTAGTGCTACTGCACAACTTCTATTAATTTCAAACAGGCTTGCAGGTGAAAATGTCATAGCAAGTTCTGCCTCCAAGTCAATTGGGGGCAGGGTGGGGGGGAAGGAAGGTGTCATCGGGATTTCCAAATGTCAGACACCAAACTGTGGGTGTCCTGGTGTCCTAATGAAACCAGTTCTCTAGATATATGGAAAAGACCATGCTAAGAAAAGCAAACAAAGTGAAAAAAAGATCTAAGCTTTGACTGACGTTGGACACCCAGGTACGTTTAACAGGAAGGTGAGGCACAGCCAAACTGCTTCAAGCGCCATCATGAAAAGCCACTGGGGCCAATATGGAAGAATATCTTGGAGAGCAGAGTATGGAGCTTCCTGTTGAAACAGAGAAGAAAAAGTAAATTTTGACTGAGTAACCCCATAGATGACATGCTTTCAAGAACAAGCACCACAACAAATCACAACTGCTCGGCTATCTAAAAGCATCCTGGCTTGTTTTTTCCTATGCCTTTGTTAAGTGACCCCTCCCCCAAACATTTTCTACAGGTTCTAATTTCATCATATGATATTTTTCTTTATTCTATTTTAGGTATTGGATCTAGGCTTTAAACAGGTGGATTACCACCTCATAATGTCAACAAGACTGCAAGAAGATCAAACCTATCTATTCTTAACGAAATCAGCCCTGAGTGCTCACTGGAAGGACAGATCCTGAAGCTGAGGCTCCAATACTTTGGCCACCTCATGAGAAGAAAAGACTCCCTGGAAAAGACCCTGTGTTGGGAGAGATGGAGGGCACAAGGAGAAGGGGACGACAGAGGACAAGATGGTTGGACAGTGTTCTCGAAGCTACCAGCATGAGTCTGACCAAACTGCGGGAGGCAGTGGAAGACAGGAGTGCCTGGCGTGCTCTGGTCCAGGGGGTCACGAAGAGGCGGACACGACTAAACAACAACAACATCATCTTGCTGCTTCTTATTTTATGTTCCTATGAACCTTATCTTCTATTTATTGTCCAGTGCTTCATGTAACTTTTTAACAGCACTCATTAAGAAGAATGTATACACAGCAAGGGTTCTACATCTGGAGCCATTTCAGCTTTCCTCCGTTAGACTATGACTGCGCTGCTGCAGGCAATGGTGACCAAAGCAGCCTTCTGTTCACTCCCTATGTTCAGATCCAGCTGTTCGGCCATTCACTTACCAGAGCACTGTTCTCAGGCACAGGTGTGGCAAAGAGGAGCTCAAGTACAGCAACCACAAGGTATGTGCAGCCTAGTCTCTGAAGCACACCTGGAATTCGGAGGTTGTCCCAGGACACTGCAGAAGGCATAAAAAGCAATGTAAAAGTAAGTCCTGCATTATTAGAGAGCTAACCGATTCAAATCTGGGTCTGATGCGAAGACAATACATGCTGTTGCAGATGGTAGTTTCATATTGAGATGTTTCAGCTGCTTATTTTAATCGGTGCTTTAACTACTGTTCTCAGAATATTTATTGCAGAAGTAACTGGGGACTGAGTCTAATCCTATGATAACCTCTGGACAACCCAGTTCTGTACTGCCTTATGCTACTAAGCTGCACAGTCTGGGTTTCTCTCAGCCAAGGGGCACTCTGGAAAAATACATTCCTTCTTAGGGGCTTCTCTGCCATTTAGCCTATCTGCTTAAATAACATGCAGTTGTGAGGACTGCTATATGTTAAGCTGGGTTTTTCAGTACAGTGGTACCTCAGGTTACATACTCCGCTAACCCAGAAATAGTGCTTCAGGTTAAAAACTTTGCTTCAGGATGAGAACAGAAATCGTGCTCTAGCAGCACGGCGGCAGCAGGAGGCCCCATTAGCTAAAGTGGTGCTTCAGGTTAAGAACAGTTTCAGGTTAAGAATGGACCTCCGGAACGAATTAAGTACTTAACCCGAGGTGCCACTGTACTGTATTCTACTATTATAAAGTCTGAAATTCTATTCACTAAATAAAAACTGAGACAAAGGGCCTCACTCTCTTGTTTCTGCGGTCCTTTAGGTCTGAGGGCCCCTGGTCTTCAGCGCGACCTTTCAGGAAGTCAGACTAGAAAATTATCCTTTGCACTGTGGGGTCTTGAGAAGGCTTCATTTCTTCTGGGACCATTTTATCCCATCTAATATATGGGTAGTGTCACAACTCTAATGGGATTTGCCACAGAGATTAAGGCGGAAGCAAGCAACACAAGGGGAAGCTCTGTAAAAGTGAAGCGGCACATTTTGTAGTCAGCATGAAAATAAGCAAGTCTCTCAACACTTACATGGCCCAGCGCAGTAATTTGGGTTCACAACTATCACCCCTATTAAAAACAAGAGGATGCTTCTCCACAGGACTTTCCCCAGCAGCTGCCATTTGGAACGACCTCTTCTCAACATGGAACTCAGCGACAGGGAAATGGAGGTGCCCATGATGAACACAAACCTAGAGAGGCAAGAGGAAAAATCAAGCCTGCTCAAGGCAGATCTAACAAGCATGTCATCCAAAGAGCAGGGGATTTGGGGAGCCCTTCACTAACAGATGTGGAGAAGGTGATGGTGGGAGAGGAATCCACAAATACTGAAAAGGTATCCACCCTCATTCGCTCTACGCGGGGCTGCCCTTGAAGCTGTGCCAGAAACTCCAGCGGGTGCAGAATGCTGCAGCGAGGCTCCTCACGGGGTCTCTGCCATGGGAGCATATTCACCCGGTGCTTTTCCAGCTGCACTGGCTCCCGGTGGAGTACAGGGTGAGATTTAAGGTGCTGGTTTTGACCTTTAAAGCGCTTCACGGCCTAGGACCCTCGTACCTATGGGACGGCCTCTCCCGGTATGCCCCACGGAGAGCCTCAAGGTTCATAAATAGCAACACCCTAGTGGTCCTGGGCCCTAAGGAAGTCAGATTAGTCTCAACCAGAGCCAGGGCCTTTTCAACTGTGGCTCCGGCCTGGTGGAACACTCTGTCTCATGAGACCAGGGCCCTGCGGGATCTGATTTCTTTCCGCAGGGCCTGTAAGACAGAGTTGTTCCGCCTGGCCTTTGGCTTGGAGCCAATTTGATTCCCTCCCCCTCTTTCTTTTTTCTTTTCCTTTCTCCTCCTGCGATGAGGCTACATTTAATATTTTAATGCTTCAATATTTTAATGTTGTATTTTAATGTTGTTTTTAAGCTGTACTCATTCAACTTAATTTTATTATTGCTTGTTAGCCGCCCTGAGCCTGGCCTTGGCTGGGGAGGGCGGGGTATAAATAAAAATTATTATTATTATTATTACTGACATGGGCCTGGGCTTCTGTACTCGTATTTCCCCCAAGAGCCCTTCATACGTCATAGACCAGCTATCTCTAGCCACTGTTGGATTACAACACCCATCACCCCTGAGCATAGGCCATGCTGGATGGGGGTGGTGATGAGAGTTGTAGTCCAGGAACTTCTGAGGACCTACGGTTGAGGAAGACGGTCATAGAGGACACTGGGAAGTTCAGTGTCTTATTTTGTGGGGTGGGGGGGTATGACTGAGGAAGTCAGAAGCACTAAAGGTGTTTTAAAACGGGACTTTGAATGTTTTTCTCTCATATAAGGTGAGCCCACTTTCACCTACTCATGTGTTGCCTATTGGCATACATATTAAACAGCAAACTGAATTCTGTTGGATATATGGCAGCTCCCACTTTTCAGGCGGGCTGTCTGTCTTCTGTACTCCAGTTCTCAATTTGTTTTTTGTATTTTAAAAAGCCCAAACCAAATCAGTTTTTATTAATGTTGAGAAACTGGTAAAGGAGTTCGGTGTTCATAAATAATGTCACGGTTCTGCCAATTGGTGCTGTGCACAGTTGCCTTCTGTAAAAAGGCAAAATTAGCCTCCCCAAATTTTATGAACAAAACAGAGCTACATCGCTCCAAGCATACACCCTCAAACATGAGAACTCAGTCTCTTCATGGTAACTGTTTCCAAGGGATTTATAGACAAGCACAACATGTAAAGTGAAAATCAGTATATAGGTATATGGCAGGAATCTGTCTTTTCAGGATTTCAAAACTGATTTGTAAACATCAGCTAATTCATTTTTGGACACCCTGTTTCAGGAAGATTTAAGATTTCATGCTGCTATTTGTGCTTTTTTTACTTTAAAATTACAAGCGTGAGAAAAACTACAGTAATTCTAAAAAACAATTGCGATGATTGAACCTGTTGAGAATCCAGGACAAAACAAGTTTGATCCAACTGACATACAGTAAAAGAAAACCCCAGATGGGTCTCTGCTGAATAAACTTTCCTGACTTCTGTGAAGTCATAATAACAATCAGAATGAATTACCATGGAAAGACAAGGTCTGCTACGGTTAGTCCTATAAAGAGAAAATGAGAAATTAATTAAACTTCATAATAAAGGGTCAACTAGTAGTTAGTCTCTAGGTAGAAACCAAATGTTTATTTATTTATTTAAATCGTTTTATTTAATTATAGTCCAAATAGTATTTATTAATTTCTCGGAGCTCCCCACGGTCTGGATCTCTGAAGCATATCTCCACATCTTAGTCCTGCTTCTCCTCATCGTTTCCATATTTTGCACATCTTGATTTTAACGCTTCATAATTCTTTGTCCCTGGTCCACCAAATGTTTAGACCCAAAACATATGAATAACTTTCTTCCCTTGCTAAAATATATGCAACTGAGAGTTTAAGTAAATGTTACAAGCAAAATGCGTGTAACCAAGCTCAAACAACACTTTTCTTCTTTTTAGGAAAAGCCAATAGAGGAAGAGGGACTTTGTAGTGGAGAAGTAGTATGGGCAGGCGAGCCTTAACTCGTTCCAACCTTTTATTCTCTGCTCCAATTCTCTCTCTCTCTCTCTCTCTCTCTCTCTCTCTCTCTCTCACACACACACACACACACACACACACACACCACTGCTTTTCTTCCCGCATGGCTATGAATGTGTGCTTTCCCTCCAAGCGTAGGATAAAAACACTTCAAGAAGAGCAATTTAGAGCAAATAAGTGATAGGGACGCGCGTGGCGCTGTGGGCACAGAGCCTAGAACTTGCCAATCAGAAGGTCGGCAGTTCGAATCCCCACCATGGGGTGAGCTCCCGTTGCTCGGTCTCTGCTTCTGCCAACCTAGCAGTTCGAAAGCACATCAAAGTGCAAGTAGATAAATAGGTACCGCTCCGGTGGGAAGGTAAACGGCGTATCTGTGCACTGCTGTGGTTCACCAGAAGGGGCTTAGTCCTGCTGGCCACATGACCCGGAAGCGGTACGTCGGCTCCCTCGGCCAATAAAGCGAGATGAGCACCGCAACCCCAGAGTCGGCCACGACTGGACCTAATGGTCAGGGGTCCCTTTACCTTTACCTTAAGTGATAGATAGGTAAAGACTTAAATATCCCCTCACCCTCCCACTGTTTTTCCACTACAAAGTGCCCCCTCCTGAAGAAGCTTTTCCAGAAAAGGGGGGTTGTTGGGGTTCAGCTATGTGCATTTACATGCCATCTATAGTTAGGCCTCGGCAAGTGTGGCCTAGAGTGGGCTTTGTTACCTACACACTCAGCTTCTCTTGCAGACATTTGGTATCTGGTCCCAGAAAGCAGATTTGGCTCTCTCTGCCCATTTCTATCAATTCTGAAGGAAATCAGCCCTGAGTGCTCACTGGAAGGACAGATCGTGAAGCTGAGGCTCCAATACTTTGGCCACCTCATAAGAAGAGAAGACTCCCTGGAAAAGACCCTGATGTTGGGAAAGATCAAGAACAAGGACAAGGGGACGACAGAGGACGAGGTGGTTGGGCAGTGTTCTCGAAGCTACCAGCATGAGTTTGACCAAACTGCGGGAGGCAGTGGAAGACAGGAGTACCTGGTGTGCTCTGGTCCAGGGGGGTCACGAAGAGTCGGACACAACTAAACGACTAAACAACAACAACAACACCCATTTCTATGAATGAAGTGAAAGTCAAGAACAACATTTACCATTCCAGCTCTGATGCTTGAAGAACCAGTACTTTCCTCCACCGTAATTGACGAAGACCATAATTACAAGGGCCAACCTACAAAGGGGAAAGCAAAGGAAGATTATCTACCTCACATATTTCACCATTAAAATGGTTAACTATCGCTGTCTGAAAAGAAAATTTCTAAATTATTATATATTTATTCAGTGCTTTTTTTCTTTAAAAAAAATGTCTAGGGGTACTCTAATTTTGACTCAGGAAAATCAGCATTTTATAGTTCAAATCGGGGAAAATAAATACAGTAAATGGACAAAAGTACAAAGATTCACAAAATGTTTAGGGGTATGCGTCCCCCCCAGAAAAACCCCACAGTATTTATTTAATCCTACAAGGTATGATTCAGAAGCTTCTCTTGATGTAACCTTATCTCCTTATGAGGAGGCAAGAATCTAGTCCAACCCTCAGTAATGGAGGAATTTAGCACCCAGCGTGGGGCTCAAACCCACAACCCAGAGATTAAGAGTCTCACATGCTTCCGACTGAATTACCGTATTTTTTGCACCACAGGGCGCACCTGACCATAGGGCGCACCTAGTTTTCAGAGGGGGAAATCAAGGGAAAAAATATGTCGTCCCCCCCCAGCCTGCAGCCTGTCCGCTGCTCCCAGACCTTCTCCCTGCTTTTGCGGGAGGTAGGGGAATTCCATCTCCCACAAAAGCCCACAGGAGCCACACATCCTTTAAGGAGCGCACAGCTCCCGCGGGCTTTTCTACAAGGAGGGAGAAGGGACTGACGCGGCCAGTCAGTCCCTTGTCCCTCCTCGGGGAAAAGCCGCCAAGACCGGCGCACTCTTTAAAGGGTGCGCGGCTCCTGTGGGCTTTTCTACGAGGTGGGAGAAGGGACTGATGTGACCGGTCAGTCCCTTCTCCCTCCTGGGGAGAAGCCCGCAAGAGACACACGGAGCTTGTGTGCGGCTCTTGGGGGCTTTCCCCACCAGCCTCCCCCCTGCATTCGCTCCATAGGACGCACACACATTTTCCCTTGCTTTTTAGAAGGGAAAACGTGCGTCCTATAGAGCGGAAAATACGGTATGTACTTTGTTAAGAGAAGGCTACCTTGTTTCATTACTTCTACAGTAGTTGGTTTGCAGGTGATTATAACTGACTTTAAGTTCTGAGACTCTAAATAAATCTATCACGGTTTTTTGGTCCCAGGTCTGTTACAAATGGGAGAATGGAACAAATCTGCATACGGAAGGCAGAAAGTGACAGTTCCTACCAAATGTTCTTCTCCATCTGCCAGGAGAATGTTATAATGCAGAGTTTGTATTTTCCATTTTATTCCAGCATTTCCCTGGGCTTGCTATGTTTTGGGGACTGCCCACAGTTAAGGGATAGAGAATGAACCAAGAGATCATGCCGTCTTTCATGTGCTGGAGCTGAGAGGAACTGGGGAGGGGCGGCATGTAATCTGTGGCTGGGTTGAATCCCTTAAGAAACAGGCAGTGTTCTGTTTGTACAGTTTCCTGATCATTATCTATTGCTGGATTTTTCATGGCATCTAGCACAAATGGATTCTCCTCTCTACAGGCCCTACTGCCACAGAAAACAGCATTAACTCTGAAAGCAACTGGTTTTAATTTCCCCGAACACATTGCAGAAACGTCTTTGAAGCTTTCTGGTATGAAATCCTTCAGAGCTGAAAGTTACCCTCTAAACGTGTCCAGGGACCGAAGCCTCTGTAGGGAGGAAGCGGAAGTCCATACCCCAGCCGGCAAATCGCCACCAGCAGAATCTGCTCTGCTTGGGGATCCAAGCTCCTTGAACAGAAAGGAAACAAAGAAAAATTATAGCAATGAGGTGGATGGTCTCGAATAAAGCCCAAGCCATTTAGAACAGGTTTATAGGCATCTATTTATTTATCGTCTTTTGTGAGAGTTCCTCTTTAGCGTTACCGAATTCCAAATATGAGACAGGGGTCCAGTGCCTTTCCAAAAGTGCAGCTTCTCATCATGCTACTGCCGTGGTGATAGGAACCACACCTACAAGAGTATTTCTCTACACAACAGGGCCACTCACTCCAATGAATCTACTAATGCTATGATTATTCACATAGTGCTGGCTATTGATCAGATGTTGGGTGTTACTCTGCTTCCTGTATAAAGAAAAAAACACTTCCTTACACCAAAAAAGCCAGCCTTTCAGTGAAATACCCTCCCCTATCAAAGCTATAACAAAATTAACGTCACATTAGTGATTTGTAGCCAGCACAGTTTCAGGCTTCAATCCTATATATACATTTACCAGGCAAAAAAACCCCTTAAAAGCAATCAGTACTCTTAATGTAACACTAATGTCTCAACAAATGAAACTGATCTGTAAAAAATGTAACTTGAAAAAAGAGACATTGCACATACTTTTGTAAACCAAGAAATCTTTAATAAAAAAATACGTTAAGAAAAAGAAAGGCAATCAGTACTCTTTTTCAGCCAAGAGACCTGATTCATACACATGTACAATCATTTGATGTCTGACTTAACTGCATTGCCACCCTGAAAAAGGACTGCATTTAAGGTAACGCTGGGTGATGGCTGATCCGTGACAGTGGTTTCTAGGATGGAAGTAATAACTTTGGTGCTGCACTCATCAAGTAATCAACAGACATGTGTGAACATGCCTTAACTCAGTCAATTTACAAGGCAAAAAACTGAATTGTTATACAATATGTTTAAGTTTTCATGACCTATGTGTGTACCCCTCAAACTTCACAGCAAATTCTTGACAGTGTTTTTTTAAAAAAAATGGACAATTTGTGTTATTCCAAGAACTTACTGAATTAATTAGTCGATCAGTTTCTGTAGGGTTCATCTTCTTGTAAAGCCAGTTTCTGATTGGTTCGATGCTGTGAATTAAAAATAAAGAAAAGTCCCCTTTTATTTTTTACTAGGAACCCCTTCAGTGATTGATCTAGCTAGCTAGCCACTTAAAGCATTTGATCACCTGTCCTTTACTTTGCAATGAAAATCTGAAGGAAGTTTACAGTGACGACTAAAACAGTAAAAACACAACAAATTATGCAAGGCAGAAACAGTCTAAAAGTATCAGTGGTATTAGCAAGCTTAAGAGGAAAATAAAAGTAAAGAAATAAAAATGTAAACGTCTCATTAATAAAAAGGTTTTCACCAGACACTAAAAGGGAAAGGTCAGTGCTCTCTGGGAAAAGATGGCCCCCTCCCACCCCACCAAAAGTGTTCTTTTCCCTGCAACCCACCCTGAAAAGCAGAAGACGGGGAGATATATAGAAAAATATATGCAGATAACCTCTGTGTTTGGGCAAGTTCATGTAGGGTTAGGAAGTCATTGGGTCTTAAGCGATATAGAGGTCTAAAGGTTAAATTCAGAGCTTTGAAGTGTGCTCTGAAGTGGACTAGCAGTCAGCGAAGTTATTTAACCACTTGTGACATTTGTAATAATAATAATAATAATAATAATAATAATAATAATAATAATAATAATAATTTTTTATTATTTATAGCCCGCCCATCTGGCTGGGCTTCCTCAGCCACTCTGGGCAGCTTCCAACAAAATATTAAAATACAGTATAGCATCAAATATTAAAAGCTTCCTGTTTGACCAGTCCCAGTCCATTGTTAACTACTGTGTTCTAGACAAACCGAACCTCCTAAGCAGCCTTATGAGGCCACATATTGCGATAATCTAATCTGGAGGTTAACAGAGCACCAGCAACAGTGATCAGGTTATTTCTGTGCAAGGTGTCAAAGCTAGTGCGCCACCTCAGCTAGCAGAATGTTGACACCAGCTGGGTGTCACCAACTTACTGATGGCACCCTCACTCCAAATTTCCAAATAACCCCACTTGTACATTTCACATAGACTCCCCCAGCCCCCCCAAAAGTAAGCACTGTGGAATACCAGAGCTCAAGTGCTATGGGGTAGAGGAATTGTCTTCCAGAAGCAGTTTCTGGCAACATCTCTGTATCTAGAGAGAAACAGAGCTACTGGATTACAGTGCCTTCCATCCCTGTTCTGGAATGTCAGTCCAAAGGGATATGAGGATCAATGATGCATACTCTTTGGAGGGAGCAATGTGATCCAGCGCCGAGAGCCTTCTGGCGGTTCCCTCGCTACAAGAAGCCAAGTTACAGGGAACCAGGCAGAGGGCCTTCTTGGTAGTGGCACCCGCCCCATGGAACGCCCTCCCACCAGATGTCAAAGAGAAAAATAACTACCAAGCTTTTAGAAGACATCTGAAGGCAGCCCTGTTTAGGGAAGCTTTTAATGTTTAATAGGTTATTGTATTTTAGTGTTCTGTTGGAAACTGCCCAGAGATTATTATCATCATCATCTCTGTAACACCAGAGAGGACCCTTTAATTGTGTAGGGCAGTCATCTTGCTCTCCATCGTGGAATCCCTGGATCCCAGTTGCCCGGATCACTGGCACCCAGTACACTTTTGTAGCAATGTCCCAGCAAGTGATGCAGAGGGAGGCCTGGACACATCAAGAAAGGTCTTGCAGTAAGTGCTGGCACCAGGCAAGTAATAAAAGGAGTGGTGGGAAAGCTGTACATAGACAGTCATCAATGGCAGCACAACATTGTTCAAAGAAGGCTTGGAATAAACAGAGATATTCTGTTCTTTATTTTTCAGGGAAATTTGATTGTTCATTATATATTTTGCACTTAGGAGCCAGGTTCTCAGCTAATGCTCTTTGAGACAGACCTGAGGACTGCTCCACAAGCCACATTCCCAGACTGCATAAATGAACTGTTCTCAATTAGCCAGCAGGAGAAACATTCAAAAGGAAGTAACAGGAATATCTTATTAAGACATTTTACTTACTTCACACAAACCTGTCCCAATGCCAGAATGGAGAAGAATCCCATGTAGATTAGGAACGCAAAAAAAATTGCTATACGAAGGAAAAGAGGAAGTTTTAATTACTCCAAATTGCAAAGTAGAATCCTGGGCCAGAATTCCACATATCTGCAGAAAACTAAAAACACCCCCAGCCCAGTTTTTATTGGAACATTTGCTAACATCTCAAGACAGTAAACAAAACGTAATAAAAACACAGAGGAGGAAAAGTGTGATAAGCTCAAGCATAGAAGCATCTCCAGCTAGATTCTTTTTCACACTGTCTAGCTTTCTGTGATGATCCAATATTACAGCTACAACTCTTTCAGGATGTTTTCTGCAATAAGCAGCTCACAGGAACACAAACAGGGACTGGAATATCTGCTCAGGAAAGCAACAATTGGACAAACGATCCTGGTTAGAGATTGCAGGGGAGAGTGGCTTGTTAGTCAGGCTGTAATGAATTAACTGAATTGAAAAAATATGCGTACAAACAGGGGCACTGATAGTGGATGAGCCCTAGTTTTTTAATGCAGGGTCCTGGATTGCCCACTTAATGATTTTTCCGCCTCTTGTAGCAATTTTAATGTGATGTGCTAGATGCTGTGTGGTTTTTAATTGTGTTTTTGCAGACATGCCATGGACTACCTGAATGAAGCTACTGTCTGTGGATCAATGTTCTGGAACCCCTGATCTACATTGACTGGCAGGGGCTCTCCAGTGTTTCAGACAGCAGACGTTCGCTGCCCTACCTGGAGATGCCAGGAATTGAACCTTAAATCTTCTGCATTTAAACTAGAGGCTCTACCACAGCGCTACGGCCCTTTCCTTAACCTTAATTTGCCCAGAGGCATCCATATATACAGTCATACCTCATATTGCATCCGCTTCAGGTTACGTGTTTTCATGTTGCATCCCGCGGCAACCCTGAAGTACTGGAATGGGTTACTTCTGGGTTTTGCCGTTCGCACATGCTTGCTAAATCGCGCTTTGCGCATGTGCAGAAGTGCTAAATCGCACCATGCCCGTGCGCAGACGTGGCGCTTCAGCTTGCATCAGTTCCGTGTTATGGACGGGCCTCCGGAACGGATCCCGTCCATAACACGAGGTTCTACTGTATAAATTAGAATGTACAATTTTTATTTTTTAGTATGTTTTGATAAAGGTAAGGTAAAGGTACCCCTGCCCGTACGGGCCAGTCTTGACAGACT
Source organism: Podarcis muralis (assembly GCF_964188315.1). Lineage (NCBI taxonomy): Eukaryota > Metazoa > Chordata > Lepidosauria > Squamata > Lacertidae > Podarcis > Podarcis muralis. The sequence continues at coordinate 48,848,560 of NC_135667.1, forward strand.
CTAGGGTTGTGCGCCCATCTCACTCAAGAGGCCGGGGGCCAGCACTGTCCGGAGACACTTCCGGGTCACGTGGCCAGCGTGACAAAGCTGCATCTGGCGAGCCAGAGCCGCACACGGAAACGCCAGTATGTTTTGATACCTGGGATTAAATAAAAAAATAAAAATAAATAAACATATAAAGCAACTTACGGAGGTAGCTGTTGGAAGGACTTTGATTGACAGTTATATCGCATGAAATCTTCGGGATGCTGCCCTGGAGACTCCCAACCACTAGGGAATAGTTTCCAAATTCTCCAAAATGATAATGTAACCTGCAAACAGCAAAGGGAAAATATCCGGGAAGTTACTTTTAAATTAGAACCACCTCTGAAACCACACTGACACAATGCAGTATGTATGATACCTTCGAAGAGCCAGAGTTAAATAATTACATGTTAGCATGGCCTAAATAATTACATGTTAGCATGTCTTCCAGTGGAAGACAGGAGTGCCTGGCGTGCTCTGGTCCATGGGGTCATGAAGAGTTGGACACGACTAAACGACTAAACAACAACAACAATGGCCTAAAAGCTGACCCACTGTTTTCTGGTGTGCTAACACTCTGCTATAGGTAGCTGTGTGATGACTTGATGCACGCACACCCCCACACCCTGATGCCAGCTGATCCAATGATCACAAGTTGTGTAGAAACAATGCTTTAAATATGCCTGCGGTGCTCACCACCCCATGGCCTGCAGAACAGACAAAACAAACGGTTTAGAACCTGTGCCCATTTAGCTGACAGCAGGGTAGAGTCTTAGAGGATCTGCTAAAACTTCTGGGTTTAGTTCTTTTTTCTGCTTACCTCTCTTCACTTTCCTGATATTATGCAACTCTTCTCCTCTACAGCCTCTTCTATCTATGCTCCCATCTAAGTTCTTCAGCACTAGACTGATTTCCTACTTCTTTTTCTCTCATTATGAATTCAGATTGTCTTTGCTAGTCCTGCTGCTACTGAAGAAATGAACCTATGCTGCCAGTTCTCATAGTAGACTAGTATAAAGTAAGCAGCACATAAGCAGCACACAAAACACTAAAAAACCATTCTAGGTTCTAAATCTTACGTTAATAATCCAAAAATTGAGAGAGCTATGTACAAGATCTACTACAGAAGCCACAAACAGAAAACTCATTCAACTTGTGTCCAAAAGGAAGATTCAGTCTTCCTTTAGCTGGGCTCCTGTAGATATCAACAAAGGTAAGTTGGATCAAACAGAGTGTTGGTGATGTTACGCACAAGAGTTAGACAGGGTGCCGGCGTTTGTCACCTGTTTCGCCCATGAAGAGTCTCAGGCTTCTTCAGTAAATTCTCTCTCACGGTTTTGATATATTTATAAGCATTCAAGTCCATATGTTACATTTCTTCTTAGATTAAGCTATATAATATTTAATTTCTTTCTTCAGAAAATTCTCCCTCAAGATTTTGGTGTATTTACATACATTCAACTTCATATGCTAAGTTCTTTCTCGACTTAAGCATTTATTCATTTACTAAGCCTAAGATTTAGAACGCAGAATGGTTTTTTAGTGTTTTGTGTGCCACTTATGTGCTGCTTACTTTATCCTAGTTTGGCTGCTTCAGCTACTGCAGAATTACATAAACTCTCCAATAATGGTTACTGATGGAACTATGCTTACATTACAGTATATTACTGGACTTTCATTAAAGCCTGTAATTTCACTAAATAAATAACCACAGCAGAGTCATGGGGACATTGCAGACGCTGGCTACTGTGAACTATTTCAAGGAACAGTACACTAAAATAAGGTTCTGACCTGCAAATTTCTTTGTTGTCTTTCGTGTTACTGACCAGCAGGGTGACTGCATGCTGAGAATCCACAGCAGCAGTGCTAACACTAGGCTCTTCAGGTGTTTTGTTGATGGAAATTAGTTCCTGAGGCAAGCACTGGAAAATAAGGGGAAATGAACAACACTAAGATATAGAAGTAACCAAAACTAGACACAATAAAAATACCATCTTTGAAGTAAAGTCATACCTCATGTTGTGTTAGGTTCATGTTGCGTCTTTTCAGCTTGCAAATGCGGCAAACCTGGAAGTGTATACTTCCAGGCTTTGCCCTGCATGCACACGCAGAAGGATTCTGCGCGCTTTCTGCATGTGCAAAAGCGTTCTGCGTGCTTCGCACATGCGCAGAAGCGACCTATCGCCCTCCACGCTTGCACAGAAGCGCCACTCTAGTTGCAGACTTTTCGGGGTGCAAACGGCACCCCGGAACGGATTGTGTCCACAACCACTGTATAACACAAATAGAAGGGTCTAAAGCAGTGGTTCTTAACCTGTGGGTCCTCAGATGTTGTTGGACTACAACTCCCATCATCCCTGACCACTGATCATGCTGGCTAGGAATGATGGGAGTTGAAGTCCAACAACATCTGGGGGACCCACAGGTTGAGAACCACTGGTCTAAAGGAAAGTAGTGGTTTGTTCTGGAAAAAAAGAAATGATTATCAGACAAAATTGTACAATGGTTTCTTAAAATAAAAAATACTACGTGATCTGTTTCCTATGTTAAGAGTTATACTAGCTGAAATAAAATGTGCATTAGCACCACTGGTTTGTTTGCACATTATCTTGGGATTAGAGTCGAGAACTAATTTTCTCCGTTGAAAATATATCAGCATTCACGCAGGTTCAGTTGAGACATGGATCATGGTTTACAAAGCTTAACTGTGATTTGTCACAACCTCTAAATCAACAAGCCGTGGTTTTACCCATCGCTCTACCTCCAGCACATTAGCAGGCCACAGACACAGGAGTGGATAGAAAACTAAACCATTTACCATTTCAGTTGTCAGTGTCAATTTCCTGAGTAAGCACACTCCCATGCCATTCTAGCCTATAACCATGTCTCTTTGCTCAGTTTTTATTTTGCAAATCAGGAAAAATTCTGGAAAGTACCCATACTTGCATGGTCTTAACTACTGAGCTGAGACTAGGCTTCTGCATGCCTATAATGAGCCAACTATAGGCAATAATGCCAAAATCTGGCTTCTTCTGTGTGTTTCTTCCCTTTACCGTGAATATATTTTGTTAAATTGTACATGACAGGGGTGCTCTTCCACACCCCTGAGTCCTGGAGGGCCCCTCTTAATTTTCATGGTCCTAAGTCCCAGTCCTCCTTTCCCATGGGAGAAATGTCAGATTCTGGAAAATAATGACGTATTAAACTATACTGCATCATTGCTTTCTAACTGTGAAAGTTTTAGGGGGCATTCAATAACTCCCACCTACCCATCAATGAGTATGAATTACCTGGTAGCAATAATCGGAGATCCAGGAGATGGTTAAGTTCTCACCAAGCAACTCATTATGAATTTGTAGCAAAGCCTGGTCAATTTTCAGATCCCAGGGCTGTCTTCTGGATACATCTGTGAGAGATAAAGCATGGAGATAAAGCTTCACCGTTTAGCCAGTGTTGCTGATGAACTGGGAATTCTGCAAAGACAGATCCTTTCCAGATTACATACTCTGAGGCATCATATAAAACCCAAACATCTTTGCAAATGGGCTCAGAGGGAGAGATGGAAGCCAAGTCACTTCCAAGCCCAAGAGGATGTCAGCACATGAAGGTGCAGTACCAGGCTGTGGCCAGACACCATAGTGCCTGGCTTAGTCCTTAGAAGTAATGGGCTATTCAAGCATAGCAGTTTCCTCACAAGTAGACCCAAATCCTTGGTTAGCTCATATGTCCAACAGCTGTGCCTAGGAGGGGGGCTTATAAGGCTGCTGCACATAAGCATTCAGTCACTGCAGAGATATTGGAACAATTAAATTACTCCAGCTCTTTGGTATGTCTTGTTTCTCTGTTGTGAACATCCCTGGAGTGCGTGTGATATTGGACTGCTACTGGTTTTTGCCTTTCTCGCTGACACCCCCAAATGCAGCTGTGGGTCATGACTTGCCTTTGTTCTGGGAATCTATGTATTTGCTAAACAGGCTGATTGTAGAAGACTATAATGGCTAATCTTTTGAAATGACAAACTCAAAAAATCATGTTCCAAAAATATATTTTTACATCAACACTCAAACACAATGCCAGGGATTGTGACTACAGCCTAATGAATGCAAAACATATGCTTGACCACTGGGCGATGTCATGTCCTCTGAGCTAGGGGCCTCAAAGCATGGGCTAATCTTTTTAAAAGAGAAACTAATGGCCAAGTGGCCCTGATCCCTTGTTGCCTTCTGCTGTTTGGTGAAGACTTTTCTGTTCCAGCACACTTTTGTCTTGCTGGGTAGATAGCTTTATACTGTACAATGAATTTGGCTGAGCCTGTTTCTATTTTATATTTTTTATCAAGCCTATGACACTTTAAGCTTCCTTGAGAAATGCATCTGCACAAGGTTGGGGTATAGCCTTTTGAATAAATAAAGTAAGTGTGAAAAAATGCTTTTCCATTGAGAAACCTGTCTAGCTAGACACTTGTGGGGATGGTCCCTGGCAGAAACATTAGGATTTGTTTGTTTTAAACCATGTTGCTTAAGTGCTATAGCCTCTAAGAAGTTTACAAAGATAAAATACAAAAATGAAAATCATTATAAAACCAAACTTCAATTAGAATGCCTGCTGGAATAAAAATGTGTTCAGTATGTGCCAGAAGTTCAGAAAGGAACTAAGCCTGCAATGCTAAATGCATAACTCCTGGGGGATACGAGCTGTGTATTGAGCCATGGGAAATCACTGAAAATGACCTCAGGCAGGTTTATAGAGAATTAGACAGTCATTCAGGTATCCTGGGCCCAAATTGTAAAGGGCCTTATAAATTAGTACAAGACCCCTGAACCTAGGAGCGCATGCGCAGTCAGTACAGAATTTTGGACACAGGAATTATGTGCTAGTGACAGTATGTTCCTATCAACAGTCTAGCTGTAGCGTTTTGCACCAGCTGAAGCCCCTACATAGAGTGCATTGCAATAAGCACTGCAAGGCTTGAGCCTTGAAGTCACCCATGCATGGATCACTGGGGCTAGACCATAACTGTTCAAGAACAGCTGCAGCAGACATACCAGCCATAGCTGGTAGAAGGCACTCCTAGCCACTGAGGCCACCAGAGTTTTCCAGAGACAGAGACGAATCCAGGAGCACCGCTAAACTCTGCACCTGTTCTTTCGGAGGTAGAGTGCAACTCCATCCAGAACAGGCAACTGCCCCAAAACTCCTAATGGCTGCACCCAGAGGCTTTTAAAACCAGCATTGGGGAAGAAATTTTACCTTGTGGTACACTGCAGCACAGACGCAGGTGGTGCTGTGGGTTAAACCACAGAGCCTAGGACTTGCCGATCAGAATGTTGGCGGTTCGAATCCTCGCAAAGGGGTGAGGTCCCTGCTCCTGCCAACCTAGCAGTTCGAAAGCATGCCAGTGCAAGTAGATAAATAGGTACCGCTCCGGCGGGAAGGTAAACGGCGTTTCCGTGCGCTGCTCTGGTTCGCCAGAAGCGGTTTAGTCATGCTGGCCACATGACCCAGAAGCTGTACGCCGGCTCCCCCAGCCAATAAAGCGAGATGAACGCCACAACCCCAGAGTCGGTCATGACTGGACCTAATGGTCAGGGGTCCCTTTACCTTTACCTTACACTGCAGCACAAAGTTCATGGAGTTGAAACAGTCTCCCGTTGCTACTTTCCAGACATGACCTTCTTGGCAGGAGCGGAAGCACTGTGAAAAAGTGTCCCTAATACCCATCCCACAAGTGTATACCACGGTCTGTGACATCCCCTGGCTTATCCCTGATACAGGTCACCCATAAGGCTGACCAAGGCTGATTTAATCCCTGAACCGTGCCTGAATCCAGATCGTGAGAAGCATCCAGGCAATTCGTATAATCCAGTAGCTCTTCCACCACCCTCTCTACCACCTTGCCCAATAAAGGGTGGAAATTATCATTTTTTAACATCTGCCAGGCTGATGAGTCAATCTAGGGAGACATTGCAAAACTTTTTGAAATCCAAGTAGCGTGGGAATATTGGATGGGGAAGTGGGTTAAATATTATATTTAAAGCTTCACGCACCCCAAAGTATCTTATTTGGTTGGGTAGAATATTGTTCTGGGTCTTGGGCTGGAGTTTTGTTTGTGTCAGGGGAGGGGAGATGTTGTTGCCACAACTGATACAGTATTAATTTTTGGTATCTTTATTTTTCGCTCTTCCTACGATTCATGTGGAAATTGTTCCGTTTGGTTGCGTTCTCGCTGACACAATTTTATTTATTGTTTATGGCTTCTGTCACATTCGTGTTTACGCAGATCTGTGAGCCGCCTTGAAACTGTGGGAAAGGGTGGCATGCAAAACAAAATGATGGTGGCGGCAGCAGCTTTCCGTTTTAAAAGCTAGGTTAAAGCATACCTTAGAGCTTGCAGCTTTTTATTTTAATCTGCTCTGTTTTGTCTTTCGTGAGCTGTACTTCCATGGTTTTTAAATGGAAGACAAACGAGCCTGTAATAATATTTTCTTTTTTTAAGCCTTGCTGAATCATTCCAGCAAAGGCCAGCTGAGTCCAACGACCTGTTCCCAGGGCGCTAGTGTGGTGCAATTGTTAGAGCACCGGACTAAGAGACTTCACGGTTGAGGCGGGCGGGAATGAGATCAGGATTCGAATCCTTCACTAATCCATGAAGTGGCCTTGGGCCTGTCTCTCAACCCCACCTGCCTGACAGGGCTGTTGTGAGGATGAAGCAGGGTGGGGATGTGGGGGCAGAGCCATGTACATGGGTGTAGACAGGATTTATTGGGGGGTGGCAGAAGACGCACCTGTCATCCTCTGCCTGGCTCCGTCGAGCAGATTGGGAAGGATGTGTCTCAACAACCGTTGTTTTAAATTACAGTGGTACCTCAGTTTACGAACTTAATCCGTTCCGGAAGTCCGTTCTTAAACCGAAACTGTTCTTAAACCAAGGCATGCTTTTCCTAATGAGGTCTCGCACCGCCAGTGCCCTTCCACCATTTGTTCGTAGACCGAGGCAAAGTTTGCAAATCGGGGCACTACTTCCAGTTTTGTGGAGTTCATAAACTGAATAGTTCGTAAACAGGGCTGTTCGTAAACTGAGGTACCACTGTACCGTATATTTCTGTGTACAGTGGTACCTCTAGATGCGAACGGGATCCGTTCTGGAGCCCCATTTGCATCTAGAAGCAAACGTAACCAGCAACGGCACGTCTGCACACGCGCACATCGCTTTTCACCGCTTCTGCGCATGCGCGTGACATCATTTTGAGTGTCTGCGCATGCGCAAGCGGCGATACCCGGAAGTAATACGCTTCGTTACTTCGGGGTTGCCATGGAGCGCAACTCGAACGCGCTCATCCCAAAGCACATTCAACCCGAGGTATGACTGTACAATGGTACCTCCGGTTGGGCACAGGATCCGTTCCGGTGCTCGGGTCGGATCCCGAGGAATTTGCAACCAGAGGTGCTGCTTCTGCGCATGCGCGTGCGGCGAAACCTGGGGAAATACTTCTGGGTTTGCCGCGTATGTATCCCGAAGGATACGTAACCAGAGGTGAACATAATTAGAGGTAGCACTGTATAAGACGCCCCCATGTATAAGACGACTCTTATTTTTTGAGCCCAAAATTAAGAAATAAATATTTTCAACGTTTCGTGTGTAAGACGAGACCCAATTTTAAACTTAAAAAATTTGGTTTAAAAATGTAAGTCTCATACATGGGGAAACACAGCACTCTCTTTTGGACCCTAGTGCTCAGGAAAACCTGCCAAAATCTCCAGTTTCTTGACTTTTGTTTTTATTTATTTACTTGAGTTGTCCCCTCAACCCCCCCCCCCCGTACACCAACCCTGAGCTCCTGGGAGGGGGAAAAGTGGCATATAAATGTAATTTTAAAAACCTATAAGCAGCGCCGACCACTTACCTTTCGCCCTGAGAGCAAAAGCGGGGCAGGCGAGACGCTTTTCAATGGCGCCGCCCCAGTTTTCCTTTCTCCCTAAAAAAATCCGTGCCTTTAACTTCAGCATTATTAACTAACTTTGCGTAACAAGCCCTTTCAGTCACGCCATTAAAAAAACAAAAAAATACGAGATGGAAACATGCATAATAGAAGGAGGAAAACAAAAACCCGAAGCGAGAGAGGAAGCGGCGCTTACCGTGGTTGGGGGGCGTGTGGTGGGGCTGCGCCAAGCCCAGCATGAGCAGCGCCAGGAGCGGCCCGCCGAGGGAGGAGGCCCGCGGGCCCCAGCCGCCCGGCCTCGGCGATGCCATCCCTGCCGCTGTCGAAGCCGCACGGCCGCCGACGAGGGACGGGCCCTGCGCCGGCCGCACTCCTGAAGGAGGAGGAGGAGCAGGAGAAGGAGAGGCGGCGGCTTCCCGGTTCCTCCTCCTCTTTTTCCCCTCAGGAAAACGGCCGCCGGTTGGCCATCGCCGCCCGCCCTGTCCCGTTTGCCTCAGCCAGGCCAGGGCCGGATTTACCACAGTATAAGCTAAACAAGCTATATTATAGTTTAGGGCAGGCATAGGCCAACTCGGCCCTTCAGATGTTTTTTGGGACTACAACTCCCATCATCCCTGGCCACTGGTGCTGCTAGCTAGGGATCATGGGAGTTGTAGGCCAAAAACATCTGGAGGTTGAGGAAACCTGAGCTATGGCTTAGGGCAGGCATAGGCAAACTCGGCCCTCCAGGTGTTTTGGGACTACAACTCCCATCATCCCTGACCACTGGTGCTGCTAGCTAGGGATCATGGGAGTTGTAGGCCAAAAAAACACCTGGAGGGCTGTTAAGGAAGCCTGAGGTATAGGGCAGGCATAGGCAAACTCCGCCCTCCAGATGTTTTGGGACTACAACTCCCATCATCCCTGACCACTGGTCATGCTAGCTAGGGATCATGGGAGTTGTAGTCTCAAAAAGACCTGGAGGGCTGTTAAGGAAGCCTGAGCTACAGCTTAGGGCAGGCATAGGCAAACTTGGGCCTTCAGATGTTTTGGGACTACAACTCCCATCATCCCTGACCACTGGTCCTGCTAGCCAGAGATAATGGGAGTTGTAGTCTCAAAACACCTGGAGGGCCGAAGTTGAGAAAGCCTGAGCTATAGCTTAGGACAGGCATAGGCAAACTTGGGCCTTCAGATGTTTTGGGACTACAACTCCCATTATCCCTGGCTAACAGGACCAGTGGGCAGGGATGATGGGAGTTGTAGTCTCAAAACAGCTGGAGGGCAGAGTTTGCCTATGCCTGGCTTAGAGCCCCACTCTCTTGGGCCCCCCAAAAAAAATCTAAAGGGAAAAAACAACTGGATGTACATTTCCAAAATATAAAATAAAAAACAAATAAGATGAAAACTACGTATTCCAGTTTATCGCCACAATGGTTATTAACGCTGGGCTTCGGTAAAGTGAATAATTTAATCAGACAGCGCCTCTATGATTTTGAGCGACAATATAATTTGGTGCAATAAGGAAATTTTGCCCGTGGCGTGGTTATTTTCCACCTAGTCGTTTTGACACATCGGCACCCTGTTTGCAAAATTGTTAACAGTTCCAAAGTACAAATGCATTTTTGCTTTTGCAAATGGAATATACCGACTTCGGCTGCACTTGAGGGCTGATTCCAAAAAATTCTGCTGGAAAAAGGCTTATGTCCCTGTGGAGATGGCAGTATTGAGTCAGTGGCTCATCTTTTACCGTGGAAAATGTTTAAATACTTGCCATTTTCTTTTTTATTTCGCTTGAGATAATGTGCTCTAGATGCTACATTTGCAAAAAATCCTAAATCTGTACTGATTAAGCCTGTACATTTAGCAACTTTGTGGACTGGATTTACCGGTACTTTTTTCCATAGAGTTTTGTGGCAGTGTAATTGGTGTTAGTGAAATCTCATGGAATGCAACACATCCTGCAAGACAACGATTGCTGCACCTTACTCTTGCTGAAGAAATCCTGTAGCACCTGGGTGGGGCATAATCAGCATGCAATCTCTATTTTTGAATTGAGATTATATTCACATATTACTGCTTATTCCACATCCAGTGCTCACCCACTGCTAATTTTTGTAGTCACATTGACACGTTTGCATCAGTCCTGTAGTTTCTTGACAAATACCGCTGTTTCCCTCAAACCTGCTTCAAGCAAACTAGAAAACTGGGCAGTTGGATGCTGTGTGAATAACTTGTATTAGAAAGATAAAGTGATGACTGCTTAAGACAAAATGTAAGAAAATCAGGACTGGATCATTGACAGTGAATTTGGCAGTGTTGTCCCTGTTCCCTGTTTCACTTCAGTAAGACTGAAGTTACCGTCACTGTGTTATATATTTGGGTGACCAGGGTCTGAGACTTGCAGATATAACTCTAAAGTCTTTTAAGAACAATCAATGGGATGCTTCCGGACAGAGACCTTATATGTGCTGTAAGCTGCCAAGAGTGGCTGGAGAAACCCAAGCAGATGGGCAAGGTATAAAAAATAAATTTATTATTGTTGATGTTGTTATACAGTGGTACCTCGCAAGACGAATGCCTCGCAAGTCGGAAAACTCGCAAGACGAAAGGGTTTTTTGTTTTTTGAGCTGCTTCGCAAGACGATTTTCCCTATGGGCTTGCTTTGCAAGACGGAAACGTCTTGCAAGTTTGTTTCCTTTTTCTTAAAACCGTTAATACAGTTGCGACTTGACTTCGAGGAGCAACTCATAGCACGTGGTGTGGTAGCCTTTTTTGAGGTTTTTGAAGACTTTGGTGATTTTTGAAGCTTTTCCAAAACTTTTCCGACACCGTGCTTCGCAAGACGAAAAAATCACAAGACGAAAAAGCTCACGGAACGAATGAATTTCGTCTTGCGAGGCACCACTGTAATAATATTGTGAACGAACCATTCAGATCCTATTTTTCTCTTTGTGTGTTTGGCACATTGGCTTCCACACATTCCCCTTTTTTCAGTCATGGTTATTTATTGCTAATCCACTGCTTGCTGTTCACACTCCCACACTCTCCACTGTCTTTTGCTTCTCTGGAAATTGCATGCAGATATTTCTCTGTGTGTTCCTTTTTTAAAAAATGTCCAGGAAGTGTACATGTTTACATCGGACAAAACAGAAGCTTGTTTTTTATTCTTTCTTCCTTCTTGCGGGTCCAGGGACATTATTCATTTCCATTAAAAAAAAAATACTAAAGTCTTGCACAAGTGTTACTGTATATTTGCCTGAGTAAGGCTTGCAAAAGAATGACAGAAAGGCCTTGCATAAGACATCTCTGTTTTTCCCACAGTCAGATGTATTTACTGAATTTAGTTTCTAAGTTGCTGAGATTCCAACATGCCGTTGACAAGTTTTTTTTTAAAAATAATTTTTATTGAAGTTTTATGTTACAAAAAACAATACAGCCATACTACCACTAAATATAATTAAGAAATAAAAAATTACATACATCAATATTTAGTTTGTTATTTGTTATTTACTGTCTTATTTCCTCCGAAACATTGCATACAACAACACACATATGTGCAGACCACCCACACACCCGCACAGAAAATGATAATAATGAAAGTAAATATTTTTCCCCTTTTATCTTCCAGAATCTTTTCTTCAACTTTGACTTCCTGTCAAGTCCCTTTGCATATGTTTTATCTTACATTCAAATGTGCACAAAACAATAAATCTTTCTATATAATTTTTCTAATACATTCTGAAAACATAAAGGTAAAGGTAAAGGTAAAGGTACCCCTGCCCGTACGGGCCAGTCTTGCCAGACTCTGGGGTTGTGCGCCCATCTCACTCTAGAGGCCGGGGGCCAGCGCTGTCCGCAGACACTTCCGGGTCACGTGGCCAGCGTGACATCGCTGCTCTGGCGAGCCAGAGCCGCACACGGAAACGCCGTTTACCTTCCCGCTAGTAAGCGGTCCCTATTTATCTACTTGCACCCGGGGGTGCTTTCGAACTGCTAGGTTGGCAGGCGCTGGGACCGAGCAACGGGAGCGCACCCCGCCGCGGGGATTCGAACTGCCGACCTTTCGATCGGCAAGCCCTAGGCGCTGAGGCTTTTACCCACAGCGCCACCCGCGTCCCTCTGAAAACATAATAAATCCTTAATTGTAGTCCACCTCCTTTTAGTTCCTTTATCACTCGAATGCTAGCACGGAGTCAAAACTATTATTGTATTTTTGAACATATTTTTTATAAACATCCCATTTTCCCGCTAATTTTTGATTTGAGTTTCCTCTGAGTTGGTGTAAATGGGCACACTTGTATTTTTTGGGCCACTGGCAGAAACAAAATGCCTAAGTTGTGCTCAAGTGAGGAGCAAACTGAAGTAGAAGTCTGAAAGAAGCTACATCTGTCAGAATGTCGCCACACATGACAAACTGCCTGTCAAATAAAGAAATGCACCAAAGAGATTCCACAGCAGCAGAGACTGCAAATTTATAAAAGTATGAACATGCATTTCGATGGTGTCGTGTGAGTCCTGCAAACAACTTGCATGAGCAGAAACAATTTCTCAATAAGCTAGTATCTGGAAGTGCACTGATTTGATCTATATTGGCAAAATAAAGGGCTGCAGATGCACATTTCTACTGACGTGGGTGGTGCTGTGGTCTAAACCACAGAGCCTAGGGCTTGCTAATCAGAAGGTCGGGGGTTTGAATCCCCACGACGGGGTGAGCTCCCATTGCTCGGTCCTTGCTCCTGCCAACCTAGCAGTTCGAAAGCATGCCAGTGCAAGTAGATAAATAGGTACCGCTCTGGCAGGAAGGTAAACGGTGTTTCCGTGCACTGCTCTGGTTTCGCCAGAAGCGGCTTAGTCATGCTGGCCACATGACCCGGAAGCTGTACGCCGGCTCCCTCGGCCAGTAAAGCGAGATGAGCGCTGCAACCTAATGGTCAGGGGTCCCTTTACCTTAATACTATGCAGCCTGCAGAAAACTATCAATAAAACAAAACACAGTTGAATGTCAAGTGAATCCATTTCACTTCACTGCTCACATGTTTAAAAAGGTAAAGGTAAAGGACCCCTGACAGTTAAGTCCAGTTGCGAACGACTCTAGGGTTGCAGCGCTCATCTCGCTTTACTGGCCGAGGAAGCCGACGTTTGTCCGCAGACAGTTTTTCCGGGTCTTGTGGCCAGCATGACTAAGCCGCTTCTGGCAAAACCAGAGCAGCGCACGGAAACGCCGTTTACCTTCCCACCGGAGTGGTATCTATTTATCTACTTGCACTTTGACGTGCTTTCGAACTGCTAGGTTGGCAGGAGCAGGGACCGAGCAACAGGAGCTCACCCCAGAAATCAAGCAAAAGACACTTAATTCAAAGCACACCTCATGTTGCAGCCAATGTAAACCTGGTTATTTCCCTCACTGTTCCCCAGTAGCAATTGTTAAATGCAAGCACGATTTCTTCCCCATTCAACTCAATCTGTTTAGCTTTGCCCTTTCCCGAGACTGTGAAATGATGATTCCAAATTCAACTCTACCCTCTTATCTCTATGTGCAAAACAGGGAAGGCATCACGTGACTCGTGTCATGTGGTGTTGGCACTGTCATGGCGGCTGCCAGACGATGAGAATGATTCACTTTAGCCCAGGGTAAGGTAAGCGTCGTTTCTTTGAGCAGCAAGCTGCAGAGTTAGGCGCAACCGAAGTTGTTGCTGGATAGCAGAAATTATTGCGAGGTGATGCTGAGATCTTGAAACGATTTTCAGTCTTTTTCCCCTGGCTGGATCTGCTGCTTCCTCTTTGTTTGGAAGTATCCAAATTTTAACCTTATTCCAGGCATAGGCAAACTCCGGCCCTCCAGATGTTTGGGACTACAATTCCCATCATCCCTGACCACTGGTCCTGTTAGCTAGGGATGATGGGAATTGTAGTCTCAAACATCTGGAGGGCCGGAGTTTGTCTATGCCTGCTAATCGATCTACGAGAAGGCGGGCTTCCTATAATCAAGACATGAATGAAAAAGCCTGCAATACTTTAAACAAATGTTCAGTTGTTATTGTTGTTATACATTTATTTATACCCTTTCCCTTCTATTGGACTCAAGGCGGCTTACAGATAAAAATAAGAACAGAGTGGGGGGAATCATTAAAAATAATTAAACACTGGTATAATAAAAACTATATATAAAAGCATACAGATAATTACAAAAAAACACACAAACCGAATGTGGCACCAGCTCTTTCATTAAAAGTGTCAGTTCCCAAAAGCTTGTTAAAACACTGAACTAGAAAATCTGAAAATACATTTCTTGTGTTTTACTGTTTCCATTAGTTTAAGGCTGTGACTTTTTGCTATGCTATATGGCTGAAAATCTAGCTAGAACACTCAGGCAAAAAATGAGGCTGCTGGGATGAATTCAGGATTTACACACTCACTTGCACATTTTGAGGTGCAAGGCTATTTCTAATATTACAAAGCATAAGATATAATTGTGGGAGTTAATTTATGCCTCCTTTAGTTTTGTTATTTCAGTATCAATAATTACACATAAGTGGAGAAAAAGGAGAAAGCAAAACAGTCTTTGATTTAGAAAAAGGAAATTTATCAGAAGACTACTGTGGAATTTTTTAATATTCATTTTTAAAATTATATTATAAATACTTTCTTATTTAGTAGTTATCCTGCATTAAATTGATTATCACACATGATACATTACTTGTGTTTAAATATGAGATACTGTATTAGATTTTTTTAAAGTTTTATTACTTTTTATTATATTATTATATTATATTATTATATTTATATTAGTTTTTATTATTTTTAAAGTTTTATTACTTGTCTTATTACCAAGTGCTTTTGTGAAAACAAGTGATTCTTAAATTACTAGTATTTTTGGTCCAAACACTTATTGGTCCTAATGGCAATCCCTGAAAAGACTAGACTTCTTTCCTAGATCCAAATCATATTGGCCACTGCATGCTTTCTCTTTCTGTGTCTGTAAAGCTGTTTGCTGGATCTCAATCTATGGTAGGAAACCATCACAATGGTTAGCAGAGCTATGAATCTGCTAGTAGCATGTTTCATGTTTAATGCCTGTTTGTAGTATTGCTATGTAAAGTTAGGAGAGTTTGACTGTGTTGGAATCTCCCCCCGCCCTCTAGAAGTGTATCTCAACTGTCCCTCCCCCAGAATTGCTAAATTAAAGTAACAATTTATAACTCTAATGTCTTGCAGAAAATCTGAAAGATGACTGTTACAACATGGAGAAAAAAATGTGTGATACGAAAACTGATCTTACGCAAAAGCTGATCCCTCCCGTCTTGTATCTGATTTTGGCTGTGCTGCTTGTGAACTTGCTGCTCTATCAATATTTCAGCTACGTATATCCTTCCTATGGACAGGCCGACGTTGAACACGACTCTTGTCAGCACGGTTACTTCAGATTAGGAACAGTGAAGAACTGCTCACCATGGTTGTCTTGTGAAGCGCTGAAAAGAGAAGTCCGCAAACTGAAACGCATTGGTGAAGGAGCTGTGAAAAGGGTTGGTTTATCATAATGAATCTTGAATACAGTGGTACCTCAGGTTACATAGGCTTCAGGTTACATACGCTTCAGGTTACAGACTCCTCTAACCCAGAAATAGTGCTTCAGGTTAAGAACTTTGCTTCAGGATGAGAACAGAAATTGTGCTCTGGCGGCACGGCAGCAGCAGGAGGCCCCATTAGCTAAAGTGGTGCTTCAGGTTAAGAACACCTTCAGGTTAAGAATAGACCTCCGGAACGAATTAAGTACTTAACCCGAGGTACCACTGTATAATAAAAAATGTTGCTGTTTAAATTTGCCATTCACCTTTTTTCGTACCAGAGGGGGGGGGGGTGCCTTGACATATGCTTCAGAAAAAGTTCTAAATGACATTTTCAGCTGGGAGAAAGGCTGATAGGATTGTCAGGCTCCAGCCGTGGGGGCAAGCGGACTGGTTCTGGCTGGCTGCGAGCTCCTGTAAAGGAGGCAGCTGTACAGAGCTCATAGGCCAGCCAGGAAGAGAGCCAGTGTGGTGTAGTGGTTAAGAGCGGTAGTCTCATAATCTGGTGAACTGGGTTCGCGTCTCCGCTCCTCCACATGCAGCTGCTGGGTGACCTTGGGCCTGTCACACTTCTCTGAAGTCTCTCAGCCTCACTCACCTCACAGAGTGTTTGTTGTGGGGGAGGAAGGGAAGGGAGAATGTTAGTGGATTCTGAAGAAAAACAAGCTTTGGGCAATGGACACTTGACATAACTGGTCAAATATCCCGCTTGCCTGAATTTGACACCTGACCGAATTAACTCAGAGCTGTAACGAGGGTCATAAAAGGGAAACTTACCATGAACAACTGAGGGAAGGAAGGTGATGGATGTGAGTGGCTTTGATGTATGTTTCAGTGAATCTTAAATCTGTCATTGTTTATATGTGGATGCTGACAATCCCAGCTGAATCTACGTCTAGAAATACATATCGACAGTGGTACCTTGGTTTACAACCATAATCTGTTCCGGAGGTCTGTTTGTAAACCAAAACTGCTTGTAACCCAAGGCGCGCTTTCGCCAATGGCGCCTCCAAAAATTTTTTGTTCGTAATCCAGAATAATGGGTTGTAATCCAAAAAAAGGTTGCAAACTGAGACACGTACTTCCGGGTTTGACGTGTTTGTAAGACGTATGCAAACCAAGGTACCACTG
Organism: Podarcis muralis; assembly: GCF_964188315.1. Taxonomy (NCBI): domain Eukaryota; kingdom Metazoa; phylum Chordata; class Lepidosauria; order Squamata; family Lacertidae; genus Podarcis; species Podarcis muralis. The sequence goes on from NC_135667.1 coordinate 48,865,202, forward strand.
TATTTCCTCATGTTGCAGGAGCACAACACCAAGTGAATGCTCACAGTTACGTTTGAGTGACTGTACATATTGACCTCTCTATTTCCAGACACTCTAGGATTTGTAAACATTACCAATTTTCAGATATTTCCTGTGACATAACTTGCTTTGTTGTGGCATAGACCTTGTATCTATCCATGTTTTTTGTCTGTGTGTGTGTGTGTTTAACACATAGGTTTGAATTTGCGTTTGTCAAGACTAAACTGTTGTCCCCCATATTGAAAAACAGCTTGGCTTTTACAAACTGCATTTCAGAGTTTGGATCTCCAAAGTTTGAACATTGTTCTCCTTGTTCTAGGTCTTCCTTTCTGAGTGGAAGGAAAACAAAGTCGCCCTTTCCCGGTTAACTGTGCCGGAACTTCAAGAGGACTTCATTCATGGCTTACAGATGCTGAAATCTCTACAAAGCAGACATGTGGTCAAGCTGATTGGCTATTGTGAGGAGGAGTTCACCGTTCTTACGGAGTACCACCCATTCGGCTCTCTGAAGAATCTGAACGAGATCTTGAACCTTCCAAAGTACAAGAGCTTCAACACATGGCACATCAGGCTCCAGCTTGCCATCGATTACGTGAGCATCCTCCATTACTTGCACAACAGTCCCCTGGGCACCCTTGTGATGTGTGACTCCAGCGACTTGGATAAAGTTCTTTCTCAGTACTTGCTGACCAGCAGCTTCCATGTTATTGTGAATGACTTGGATGCTTTGCCTCTTGTAGACAAGAATGCTGGCAAACTGATCAAATGTGGCCATCGGGAACTTCAGGGTGACTTTGTCGCTCCAGAACAGCTTTGGCCTCATGGAAATGAAATGGCCTTTGAAGACAGCCTCATGCCTCCTTATGATGAAATGACAGATATATGGAAAATCCCCGATGTTTCCAATTTTATCTTGGGGGATGTCGATGGGAGCGATCTTGTCAGGTTCCACCTCTTTGACATCCACGGGGCCTGCAAAAGGAGCCCAGCTGAAAGACCTTCTGCTCAGACTGTTTTGGACACATACAAGAAAGTGCTAGAGTCGCTTGTGAGAGAAACAGTTATGCCAAGGACAAGGGACATGTTATAAAACACACACACACACACACACACACACACACACACCTCATGGACATGCCTTGGTACATAGTTAGCACATTTGACTCTTCCCGATCTGAGAAGTAAATGGTGCTGGTGGAAACATAGGCATAATTAGAAAAACTCTAAAATGGCTTCTTAAAAATGACTCCCGATTGCACCTTCTGTGACAAATTGTTGAGAAAACTGGGGGGGAGGGGAATAGTATGTGTTGTGTGTGGTAAATTTCTGGATGAGTATTTCTTCCTAAATCAAGTTGGCATAGGCAGAATAGATGTAACTACAGTTGTACCTCGGGTTACAGACGCTTCAGGTTACAGACTCCGCTAACCCAGAAATACTACCTCGGGTTAAGAACTTTGCTTCAGGATGAGAACAGAAATCGTGCTCCGGCGGCACGGCAGGAGGCCCCATTACCTAAAGTGGTGCTTCAGGTTAAGAACAGTTTCAGGTTAAGAACGGACCTCCGGAACGAATTAAGTACTTAACCCGAGGTACCACTGTATATGACAGGAGATGTAATAGAAGTGTTAGTATTTCACGCCTCTGATGCTCCAGATGAGATTTGTGTAAACCACATGCCTGTCTGGGAAGAGTGTGGGAACGGAAGACAGTCTTATCTCTTCCGCTGTATGTCCTGTTGTACTGTACTTTTGCTTTTACTTGTTCCTGTTCTTCTCTCGGAGCTGGAGAGAGAGGTCGCCATGACTCCTTTGTCTGTACATAGTGTGTAAATAAATACATAGATTAGCTCTATGATCTCTCACGCTTCTTGCTGTGTTATGCTAGAAGATTAGTGTGCATATATCATTTGATATATGTCACTGAAGCGCGCTGGAGAAGAAGGGAAATGCCGTTTCCAGAGCTGCGCATACCGGAGGACGCGCAGAGTTTGGGGGCTGCAGGGGCACCCCAGAGCGTTTTCCAACAGTTCTTGTTCTCTTCGAATTATTGCCTACTTTGCTTTTCTTCTCCCCTCCCTTTCAGCATTTCTCGACTCCTATTTACCCCCATCTCCTCCAGCATAACAAAATTGCTCCTTGGAAGCTAATTCTATCCAACCTAACATTAAGGTGGCCCTGAGTACAGCTTGTACAGTTTCTTGTTATCAATACACATAGGCAAATAGATTACAGTGGTACCTCGAGTTAAGTACTTAATTTGTTCTGGAGGTCTGTTCTTAACCTGAAACTGTTCTTAACCTGATGCACCACTTTAGCTAACCTGATGCACCTCCCGCTGCTGCTGCGCCGCCGGAGCACGATTTCTGTTCTCATCCTGAAGCAAAGTTCTTAACCTGAAGCACTATTTCTGGGTTAGCGGAGTCTGTAACCTGAAGCGTATGTAACCGGAGGTACCACTGTACACAATACCCCTGGTGGCCAGGGTGAGAACATAACACAGAGCATCAGCGCAGGCAAGGCTGTATATTTAGTTTCACTTTAATTCAAAGTTCTTAACCCGAGGTAATATTTCTGGGTTAGCAGAGTCTGTAACCTGAAGCGTATGTAACCTTAGGTGCCACTGTATATAGAGCTAGCAGCATCAGGAAGTGAGGCGAACTTGTACTTTTGTATCTAGTTGTGGTTAGTAAGTTATGGGTTCAGAGATTACTGCCGTGTCCCGAGCAAGCAGTGCTCTTCACACAGGAAAGGCATGTTAGATGCTACAAAGCAAACACCAGGTTCCCAGTCCCTTGTAATGCTAATGTAGGAGTAAGCAAATGCAAAGGCAAGCCAGTTCCATCCTGCACAAATGCAGCTCCCTCTCTGGCTGTGCTTTCTTGAAAAGGACCCCCTCCTTCAAATAGTGTCTTTTTCGCTCTGTAAGACGTGCTTTTTTCCTCCTAAAAAGTAAGGGGAAATGTCTGTGTGTCTTATGGAGCGATTGTGTGGTCCCTGGAGCCGAATTGCCCAGGGGCAAAAAGCAGATAATTTTATTTTATTTTTTAAGAAAGAGGGAAGGGGGTGTTGAAACGAAGCCGCCGAGCAGCTGATCGGCAGGGAGATAAGGGACGCTAGTGATAAAGGAGGCTGCCTGGGAGGGAGACAGGAATACTAAAACATGCAATGAGGAGAGAAACTAGAAGAAAAGGAGGAGCAAAAAACTGCTCCAGCTAAGGAAAAGACGCTAAGGCAAACAAGAGGGAATGGGTGTTGAAATGAAGCCACTGAGCAGCTGATTGGCAAGCGATCAGGAGGGAGATAAGGGACGCTAGTGATAAAGGAGGCTGCCTGGGAGGGGGGGAGGTAAAAGCACATGGATCCTCAGGATTTTTGCAATGGGATACCCCAAATTCACCATCAGATCACATAGCATGTCCATGGCTACAGCCTGCACCAAAAAACACAAGCATCCACTGTTTTGTGAGGCCACAATGGCGCAAAAATGTGGTTACAAAGCACGGATCCACATGGATTCTCAGGATTTTTGCATTGGGCTACCCCAAACTCACCATCAAATCACATATCCTGTCTGTGGCCACAGCATGAACCACAAAAATCATACATCCACTGTTTCGTTCAGAATATTTTTTCCCTTGTTTTCCTCCTCTGAAAACTAGGTGCGTCTTATGGAGCGCAAAATACGGTACATACTGTGCTCTGTAACTTGGAACGAGCCCACTGAGCGAGGAATCTGTTTGCAGGGGAGAACTGGTGGGTGTGAGGGGGGTTAAGCAAGCCCCCCACACCAGCTGATCTGAGAGATATCTGCACTTCCTCCCCATCCTTGAAGCAAATGCAAGTTTGGAGGCATCCTATGGACAAACACATTTGCCAGAATGATAGAAAGTTCCGCCTTATACAAACAGAAGAAATGAGCCACAATGGGAATATCTGGATGGAGCAACAGGCCAAGGAGAATTCCATGCTGTCAGCTTCTTTCATACTGTCAGCTGAGCCCCTAGACCCCCTCTGGGGTGTTACCTACGTGTCAGAAGTTTGACATACACAAAATAGGTCAGATATCATTTTTCTGGGACCATTGTTTCTAGGTATGGGAATGCAAAGTTTTGAGTCCTGAGTAACTTCAAAGCTTGTGAGCGCCTGTGCCAAACTACAGCTTTTAAACACTGATCTTTTTGGCATCCGCTGTTGGCTTAGGGCCCTTGTATTTACAGGACCGCCTCTCCTGGTATGCCCCACAGAGGACCTTAAGGTCCATGAATAATCATAGTTTAGAGGTCCCGGGCCCTAAGGAAGTTGGATTATCCTCCACCAGGGCCAGGGCCTTCTCAGTGATGGCTCCAACCTGGTGGAATTCTCTGTCCCATGAGACCAGGGCCCTGCAGGATTTAACTTCCTTCCGCAGGGCCTGTAAGACAGGGCTATTCCACCTGGCTTTCAATTTGAACTTAGCCTGATCTTTTATTCCCCTTCCTTCCCTCCTCCTCCCCTTTTTATGAAGATTACCCGCTCTGGGATCCCACAGCTAATTCTCCCCTGGTCTCCTCGCTGGCCCAAATAGGACTAATTGAGCCAGCTAGCCTTGGTGATCATCTAATGTTTATTGGATGGACTTCCCCCCTAAATTGATTTTTGAATTCTGAATTTATTGTTATTCACATTTTATACTGTATTTTATGCTGGTTTTTTGTTGCATCAATTACGTGTTTTAAATTTGTTGTTAGCTGCCCTGAGCCCAGTTTCCTGAACCAGGAAGGGTGGGGTATAAATAAAAATTTATTATTATTTATAAGAGACGTGGAGTGTGGGGGTGAACTCAGATCCCTCTGTTAGCTACACCCAAGTGACCTCCCTGGGGCGCAAGCTTGGGCAGTGTGTGTGGAGGTCCTGAGCTGCCCAAACAACAGACTCAGCCGTGTTGATGTGGTCCAAAGGAAAGAAAAGCAATATGTTTGGCACCAGCTTGGCTGCAGGAGTTGACGGAGGGAGGCGTGCAAGAAGCCATCCAACCGTCTTAGGGACCCCACTCTGGATTTGTGTAGGGTTCACCTGTTTCTTCTTCTTCTGAAGATGTCCTGCAAGGCAGCAGAGTTTTTGGATCAGAGTTTTCCTTCTAGACGGGATAGAGATGATGGAAATTGAAGTTCAGTAACATCTGGGGAGAAACCTCTTGGCCTCCACCCCTATCCGTTTTTGACTTTACAGAAGCTGAATGGAAGCTGTTTCTCCATGGGTTCATATCATGTCGCTGCTGTAATGTGAGGATCAATCGTGTGGGCGCTTTACAGCTTCCCAGTACGTTTCCGAGCACAATTCAAAGTGTTGGTGCTGATCTTTAAAGCCCGAAACGGCCTCGGTCCAGTATACCTGAAGGAGCGTCTCCACCCCCATCATTCAGCCCAGACACTGAGATCCAGCGCTGAGGGCCTTCTGGCGGTTCCCTCATTGAGAGAAGTGAGAGAACCAGACAGAGGGCCTTCTCGGTAGTGGCGCCCACCCTGTGGAACACCCTCCCTTCAGATGTGAAGGAAATAACCAGCTATCCTATCTTTAAAAGACATCTGAAGGCTGTTCAGGGAAGTTTTAATATTTAATGTTGTACTGTTTTTAACATTTGATTGGGAGCCTCCCAGAGTGGCTGGGAAAACTCCGCCAGATGGGCGGGTATAAATAATAAATTATTATTATTATTATTATTATTATTATTATTATTGCAAATGATTGTTAGCTGGCTGGCATTGGGGATGGCAGTCAGGTGGTAGGGATCAGCACAATTGGTCCCGCCCATCTATAGTGGCAGACTTCTTAATGTTTCAGCAACCCAATGAGAAGAACCTATCAAAATTAAGACTTGCTGTCTGAAGGCACATTGCCCTAGCTCTGATTTACAGAATTGCCTGAGATACCCTGCAGGAACACTAGATGACAGCAGACAGTAGAACGTATGCAAACTTCCTGTGGTTTCTAGCTCCAAAATCACTTTATCCACTGCCAGGTGAAGCGAAACCTGAACATGAGTAGGGTATCAATGGTCGCAGAGCATAAACTGCAAAATACACTTTACTATCAAACAATGGCTTAAAGGCAGGTGCGTTTGTATGTGTGTGGTGGCTGAGAGAATAAACCTAGCGTTTCCCAACAGTGTTACCAATGAAGTTTGCTTACTGGAAAAAGAAGTCATTGAAGGGCTCTGACCACATAGGTAAGTGATAAATATTGTTAACGGTAAAGGTAAAGGTAAAGGGACCCCTGACAGTTAAGTCCAGTCGCAAACGACTCTGGAGTTGCAGTGCTCATCTTGCTTTACTGGCCGAGGGAGCCGGCATACAGCTTCCGGAATATGTGGCCAGCATGACTAAGCCGCTTCTGGCAAACCAGAGCTGTGCATGGAAACACCATTTACCTTCCCACCAGGGCAGTACCTATTTATCTACTTGGACTTTGACATGCTTTTGTACTGCTAGGTTGGCAGGAGCAGGGACCGAGCAACGGGAGCTCACCCCATCATGGGGATTCGAACCGCTGACCTTCTGATTGGCAAGCCCAAGAGGCTCAGTGGTTTAGACCACAGTGCCACCCGCATCCCTCCTATTCCACGGGATACAGGAGTTAATGCTCTTTCTATTAATAAACTATGGTTTATGGAGCCATGGACTAGTGCCTTCTTAAGGAGGTGTAAGGGTAAAGGGATGACCAAATAATTTCACCAGGCTTCTAGAACCTCAGGGATGAAGGGAGCTGGGTTGAATTGAAAGGGTGCCCGTTAAACTTTCTTAGATCATCATGAGTAACAAGAAGGTATGAGTTTAGCTGGAAGGCTGAAGACCACGTCCGTCAGGTGGTTGTTGTTGTTTTCATTAACATATAAAACACATACATATACATTTACACAATACATGTACACAACACATTACCTAATTTTCATAACATAAAACATACCTACATTACTCTATATAATACTTACCTATACTATACATATCAACCTACCTACACACCTACCCCACACGGACACCCACCAGGTGACTTGACTTCCAGCCGTTCTTGTTACGCTACTTTAATTTTCCAACTAGCTTAAAAGCATTTCATTATTTCTTTAATCTCTTCTTTTCTCTTAACTTTACTCTCCTTTCACTCTAATCATTTTCTGGATTCACTCAGTATCTGTCAGAAATTCTACTTTTTCCACGTAAATTTTGATGTATTCCTTAAAGATAGCCCACTCCTTATTCACTTTTGGTACTGTTATGTACTGAAGTTCTCACCCTGGGCCAGCAGGGGGATACTGTAGATAGTTATGCAAATGAAGGATCGACAGTGACGTTCAGTGATTGGATAGTTTGTATGCAAATGAAGGATCGAAAGTGACATTCAGTGATTGGCTAGTTACAGAAAATGGTTACTGTTGCAATCTAGTGGAGCTCTATATAAGCAGGCTGGCTGAGCTCCTCAGTTCAGTTCTGTTCCAGCTTACAAATAAAGAGCTGCTTTGGAAGAATCGCTGTGTCGTCTGATATGTTCACCCACAACTTAACAGGTACCATATCTCCTCTTATCCTCCCTGTTAATTCGGCAACATGGAAGTATTAGGTCAGGTTGTTTTGACCATCTTCTTTAGTAATTATCCAGTGGGGAGAAAAACAAATATTTGATTGTTAGTGTACAGAGCGGTCTCCATTCAGCAATGCAGACTTGACAGGCTGTATAGAAGGGGAACGGTGTGTGTGTGTGTGTGTGTGTGTGTGTGTGTAAGCACCAAGCCTCATGACTGCATCCTATCTTATTGTTGCATGAAATAAAAGAAGGGAATAAGTAGCCACAGCACTTGTCCGTGGCTTCATAAACCATGGTTTATGAAGCTATGGATGAATGCCAGAAGCAGCCAATATATCCTTGGGAGAAGGAAGCTCTAGCAAAGACAGAAGACAGCCTGTTTCCCACAAATTCAATCAGAAACAGGGGACTGCATTCTCAATGACATAAGTGAGATGATTTTGTTGGGTTGAGTTCCTGTGTTTCATTCTCTAATGGACCAGCAGTTATAAGGGTTAACATCACCATTAAAAATAACGTAGTTAAAGCTTAGAAATTGGTTCCCTCTGGCATCTTAAATTAAGCAGACTATTATTACGCACTTTATTCAGTGGAAGCAGCTGCTTCAGGATGCTGCAATTACTGTTTAGCAGAATTTACTGCTCTGCCCAAAACCTATGGTTATAGACTCGGCATCCAATGGAAAGTGAGAAGACAGTGGGAAAGGAAAACTAAGACAATTCCATCCTTCTTTTTAAGTATGAATTAGAGGTTTTCCTCACATTTTTTCAACAATTGGAAGCTATTGGAAAGTATATCTGAAGGAGCGTCTCCACCCCCATCGTTCTACCCGGACACTGAGGTCCAGCGCCGAGGGCCTTCTGGCGGTTCCCTTGCTGAGAGAAGTGAGGTTACAGGGAACCAGGCAGAGGGCCTTCTTGGTGGTGGCACCCGCCCTGTGGAACGCCCTCCTACCAGACGTCAAAGAGAAGAACAAGTACCAGACTTTTAGAAGACATCTGAAGGCAGCCTTGTTTAGGGAAGCTTTTAATGTTTGATGCATTACTGTATTTTAATATTTTGTTGGAAGCCGCCCAGAGTGGCTGGGGAAGCCCATCCAGATGGGCGGGGTATAAATAATAAATTATAATTATAATTATGATTGCCATCTAAATGGAAATACTATATAGCAGTAATAACAGCATGTCATACAGCAAACCTGCACACACTTACCTGGTACTGAGTCCCATTGCCATATAGAGGATTAAATAGTAATCTGGGTGTATACGTACACCAATGAGTAACTCTTTCCTCTTTGTCGTTTTATTTGGTTTTTCCAGTTCCATAATACACAAACATATATAAAAACCCCAATAAATTAAGTCACTTACTGCTTCCTTTGTTTTATATTGCTTCAAAAGCATCAAAAATTGGAACCATTTTTTTCTGAAGTAAATCTCCACCAAATGAAGCTATCCCATAACTCCTTAGAGCTTGCTCTTTTATTCATACGAGATTTTCCTCTCCCCAATATCTGTTGTTGGTACAATATCTACTTTTTCATATCTGAGCTATTAAAAGCCAAGCAGGTATCAACATACGAGAGACCAAAGAACTTGGAGGAATCTGCTGTTTTGTATATTGTCCAACATTTCCAAAGGGCCTAAAATGTAAATTGGCACCTGCTATTTTGCCAATTTTGCCAATTTCCTCAATGATTCTCATTTAGAAATATTAAATCTTAACACAGTTCCACTATGTATGTGCAAAGGAAAATACTTTTTCGAAAGCTGCTACATTTCTGGGCATATCCACTCTGCTCAACATTGTTTGTATATAATGTTTTATTTGTAAATCTTGAAAGAAGGGCAGTACCTTGTGACTAAAGACTGAGTCATATTAGATCATGGATAGGTAAACTAAGGCCCGGGGCCCGGATCCCGCCATAGCTGTCAACCGTCCCTTATTTGGCGGGAAACTCCCTTATCCCAGCGCTGTGTGCCGCTGCTGTCCCTTATTGATGATGTCCCTTAAATTTGCCGGGTTTCATGCTTGCCCAGCTTGGGAGGGAAGCAGTGGCTCGGGGTCCTCCGCCTCGAGAGAGCGCATGCACGAGCTGCTGCGTCTCCGTCTCTCCCTTTTCCCCCTCAGTGAGGAGATGGGTGGCGGTGGGCGGGCAGGCAGCCCCTCTCTTGCGAGACTTTCGCCGTGCTGCCAGGGGAAGCCGGAGGCGGCAGCGGTGGTGGCTGAGGAGGTGGCCTGAGGGAGGAGGAAGAGGAGGGGATGGGGAGGGACGCAGAAGGGCGGTGCTTCAGCGGCCGTGCCGCCGCCGCATCCGCCTCATGCCGGGCTGACGGGCGGCGTGGGCGAGAGTGTCTCTCCCTCTCTCTTGGGCGGGGAAGGGCCGATGGAACTCCTCGCACCAAGACGACGGCAGCCCCGACGTGCTGCTTAGCATACCCTCCAACCAGTGCAGCATCTTAATGTAGTGATTTCCCCCTCTGCATCCCTTTCATAACTCTATTTTTATAAATCATTTGTCCATCCATAGTTCAAAGTTTTCTGTCAATCCTACCAATGTATGTACCGTAACTCTTTACAATAGCTTTTCATATAAATGATAAACTTTCCCCATTCTTTATTAAAGAGGTCCTCTTCCTGGTTTCTAATTCTGCCTGTAAGCTTTGCCATCTCGACGTCGTTCATCAGTTTTGTCTGCCACTCTTCTTTGGTCGGAGTTGGTAGACCCTTAGGATCATCTAGTCCAATCCCCTGCAAAACACAGTCAGTCGCAGCCAAAGCAGCATGGCTCCATCAGTGGCGGATTTCTGTATAAGCTAAGCCAAAATCCCTTATTTCGGCTGCTGGTCCCTTATTTTTGAGGCTGCTGGTCCCTTATTTTCAAATCTGTAAGTTGATAGCTATGGATCCGGCCCAATTGCTTTCTAAATCTGGCCCGCGGACAGTCCAGGAATCAGCATGTTTTTACATGAGTATAATGTGTCCTTTTATTTAAAATGCATCTCTGGGTTATTTGTGGGGCATAGGAATTCATTCATTTTCCCCCAAAATATATTCTAGCCCCCCACAGGGTCTGAGGGACAGTGGACCGGCCCCCTGCGGAAAAAGTTTGCTGACCCCTGATCCTCAGATCAAAGGTCCACTGAGGTAGGGGTAGCCAGTGTGGTACTCTCCAGATCAATACTCTGATCAGTCCCAGACAGCACAGAACCGCCCTGAGACCTCCAGGTATAGGGCGATATATAAATTCAACAAATAACAATAGTAATCCCTGGTCTAGAACGTCGTCTTTCCAGCGGAGAATGCTTTGGGGAAGTATACAAGCAGGGCAAGAAATCAGCAATCCTTTCCCCCCTGGAAGGTTCCATGTTCAGGGCTAATACCTGTACCCAGGGCTGGATTTAGGTTTAAGTTTAGGTTTAGATTTAGGTTTAGGTTTAGATTTAGGGCAGGATTTCAGGGCTAATAGCTCTACCCAGGGCTGGAACTAGGTTTAGGTTTAGGTTTAGGTTTAGATTTAGATTTAGGTTTAGATTTAGGGCAGAATTTCAGGGTTAATAGCTGTACCCAGGGCCGGATTTAGGTTTGATGAGGCCCTAAGCTCTTGAAGATAATGGGGCCCTTTATATGCCCAGCTGTTGTTTGTCAACAACAAATTGTCACTATTTTTTGTGTATGCTATATGGTAATTTATGGACAGGCACAACACAAAACGCTGTTGCTGTATGTAGGTTTTATTTTATTTTATTTTATTTTATTTATCTTATATTTTGGAAATGCATGTCCAGTTTCCCCCCCTTTGGGGGGGGGGCCCAAGAGAGTGGGACCCTAAGCTATAGCTTGTCTAGCTTATATGTAAATCCAGCACTGGCTGTACCATTCTCCCAACAATCTGTATAACCTTCTGGGTTATACAGCATTTTGTGCCATCAAATTCCATATGACAAGCATGTGCTGTGTGAGAAATGTATTGTTTTGGATGGCGCAACCGCAGGAACGGTAATGTCTGAGTGAATTTAGGAAACTTCTTTGTTGTTACTGCTTTGATTCCTTTTTTCGTTTCCAGAGATTTCACTTTTCTCACACTTCTTAGGGCTTTCCCCCCTTGGGGGGGAAAAAACCACAGCTCTTTAGTGCTCATTTGGAACAAATAGCCATTCGGGTTTTCTCCAGATGGATGTTTGCTCCAGTTTAGAGCTAAAGAGCTCCTTAGAAAGGAAGAGGGCAAGGGGAAAAGCAGAAAACTGCTTGCCTAGAAACATGTCTAGAAACCATGGGGCAAACAGAAGTGTGGAAAAACCCTTAGCTGAATCCCTCAGAGGGACAGAGTTGTCCAGGGGGACCCTATTCGATTCCTGCACCAGTCTATCACATGCCACATTACTTGGCCATATCTCTAATTCCCACAGGTCCACATCCTTAATTTTAAACTCTATTAGTATACTGCATTGCATTTGCTATACTTAAGAACTAATCTCAGGTAGACATTCTCAATGCCAAAGGAATAAAAGAGGCTCCGGAATATGACTCCACGAGGGAGGTTTGTTTCCTCCCTGGATCTCCCTTGAGAACAGCGATGTTCTTTTGGCAGAATGATCTCTGTAACCTTGCTAAAATTAAGCCCTATTCTACTCTAATTTACTCGAGTAAGTCAACTTTCAGTTCACCGTTTCAAACAGTGTGTGTGAAAGAAATAGGAAACTTTGTTTAGTGGTTCCCACAACATTATGGTGTTTCCTTGGTGTGGTTTAAAGAAGTATTATTATGCCTAACTGATATTTATAGTTTCCTTGCATCATGTAACTCAACCCCCCCCCCCTTTTCAGGAAAGGAAACACAGGTATGGCAATTGGAAGCAAGTGTATTGTTCTTGTAAATCTGTCCCTGAGAACTTTCCAGTTGAAGACCGCGGAAAAGTCATGAGTCAGTGTTTAATTTGCTGTTTACAATTTTGCTTGTTTACGGTTTTCCAAAAGTAGATTAAGCAATACCCTTAAGTATATGCTATTATGAACGAAGCATAATTACATATAATACGTATTTATTAATTCCTACCTCTAATCTACAATGTAATTTATTCCAAACAACAAATGCCCAGAGTTGTTCACCCACTATCCAGAAACAAGAGATCACGTCCCCACAACTCTATTACTTCCTCACTCTTGAGAGATAGGAGGAACATACTGTGGAAAGAATTGATGGAGCCTCAAAAGCTGGAAAACTTTACTGGAAGTTGATATAGTAGGAGGCATTAGAAAAAAAGGCAAAGGACCCCTGGATGGTTAAGTCCAGTCAAAGGCAACTATGGGGTTGTGGTGCTCATCTTGCTTTCAGGCCAAGGGAGCCGGCCTTTGTCCACAGAGTTTTCCAGGTCATGTGGCCAGCAGGACTAAACCGCTTCTGGCGCAACGGGACACCGTGACGGAAACCAAAGCGCACGGAAATGCCATTTACCTTCCCACCACAGTGATACCCATTTATCTACTTGCACTGGTGTGCTTTTGAACTGCTAGGTTGGCAGGAGCTGGGACAGAGGAATGGGAGCTCACCCCGTCACGGGGATTTGAACCGCCAACCTTCCGAGTCCAAGAGTCCCAGTGGTTTAGACCACAGCGCCACCCGCGTCAGTAGGAGGCATAGAACTAATTTGAGACATGTCTCCCTAAAAAAATAAAACTAGATTTGAGGCGACACCAATATTGGGAGCCGTTTAAAGATTTCCATCATATATGCAACACACACACATGCATGCAGTGGAGATTTAAAATCAGGGTTTTTCTTCTCTGAGATGGGCTGCCTTGCCAGGCCGAGAAGCCCCCTCTGCCCCTCACATCCCTGTACAGTACCTGCAGACCACTGGAACCACAATTGGTCTCCTCTGCTCAATCCACCAGAGCCTGTCTCTGTATTAACTCTCTGAGGGTTTGAGAACCATTGGTTACCCTCACTTGCTTTAGCTGGCTGGTCAAAGCCTTTCCTGGGGTGTGGCTGCTGCTACACGCTGATGGCTTTTACAGACCCTCCAAGTGTCCCTATCTTCCAGGAACATCCCTAATTTGGAGAAGCCGTCTCGGTTTCTGATTTGATCCCACAATGCCCCACTTTTCCTTAGGATGTCTCTATTTTCATTGGGGAGATGCTGGAGGGTATGGAATTATCCAACCCCCGAGCTGTCTGAAGAAAATCCTGTAGAGGGAAGGTTTTTGTTTTTGTTTTAAAGTTTAATGTTTTATTATGTTTTTATATATGTAGGAAGCTGCCCAGAGTGGCTGGGGCAACCCAATCAGATGGGTAGGGTATAAATAGTAAAATTATCATTATGGAATGGGACATCCCTATTCTCACTGGAGAAATGTTGGAGGGCCTGCTTTTAGAAGCCACAGGCGACAATTACAAGACATTTGTACTGACAGTAAACACAGAACGAAAGTAATATATTGAAGCATTTAATGTGCCTTGTTTTCATCAAGGTAAACCACATTCTTTGTTATTTTAATTCCAGTAAAACAAAACCAAATACAAACAGCCAACAAGAGTACAAGTCCCTGCTGCTCTCTGAGGACAAAGGGCAGCAGTGAGGGAGGGAGGCAAGGAGTCAACTCACTGCTCTGTTAGTGGGGAGGACATTCACTGTGTTCACCTCAGCTATGGTAGGATGGATGCTTGGTGGCCCAGCAGAAAAAGGATAAAACCCGCATGGGGGGAGGGAAAACCTAAATCCAGTGGGCCGGTCCCTTTCCCCTAAAGCAGCATTTTTTCTGAACAAGCAGAAAGACAGATCAGATAGGTGTGGAGACCCCTTGTCCCACTGGCTACCAATTATACAGGAAGGTAGTGAGAGACTGCTGACGAAGGCCTGCCAGAGCCAGTCTTCCTGAGCAAGGCGATGGTGCAGGGAATGGATGGGGGCAAGACAGAGGGGGGGGGGGTCTCTTTAGTCCACCTCCTCCATGCGTGAGGCATCCTCGTCTCCTTCCAGAGGGGGAATATCTTCAGAGACAGCGGCACTAGGCTCTTCAGCAGCAACCTCATCTTCCTCAATCCCGAGTCCCAGCTTGATCATCCTAGAGATACGGTTGGAGTGAGTCTGTGGATCCTCCAAGGAGAAGCCAGAGGAAAGCAGTGCTGTCTCCAAGAGCAGCAACACAAGGTCCTTGAGGGCCTTGTCGTTCTTGTCTGCCTTGGCCTTCTGACGCAGTGTATCTACAATGGGGTGGTCAGGATTGATCTCCAGGTGCTTCTTGGCCATCATGTAGCCGGTGGTGGAGTTGTCTCGCAAGGCCTGGGCCTTCATGATACCTTCCATGTTGGTGGTCCAGCCATAGGTACAGCAGAGCAAGACGAGCAGCCTGTTTGAGACCATCACCTTGTCAACTTTCTTCTCCAGGATTTCCTTCATGAGTTCGCAAAGGTTCTCAAACTTGGCTTTGCTCTCCTCCATCTTCTTCTTCTTGTCCTCATTCTCTGGCAGCTCCAGCCCTTCTTTGGCGACGGACACCAAGGTCTTGCCATCAAATTCCTTCAGCTGCTGGACGCTCTACTCATCAATGGGCTCTGTCATGTACACCACCTCAAAACCACGTTTCCTCACTTGCTCCACAAAGGCAGAGTTAGCCACCTGCTCCTTGCTCTCACCTGTGATGTAAGAGATGCTTTTCTGGTTTTCCTTCATACGGGACACATATTCGGAGAGGGAATTCATCTTGTCGCCGGAGTGGGAAGTGTGATACCGCAACAGTTCTGACAGGCGTTCCCTGTTGGTAGAGTCCTCATGGATCCCCAGCTTGAGATTTTTGGAGAAGGCCTTGTAGAACTTCTTGTAGTTTTCTTTGTCCTCCACCAGCTCTGCAAAAAGCTCCAGGCATTTCTTGACGATGTTCTTGCGAATCACTTTGAGAATCTTGCTTTGTTGCAGCATCTCATGGGAGATGTTCAGGGGCAGATCCTCGGAGTCCACTACACCCCGGATGAAGTTCAGGTACTCAGGGATGAGTTCATCACAGCTGTCCATAATGAAGACGCGCCTCACATAGAGCTTGATGTTGTTCTTTTTCTTCTTGTTCTCAAAGAGGTCAATGGGGCCCGACGTGGGATGAAGAGAAGCCCGGAATTCCAACTGCCCCTCCACAGAGAAGCGCTTAACAGCCAGATGGTCTTCCCAATCATTAGTCAAGCTCTTGTAGAACTCGCCATACTCCTCCTGAGTGATGTCGTCAGGGTTTCGGTTCCAGATGGGCTTGGTCTTGTTCAGTTCCTCCTGGTCGATGTACTTTTCCTTGATCTTCTTGGTCTTCTTCTTGCTCTTGCCACCTTCCTCCTCTTCATCTGAGCCCACATCTTCAGTCTTGGGCTTCTCCTCCTCATCCTTGGGGGCTGCCTCTTCATCCTCCTTCTCCACTTTTTCCTCTTCCGCCTCATCGTCGCTGATTTCCTTCTCACGCTTCTTCTCCAGATAGAGGGTGATAGGGTAGCCGATGAACTGGGAGTGCTTCTTCACCACTTCCTTGATGCAACGTTCCTCCAGATATTCAGTCTGATCTTCCTTCAGGTGCAAGATCACTTTGGTACCACGGCCAATGGGTTCACCATGGTCAGTTTTGACAGTGAAGCAGCTGCCTGCAGATGACTCCCAGGCATACTGTTCATCATCGTTGTGCTTGGTGATAACCACAACCTTCTCAGCCACAAGGTAAGCAGAGTAAAAGCCCACACCGAGCTGTCCAATCATGGAGATGTCTGCATCAGCCTGCAAGGCTTCCATGAAGGCTTTGGTGCCAGACTTCGCAATGGTGCCCAGAATGTTGATAAGGTCTGCCTTTGTCATGCCAATACCGGTGTCCACCAAGGTGAGGGTGCGATCATGGGGATTGGGAATGATATCTATCTTCAGCTCTTTGCCACTTTCCAGCTTTGAGGGATCTGTCAGACTCTCATAGCTGATCTTGTCCAGTGCATCAGAGGCGTTGGAAATGATCTCCTGCATAAAGATTTCCAGTCCTTCAGCTGAGATCCAAACGCTCTGGAATTCGCCTCAACCTGTGTTTTTTTATAAAAAAAAGAAGGGGGGAAAGGACAGTCGTCAAGGACAATGGGAGCTGTAGTGAAGCAACCCCTGTAGGAAGGCCCCCAGCCTTCTCCCCGCCCCGTGCAAAGGTTCCCTTCCTCTTACCTGGTCTTTTGGGGGGAGGCTTGGGCAGCAGCCACAGCGGTGCAGGATCGAAATCCTGCAAGAAAGAAGGGATCTTTGAAGCACTGCTTCTTGGGCTCAAATCTTGTTGGCTGCTTTCGCAGCAGCATCTGGGTGGCCCCTGGGAGAAGAGGAGGCTGGACCAGATGGCCCCTTGGCCTGATCCTGCAGGCCCTCCTTGTGTGTGTCCTACGGCCCCCCTCCTCCCCTCTGTCCCATTACCTCAGGGGCGAGAGGCCGTTGTCTGGGCTCCAGTCCCTCCCGGAGGAATGCGGCGGTTCCACGGCTGTACTTATCCCTCGCTGCAAAACAAACAGAGACATCAGAAGGCTCCTGTCTCCCAGCCACACTAGTCCCAGTCTGGGGCAGGAGGGTGGGGGACCTGGGAAGGGGCATTTCCACTTACCTGATCTTAGAAGGGCTCCCCACTTCTCCACCGTACGGGCGTCCGACCGGCCTAGCACAGAAGCAACAGCCAAAGTCTCCTCCCTCAGCTGAGAAGCTGTTTTAATGGGAGGAAACTTTGGCTGCTGCTTCTGTGCCAAACCGGGCCGGGATGGAGCCATGCCCGTACGGAGGAGGGGCAGTGGGGACGCGCCGCGAGGGACGACAGCCGGGAACCGCCGGGATGTCTGGTTCTTTATTCCGGGAGCCGGCGCTGGAGCCTCATCCCTGGAGGCGTGGCCCTGTGGAGGAAGAAGGACATCACATGAGAATGGAAGCCACAGGTGGGACTCCCAAAACATGTTCCACAAAGATCCCTTCATTCCCTCTGCCCTCGTACCTGATGTTCGCCACGCTTCTCCAGGGATTTCGCCAGAACAAAATACGTGTTGGGGAAAGGCTCCCACACTGCAAAGGAAAAAAAAACATGAGTAGGCTCCTGGCTCCCTGCCATTCTAGCCCCAGTCTGGGGCATGAGGGTGGGGGACAAGGGAAGGAAGCATTCCTAGAATATGGGGCACTCAGTGGGCATTTCCACTTACCTGAGCTGGGAGCCTTTCCCCCTTTGTTCTGGCCGGCCTCTCGCCTAAGGAAGAAACAAGCTCAGTTAGTATGATTGGGGGAGAAAGGGAGAAATCTGGGATTGATCTCCACCAGAGCCAGATTATTCAATGGGCAGAGTAGGCCTATGGGCCAGGCAACAACGGATCAGAATAAGTACTGTTTGTTTTGCCTATTAATTATTGTTGGTTGCTAAAATAAAAAACGTATCAGGATATGATTTGCAAGGAGCCCAGGGATATTTTGACTGCCTAGGCGCCTCCACAGGTTTCAACCTGGAACTGTGCCCAACCAAGGGCCAACTTTGGGCTCTCAAATGTCAAGGGCGCCCTGTAGGCACAGCCGTAGCGGAGTGATCTTGCGCCCCTGGAGAACCGTCCAGATCGCGCCCCCTAGCCACGGTCGAATGAGCTCTTCTTTCTGCCTCTCCTCCAACCCTCCACCCTTTCCATTCACCCTCTATTAAAAACCTTTTCTTATGAGGCAATAGCCCAGCACACCAGCCGTGCCATCCTCAGACTGCACCACCCCTGCCACAGAAGGGCACAACATACCTGCTGATGTTGGTTTTGGACGTGGCACCGCTGGGCTGCTGCCTGGCCCGAGCCCTGACTGGCACTTCCAAACCACGGCCCTGCAAAGGAAGAAGGACATTTTACTCTCCTGCCAAAGGCATCCACTCTAGGAGACAGGGGTCCCGGGGACCCTCCCCAAAGATTTTCTTCTGGGGCAGATCGCCCTCCATATTTTCTCTCCCCCCAGCCACATCAGGGGGCGGCCAGCCAGCGGAGGGACCTAGGGGGCAGGTGGGAGGGTGATGGCCGCTCCCTGCAAGGCCCTTTCCACCTGGCCAGGGGGCCAGGCCCAGACCCACCAGCCAGCCCCACTGAAGAGGCTCCTCCTGAGGCCGGAGGAACATTGCCCAGCTATTGTTTTATTGTTTTATTGATTTATTATGCTGTAAACCGCTTTGAGATTTTTATTAAAAATATAAAGCGGTATAGAAATATAAATAAATAAATATGTGGGAAACAGATTCCCCAAGGAATTAACATACCACAATCTCCAGCGCTATTTGTTTATGCTGATGTCTTCCTGCCTGAGAACCTGTGAGACAGAAAGAAAAAAAAAAAAACAGAGGAAGTTACCAACCAGTACTGTATTTTTCGCACCATAGGACGCACCGGACAATAGGACACACCTTGTTTTAGAGGGGGAAGAACAAGAAAAAAAATTCTCCCCCTCTCTGCCCAGCGCCCCTTCAGTGAAGCGGCAGGAGGCGCTGCGCAGAGAGGGGGAGAACTTTCCCCCTCTTGTTTCCCCGCTCTAAAACAAGGTGCCGTTCAGGCGGCTTACCTTGGAAACCTGGAGAGCGAGAGGGGTCAGTGTGCACCGACCCCTCTCCCTCTCCAGGCTTCAGGTTCCTTTCGACCTGCTCTTTGGGGCTGGCAGGGGAAGCCCACCACCAGCCCCAAAGAGCAGGTCAGGGAGCAGCGGAAAGGCACAGCGGAGAGGCTGCTGCCATAGTCGCGCGTCAAATTTCCAGCTGGGAGAGGGTCGCGGGGCTATGGCTTCTTCGCTCCATAGGACGCACACACATTTCCCCTTCATTTTTGAAGGGGAAAAAGTGTGTCCTATAGAGCGAAAAATATGGTAATTCACAACAGAAAATATCCTGCCCACAGCCAGCCCCGGCTGGGCTCCAAACTCCAACCATCTCCTTACCAGCCAGATGCACTGACCCCTTGCAATTCTGCCTGGGCTGGAGAAAGGGGACAGAGAAGCGTTTTGCTCTCTGTCCCTCAGGACATGGATATGAGAGCCACACCATGCAGCCCTGACAATATCTCAAGGGCTGTCACAGGGAGGAGGGAGAAAGATTGTTTTCTCCTGCTCCAGAGGCCCTCAGGACCTGAAGCCGTGGATTCAAGCTACAATAAGGAGATTCTGACTCAACTTCAAGAAAAGCTTTCTGACAGCAAGAGCTGTTTGACAGTGGGAAGAAATCCCTCAGGAGGCAGTAGACTTTCCTTCCTTGGAGGTTCTTCAGCAGAGGTGGGATGGCCATCTGCCATGGATGCTTTAGCTGGGGGTTGGTCTAGATGACCCTTGGGGTCCCTCCCAACTCTACAATTCTATAATCCTATGGGGTTCCAGGTTCTTACCTTTGCGAAGGTCAGCCATAGCAGTGTAACTCAGTAACTCAGTTCACAGTAGTGGGGCAGAGTTATGCTATTAAAGCGAGTCTGAATGTTGGGGGGGAGGCAGTTGAGAGTTGGTTGAGAGTGGTGGGTTCTAGAAGGGGGGGGGGCAAGGGACGGCTTCCGATTGGCTGAAGGAGCTTCCTGCTCTCAGAAGGAAGCCATGTCAGATGTTGGGCTTCCAAAGAACGTTCCCAAGCCGGACACTCACTTATAATTATTTCATTTATTAAATTTATATTTCACCCTTTCTCCCGAAGGAGGCCAGAATGACACGGGATGTGGGTCTGTTCTTGGCAGTTTCCCGTAGATATGACACAGCTGAGGTGCAACTGGGAACATTGTTTGAATAAAAACCACTGACTTCAAAGTGCCAAAACTTACCTGCTGCTTTAGATGTGTGTCAGCAATGCAGACAATATTGGCTAGATTTCTTATTCTGTTGTATTGCTGCTAGATTCTGGCTTCCTCACATATAAATGTGGCAGACACACTTAAAGAACAAATACTGTTGCTTCCATCATGCCTACTTGGACCCATCAACCCTTACATCCGTGCCCTATTTGCATCCTTAAATAATTCAATAAATACACTCAAATAACAACAGCAACTGTGCAGCTGTGAAAAATTCACTCTGTGTGATTTTCTCCTATATTGTTAGTTATTCCCCTTGCAGAAGAAGAAGAGGGTGGGGCTCTTCGTCTCCCTGCCCATCCCTTTCCCCACAGAAGCAGCCTTCTGCTTTCCTTTCACTTGGCTGAATCAGGCCCCACAGGTTTAATCAGATGTGCATCCAAGGGCCAATTCTGACTATCTGTACTATGTACACCCAGTTTACTGTGCGGTCCTCTAAGGAGGCCTTTCCCATCCACTGTCCTCTTTTCCAAAGAGCGTTGTTGGTAGCGATGGCCTTGGCTATCCATGCCAATGAGCCTTTGATAGTATGTCCACCACTTAGGAGTCCCAACGAAAGCAGAGCAGAAGGGGTGCTGCCGCCGCTATGGAGCTTGTGGCAAAGCTTAGGCTCTTAACTCTTCCTTTAGCATCACTGAGGCATCTGATCAAGGCCTGTATTTTAAAATGAGCTTAAAAGATTTGCAAATGTTTCATGCCAGGCAGAAAACCATCTGGCTAAGTACTTTTTTTCAGTTGTTTATCCTCCTGGACAAGGGCCCCTCTGATTTATAGCAAGTAACAGGAGACAGGTTTCTCAAAGTTGTAAAAGGGAAATACAGGCTGGGAGCAAAGGTTACACTGACCCTACATATTACAGAATACAATCAAGCTGCAAAAACACTAATTAAGAGTTGGTAAATAGTAAGATCACTGTTTAGATAGAATTTAATACCATGAGCCATTTGTTTTAGCCATTTGTTTTGGAATGTAGGGGCAAAAGGTGATCTGGTAATTAAGGTGCCTTGTCGAGGCAAATGTAAGATATATGGCTACTTGTCTGCCATTTATGGATAGAAGGAAATATAGCTTTTTGTTTCCCATAAAAGGTAATAGGAAATGGGTGTATCTTTTATGATTGGTTCTAGCAAACAGCCAATAGGAATTTCAACCAGGCTGATTGGACAGAGGCAGCCAAAGGAGGAGCAAGGGGGCTGGGTTGAGGAAATATAAGTGCTGGCCATCAGGGCTGGAGGGCAGGCAGAGCTTTGGTAACCATATACCACTGTGCCTATCATTTATTTGTCTGACAAATAAATTATTTTAATTTCTCTATTGCTGCGTTGAATATTTCATTCCAGCTAAGCGTTAACCACAAGCAGGGTGCTACACTTAGGCTCTTAACTCTTCCTTTAGCATCACGGGATTGTGGAGCTGGGAGGGGCCACAAGGACAATCCAGCCCCCTGCAAAGCAGGAATCTTTCAGCCAAAGTGGGGCTTCAACCCACGACCCTGAGGTTAAGAGTCAGGCTCTCCTGGCTGAGCCATGACTGGTGGTCAGCATTTAATCTCGGCCTCTCTGGCAGTGAGGAGCATTGCACCCCTTTGCCACATTTGGGGGTGTTTTTGGAAGAAGCTGGAGGCCACCACTGTATATTCTCCCATATTACATGTTTAAGGTTACATGTTATCTTTATCATCCCCATTCTATAAATCAGAGCTTCCCAATTTTAAACACAATACAGTGGTACCTCAGGTTAAGTACTTAATTCATCCCGGAGGTCCGTTCTTAACCTGAAACTGTTCTTATCCTGAAGCACCACTTTGGCTAATGGGGCCTCCTGCTGCTGTTGCGCCGCTGGAGCACAATTTCTGTTCTCATCCTGAAGCAAAGTTCTTAACCTGAAGCAATATTTCTGGGTTAGCGGAGTCTGTAACTTGAAGCGTATGTAACCTGAAGCGTATGTAACCTGAGGTACCACTGTATATCCGGAATAAGGTCTTGAGGCTTACTTGCATATGAAAAGATTTTAATCCAAAGATATTGGAAGTAATAAGAACTACCCACTGACAGTTATGTCATTTTAATAACCCATCATCCCTTTCCCCCCCTTTTTTGTATTCTTCTGGAGTTTTTTCCCCCTGTAAAAATTTTTGGGGCCCCCAAATGTTTTGAAGAATACATGGATAAACACTGTTCAAAAAAGAACAGGCTGATATGCTTAGACTAAAGGAGTGAAGTGGGAAAGGCACGTTTTAAAGAGATTAAATAAAAAACCTAATGATTGCAACGATAGCATTGAAAATAACATATGAGGAAGTCGAGGAGTTGTGGAGGGGAGTCACGGGGTGTGGTGATGGGAAGTCTGTAAATAGTGGTTTATTTTTGTGTGTATTGCATAGCTGTCAACTTTTCCCTTTTCTTGCGAGGAATCCTATTCGGAATAAGGGAATTGCTCTTAAAAAAGGGAAACGTTGACAGCTACGGTGTATTGATTTGGGTTTTTTTCTTTTTACTTTTTGCATTATCAAAACTCAATAAAATTTTAAAAATATTTTTTTTGGGGGGGGCAAGAGACTGGGACCCTAAGCTATAGGTTGTTTAGCTTATACGTAAATCCGGCCCTGCGTGCGCCAAAAATGCGCTTGCAAAACTCAATCCAAAGCCACCCGGAAACCAGCAGCGGCGCGCAATGGCATTGCAATTGCATTTCTTTGCAAATCCAGGGCTCTTTCCGCAGGACGTGACATCAGGCGCCGGCCTCTTCCTCCCTGTTTCCCTGCCCGGCTGCGGGCGCATCTCCCCCGCGGATTCTCCCCCATGGCCGGGGCGCGGGTGCTGGGCGAGAGCGGGGGCGGAGGGGGCGCTGCTGCAGCCGCCGCCGCCGCCGCGGCCCCCATGGACTACTCGGTGCACGAGGCTTGGAACGAGGCCACCAACGTCTACCTGCTGGCCGTGCTGGCCAGCCTGGCTCTGCTGGTGTACGCGCGCAGGTGGGCTCCCCCCATCTCTCTGTCGGGGCCAATATAGGTCGGCGGCACTGCAGCCTGCCCTTCGGAACTCCCCGCCGCTGGAGAGCCAGCAGGGCGTCTGCAGAGACGCCCGCGGCGCACTGCTGGGAATGTCCCACCGCCTTTAGAGTGGCGGCACCAGCCCTTCGGAACTCCCCGCCACTTGAGATCCAGCAGGGCGCCTGCAGAGACGCCTTTAGCGTGGCGGCGTTTGCCCTTCGGAACTCCCCGCTACTTGAGATCCAGCAGGGCGCCTGCAGAGACGCCTTTAGCGTGGCGGCGCCTGCCCTTCGGAACTCCCCGCCACTGGAGATCCAGCAGGGCGCCTGCAGAGACGCCTTTAGCGTGGCGGTGCCTGCCCTTTGCGACTCCCCGCCACTTGAGATCCAGCAGGGCGCCTGCAGAGACGCCCGCTGCACACGGTTGGGAACGCACCCCACGCGCCCACCCTTCGGAACTCCCTGTCACTTGAGATCCAATAGGGCATCGGCAGAGACGACCACTGTGCAATGTTGGGAAGCCCCCACTGCCTTTAGAGTGGTGGCACCTGCCCTTTGCGACTCCCCGCCACTTGAGATCCAGCGGGGCGCCTGCAGAGATGCCCGTCCTGCCTTTAGTGTGGCGGCGCCCGCCCTTCGAAACTCCCTGCCACTTGAGATCCAGCAGGGCGCCTGCAGAGATGCCTTTAGTGTGGCGGCGCCTGTCCTTCGGAACTCCTTGCCACTTGAGATCCAGCAGGGCGCCTGCAGAGACGCCCGCTGCGCAAGTTTGGGACCCCCCCTCACTTTAGCATGGCGGCGTCTGCCCTTCAGAACTCCCCGCCATTGGAGATCCAGTGCAGACTTCCCTGCGCTCTTTCCGGCGCCTGCCTAAAGGAAGCCACTCACGCGCTTGGGAAGTCTAGGTGGCGTGAATCTGCTTGAGTGTTTCCTTTTTTTGCTTTGCATGTTTTCAAAGTAGGCGTGTGTGGATTTTTCTCGAACTTGTTTTGAGTCATTTTGTGAGGGGTTTTTTCTTTTAAGCCGTGGAGATGTTTTATGGCACAGGCAAATAATGTGTAAAAAGGCAGTTGTGATCATGGCGTGAAGTTCATGGAAGGATGGGGTGGAGTAAAGAGGAAGTGTGATGTTCAGAGTGGGGTCAGCCTGTAATAATAATAATAACATAGTCTCTGAAGGGGATAGTGGTGGTATCCTGCAGTGGTGGTAAGACTTGCCGCCTAAAGGAACAGGCTAATTCTTGTGCTACGGTCGTCTAATAAATGTCCCAAGCAAGCACAAATTTCATGGTTCTGCAGATTATCTTGCCGCTTACAACTGGAGGAGACATGATATGACCCTTTATTATTTATTACTTTATTGTTTACATGTTGCCTGTCCTCTCGAATTTTAGAAATAAAAGGAAGATCATGAGGATTTTTACGCTACCTCCTGCTGTAGAAGTACCGCCTGAGCCAAACTTTTACGACAGTGTGAAAAAAATTCGTCTACGGCAGCAGCTAGAGATGTACTCTATCGGTAGGTATACTCCGTCGGTAGACTCCCAGTACGTTTCTGAGCAGAATTCAAAGCGTTGAATTAAAGACGTAAAACGGCCTCAGCCCAGTATACCTGAAGGAGCGTCTCCACCTCCATCATTCAGCCCGGGCACTGAGATCCAGCTCTGAAGGCCTTCTGGCAGTTCCCTTTAAAAATGTGTTTTTTGGGGTGGGGTTAGTGGATTGTTGTTTTAAGTTTACATATTTTGTGGCTTTATATTCTGATTTAATTCTGTGAGCCGCCCTGACACCTGCGGGTATAGGGTGATATATAAATTCAATAAATAATAATAATAAATAATAATAAAAGTTGCAGGGAACCAGGTAGGGGGCCTTCCCGGTGGTGGCACCCTCCCTGTGGAACACCCTCCCATCAGATGTCAAGGAGATAAAGAACTACACAACTTTTATAAGACATCTGAAGGCAGCAGCCCTGTATTGGGAATTTTTTTATGTTTGAAGTTTTTTTATGTTTTTATATTTTGCTGGAAGCCACCCAGAGTGGCTGGGGAAACCCAGATAGGGTGTCGTCGTCGTATATTTAAAGATACAGAGCTTCTAAAGATACAGAGCATCTATTCTTTATTGCAATTCATAACTGAATATATGTCAAAAGGAGACTCAGAATAGAAATAAACATTCAGGATATTTCAAAACTCATGATAGATGTTTCAAATGTTTCCAAGCTTATGAGGGTACAGCTCTCTTCCTACATGTTATACAGAGAGGTGCAAAGGGAAAATCAAAACCAGGGGTCAGCAGACTTTTTCAGCAGGGGGCCAGTCAACTGTCCCTCAGACCTTGTGGAGGGCCAGACTATATTTTGGGGGCGGAAATGAACGAATTCCTATGCCCCACAAATAGCCCAGAGATGCATTTTAAATAAAAGCACACGTTCTATGAATGTAAAAACACCAGGCAGGCCCCACAATAACCCAGAGATGCATTTTAAATAAAAGGACACATTCTACTCATGTAAAAACACGCTGATCCCTGGACCGTCCGCGGGCCAGATTGAGAAGGCGATTGGGCCAGATCCAGCCCCCAGGCCTTAGTTTGCCTACCCATGGTCAAAACTATAGTATTGTGGAATCTCAGTCAGTATACAGGACGCAGGATAGCTGTGAATAAGTGGAGTCACAAATCCCAATGGACGTTCCAGGATTTGCAGTTGGTTAGCTATGCTGGTGAATCTTGCCCCATTAGTGCCTAGATGGGCAGTAGGCTGTTATGACCATGTGGTCATAAGAGGGCATACAACTGTTCATATGTTTCACCTCCTATTTACTGATAATGAGAGGAGTACAGTGGTACCTCGGGTTAAGAACTTACCGTATTTTTCGCACCATTGGACGCACCGGACAATAGGACGCACCTTGTTTTAGAGGGGGGAAAACAAGAAAAAAAAATCTCCCCCTCTCTGCCCAGCGCCCCTGCCGCGAAGCGGCAGGAGGCGTTGCGCAGAGAGGGGGAGAATTTCCCCCTTTTCTTTCCCCCCTCTAAAACAAGGTGCCCTTCAGTCGCCTTCAGGCAGCTACCTCGGATGCCTGGAGAGGGGTGGGTGCGCAGCGACCCCTCTCCTCTCCAGGCTTCAGGTTCCTTTCGACCTGCTCCTTGGGGCTGGCGGGGGGAAGCCCACCACCAGCCCCAAAGAGCAGGTTGGGGAGAAGCGGAAAGGCGCGCAGCGGAGAGGCTGCTGCCATAGTCGCGCGTCACCTCTCCAGCTGGGAGAGGGTCGCTGGGCTACGGCTTCTTTAGCCCCCCGCGCGCTCTCCCGGTTGGAGAGGTGACGCGCGGCTATAGAGGCTCCTGCCATTGCCGCACGTCACATCTCCAGCCGGGAGAGGGTCGCGGGGGGCTTCTTTTGCCCCGCGCGCGCTCTCCCAGCTGGAGAGGTGACGCTCGGCTATGGAGGCTCCTGCCATAGCCGCGCATCACCTCTCCAGCCGGGAGAGGGTCGCGGGGCTATGGCTTCTTCGCTCCATAGGACGCACACACATTTCCCCTTCATTTTTGAAGGGGGAAAAGTGCGTCCTATAGAGCGAAAAATACGGTAATTCGTTCTGGAGGTCTGTTCTTAACCAGAAACTGTTAACCTGAAGCACCACTTTAGCTAATGGGGCCTCCTGCCACTGCACCGCCGCTGCACAGTTTCTGTTCTCATCCTGAAGCAAAGTTCTTAACCCGAGGTACTATTTCTGGGATAGCGGAGTCTGTAACTTGAAGCGTATGTAACCTGAAGCATATGTAACCTGAAGCGTATGTAACCCGAGGTACCACTGTAGTGTTCATTTGAGTTATGATGTCCTGGTAAATGGATGTTCAGCCAGCCTAGATCAGAAACAAGTAGGTGTACAAGTGGGACTTGCAAGTAAATGTTGCAGGGTGCTGTTCAGGGTGCCAGCCAGCCATGCTTTTTTCTAGGATAATTCCTCCATGGGATTTCCATGTGTCCAGCCACCCCACCCCACCCCTGCCCTAACAGAGGCTCAGTGTTCTGTAGTAGCTTCATTGGGCTTTTGCAAGAAAAATGCTTTTTTTTTTGTACTTCTGCAGACCCCAAGACTGCTTGATACCTCTCTGTTTTGGTGTTGCTTTGGTTCGATGTTAGTATATAGGTTGGCAGTATTTATCCTTTGAAATCATGGTCCAGGTACTCTCCAAAGGAGGTTCTCTATTCAGTATAATGAAAACAAAAGGAATACCTGTGAGACTGATGTGCACAAAAGTTTGCTCAAAGCCAGACACAGAATACAAAACAAGAAGTTGCCAGTGTCCAGGTTTCCCTGCAATTTTTGTTGTTGTTGTTTAGTCATGTCCGACTCTTTGTGACCCCATGGACCAGAGCACGCCAGGCACTTCTGTCTTCCACTGCCTCCCGCAGTTTGGTCAAAGTCATGTTGGTAGCTTCAAGAACACTGTCCCACCATCTCGTCCTCTGTCGTCCCCTTCTCCTTGTGCCCTCCATCTTTCCCAACATCAGGGTCTTTTCCAGGGAGTCTTCTCTTCTCTTGAGCCTCAGCTTCAGGATCTGTCCTTCCAGTGAGCACTCAGGATCTGTCCTTCCAGTGAGCACTCAGGGCTGATTTCCTTCAGAATGGATAGGTTTGATCTTCTTGCAGTCCATGGGACTCTCCAGAGTCTCCTCCAGCACCATAATTCAAAGGCATCAATCCTTCTGCGATCAGCCTTCTTTATGGTCCAGCTCTCACTTCCATACATCACTACTGGGAAAACCATAGCTAGAGCGACATATTTTTTGGGGGGGCTACTCTTGGCCTTTTTGTCAAGCTTCCCATTTTTTATTCTAGGGATGTAAAACCAGTTTACAAAATCTTGCAGAATTACAATGGGTTTATCGTTTGTCAGTGATTTTTCTTACTGACAGTGTCCCATTACACCCCCACTTTTCCTTCTAAGCAAACCCTCTGAAAAACAAAACATCATTCCATGTATAACCTTAGTATCAAACTTCGTTAGCAAGTTGGGGTGTGATTTCGCAATGCCTGCCATTGTTGGACATGTGCTTGCATCTATTGCTTCTATGACTTTAAATCGCTAAATGATGTGCCGGTAACAATTACTATTAAATGTGGACATTTTGCACTCGTGACAGAAGGCAATTTTTTATCCTAAAATGAGTGCATTGGAATTTGCTGAATGTGTATTGTGCTGAATTAGTTTGTTAGCTAACAGATAAACAATGGTTTTGAAGTAACTACATGTTGTTGCTGTTTTTTTTTAGGAGGGGCAGAATCTTACAATAGGAATTTAACAATTCCCTGTATGTTTACTTAGAAGCAAGTCCCACTGAGTTCAGTAGGGCTTAATTTCTAGTAATACCGCCTCTGCTGGTATGCCCCACGGAGGACCTTAAGGTCCATAAATTGCAACACCCTAGAGGTCCCGGACCCTAAGGAACTCAGATTAGCCTCAACCAGAGCCAGGGCCTTCTCAACACTGGCTCCAGCCTGGTGGAACGCTCTGTTTCATGAGACCAGGGCCCTGTGGGATCTGATTTCTTTCCGCAGGGCCTGTAAGACAGAGTTGTTCCGCCTGGCCTTTGGCTTAGAATCAGTTTGATTCCCTCCCTCTCTTTCTTTTTCCTTTCTCCTCCTGTGAAGAGGCTGCATCCTAATGTTTTAATGTTGTATTTTAATCTTGTTTTTTAAATTGTATTTTAATCAGCTTGTTTTTATTATTGGTTGTTAGCCGCCCTGAGCCGTCTTGGCTGGGGAGGGCGGGGTATAAATAAAATTTATTATTATTATTATTAATAATAAATATAATAATAATAATAATATGTTTAGGATTGCAGTCTAATATATCCAAATGTGTTTATTTTTCTAGCAAGGAAATATGATCACCAGCAGCAACCGCAGAAGCAGAGTGATAGTGTACAGCTATTGGTGGAATGAAGTCTCGAAGCTCTGAAGCCGAGAGGATGATGGAAAGCTTGGGATGTAGTCCTTTTCAATGCGACTTGAATAGTATAGTGATTTGTATTCGTAATTATTGCCTTGAGAAGACGTATGTAAATGTACAGCGAGCATTTTCTGAAATCGGGAAAATTAACATGGCTGATACATATTGGCCCTGTTTTCCAGTTTGCATTACAAATGATTTCCAGTAAAAGTAGGAGTAGATAAAGTTAAAACAGGGCTGCTGGGACGTTCAGTGTGGGTATCACAGCTATTCCCATTCAGAAGGGATGAGAAAGGCACATGACATTTGATGTGCCTCAGTGCAGTTAATAAAGTAGTTGGTGCTGGCAGAAAACAGAATATATACTTAGAGGCTCACAATAAATACCAAATGTCTTGCTTGGGTTATAGAATATAGATGAAGAGATAAAAATATTAGAATGTACAATTTTTCCTTTTTGACCAGGTAAACAGTGGTGGATATAACAATAAGTAGTTAAGGAAGTTCATGTGAAGGCTCTGCAGGGCATGAATATTTTTCTTTTTACCTGTTTTACTTTTCTTCCTGGTTTTTTCTTTAATATTATTAAGTTCCATTGTTGTTGCAGCTGCTGTTGTTTTTAAGCCAGGATACTTCCAGTTAAAATTACTTAGAACCATTGAACTCAGTGGAATTAAGCTGTTTAGGCAGTTGTGCCTGGGCAGTCTGTGGTCCTAATTAGAACTAAAATAAACTTAAAATGTTTTTGGAGAAATGCCCATTTGACTAAGTCAGTAGCAAAGCTGCAATTCTTTATGGGGTGAGCACATTTTCTTATTGGGTTGTTAAATGGCACTTTAATGCGGCACTGTTACAAAGAGGGTTACATAGCTGGAGCACAAGATAGTAAAACTGTTCTGAGCAATTACAGCTAGAATTGCCTGGATTACAGATCTACCTTTAATGGTCAGTTATAAATGTATTTGCAAATATGTCAGACAAAACTGATTCTGGTGGAATAATGGAGTGATTAGGTGATGCAAATAATTTAGATGCAGGTGCTCATAAATATTGGGAGAAATGTGAAAAAATTGTTCGAGGCACTTTTGAAAACATAAACATGTGACGAATTAAACAATGAATTGCATCCCTAAGTAGGTGGTGACTTTCCAATTATGGTTAAAAAGAAAAAGAGCAGATTAACAAATTTCTGTCTAGTGTTAAATAGCCATTTCCAACACTTGTCAAATTTTTATTGTTTATGCCCCACGTCTCCTGAACTGCAGCCCTGTGCATAAAAAACTAGGGAACCAATGTGCTCAAGTATCTTATCACAGCCAAAGTTCCTTATTCTCCCTTCCACTTCCAATAGTGGTGTGAAAGTTTCTGGTGTGAAAGTTTAATGGTGTGAAAGTTTAATGCTTTGGCTGTAGTGAGACAACTATTCAAAGAGTTTCCTATTTGGACTGCAGATGGAGTTCAGTAGTCCATCCTTCTATACTTGGGATTTGGTCTCTGTTATATCACCACGACCCCTCTTTGCGATCCTTTGCAGATTTCCTGCGTTCGCAGCACAGACTAGTGGGGATGAGCTTTCAGTCTGGACAAGTGTAATCAATCAGATGAGCAGTTTAAGGGCTGATGTTCACATCATGTTGGGGCAGCTTTTCGTAGATATAAAAGTTACCCCAAGATCTGCATTTCTGGGTGCTATATTGTGGGAGCTTGGAGCTTGCCAATCTTGGCTGTAGCGACTTCAGTGATTGTGTAGTAACAACAAAAAGGAAAGTGAATCAAGTGAATTTCTTATCCTGTATATGTATGAGGAACCCAAGGACATCCTAGTGCAGGCATAGGCAAACTTGGCCCTCCAAATGTTTTTGGGACTACAACTCCCATCATCCCTGTCCACTGGTCCTGTTAGCTAGGGATGATGGGAGTTGTAGGCCCAAAACATCTGGAGGGCCGAGTTTGCCAATGCCTGTCCTAGTGTATCACTTGTGAATATGCAACTACATAGTATTATTGTAATATAATGTATCACTTCCATTGGACTGTCTGGTACTATTGTGCCCTGGGTAGCAGCTGTACACTTGCCCTTGCAAAATGCTCCCGTACTTTCAGTGTATAAAATGTTTTTGTATTTTATTTTTAACAGTAAAATGCATTTAAAGTTGGGTCTGTGTGAAGCTTATTTTTCCTGAGCGAACAGCATTTTGATGGGTAACATGCATGTAAGTTTTAAAATATATTTCTTACAAGGATGCACGTTAAGAATTATTTATCAGACCTAATATCTAGTGAGGGATGCGGGTGGTGCTGTGGGTTAAACCACAGAGCCTAGGACTTGCCGATCAGAAGGTTGGCGGGTCGAATCCCTGCGACAGGGTGATCTCCCGTTCCTCGGTCCCTGCTCCTGCCAACCTAGCAGTTCAAAAGCACGTCAAAAGTGCAAGTAGATAAATAGGTACCGCTCCGGCGGGAAGGTAAACGGCATTTCCGTGCGCTGCTCTGGTTCACCAGAAGTGGCTTAGTCATGCTGGCCACATGACCCGAAAGCTGTACGCCAGCTGCCTCGGCCAATAAAGCGAGATGAGCGCCGCAACCCCAGAGTCGGCCACGACTGGACCTAATGGTCAGGGGTCCCTTTACCTTTGCCCTTTACTCCCACCAGGCTCTGAAGGCTTGCGAATAGGAGCCTGTTCTGGGGGCTGGGGAAGCTTGGGCCTGGAGGGGGAAAATAATTCCCCCCCTTTATTCCCCCCCCTGAAAAAAACTAGGTGCGCCCTATGGGCTGGTGCGCCCTATAGAGCGAAAAATACAGGATATAAAGCAGATATTCTGGGGGAACCTCCATTCCTCATCACCACTATGAGCTGAATAAAGAGAATGAAATCTTTTCCAGGGAGTCTTCTCTTCTCATGAGGTGGCCAAAGTATTGGAGCCTCAGCTTCAGGATCTGTCCTTCCAGTGAGCACTCAGGGCTGATTTCCTTCAGAAGGGATAGGTTTGATCTTCTTGCAGTCCATGGGACTCTCCAGAGTCTCCTCCAGCACCATAATTCAAAGGCATCAATCCTTCTGCGATCAGCCTTCTTTATGGTCCAGCTCTCACTTCCATACATCACTACTGGGAAAACCATAGCTAGAGCGACATATTTTTTGGGGGGGCTACTCTTGGCCTCCCGCAGTTTGGTCAGACTCATGTTTGTAGCTTTGAGAACACTGTCCCACCATCTCGTCCTCTGTCGTCCCCTTCTCCTTGTGCCCTCCATCTTTCCCAACATCAGGGTCTTTTCCAGGGAGTCTTCTCTTCTCATGAGGTGGCCAGAGTATTGGAGCCTCAGCTTCAGGATCTGTCCTTCCAGTGAGCACTCAGGGCTGATTTCCTTCAGAAGGGATAGGTTTGATCTTCTTGCAGTCCATGGGACTCTCAAGAGTCTCCTCCAGCCCCATAATTCAAAAGCATAAATTCTTTGGCGATCAGCCTTCTTTATGGTCCAGCTCTCACTTCCATACATCACTACTGGGAAAACCATAGCTTTGACTATACTGATCTTTGTCGGCAAGGTGATGTCTCTGCTTTTTGGGATGCTGTCTAGGTTTGTTGGATGGATATAATAATAATAATAATAATAATAATAATAATAATAATAATAATAATAATAATAATTTATTATTTGTACCCCGCCCATCTGGCTGGGTTTCCCCAGCCACTCTGGGCGGCTTCCATAGAAACCAAAGATACAGTAAAATATCACAGATTAAAAACTTCCCTGAACATTATAATAATAATAAATAATAATAATAATAATAATAATAGGTTTGTTGGATGGATATAATAATAATAATAATAATAATAATAATAATAATAATAATAATAATAAATAAAATATTTTATTATTTTATTTATACAAATAAACCACCCCCAAGCTCTTATCCGCGCCAAACGAGGCTCCGGGGAACCTATCCGTGTGTCCACCCCCCCCAAAAAAAACAACCAGAAGCACCCAGGCGGCGGGGTGTTACCCCATTCGTCCTCCGCGCTCCTTCCGCTTCCGGCGGCGCTTTCCTATTTCGCCCCCCCCGCCCTTCCACCGCGATCTTATTTTCCTGGTGCACATCCGGGTCCTTGCCGGCGTGCTTGGCGCCCGTTGTGCAGGAGAGAGAGCGGGCGCGCGCGCGGGCGCGTGACACACACGCACAGAGAGCGAGAGAGAGAGAGAGAGAGAGGCTGAGAGAGGAGGCGGGCAGGCAGGCAGGCGAGGCGCCGGGTCTGCAGAGCGCGTGGCTGGGACGGTGAGTGAAGAGAGCGGGCGGGCGCGAGCGCGCGCGTGTGTGGAGACGGCGGCGTGTGGAGACGCGGTCGGTCGGTGGGTCGGTCGGGCCGCGTCCCCCGTCCCGGTCACGGTGACCCGAAGGAGTCACGCGGGCTTGGGACCGGCGCCGCCGCCGCAGCGGCCTCCCCGCGACCACCCCCCCCCCGCCAGCCGCTTTCCTTTCCCCCTTCACGTGTCGAGGCTGAGACCCGCGTGTCTCGTGTGAATAGCGTGCGGCGCGGGGAGAAGGCGTGTGAGGGGGCCGGGGAGCGGTGGGGGTGGGGGGGGGAGAGGAAACCCCCACCCCCGAATAAAAACGGAATGACGCCTCACCTGCCCCGTTGAAGCCAGGTGCACATCCCCTCCATGAAGGTTTGCGTGTCGCTTCTCTCCCTCCCTGGGTTGAAGAGAACTTTTTTTATGTCAGTTGCTTGACTCGCCGGCCAGGATGCACCACATGCAGCCCTTTCCCGCCCCCTTCCTCCCCCCCCCCAAAAAAAAAGTTCAACTGTTATCACTGTTTTTTACCTTTTGGTGAAATGTCCCCTGGTTGTCCTGTCTGGCTGGGACGAAGTCCCTTTTTTCAGTCAGTTCATACCCAGCGTCGAGGTTGTATCGACTATTCTTCTCTGTGTTTGATTGATTGATTGATGGATTCCCCTTTTCGTCTTGAAGGAGAGGGGCAGCAGCAGCAGCAGAGATAATCTCATTTATATATATAAAAAAATTCCTTCCATTAGCACCTTAAAGACCAACTAAGTTAGTTCTTGGTATGAGCTTTCGTGTGCATGCACACTTCTTCAGATACCAACATGCATGCACACGAAAGCTCATACCAAGAACTTAGTTGGTCTTTAAGGTGCTAATGGAAGGAATTTTGTTTTGTTTTGACTATGGCAGACCAACACGGCTACCTATCTGTAATCTCATTTATGTTTGTTCCATTTCTCAAGTTTCATAAAATGAGAGGCAAAAAGGGATGATAGGTGGGAACTGAAGGGGGTTTTTCTGGTCAGAAAACCTTGGAAGGCTGCTTAGCTAAGCATCCCTGCACTAAGTGACTCGTTTTCTGTTAATCTTATGTATGATCCTAAGCATGTTTGTTTAAAATTAAGGGCACGTTAATTCATCCAGGATTTTAAATGCCTACGGTCAGAGTTATAGCCCTATTCCCTGCTCCCCCCCCCCCCGCTCTTCTCCATAAGGCAGTCAGGCCAACATTTGCTATAAAAAGGTACCTAAATTGTTGAGGAAGTGGTACACTGCTGTATCTGGGAGGGGTTGTTGCACATAAAGTAGAAAGTGGGCATGCCTGAACTATTCCTGTGCTGCTTTGTAAAGATAATATTTTTTATTTTATTTTAAGCATTGTTTCCATGTTATGTGACTGGACAGGCCAGGCTAGGCTTGATGTTAGTTGTGTGGCTAGCTTTGGCATGCATGAGTTTTAATACATAAATACCCACCAATGGGAGCTTTTCTCCCCATGCCATTGTTCCAATCTGATCTAGCCCTGCACTGATTATTTATGTCAAACTATGCACAACATTACTAACCACTAACAATATCCAGTTAGGCCCTAAGATATACAGTGGTACCTCAGGTTACAGACGCTTCAGGTTACAGACTTGGCTAACCCAGAAATACGACCTCAGGTTAAGAACTTTGCTTCAGGATGAGAACAGAAATCGTGCTCTGGCAGCGCAGCAGCAGCAGAAGGCCACAGTAGCTAAAGTGGTGCTTCAGGATAAGGACAGTTTCAGGTTAAGAACGGACCTCTAGAACGAATTAAGTACTTAACCCGAGGTACCACTGTATTTACAAAGAGGTTCAGAAGTGCAGTTATTACTGTGTTCCCCTTTAAGGTTCCTGCCTTATTTGAATGACACACAAAATAATACTTCATTCCTAACTACACTTACCTGGAAGTAAGTCCCATTGAATTAAGTAGGACTTTTGAGTAGGATTGCACTGTAAGGAAAGTTTGTAGGCAGTTTGTAGGCAGTTCTTTTTCTGTGCCTGAAGACCTATTTTATGTGTCATGGCCGAGTCTTTTATAGACAAGTTTCAGCTAATATTTTTGGGTGGGTCCTGAAAGTACTTTTGTAGGCATGTTGGCACATGGACATTGTAAAGCTCAATACCTTTTACATGTGTAAACATAAGGGAAACGAATAATGTCTAAAGTACAGTACATTGCAATACTTGTAGTTATCTATGCTGAATCAAATATCTTGGTTGAAGAGGGCAAAAGAGCAACAGGTTATATCTAAGACAAACTGGAGTGGCTGTTTAACAGGCATTTTGGGAATGCTAAGTATGTAACAAAAGTAATAATATGGAAGATATGTGGTCATTCACATCCATTAAAAGCTTATGGCAACATTTTATTGATGGCTCTGTATTGTCGTGCAGCTAGGCTCATGACTGAAGAGCAACTGACCATTGTTAAATAAATATGCAAGTGGTGATGAGTGTGGTAGGTCCTCATTGACCTCAAATTATAGAAGGTGCTTGTGTGAAGCCTCCTGAATCTGTTGAGGCTGCCTGCATGTTCTTCAGCCTTGATTTTCCAAACAGTTTCAGAATGTCCCTCATTTTTGATCAGTCATTAAATTTCCATCTGTTCCCACCATGAACCCCACTCTTAGTGTGATTCCAGTGTGTTCCAGGAAGACTTAACTTTGCACTACTGTTAGAATACTGCTTTTTGTAGGCTGGGAGGGAATGGGATAGCAGCAGTAAATAATATCTTAATATTTAGCCCACCTCTGCCTCTGTTGGTCTTGCACTGCTGGTACAGGCATTGTTTCACAGTTTGCCCTTTGGCTTGTGCCAAGTGTGCTTCCTTTAGGTTATCTAGCGGGGAGAAGAGATAGAGCAACCTAGTGAAGAGCCACAGGCAGCTATGGGTATGCAGTCATTGACCACACAAGAGGATAAGAGTACTATGTATTTGCATTATCTATGTGAAATTTCACAATATTTTAACTTCAGGGTGGCAATGGCTTCATATTTCACCAGAGATAACTTTTAAAGACACACAACTTTGTCTTCAATTTCCTGCCACTGAGCTGGTAAGATTTTGCTGCTACCCGTAACCCCTGTGCTTTGGATATACAGTGGTACCTTGGGTTACATACGCTTCAGGTTACAGACTCTGCTAACCCAGAAATAGTGCTTCAGGTTAAGAACTTTGCTTCAGGATGAGAACAGAAATCGTGCTCCGGCAGTGTGGCAGCAGCAGGAGGCCCCATTAGCTAAAGTGGTGCTTCAGGTTAAGAACAGTTTCAGCTTAAGTATGGACCTCCGGAACGAATTAAGTACTTAACCCGAGGTACCACTGTATCAAGTATTATCGGCAGAGACAAAGAAAGCTACCTATTACCTCAAAGGGCAGTCCTGACTCTGTTTGGTCCTGGGACAAGTTTAAGGTTTCGTTGCAGACTTAATAAAACATTGAATAGTTT
Organism: Podarcis muralis; assembly: GCF_964188315.1. Lineage (NCBI taxonomy): Eukaryota > Metazoa > Chordata > Lepidosauria > Squamata > Lacertidae > Podarcis > Podarcis muralis. The sequence goes on from NC_135667.1 coordinate 48,902,304, forward strand.
TGGACCTGGTTTTCTGTTAATCTAAAATAGTATTTGTTCACCCAGGCCTTAACTGGTCATTGAAACCAGTGCCATTAAGAATTTTCTAGCGACTGTGATTGTTATTGGCTTTAATGTATTTATGGGATTTTAACATCCTGCTTTTATTGTTGTGTTTTAAATTTTCCTGGAACTTTTAATGAAGTGTGGTATTACCTGCCAGTAATAAACTAGTGTGGTTGCAGATAATCAAGACGCCATCTGTGAGGGGATGAGGGAAAATGTTTGCTGAATGGTGTTCTTTGCCCATTTCTATGTGTGATGTTGGGGCTAGAGTAGTATGATGATTTGGACATGAATTCTGTTCTTTCTTTCCATCCAACATATCTCCACAAGTCAGTTGTGAGGAGAAAATGGCAAGAGAGGGGTGTTCTATGCATGCTTCTCTGAAATCCTTTTGGCACAAGCTTGTTTCAAAGGTGAAAAACAATAGATTACTCGGTGTTTCCCAACCTTGGGCCTCAAGCTGTTTTTGAACTACAATTCCCATCATCCCTGACCACTGGTCTTGCTAGCTAGGGATGATGGGAGTTGTAGTCCAAAAACAGCTGGAGGCCGAAGGTTGGGAAACACTGGATTAGTGACTAGTTTTGGGTGCTTCTTGCTGTGCTGGATTGCAACATGGGTCACCATTAGTTCCATAATTCTTGATTACATTTAGAAAAGCAGTGGCTGAATCCTGAAAGAGACCAATGTAGAAGGGGATGTTGTAAAATTGAATATCTCATTAAGAGATTTAAATTTCAGGTGAGATACAAGATGTTAGACTGATATCCTTAACTGGGTTTGTTACTTGCCTCATTGGTAAAATGTGGCAAACATTTGTGATTTAATGAACAATTCAGGCAGAATGCAAAAGCATGGGTTACTTCTCAGTTCTATACACATAAAAAGTTGGATAAAACAAGCACTAATTTCAGGTGCAGTATTATTCCAGTCATATCACAAGGTTCAAGCCATACTGCTGGGCTTCTAGTAATAGCCTATTATTCGTTTAATGGCTCCTGCACAGAGTTTCCTTTTTAGGGCAAACACTGAAAGACATTATAGCTGCAGTGGGTGGAAGGAAATGTTCGGATAGAAGTGCAGTAACAAGTCTGATAGTTTGTGATTGTTCAGTTGCTTCCAGTTATTGTATACACGTATGAATGACTGAAATAAGCAGACCAAAGCTTTGCTACTGCCTTAGTGAATATGTTGAACTATGGTAGATTTACCAGCATGCTCTGCATCTATCACTGTTTATGTCTTGTTTACCAAGGTTGTTGTGGTGATCTAACAATGTTTTGCATACAGGTTAAAAAACATTTTCCCATTTAATGTACCAGAAAAGCTCTGAAGTTTTAATTAGATCCTTGCATCCTTTTCCATTTATAAGAGTTTACCTTACTAAAGCTATGTTCTTTATCTCTAGGGCTGGTATAGTGACAGCCTTTCATCTCTTGAATGCCATTTTTATTTATTTATTTATTTATTTAATTTCTATACTGCTTTATATGTTTAAGAAAAATCTCAAAGCAGTTTACAGCATATTAAATTGTTAAAACATAAATAAAACAATCTTAAGAAAGTCAAATATAAAATATACAGTCAAAGCAACATAACAGAAAACTAAAGTATTATCTTAAAGATTTCAAAATAAAACAAATGCAGTGGTGGCGATGTAGAGAGGAAGGGATTTTGCCTCAACACTAATGTTAATTAATTTTGTTCTTTATAATCATTGTGCTTTGAGGGCTGTTGAAAGAGAAGGGACAATGCTAGTGAATGAGAGACCATTTGCTGAAATGCACCGAAATTGGGTAAGCAGTTCTCGGCACTGCTGAAAATGTTCATTTGAAAACTGAATAGTTTTAGTTCAGATGAGCTGAAAACACTATATCTAATCTCTGTGGCTGATTACCATCCCCTCAGTGCTCACCTGATGGCTGGAGCATCCTGTTCTATGGGGTCTTGCTGATAGTGATCAAAGGCTATGCCCATACGCCAGAGGCAAATGTGTACACTAAATTCTTTTTGGGGTGTTGACCTCCAGTGAGCCATATTCAGAAGTATTACTTGGCTAGGCATACTATAGATGCAGATCTTGGATTGCATTATAAGGAGCGGAGCGGAGGATCAGACTGGGCCCCAAAGGCCTGGCAGAACATCTCCGTCTTGCAGGCTCTGTGGAAAGAAGTCAAATTCTGCAGGGCCCTGATCTCTTGCGACAGAGCATTCCACCAGTTCGGGACCAGGGCTGAAAAGGCCCTGATCGAGACCAGTCTAACCTCCTTGAGGCCCAGGACTTCCAAGATGTTATTGTTTGCAGGGCATACCAGGAGAGGCGGTCCCATAAGTATGAGGGTCCTAGGCCATATAGGGCTTTAAAGGTTTAAACCAGCACCTTAAACCTGACCATGTACACCACTGGGAGCCAGTGCAGGTGGTATAGCACTGGATGAATGTGATCCCATGGTGAGGACCCCATAAGGAGCCTTGCTGCGGCGTTCTGCCCCGTTGGAGTTTCTGCATCAGCTTCAAGGGCAGCCCTGCGTAGAGCGAATTTCAATAATCAAGCCTAGAGGTGACCGTTGCATGGATCACTGTGGCAAGATCAGGGCGGGAAAGGTAAGGGACCAACTGTTTAGCACAGCAGAGGAGGAAAAATGCCGCCTTTGCTATAGCTGCAACCTGCGCCTCCATAGAAAGGGAGGTGTCGAAGGTTACACCCAAACTCATGACAGAAGGCGCTGGCACCAATTGAGCCCCCGTAAGAGATGGGAGTTGGCCCCCCAACCCCATGTCATCCCTACCCAGCCAGAGGACCTCTGTCTTCGAAGCATTTAACTTCAACCGGCTCCCACACAACCATCCAGCCACAGCTTCCAAACATCTGGTCAGTGTGTCTGGGGCCGAGTCAGGGTGGCCCCAGATAAAGTTGGGTGTCATCAGCATATTGATGACAGCCCAGCCTGAAACTTCGGACAAGCTGGGCGAGTGTGCACATAAAGATGTTAAAAAGCACTAGGGAGAGGATTGTGCTCTGTGGCACTCCACACATCAAGGGGTGCCAGGACGACAACTCCTCCCCTAGCGCCACCCTCTGTCCCCGACCTGAAAGGAAAGAGTGCAGTCGTTGTAAGACTGTGCCCTGAATCCCCACGTTGGCAAGGCGGTGGTCCAGGAGTTCGTGGTTGACCATGTCGAAGGCTGCTGACAGATCTAAAAGAATCAGCAGTCCTGACCCACTGTGATCCAGCTGCCACAGAGGTCGTCTGTTCGGGTGACCAGAGCCATCTCGGTCCCATAACCAGGGTGAAAGCTGGACTGAAATGGATCCATTATGAAGTAGTCATTAAGCTGTGGCATATCTGATTCCTGCATTGTCTGAAATATTTGCAGAAAAATAATGCAAGCTCTCAAACTGACACCCACACATTCAATAAATACTCTCCTGAACCCCCCCTTTGAGCTGCTGTTTCCTTATAACGTGAATATCATACAAGTAACTGCAGGACAAAATGGTGGGGCAAGATGTTACATAAGGAATTGAATGAGTTGAAGGATCAACCATTTCTGAAGCATGTCTATAAATTGCCAGAAGTGATGTGGGACTTTTATTTTTCTGTAGAAAGTTTTCCAGTTTCAGAACTTCCTTGTTAGATAACATTAATTAGTAACATGATGAACATTAATTAGTAACATGTTGAACACAAGGTCAGCTTGGGAAGCTGGAATGTATGCAGGACATAGCAATCTGAAATCAATGTTATAGAGTTGTGTCCAACTAAGTTTTACTAAGAGTAGGCCCATTAGAATTAATGGGCACCAGTTATTTATGTTATTATTTTCAGTGGGAAAGCAGGTGGCACTGTGGTCTGAACCACTGAGCCTCTTGGGCTTGCTGATCGTAAGGTCGGCGGTGCGAATCCACCGAGGTGAACTCCCGTTGCTTTGTCCCAGCTCCTGCCAACCTAGCAGTTCGAAAGCATACCAGTGTAAGTAGATAAATAGGTACCGCTAAATAGGTTTAGTCATGCTGGCCACATGACCTGGAAAGTTGTCTGCAGACAAATGCTGGCTCCCTTGGCCTGAGATGAGTGCTGCACCCCATAGTGGACTTTGAATGGACTTAACCACCCAGGGGACCTTACCTTTATCTTTGCCTTACTCAGGGCTAGCACTGATAGAAGCCATAATGTTTCCTCTCTCTTCCTCCCATGACTATTCTTAGGAAACACATATTTATGCGCACACCTCTTCTAGCATGTGAAAATTAGTATATTAATAGTTCCTAAATCCTTAAAATTGAAGGCTCCAAACCTGTGCTCGCTTAACTGGGAACAATCCCCATTTAACTTGCAAGTAGATATGTATAGGGACGCGGGTGGTGCTGTGGTCTAAACCACTGAGCCTAGGGCTTGCTGATCGGAAGGTCGGCGTTTCGAATCCCTGTGACGGGGTGAGCTCCCATTGCTCAGTCCCAGCTCCTGCCAGCCTAGCAGTTTGAAAGCATGCCAAAATGCAAGTAGATAAATAGGTACTGCTCCAGTGGGAAGGTAAATGGCGTTTCTGTGCACTGCTCTGGTTTCGCCAGAAGCGGCTTAGTCATGTTGGCCACATGACCCAGAAAAACTGTATGCGGACAAACGTCGGCTCCCTCGGCCAGCAAAGCAAGATGAGCACCACAACCCCAGAGTCATTTGCGACTGTACTTAACTGTCAGGGGTCCTTTACCTTTACCTTTTAGACATGTATAGCATTGCACTGCAACTAATATATGAAATGGTATGCTATTAGGTTGTCATATCCTAAAATACCTGCAGGTATTCCAACTATTTTAAACTCAGTACCATATTTGCTGTATTGTAAGCTATTTTATAAACACTTGTGACCTTGGAAAGCTGGATTTGAATACATTAATAAATTTCCAAGCTTTGAACTTGTCAACATAAGCACAACGGCTCAGATCCTAAGTTTTTTGTTTTGTGAATGGTGATTTTTGCCAGTTTCTCCCAGCAGCACCTTTCACACAGTTCTGGAGGTGCCTCAGCCCTTTCTGAAGATGGAAAGGGCTGCAGGAAGAAGGGTGAAATAACTGAAATTGTTCTTCCTTCTTCTCTGTTTGTGGAGGTGTCTGCTGGATCACAATGCACAATTGATTTGAAACCAATGGATCTGTGGTACTGGCACCTTTTTTTCTAGAAGAAAGGCACTGGTTAAAGGTGTAGCACATACTGTAACAACTTCATGGTGAGTACCAGTGCCATTTTTTCTAGAAGAAAAGCATTGATTGTAAGCATGCCTTGTAAGGACTGTCTTAACTGTTGATCTTTGTAAGCAGTTTGGGAACTTTTATAGCTGTGTATTTTTTTTTATAATTGGCTAACGTAAATATAAAAAAAGCTTTCTAACCTTCATGTTACTTTATTTTTACTGGATGAATAATTCTCATTTGGAATATATATCTATATATGTGTGTGTGTGTGTGTGTGTGTGTGTGTATATATATATATATATATATATATATATATATATATATATATCTCAATCACACATTCACACCAGATTTTCTGGAAGAATCTGTTTCAGAGTGGTGCAGGCGATTGATCATTATTTTCCTGGAAGGCTGCCTAGTCCTTTGAAAAGGATAGCATGAAATCTCAGTATAAGTAAATTGTAAGTAATTGCCTAAAACCTATGAAGAACAGCTTTTCTAGTCATGACTTTGTCTTCTATCACAAATTGATGTTTCAGGGTTATGATTCCAAAAGATAAAATTTTGCTGTGTTTCATAATTAGGCAATGAGAAACAAAAATATATCCTAACATGGAGTTAGAAGCTTGAGTTAGAACTATAAATAGTGTTATCCTCAACACTTTTAAACTATAAATGAACTGCTGTGCCACCTTATTAAAATGATATAATTTCTATCACTGGCTGCTGAACAAAGGTGCTGCTGTGGGGGACTTTTGGGTGTTGGGTATTAGCTGACACAGTGAATGAATTTGTCTTGAACTGTACTCTTGTAATCTGAACTAAGGAGTTGCTGTAAATCTTGGGGGAATATGGGCTTTCTGACGCCCCATATCTTAAAAGGCATTTTGCTCATTCCATGACAGGTCCCCTTAATTCCACGTTTATGTTTCCATAAAACGCATTGGAGTGTACTCGGTCAGGTCCAGTTGATCCAAAGTGGTCCTTTCATTTTGAATGGTCATCATTATATCTATGACATAAGTTTTGCCTGGTAGGACACTGGAGGAACTTACGCTTTAGGACTGCAGTGGAGCTATCCCTGCACCTTTAACAGTAGTGTGGTTGCTTTAAAGACAGAGGATGAAGAAAGAGCCCTTGTTACAATGACGATAGCCTTGCAGGAGCGGGAAATGATAGCTACTTCTTTATGGGGAGTTGCTTGAGGAGGGACACAGCGCTGATTGATTGATTGATTGATTGATTGCTATTATAGCCTATTCCATACCAAGGGTTTGGCAAGGAAACAGTACATTTAATCTAACAAAAAATTGACGAGGAAAGGTCTTCTGAAAGATATGTCAAGTCTCAAGGAGGAGAGTATTCTTAAGTTGCATGAAAGCCACTGAGGTTTTTTCATTATGCACTAGAACTCATCTGCAGGTGCCTATAAAATTTTTAAAACACTAGAAGAGCCCTGCGGGTTCACACCAAAGGCCCAGTTAGTTCTGGCATCCTCTGGGAAGCTCCAAATCTGGTCATTAAAGTATTAACTCTTTATTGGTCCCCAGCAACTGGTATTCAGTGGCTTATACTGAATGGGTGTTGTGTATAGCCACTGAGGATGAGCCAGTGAGGACACGGATGCACCCATCTTTCATACAGCTTAAAGCCAACTCAAGCTGTTGGCCATTGCCACATAATGTGATAGTGAATCATATAAATTCCATATTGTGTGAAGTTGTATTTGCCTTTGTCCAGCAGATTCTGATCAGACAGTTTTATTGGATGCGTTCTAGGATTATGAGAGAGGAAGAAAAGTGTCTACTTTTTCCATGTTGTTCATAACTTTATAAACTTCTGGTTGTGTCATATCTCTCTTAGGAAAAAAATATGACTAAACTTTAACAATCCCAGATATTTAGCCTTTCCTTATAGGGAGTGTCATTTATACTCTTGATCCTTTTGGTTATCCTTATCTGCATCTCTACCAGCTCTCTAATATCCCTTTTTAAATGAGGACAACCAGAACGCTACATAGTATTTAAAAGGAGTAGCATCATAGAATTGTATAAAGGTGCTACAATACTAGCTTCTTTTTCCTTAATAATTCCTAACATTGAGTTTGGCTTTTTCATTGCTGCTGAACACTGAGATGATGTTACATGGAGTTATCCGTCATGATTTCAGGATCTATTTCTTGTTCAAACCTGCCAGTTCAGTTCCTGTTATATGATTTTTGGGTTTATTTATTTTTTACCCTGATGTTTATCACTTTACACACACCAGTCAGTCTCCTTTACCATCTTGTTGCTCAGTTTAGATGTAGCATTTTAGAATGGAGTGCTTAACTTTTCATCACCTTGAATTATTTGGAGTCATTCACAAACTTGGATACATCACTTTTCATTCCTAATGCTAAATCATTTACAGATTTTAAGTGGAACCCGTCCCAATGAAGATCACACTGTTCAGTTCTCACCATTGTGAGAATTTATCAATAACCTATGATTCCTGTTGTTTAACCCTAATCCAGAAGACAACGCACCCCTGTACCCCATGTCTTCTAATTTTACTTAGTAGTCTTTGGAAGTCCAAAATATAAAATGTCTGCTGCACATGTGGGCAGCTGTTGGGCTGCATGTGGTTCTCAGACCTCCCATTTATCTTTCAGTGGGTGCCAAAGCTGCTTGCTTCTCAATCAGTGGAGAAGTAGATCAAACAAAAAAAAGGGTTAAATCCTCTTCTGGAAGACAGGGGAGCCAGAAGAGGAGAGAATCATTCTCAAGTCCTGACTTTTTACGTTTGTTCGGACAGCAGGATTTATTATTGGCTCCTGAATGTTATCCCTGTGTACAGGGGTGGTTCTTTATCTTTTTTGAAGTGTTAGTTTTGGATTTATTCTTTGGTTTTATTCTGAAGGTGCTCCTGAGGAGCTATTTCTCTGTCCTAGTCCCTCCGTCAAGTCTTTAGCTAGAGTGGCAGGACTCCTAAGAGAGGTGAGTAGCTGGAGGAGCCCAAAAGCACAGGAAGGGTGGCTCAGAGGCACAGCTTTGCATTTGAAGTTGCTGGGAACCTTCCCAGGCCCCTTGTATGCTTTTCTCTAACATTTTGAGTGTCTGATGCAGTTAAATCATGAGAGAAAAGCAGCCAGTCATCCCACAGTACCCAGGGAGTGGGGAATGGAAGGGTGGTAGGACGTTGGATCAACTTTCTTTATTCTTATCACTGAAACATGCATGTCCTTTCTTCTAGCGGGCCATTAATACATCTAATTTTGCTGCTTGAAGGGGAGTGTCAGGTACAGTAAATTGTGTTCTACATAGCCTGCCTAACAGCTCCCTTTAGTCTTTCATTCTTCCTGCCTGGGTGGAGAGCACTCTACCCTTCTTCATCCCAGCAGGGATAGATTTTGAAAGCAAGAATTATGCTGGAATCAAACCAGCAAAATTCCTGCTTTCAGAGGACTTCCCCACCCCACCCCTGCTGCGGTGGAGAGGACTCTGACCTTCTGTGCCCTAGTGCAGTGAGACTTCCCTGTTTTCAAAAGATATGTGAGTGCATGCACCCACACCATAGCTACTGGCATGCAGCTCCTGAGTGTCCACCTATCAATGTACATAGCCTTGGGGAGGGGGGAAGGTTGCCCACCCTTACTCCACTGGATATCCCTTATGCAGAGGCTTGTGGGCACTCCCCAAGAACTCTAGAAGGCTGTTGAGGGGTAACTTTTCATTTACAGATGCAGTGCTGATTTTCAGCAAGTCTTAAGGCTTTGCATCATTTTTTCCAGGAACCAAATACAAGCTAACTGGCATGTACTTTACTGGATGAATGTGTTACTTTGGTTACTTTTATGCTCTGGTATGGCGGTACTTTTAGAGACACGTTGTATATTTTTGTTAGATTAATTTCTGATTTGAATTCTTTCAGAGCTATTGGACAGATGCCATCCAGACCTAGCAATTTGATGTTGCTACTTAACTCAGTTTTTCAGATGCTGTTTCTGAAATAAACATGTTCAGGCATCTGCCTTGTAGCCTTTTCGTCTTTGGCATCCAATGATCAGGCTCCTAGGCTGCATTCTTTTTTCTTATTTACCTTATTAAAGTTTCGTTGTTAGTTTCAGTGGTTTTCAAAAGCTCTCTTTGGTATCTTTTTGCTTCCCTTATCAACTTGCACTTGTTTTGCCGGTTTTGTGTTCTTTGTTCTCCTCATTTGGGCACGAATTCCTTAATTTGAAAGAAGCTGCCTAGCCTTTTATCAGTTTCCCTATTTTGCTTGCCAAACACACCTGCTTCTTCCTGGGTTTGTTGCTACCTAATCTGTTATATGCCCTGTTAGTGAGACTTCTGTTACTGTGGTTTTAAATCATCTCCAAGCATCTTGGAGAGAATTGGCTTTCCTAACCCTCCCTTTCAACTTCCTTTTTCATTAATTTCATTAATTTTTTTAGCAACTTTATCCTTTTTTTGGGGGGGGGGAACAATTGTGTTGATTGGCCTGTATTATTACTGTGCTTGCTTGGGACATGCATCAGGAAAATAGGCTCAGTGATAAAAAAATAACATCCCAACATACATGAAGTAGCAATGTCAGCTATATGCTTGACTGCATTCTGAAGGCCTGGGTAACCAAAATATTTTTTGGCTATCATAAACCTTTCTGTATTGTATGTTCTGCCTGAACACATCAGATGGAGGTCGGGCATGGATCCTTAGCATCAGGGTAAATCCAGAATGAGCAGAAGCTGTTCTGACACCATGGCAAGTCTTCACTAGGCCAGAAAGCAAAGGGTTAGGATGCAAAGTTGGGCACACACACCCAAGACTTCAAAGTGTGGGTTGGGCAGAGTAGCTGCCTGACAGACTGCTCTCATGGAACAGGCAAAAATCCAGGAAAGGGGAGGGGACAGTGAGATTCTCAGTCCAGTCAAATGAGCAAAGAACGCAGCAGTACAAGATCAGTTTCAGCTTTGAAAAAACAAAAACTAGGGTGGCATTTGAAAGGGAGATTTCCAGCAGAACAAAAGGGCTGGGTTGTTGTGCTTTTCTGAATAGGGGGTGGCTTCACTCTAAGTGTGTTTTGCTACCAACTGGTGTATTGCTTGCATTCGGATATGAGGGATTTGTGGCCTTAGTGGATCTTAGCTCAAAGCAAAGAAATCAGGATCTGGATTGCTGACCTTGTCTAGCTGAGTTTTCAGACAAGATGTAGAATGACTCATTCTGATAGTGTGGGGACAACATGGAGGAAGTTTGGTGCTCTTTGGTAATGCTTAGCATCTTTCAGACTACATATGTGTTGAATACTACAGTTCTGTGAGTTCATGAATTTACTTAAGAGTACATTGCTGATTCGCCTGCCAACCTAGCAGTTCGAAAGCACCCCCGGGTACAAGTAGATAAATAGGGACCGCTTACTAGCGAGAAGGTAAACAGCGTTTCCGTGTGCGGCTCTGGCTCGCCAGAGTAGCTTCGTCACGCTGGCCACGTGACCCGGAAGTGTCTGCGGACAGCGCTGGCTCCCGGCCTATAGAGTGAGATGAGCGCACAACCCTAGAGTCTGTCAAGACTGGCCCGTATGGGCAGGGGTACCTTTACCTTTACTTACATTGCTGATTGGTCCTGAAGGTCACACTGTAGCATTGGGGGAGAGATGGAATCTTACACAAATTCAAAGAGTGAATGCATAATTGAAGGAGACATGTTAACAAGTAATACTAAAACCATGGTTTGGTGCTATGTAAATGAGCCTCAGTGGGTCCAAATGAATCATTCAGTTTGCACACTTGTATCTCCCCCTCCTGCACATCCAGCTTATTTTTAAAGAACCTTGAATGAATTTTGGATTTAAGCCCGTGACCATACTTTAAAACAACAAATAAGCATTAAAACCTGTAATTTGAAAATGACTTACTATGTAGTTGACTAGTGTTTGAGTTTACAAAACTGGTTTTCAGCGTCACGTCTTTGAACTAAGCCAAGTGAATTGAACTGCTGTAAATCTGAATTTGCAAAACATAAGAGCTGACTTTAAATTTGTTTTGGTCATGTGGGGCAGTTGCCATAACATTTCTGATGTTCACAGCTTTGTTTTTAGTTGTTTTGTTTTTAAAAATTACTGCGATGGCAGTTCTCTTCACTCTCCGTCTGTTATGTCAAAGTGATTGAATATTGGAACTAAATTTCTGAGGCCAGAGTTTAGAGGAAATACTTGCAACAAAGTATTAGTTGGTTGACTGCCCACCAGTAATAACCCCATCCTTAATTTCTCATAATTAAGTAAATTGAAGGCTATCGGGCAAGAAGTTCAAGATGAAGCTCAGTCTTTTCTCCCCACCCCAGCAATTTTGTTACATGTTACATATGTTCTGCAAAATAGAAATATTGTTGCAGAACGAGGAATGGCAGTTAAAATTATTGGAATATACACAATTGGCAAGGATGACAGGATGAATCAGAGACAATACAGAACAAGCGTTTAATAGAGAGTGGGACCCCTATGTAAAATATCTTAAAGAATATTGTAATAATGAGAATTCCCTGACAGACTTGCATTGATTCCTATAGAAAGACATATAACATAATTATATATCGGAAAAACTTGGAGTGTTAAGGAAAGTGTGGAAAAAAGAAAGAATGAAACTTGGGACTCTCGATGGTGTGACTGGAAGTCATAACTGAAATTGTGATGTAAGAAATTAATTTACTTTATGTAATCTGTTTTATTATTTGGTGTTTTTCTTTTAACAATAAAGCAAATTAAGAAAAGAAAAGAAATATTGTTGCAGAACATAGTTTCAATGCAGTGTCTCTGCCTCCTGTAGGAAGGTTTCAGTTTATCCATCTTTCCTGCATTGCAGTGATATTTCTGTGGACCTGAGTTAACTGAGGGTGTCCAATATCTTATAAACTTGCTGGCCATCATGCCTTGTCCAAGCCATGGTAATTGCAGACATTAGATCCCTGCAGGAAAAGTGCTGTGCATTGGAAGAAGGTTAAGGTTGCCGGAGCCCTCTCATAAAAGCTTGTTAAATGAGGTGACAATTTCATATGCCACTCTTACACTTAGAAAAGAGGCTGTGTTTGATGCTAGCGAGAGTGGGACTATTTTCCTTCATCTTTTCCCATGGCATAGAAACAGTATGTATACTAGAGTTCATGTCCCTCAGTGGGTTTGCATTTAATAATGGTCTTCAACATGACTCACTTCCAAACTTACTGATCCTCTCGCTTGAAAGGTGGGGCATGTGATACCTTTGGGAAGAATACATCAAACAAGAAGCTATATTTTGGATTGTATGGAGCTTAACATATGCAATAAATAAATAAATAAGTCACAGGAATCGGAGGGGACATATTTTTTAAAATGGCACTAGGGAGACTTTCCAGAGAAAACAGGTGGCTATTTAAGGGTGCCATATAAAGTCTGACTTCTTGAACCATTTTTGTGTTGTCTTTTAAAATAACAACAACACTAATAATTTTATTATTTGTAAGTTGCCCATCTGAGGGGTTGCCCCAGCCACTATGGGGGCTTCCAGCAGAATAGTAAAAACATGATAAAACATCAAACATTAAAAACTTCCCTAAAACCGTCTGTAAAAGGCAAATGCTTCTTTGGAGTTCTGAGTTGAAACTGCTATGAAGTATTTTGAACCTCCATTAAGAGGCTTTGCTAGTTATTCGTCAGTGTTCAGTAAAACACTCATTTTGAGCTTTTCTTCTGTGTTTTGAGTTTTTTTCATAGCAGAATAGATTCTTTGCTGAAAACTGAACAAAAGTGCCAAGTGTAGGCAAATGCCCAAGTAACCTATGAACACTCCAAAAGTTATGCTTTTATAATATATGCATGCACGTTCCTAGGGATAATCACCTGAAAAATAATAATTACAACCTTGAACCTGCCCAACTTGACTAATAATGTCCACTTATCATGTTGCTGATTCCTAAATATGTATAGTTTTAGAAATGGGGAACTTCACCCCACTTTAACCCGCATATAAGATGGGTACTCAAGACATGCACTGAATTCGTCATACTATGGCCAGAATGATCAAACTTATACACATTTTAGGAAAGGAAGGAAAACAACAAAATTGGTCATCATTAACTGTGCTTTGGTAGCCCCTAGGCTAAACAATTGCAATTAGTTGACTCTCAACTTGTGCAGGGGTTATGTTCCAGGACAGCACGTAAAGCTATTATTGCGTGTGACCAATGCAACCATTAAAAAACTAAAAAGCACAGCTCAGCACTTACTTACTACTTTCTTACTACAGACTCGACCTGCACTCTCCCTGGGTGAGTGTAATGGTGAGTGGCATTGCCAGTGGTTTACCCCTGCACTACCGCCCCATTTTTAAAATTTTTATTTATTTATTTGTTTGTTTATTTCCATGTTTTCAGCCAAGCGAGTAAAGATGTGATAGCGCAAGCACATAAAGATGTTAAATGTGTGTAATTTGTGAGTCTACCGCATTTGTATTTGGAGTTACCTTTTGAACTTTATTCAGGAACCTGCAAGGCTGGGTAAATGCGACACACCAGTTTAGCATGGTGCACAGATTGGGCCAATGCGTGTCAAGGTTTTTGAACACTTGCAGTATAAAGACAACATATAAATACTGTGTTTTGTTGGCCACACTAAGCTACCTGGTGGGCATCCATTGAAGTCGTGCCATGATCCCTCCATTATTTCTTAGTGCCTCCGGTTACAATCTCTGCAGTCTACGTTTGTAACATAATGATGGGAAGAGAATAAAATGCTACAGGGTCATAGTGCTGATTGAAATGTCACCTGTGTCATCCCCAAAATAGAGATTGCAATGGCTTTTGACTGTGAGTGTAGGGTGTCAGTTCTGAGTTCCTGTGTAAGAAGGATGCATGGTGTTGTGTAAGGGTTCCATGTGATGTTATTTATAGAACTTGTCTCAGATGTCTTTCCATGGATAAATCAGCTGTCAAGAACTTTATACAGCTTACAGCAACAAGCGTAAGAATCCTGCACTGTAAGCTATATGTAATTTACAAAGCACAAATATTTGGCTTTTTTTGTTTTGTTTTCCCCAATTAAAAGTGTATGTTTTAAGTCTACACATTGTTTACTCTAAAGCAGTTGCTGCTGATTTCCTGCAAATTTCCAAAGGAAAGAACTTCAAGGTTAGTAAGACATTCATATGTGCAGAGAAACCATGCAAAACTCTCAGACCCACCACCTTATCATATCTAAGCATGTGTTCTTCTTGGATTTAGCTGTTAAGGAAAGGAGATACCTAACTATGCATTTTGGATGTTAACGTACCATTGCATCATCAATTGTTGAGGCTAAACTTAAAATAAGCAGAGAAAGCTGTAGATATCACCCATTTACAGGCTTAAAAGTAGCAATTTTAAAGTAGGGATTTCTAGAGAGCTAGCAGCAAGCAGCAAAAGACCCAAAATAAAATAACTTCATTGGTTCCTAATAAGTTTCCAAGTCAGGGTGGATAAAAATCAATGATTTATTTCTTTTAAAAAAATTAAATAGGTTATTTAAAAAAAATAAGTTGGATTTTTAAAATAAAATGCTTTTGGAGGAAAAATATTTCTAAAGAAAGTTTTCCATTTAAGTTACATTGTAGTCCAAAGGCTGTTCATCAGGAAATAAGGATTTCTAGTGTGGTGTAGTGGTTAAGAGCGGTAGACTCGTAATCTGGGGAACCGGGTTCGCGTCTCCGTTCCTCCACATGCAGCTGCTAAGTGACCTTGGGCTAGTCACACTTCTCTGAAGTCTCTCAGCCCCACTCACCTCACAGAGTGTTTGTTGTGGGGGAGGAAGGGAAAGGAGAATGTTAGCCGCTTTGAGACTCCTTCGGATAGTGATAAAGCGGGATATCAAATCCAAACTCTTCTTCTTCTTCTTCTTAAGTTTTTTATATGTGCTAAAACTCAGTCTAAGTTTTTTTTTAAAAACCGTTTAAGCACATCAGTTAACAAACATGGATACATATTATTAAACCTCACAATAATTTCATAATTATCTGTCTATGTATTTCTAATAGTATAACCAAATCAGTAATTTTTGATATAACTGTAAAAACTACTCTGAAAATTTATTATTCCAAAAACAAAACCTTCATCTGGTTGTCAATATTATGATTATTCCAGCAAAAATGAATCTTTCTGTAAAAAAAATAAAATGATTTAAATCAAGTCTTACTGACTAGTGATTTAAATTGATTTGATTTAAATCAAATCCACCCTGTTCCAAGTTAAATTCAGAGTGCTGGTCTGAATGTTCAAAACCTTTGTGGTTTAAGGATCCAGGTATTAGAACTACCTTCTCCTGTTTCAATCTGTCTGTCCCTTGAAATAGTCGCCTGAGGCCTTTCTCTGGGTGCCCCATACTGTCTGAAGTGTGGGGTGGTGACCTCACTTTTGGAGTGCCATTCCTCTAGAAGCCTAGAGCAGCCTTTCTCAACCTGTGGGTCCCCAGATGTTGTTGAACTACAACTCCCATCACCCCTAGCTAGCAAGGCCAGAGCTCAGGGATGATGGGAGTTGTAGTCCGACAACATCTGGGGACCCACAGGTTGAGAACCGCTGGCCTAGAGGTCTTGTTACTATCATTTAGCCACCATGCAAAAACGTTTGTTTTCCCAGGAGTTTAAGAACTGGTAATGTAAACCTTTTTAACTTGGAGTAATTTGATTTTTCGGCCTATTGGACTATTGCTGCTTTAGTTTATTTTCTTTTTCTCTCTTAGTTTGTATGCTTTTTATTTATTTTTAAATTGTATTTTTGTTTCTTACTATTCTGTTGGCTACGTTGGGGAGAAAAAGATATGTTGCAGGTGTGAGATATAAATTATGCAAATAAATTTTCCACATGGTACAAATATCGCAAGAAAAATTCAAAACTTTTATTTTAGTATCTTATGCGAAAACTATCTTAACATTATCTTGGGCTGAGTCATATTAAGTGGAAACAATACCTATTTGAGCTAATGTTCCCCGGGACCAATTCAGATCCATGTCTAGTTATTTGATGAATTTATTTCAAATAAAAGCCTATTTTGCTAGTACAGTGTGTTGGTGTAATTTTATCTTGGGGCGAGGGTCCAAGGCTAAAATGATGTCTCTGTTCAGCCATCACAGTGCCAAATGCACAGTAAAATGCCTGTCTTTATCATTAGGTTTCTGTCTTTATAACTGCATGAACAAATGGAAACAGAGTTTGTTTGTAGTTATACTGCATAACAAGACCGTGATGGTTAAGAGTAAGTAATTGATCCTTGACCCTCTACTTTTATTATCATCAAAGACTAAACCAACATAAGGGAACATGCCAAACCACCCTGAATTAAAAAGCAGCATCTTTTTGTTTGTTTGTTATGAGACAGCTGTCTGTTTCTTCAAGGTTTTGCTCTTTACAATTTTTATTTATTTATTTAAATCCTTCCCCCCTGCTCTTCAGTGGGCGAGGGACCCTCCCAGAGTGCCTTCTAAGTAAGACAGTTCATGCCCTTAAGGCTTATCATTTGAAAGGCATGACATCAAAGGAAAAGAGATTGGGAGGAAGGAGGGGGGAAAGCACATTGGGACACTGGTTCTTAGTCACATAATTTCCATAATGACCAATTGGACTGGGGAAAGTTCAAGGAGAGGAGGAGCCAAATGTTGCTGATCTCACAGCTAAGCGGATGATGAGACCCTGCAGTTCCAACTCTGCCTCTAACCTGTTGGGATGGCTATAGAAAGTTATGTAATTTAATACTAGTTGTGAGCTGGGGAGGACTGTGCGCTCTTGTATTTTGGCACATCATTGAATACTGCAGGCTTAAAGAAAGACAACCTTATAGTGGATCAAAATGTGGTTGTTTTATATTGAAGATTCTTAACCAAATTGTAGTCACTTAATCTCACTGCATGCAGTGCTAACCATCAAGAGAGCTGGTTCCCTGAAGTTCTCCATTACAAGGGAACCATTCCACAATGCCATCCATTCCTTTGCATGTAATATTCTAAGTGTCAGCCATATAGCAAGTGGTTGCCATAACGTAAGCTCTTAAAGATGCCTCCTAAAATTACCTTCAACTACATTCTGTAGTTGTCATATAGCTTGATTTGTTTTCTTCCTTAGCATGCAAGAAACTTCTGCTGAGTTAGGAGGACATTCTTCAGCAACTGTGGGAAGGGGTAAAATTGACCGTAATTCTGTTCATAGAAACTTTGAGAACAGAAACTCAGGCTGGGAAGCTATCCATGTGCACAGTTATGTGGGGTTCACTGTATTTCCCCCTTAAAATGTCAAAAGATTGATGCAAGACTCAAAGACAAGAACCGTCCTTCTTTCTGGTGATGTTTCCTGTTTTGCTTCTTGAGATACAGGTATCATGAAGGGGAGCGTCTCTGGAACAAGTTGGAATGGAGAAGCACAAAATCAAGAAGCTGATTCAAGCGGTCATTAAACGCACTGGATGTTTTGGGGATCACAGAGAGGAAATCGGCAAAGTGGAGACATATAACTCCAGTTATTGTGCAGGGACATCAGAATCTGTAACACACTGCACTTTTTAAAGTTGACTCTTCATCTCTTACAAATGGTGGCATTTTCCTTTGCTCTCTGGAAATTCCATTTATGCCTTCTGCACTGTTGTGTATTATTTGCCATTGCTTCAGGAAAAAAACAGCTGTTACTCTTGTACCTTAGACAACTTGGTCAATGCAGTTTGCAAATCTCATTTTTATGAACATGGAAAATCCAGAGAGATCAATGCATCCCAAGTACAGATGGAATATGGACTTGTGCACATATAGAGCATGTTGTGATCCAAATGATTAAATATACACCAAGAGTTGACAGAATAGCCAATTGGCAATATTTTGCAAATGCAGTGCATGTCTTCAGAAATAGGTTTCATCCAAAATTATATGGTGCATTTAAAACACTAGAAAAATGGCATTCATAAACTGACCAGAAATCACTGAAAGAAATCCCCCCCCCTTGTTATTTAAAAAGTTTGGAGGTAGTGAGTGCTCTCCATTGACTGTAACTTTGGATGGTGCCTTTCTTACATTGAACTAAAGGAGCAAAAACTTATGTTGTTGGGGATATCCAAACGATAACAGTTTAGCAACGTATAGGAAAAATTAAGGTTCTGTTGGAAGCTGAGAGTCATGCAAGGTTTGTTACACATACAAGCCTCCATAATCTCTTTAACACTCTGATCTAATAGCATTTTTGTGAAAGAAAGTTCTGTATTTCTTTGGAACTTTGAAGTGATGTGTGTTGAATAATTCTGCAAGTTGGAGTCTAGAGGGAGAGTTCTGTTAACACAATACAGTGCTCTTGTTTTATCTTAAATGCTAAAAAAATAATTGTGGCATAGGCTTTTGTGCACCAGACACCATGCCTTCAAAAGCTTGAAGGATTCTGCTCAGTGGCAGATCTGCCTTTTCATCTGTTTCATGATAGACTTGAGTCCGCACAGTTTTTTGCCACAGTAAACCTTGCAAGACTGTGTGTGAGCCAGGTTAGCAGGAGATATCTTTATTTTTGCTGATTAATGTCTGCATTTACTAGTTCCATGAGAACTTCTACCCTGCACTTCCAGTAGACATGCATTAAAATCACAGCATCAAGGAAAATACAATGGAGGCAGGAAGAACATATGGAAGCATTATCTGTTTGGTATGGAAAAGGCTGGCTTTACTATCCAGGTTGCAAGGGAAATACTGAGGGGTTTTATGTTGGTCCCCAGAGCATAGTACAATTTCCTAGACCAGTTTGTGCTGCCAAGTATGTGGCAAGTACTGTATTATAGTACAAAACTTTTATCAGTTAAACAGACTTTGGGCTAAGAAGGTATGCTCGGCTTTCTCTTTTCCTTTAATAGGTTAGGTTAAGTAAGCAATGTTAAAAAGTTAAGGCTATCAAGCCCAGAAACAAATAACTGCTGCTGCTTTTAACAGCTTCATAGAAGAAAAATACTCCGCCTTCCCTTCCCTTGAAAGTAACCTGCTTAAATAATCTGTCATCTTATTTAAATGTTACATTTGTATCCCATGTTTCCTCCAAGGAGCTGGTGGTGGTGTATATGATCCTCCTTTCCCAATTTTGTTTTCCAAAAACACACAATAAGGTTGGTTAGGCTGAGAGAGGGAGACTGCACCAAGGTCACCTAGTGAATGCCATAGCTGAATTGGAGATTTGAACATGGATCTCTACTGTCCCTTACCTTGTGTAGCAGGTGTAAAGGAATCTTTGGCCCTCTGGTGTTGCTCTGCAACAAATCCCAGGATCTCTAGCCATAGGCCGTACTTGCGGGGCTGGGGATCCTGCAAATTTTATTCTAGCAGTATCTGGAGAGCCAGTGGTTCCCCACACCTGATCAACAGGCTTGATGCTAAAATGGCCCATGTCACCTGCCATCATGTATTCCTGTTCTGCTGTACTTTAGGAGAAGTGCAGTTTTCTGACATTATCCTGTATTCCCTCTTTGTGTGTGAAATAGCCAAGAGCCTTTGCTGGTCAACAGCCCTACATTATATTGGGTCCCCCTGGTTCAGTTTAAGGAACATTGTTGGGCGATCGACTTTAATGAATTCTATAGAACTGGAATTGTATACTGGTATCTGATCACTGACTCACTTGGTCTCTGCTGAATGTTCCTGCTTCCAATGTAGGTTGTTGCAGTGACTCTGGAAAATGTAGTTGTGCCTGTTATAAATGTAGTAGGATCCTAGAACAGACGAGTCTGCCATAGGGATAACAGCTGGATGCAATGGGACCAAATCTAGTCCTCTGAATTCCAGTACCTGAAACCCTAGTTGCCAACCCAGCATGAAGAGATATATTCCCCGGCTCAGTCAGTGGACACTTCACTGCTGTAATGTGTGTGTGGGAAGGAGAGGGTCAACGGTTTGCCCGACCATACTCTTCTCAAAGATGCACTCCTATAAGTTGATAGGTAACTTAGGGTATGGCTTTAAGCAGAGTGGCAGGATTCCTGCTGAAAGGTGCTGGGGCTGCATTTTAAATTATTCCACCACAAAACCCTGTTATCCCACCTCCACCACTACCTCAGATGTTCTTATATATATTTCCAAAAATTATACACTGTTTGTTGAGTCATTCCTCATTATACTACCTTGAATATTTATTATAAAAATGCACAATAATAATGGAATATTTCTAATGTGAAAATGCATTGTGTAACACACGTTTATTTTAGGTATGTATTGAAATAAGTATATATTTTCTGTAAATTTTGTTTGCTGTATTTGCTGTAGATTGGCATCAGTTTTTGAGTTCTTCTTTTTGGCAGTTTCTGCCTTGAGAAACCTGTTTTATGCTGCATTATAAGAATATGCCTTCCTGATGTACTTTCCCATGTCTTGGGGTTTGATAATTACAAACTTCTGAAATATTTTCATTCCCTGTTTGCTCTTTGATATAAACATTTGTTTTTATTTTGCTGTACATGTAGTAATTTTAGGGATAAAACTAAACCTTGATATCTGTTGTCTGTGGGAACTTTTTAGAGTCTTCCCACAATACTGCTATTAAAGGACTAAGTGGGTTCATGTGGCTGAAGTTTGTCTTGATTGGTTAGAATTAAACACATTCTTTTAAATCAAACAAATGTTCTTTTCCAGCAACATAGTCTCCTTTGATTGTTGGTTCTGTCACTGGATTTAATGACCAGATGGACGAGTTGAAGCTTGTGGGAATTTAGAGCCTGAATAGGGCTTTCTCACTCTTTAAATGGGAGGGTGACTTCATGTAGGGATTTAATGTTGGTAGTGGAAGGTTGAAAAATTGTTTTCAACTCTTGGCAGGCTGAAGCCGAAGATCTGTAGAAGAGTATCGTAAACTGCACCTGTGTCAAAAATACCATTATTAATGCACTGTCCTTCCAAGTCCTGGGTTGCAGCATTGCCTGAAGTTTGATGCGGAATCATCACTGCTGTTTCCTTTTCAAAGAGAGAGTATTTGTGTTATAATTCAGTCACAAAGGTGTGCCTCAGTACCACCTTGCAGCACTAACATATGATACTAGAGTCCATGCCTTCGCTGAGACTCTTGTGTGTCCTCCAGGATACAGTAGGGCAGGGGTCTGCAACCTTTAAGACAAAAAGAGCCACTTGGACCCGTTTCCGAAGAAAAAAAAACTGGGAGCCGCAAAACTCATCATTATAAAAATAACTTTTTTGTCACTTTTTTATTATTTCTTTGTTTGACCCCTCAGAATTACTCCTCATAGAAATAAACGTTAAATTAACAAGTTACCTTTTTTTGTGTGTGTGTTCTTCACTCCCCTTCTAAACAGTGACCAGCGTACATGCCCCCTTTCAAGGCAGTGACCAGCGTACATGCCCCTTACAATGTAGCGGGCGGACGGGAAGGTGACGTCGGGACGGTGCGTGACTAACGCACGCACTACCCCCATGCAACGTCACAGCCAGTACAGCGCCCGCCACAGTGGGGAGTGTCGGGGCGCACAATGCGCCTCCTCCCCTCGCTAGTATCTTCCCCGGAGCCGCGGCAAAGGCGTAAAAGAGCCACATGCGGCTGCAGGGCCGCGGGTTGCAGACCCCTGCAGTAGGGGGTTATTCCACTTTATGTTGCAGAATTTCATGTGGTGGTGCAGAGGAAGAATACTGATGCATGATAACTTGTAGACAGTTTGCAACCTGATTTTATTGTAAGAGAGAGAATCTGCAGAAGATATAATAGGCACAGACAGTCCTGGGGCAAGGAGAAGAAAAAAGGAAACACAGCCACATGGGTGAGGATTCAGATCCTATGTTGTGGGTAGGGTTGCGTCTCAGGTCTTGAAGCCTGCTGCCTGAAAATAATGTATTGGTTGTAGAGCTGAGCAGCAGTACTATACAAATTCTCATGCACACACAAAAACTATGAATTTTCGTTTTGGTTTTCTCAAGCAATATATTGGAGCGAGATACAAATATCCTAGAGAAGAGAAGACACTTTCCACATGCAGGAAGGTTTCTTTGGTTGGATACTAAAAGAACAAATGGCCTTTTTGTTGCTTTTGTTTCTGCTATAGTTGTGCTCCAACTTGCAGTATGTGTGCTTTGGATTTATTATCCTAATTCTGTATATAGAAAGTGGTACAGTTAAAGGCATGTCAAGGGAGGTAGTATTTTTTGCTAAAATACTCAGTTCAATTTTGATGCAATAATTTTATCAAGTTGACACTAGTCCATGAAAGTTTATGCTGCAATCATATTTCTTGGGGGTTTTTTTTGCTGTGAGAGACTAACATGGTTACCCCTCTGCTAATATGTACCTGATTATGATGCCAAGTTAAGCCAGGAGCAATCAGTTTGTCTTGAAACGGCCACATGCGGCTTGTGAACATCAAATGGTTAACCAAGATTTAAACTGGCATGATGTGTGTTAGGCCTACATATTCCCCATTTGCAATTTGATTTATGTCGGTTGTCATGCGCATTTTAATAGTATCATAATGGGATAAAATACTCTTATTTAATAAACAGCACACTTAGATTTCCAAATCTAAAAATGAGTAAATGTGTTCATTCACTAGAATTCCCCTTTGTGCCCCCAAAGCATTGAGACAGCTATGAAGCTCATGTAACTTTCATTTTATTTACTTATTATTGCATTTCCCCCCTTTCCTCCAAGAAGCTCAAGGTGCCACATATAGTTCTCCCTTTCCACATTTTATCCTCACAGCAGCCCTGTGAGGTAGGTTTGGCTGAGTGATTGACTGTCCCAGGGTCACCCAGTGAGCCTCATGGCTATTGTATCACACTAGGATTTGCCACCACTGCGACTTAGCAAGAACTTTAAAGACAAAGGCAGGTTTTTTTTAAAAAAATAATCTGTGTTTGCATGTGCATTCTAAACATTTTCCTTTTATTAAATTAGAATAATTCTGACTGTTAAATACTAATGTAATGTTTGCAAGGGACGCGGGTGGCGCTGTGGGTAAAAGCCTCAGCGCCTAGGGCTTGCCGATCGAAAGGTCGGCGGTTCGAATCCCTGCGGCGGGGTGCGCTCCCGTTGCTCGGTCCCAGCGCCTGCCAACCTAGCAGTTCGAAAGCACCTCCGGGTGCAAGTAGATAAATAGGGACCGCTTACTAGCGGGAAGGTAAACGGCGTTTCCGTGTGCGGCTCTGGCTCGCCAGAGCAGCGATGTCACACTGGCCACGTGACCCGGAAGTGTCTCCGGACAGCGCACAACCCTAGAGTCTGTCAAGACTGGCCCGTACGGGCAGGGGTACCTTTACCTTTAATGTTTGCAACCGCATGTCTGCACAAAATGTAAAAATGTGCATTTTCCTAGCCTTTTATTTCGTGCAATCCAATTCAAGCACTGAATTATTTTTCTGCATATGTAGTTTCGGTATGCAACACTTGCTAAATATTGCTGGTCTGTGTGAACTGATTTTTTTTTCTTCTTAAAGAAACTCTAAACAATCAACTATCCCTTTTGTATTCATGCTTTGTGGGGAGGAGGTGGGGCGGATTGACAGGAGCTCTCTATAAATGAGCTTCATTTGGATTGGCTTAACTCAAGTAATCATGACGCTGCTGCGCTGTGTTTCAGTAACCACCCTCAACAGAGTGTCCTGTTAAGAGGAGGCATGTTTTCACCTTGAGTAGAAACTCTTGGTTGATGCTTATGAGTGTTGCCTTGTTTTGCAGCTCTCTCGGGAGTTTTATCTGGAGCTCGCTCTGTAAGTTGTAGACCAGTTCACTTTGCTTGAGATCTCTGCTCCTGAGGTGTGAATATGATAGGGTATCTATTTTAGACATAAGGAATGCATTTGTGACTAGCAAGGCAGTTACTTGAAGAATTAACTTTGCTTCTCTTTGAAACAGCTTCAGAGCATTGAGTAAGTTTTTAATAATGGGGTTTCCCCCCTCTTGATAAACTTTTATAGAATTTTTAAAAATCGTACACCTTCTGTGGAAGTAGAAAAGAATGAGAGGCCGTTCTATGTCAGTTTTCTGATTCATTATGGGGTAAAAAGTACTTTATAGCATCTATTTTCAAGAAATAAATTGAGCTGAAAGGAGGCAGATAAGATCTTCTGTTTGGTTGAAAACTACCTTAACCTCAAACATCCCTGTCTTATTATTGGAAGTAAACTTTACTCTAGCTGAATACAAATATGTGTAGTATGTATCTGAAATATATAGTCTATAGTATGTGTAGTAAATGTGTTTGTACAGTAAATGAAATGGGTTTTATTCAGGGAAGATAGTTTTTACTGCCAGGTTTTTCCTAATAAATGATAGTCTTTCTGTAGCTGAAGGTAACAGACGCCAGCATGAGTTTTTGAAATGCAACATACCAGTGCTTGTCGTGCAAGATGGCTTGCAATTAAGCAAGCTATATAAGGATGTGCAGGGAAAGTTGGAATTGGTTGGTGAAGTAACCCTTTTATATAACTGATATTTATTGGGCATTATTTCCTTCCTGGAGTATAAATCTTTCATCCTCCTTGGTCTTCTTGCAAGCTTTGTGCATGTAATTTTAGAACCATGTAGGGATGTAATTTGCCTAGAACTATTTTAATTATCCGGCCTGCCGTAACAGGGTCTGTTAAATTTTAAATACTTATATGACTTTAACCTGTGGGAGGGAAAAAGCCATCTTATCCAACTTGTCTGTGCCTGGCATTGCAAGCCAGATTTGATATTTTATTAAGCATTGTAGAATTAACTATGTTATGTAAGAGGGGTGTGTGTATATGTGTGTGTGTACACCCCCAAACAAACAAAAAGAATTGCTTGCAAGTTGCTATGAAATAATCTGTTGTTGTAAACTAAACCCCCAAACCCATGTTAATATCAATTAGAAACAAGCTTTGTCTTTGTGGCTCCATTTGATTGTTTTATAGGAAGCTCTGTATGGTTGTGGTTAGTAGTACAATCCTTCTGGGCTTCCTATTTTGAAGGGGAGGATGTGTGCAAATTTTGTAACATTTGCCTCTTTGCTTTTAAGCAGCAAAAATGTTTTTCTATGGGTTTCTACATACCAATTTTAGATGGATTCCCATGGGTAAGGTGAGGTCCATAATTAAGGAAAACAAATATTTGCTGGTTGGCAAATATTCCTCTGTCACTAGTCCATAATAGTCCATAATTCCTCTGTCACTAGTCCATAATAAACGCCCAAGTGATCTGTTGCCGCTTAGGTTTACATGGGGTAAAGTTCAGAGTTCTTTCAGGGCAAGTGCCTTCTGACCTATATTGTACGGGTTGAGTTGCATCTGAGTCTTTCTTAAATGCTGGCAAAGTACTGGCAGTAATTAATCTGCCACATGTAAACAAGCTCCGTAAGTCAGCAGGGTTTGCCCTGGATTCCATCACAGAGGAAACCTAAGGATAACCCATTAGAATTCCCTTTAAAGTTCCTTATTTCCATTTGTGTACACTATTCTGCTGTTGGCTGGGAATAAATTGCAGTTTCCTTGGAGTTTGAACTTGGCTCTGCAAGTGTCCTGCTTGACCCCTCACCTTTGTTTTCTGTGATAGCCTTCCCCTTGGTTATACTGTTTGGCTGGGTAGAAGGGTATAAAGTGTTTTTACAAGTCTCTGCTACAAATCTGCTTTTTGGGATTGGGCGTTTCACTGTATAATAAAGGGCCTACTCTATTTGGCTTCTGTTTGTAAAACCATCAAGGCTTGGCACTTGTTCAATATTTTCTGATTTTGGAGATTATTATTTATTTGAGTAGTGTTTTGAGTAGAGCGCTTTACAAAATATTAGCTTAGTCTCTACCCAAAGATTTCTAATCTAACACAAACAGAAAGCAAACAGATTAGTTTGAACGGTATACAGAGCAAGCCGTTGCAATTGATGGAAACTCATCCTTTCTTTAATTCGGTAAATCTGCAAACTGGGGGGTGTTAAATCTGGACTAGGAGGTGGGATGGAATGACGGCACCAGCCCAAGACTACCCTTTTCATTGACCTGCAAAGCAATATATTGGCTGAAAAAAACCTGCAAAGTATTTCCATAAAACCCAATTAAGTTTTCTATTTCATAAACTCTATTGAGGAACTCTGTTATTCAGTAGGCAAAGAGATTTTGAGTCCTATAGGTAATACCACTTGTGCCTTTGAATGAGTGTGAAGAATAGTCCCCCTGAAAAAAGATTTCACACAGTCTTTCAAATAATTTATGTAGTGTCATAATGAGATGTTGTTGATGTTAAGTTGGTATTTAAAGTCAAGAAATTTGGGACATTTATTATAGTTTACTCTCAAGGCTTCTGTCTTTTGTGAAGATATGCCTGGAACAACAACAACAGCAGCAGCAACAAATAAATATTTTATAGCATGATCATAGTGCATTTTTAAGTAACAAGAGAGATCCCTGGAGTGAAAAGCTTTCAGTAAGAAATTTGAAGTGATAGATAACATTTGGAATCGGGTGGAGGAGAGGGTAAATGTGCTGAAGACTTTATGGATAACGTGGGCACTTAGAATGGGTTTGAAAGATGACAGACGGCATCATTTAGAAATTCAAGAAAGCCATTCTAGCCAAAAGGGGCAACAAGGGTGAAACTGTGGGCATCTAAGGATGTTTGGAGACCTTCAGATGGCTGAGGGTGGTGGAGGTGGAGGAGAAAAGGAAATTGTTTTGGGATGGGGGAAAATGATATTTAGTTATTGTAATAAATCAGGGTCTAAGACTAGGATACAAGAGCAAAAAGAATGGGATTAGGGGCATAGCTATGGAGGTTTTTGAAGCCAAGAATGAGGAGTTTATGCTGGGTTTGGAGCAGACATGGGCCTGCTGAAGGCGTATCATGCGATCAGTACAATGAGCTAAATGGTTTTGGTGGCAAAGTTCTGGATAGAAGTGAAGAGGTTGAAGTGTGACAGTAGAAGACAAGATGAGAAGTTACTAGTGTGAGAACTAGAGTTTTTGTTGGGGGGACAAAGAGAAAAGGGTTTATTTTTGCCTTTGTTGTAAAGTGGCATGTTATGGTGCTGAGCTGAATGTGAATGCCAAAGGAGAGGGATGATAGTGGATAGTGATGCGGTTGGTGGTTATAGAAAATATATGAGGAGTGGAGGTCTTGGGAGGAAAGACGATGGAGGTTAATTCTCAACCCTCACTGTGTTTGACACCGTGATTAAATATTAAGCAGAAATAACAGACAGGTAGACAGAGTTCTGAGATAGAGGAGGGAGTTCTGATGTGGAGGTAGGTGTCATAAGAACATAGGTCTGGAGTGCTTATTTCAGACCAATGGCCATATTCTCATCTGGACAACTTTCCAGGAGCCACATGGCATTGGTGGGTGGCACCAAAGCCAAAAAGTGTAAATTTTAGCATTGTACCATAGGTTAGTCTCTACCCACCATCTGGGCAACCAAGAAACACTGCCAAAATTCAAGGACACATTTCAGCCAGGCAAAAACACTTAAGGGGTGTGCGAAGCAGGGCTGGTATGGGAAAATGGGTGTGGCTGAGAAAGGGGAGTGGCCTATGTAGAGTCCTGAGGGTCAGACGGAGAGTGTGGAGGGTCACATTTGCTCCCTCCCACCTGAGGTTCCCCACCCCTGATATAGTTGATATTGAAAGTTTTGGTATGTGATGAGGTCACTAAGGGAGAGTATATGCGGAGGTCACAACAGACCATGATGGAGAGGGGGAAAGCAAAGGAAGAGCTTCCCTTCCCTGTGGAAAAGTTGAATGAGCAATTGCGTCAACAGGAAGAGAAGCAGCTGAGGGGAGTCATGGAAACCTAGGGCATGAAGTGAGTCATGCAGGAGAGAACCATCAGTTGTTCCATAGGCTGCAGAGATAGTTGCCAGTGAGGAGATCATCAGTGAAGGGCTGATCTACTGGTATGCTGAGGGCAGAAGTCAGATGTTATGGGGTCAAGAGAAGCTGTAGTAGAGAGAGTTGACAGTAGGTGTAAGTGATGCATCCCAGGAGTTTAGAGATAAAGAACACAAGAGAAGTTGAGCAGTAGCTGTAGAGGCAGGTTGGGTCAAGGGGGTGTCCTTTTTGGAGAGGGTGGAAAGTGTTAGTGTGTCTAAATGCAGAAGGGAAGGAATGTGCTGATGAGATGGGGGGAGGCAGAGAAAAGTGGTATATTTATTTTATTAAATTTGTATACTGCCCTTCATCCGAAGATCTCAGGTCAGTTCACAGTGTATTTGATTGAGGAGGAATAATGGGAGGAGGTAGATAGAATCAAAGGGGAAGATAACAGCAGAATAATGAACTAGATGGGAGGAAAGAGAAGAGGGTTCAGGGAGGTGTGGACTTCAAGGAAAGAGAGTTAGAAAGGGGGTTATTTTATTTTTATCAGGCAAACCCTTCAATGTGGAGGGAGGGAATGAAGAGGGGTTCCTAGTAGGACTTCAAAGGATGGAAGAGGTGCTGGAGATTCCTAGAGTTGGTGTGGATCATAGTATTCTTGATGAGTCATATGCCAAGCAGAAAGGAGGCGATGACTTTTACAATGGACAAAACTGCTCAGCTGTTTGATTCTCTCCCAGAGGCATTCAGCTGCATGAGGGCAGGAGCACTGGACCTGAAGAGAGGCAAGAGGGCTGAGGATTACTTCGTTAGTGGAGAAGTACAAATGAGCCAAGAGAGGGGAAACAGGCACAAGTTGGGTGAGTGAGTGAAAATTGCAGATTCTGAGGAGCCGATAGAAGAGAGCGAGGGCTAGATCTGAGAGGGCTCTGAATGAACAGACTGCAGGCTGGGGGGAAAGTAAGGATGGAAATGTGGTTTGGGAAGAGACTGTACGGTGTTAAGGGTGCTGTGGTTAGACCAAGAATTCCACAGCTGAGGGATAGACTGAGAACTGTTCTTGGTGATGACAAAGTAGCATTTTTAATGTGAAAACGTCCCAGAAAGAGACTGTAAGTGGAAACTCAAATGCTTTGGTTTTGAAGTGTCGTGGCTTTAGTGGCTGACCACAAACTCAAATGTTAGAAAACCTCATAGAAGTGAAAAAATATGTCTACTTATCACAGTGCTGGCATCTGTTACAGTAATGCAAACACCAGATATTGTTTGCCAAATACATGCTGATTAGCTGCAAAGCCTCACCTTGTGTTTCAGTTGTGTAGAATATTTTGCCTCTTCTGAATTTTGGGTTGCCTTTGTTTTGAATATAATTCCTGGAGGTCCCCCTCCCCCCCCGCAATAGTTGCCAAATTGTTTGTCAAGTTCTGTCAATCATAACTGTCAAGCACAGAATAATTATGGCTTTTATGTTTTTGATTTAAAAGTGAAATCAAATTTGATTTTTAGCAGGGTCTTATTATATTGTTGCCTTATTGAAAGCACCCGTGCTGCTTCCTAAAACTACTGCAACAATATAAACCATCTAGCCATTTGGTCATTAGGTGAATGGTCACTTATTAGATACTGTCCTCGCTTGGGAGCTGCAGCTGTAAGCTATGAATGAATAACAGTTTTCAGTGAAACTGTGAGCACACACTTGTGTAATGAAGATGATAATTTGTTCCGTAAGCTTTTCCATTAAGGCAAATTCCCCTTGATACATACCATTGATTCATGTCAGATAAACTTCCATTCACAACTCCAGGAGCGTGTTCTCTGTGACATGGAAGTGAATTGTGTATGATCCAGCACTTTGCGTGAATGCAAGGCACTGTCAGTGGTGTAAACTTAGGCCGACAAAAGCCCAATAGGTTTTTAAAAAGGAGGATCAGGGGTGTGCGCCCTAGGCATGTTTTGTGACTGCCACAGGTCCAATTGCGACCACGTGGAGATCTCTGAATGCCAGGTTGGTGGCTGACGTCTGCATTTGGCTGGCCCCTCTAGCTTTCTTAAGCAGGTAAGCAGAAGGGCTTATTTATTGCATTTATATCTCACCTTTTTCTCCAAGGAGTAAATGGTTCACCTCCATTAATCCCTACAGCGACCCTGTGAGGTAGATTAAGAGGCTGTGACTGGCTCAAGGTCACCCAGTGAACTTCATGACAGAGTAGGGTTTTGAACCCTGATTTCCCAGGTCCTAGTCCAACACTCTTAACAATACAACACTGCCTTTCTAGAGTCCTTGTGCTATGAGGCAGCTATATAAATTAAGTAGGTAAATAAATATGGAGCAAGCCAATTGTCACTTAGAGAAGAATCTGAAATATTTTCCTTGAAGCTTGAATTTGTTTTATTCTAGATTGTTTTATTATTTGATGTTTTAATGTGCTGTAAACCACTTTGAGGTTTTTTTCTTTAAAATATAAATTGGCATAGAAAGGAAATCAACAACAATAATAAAATCCACTGGAGAAAAATTGGCACCTAGACATTTTTTGTGTGGTGACCATAACCCAGGTTTACGGTGCCATTTGGTGATTAGCTTATATATCTGAGTTTCTAACACTGAATGTGTACCTCCACATGAATCCTTTTGCCACCTCAAACCATACATTCACACCCCCAGGAGAGCGTTTGTGCATATTTTTGTAATTAATTGGTGTGTGCCCATTTACGTACTTGTCAGCCTTTTGCACTCAAAAGAAAGTATTGGGTTGGTCTTAAATTGATGCCACCTCATCCTGGATGTATGATTTGTGATAGGCCCAAGTTTACTGTGACTATGTGAGGTGCACACCCCAGTTCCTAATTCTTTTTGACATACTAGAGCTATGCAGTATTTTGCTTCCAAAGCATTGGACCAGGCACAATTCACTCCTCTCTCTCTCTCTCTCTCTTGGAGGTGAGGATATGTAATTTGGGTGGCTTAATGATTATTTTGTGGAGCACACCTCAGTTCCTAATTCCTTTCTACATATTTTAACTATAGTATAATATATTAGTTCGCATTATTGAAACATACCATAAATTTGACATAAGTTGTATGGATGTAGGTACCATGGTTCATGAGACCAGTTCTGTAGGTCAGCAGCTATTTTGGAAAATGGCTCTCACAGACTTTTGCCAACCTGCAGGTGATGTCATCTCAATAGTTTTCATTGCAAACGATGTCTGCTGTGCCCTCCAAGTAGATATTGCTGTCAGTAATGATTTCCCCATAGAATTCAATTACAAGGACAACAGGAACACAGCAAAGTGTTTCACTTGAACTACCTTGAACCAGTTTCATTTGGGCTCCTCATATTTGCTTACGATTTGATCTTGTTGGTGACTTTATCTCTGTCATACATCTCTTAATTCATTCTAATCCGAATCCTTGAACAGTTCCTTCTCTTGTGGATGATGGAAAAGCTGATGTTCAAGGACAGGAGCATTGTGCTCTCAATTTTTAAACTATGAATCCAGCAGTGAAATTTAGACTACGTAGCAATATTGCAGGGAAGGAAAGGTTGTGGGTTGAGAGAAATGGAAGAGATTGCCATTATCATACTTACTGTGACTGAGCCAGTTGTAAAGAAGAGCTGCATCAGTAGATAACTTGCATAAATTGCAGATGTCCCTATCAATGCAACTACAGGAAAAATATGAGTCATTGAATCAAAGTCTCTTGTAATAGAGTATACCTAAGGGCACTCCAGATTCCCTTAAAAGATATTGAGAAGTTAATGCTGTTAGAGCAGTATGTGGTTATAAATATGCTACTTGTAGGTTGACTCAGTAGGAGTTCCCTTAGCCTCTGGACTAACCCAACACATATCTTCTAAAATCAAGCAAGCAGGATGATACCATTGCATGTTGAGAAATTTTTAATTGAGTAGTTATCTTCAATTTGTTGTAAGCAATTTCAGTTCTTAGCAGGAATTCTCTAAATATATCTTACTCAGGATTATTAAAGTAGATCTTATGTAATGTAAGGTAAACGTTTTGACCTCAGAGCAAAAACTTCATTTTTGTGCCATCATGACACAGGGTTGCTCTGAAGTATGTTTTGTTGTTGTTTAGTCGTTTAGTCGTGTCCGACTCTTCGTGACCCCATGGACCAGAGCATGCCAGGCACTTCTGTCTTCCACTGTCTCCTGCAGTTTGGTCAGACTCATGTTTGTAGCTTTGAGAACACTGTCCAACCATCTCGTCCTCTGTTGTCCCCTTCTCCCTGTGCCCTCCATCTTTCCCAACATCAGGGTCTTTTCCAGGGAGTCTTCTCTTCTCATGAGGTGGCCAAAGTATTGGAGCCTCAGCTTCACGATTTGTCTTTCCAGTGAGCACTCAGGGCTGATTTCTTTAAGAATGGATGCGTTTGATCTTCTTGCAGTCCATGGGACTCTTAAGAGTCTCCTCCAGGACCATAATTCAAAAGCATCAATTCTTCGGCGATCAGCCTTCTTTATGGTCCAGAAGTATGTTTACCTCTTGTATAAATCAAAGGATACATTTTAATTGTTGCTTAGCACTCATTATACCTTTGGTCTCTTTTTTTCTTCGTTACATTACATGGTTCATCTTTGTGGCCCATACTGGAATTGAGCAAGTGGATTTCGGGTTATGGAAATGGGTCTTGCTGTGGATGCTTCCCTAGAAGGTGGGGTTGTTTACTGTACAGGCAGCTTACTCACTGGGAAATAGAAAAAGAATGTGCTCTGTCCATCAGTGTTCTGAAATTGAGAGCAGTAAACAATGCAGAGACGTACAGTTAACTGCAGGCAATTCCACCAGCAGATTATTACAGTAGATCAAAGTGAATACTATACACCACAGTGCAGGGAAGTGATAGCGATTGATTGACGTATCATCCTGAGGGAAGTGACTTTGTGACATCTGGTTGACCCATTCCGGTTCTTTTTTGTTAAGTCATCCTGGGGTGAAGTCTGTGCGTTAGGAAGGATGTTTCTTCAGTGCTTGTGTGTGCAACAGTGTTGTAATTTAACAAGCCTTCCTTTAACGTGCCTAAATCCTGTCATTTGATCTGAATCCCAAGTACATTCTGTAGACATAAGAATTCTAGAATATAACCACCATGGAGTAGTGGTTAGGGAACAATAGGGCTAAGATGTGGGAGATCAAGGTTCAAGTTCACACTTGGCAATGAGCCCCTCTCTGTGTCCATCCTTTTCTCACAGAGCTGTTGGAGGAAGGGGGGTGGGATATAAATTAAGTAAACACATTTATAAATATGTCATCCATACCCAAGCATCCATTGTGCCTACTGAATGTGTTTCTTTTCTATCTCTCCATTGGGTTGAACATATGTCTCCTGCGCTTGCATTACTGAGTAAAGATCAGCTGACTACTTAGCAAATCTTCTAACACTCTGGGTAACTTTGTCCCCAGCAGCTGAATACCATATTTTTTGCTCTATAAGACTCACCTTTTCCCTCCTAAAAAGTAAAAGGAAATGTGTGTGCGTCTTACGGAGCGAATGCAGGCTGCACAGCTATCCCAGAAGCCCCAGCAAGAGGGATTGCTGCTTTCACTGCACAGCGATCCCTCTTGCTGTTCTGGCTTCTGAGATTCAGAATATTTTTTTTCTTGTTTTCCTTCTCCAAAAACTAGGTGCGTCTTGTGGTCTGGTGTGTCTTATAGAGCGAAAAATACGGTACATGACAGACATGAAAGAAACAGTAAAAAGTCTCAGTCTTATGACTGTTGCTACTCACACCAAGGTATCCTGCGCCATGCAGTAGGAATGCATCGCTGTATCAATAATGTGCTTCAATAATTATGACTGCCCATATAGCCAGTGTTAGCAACTGAGATATGAAAGGCAGGAGCCAAATGGCACCTTAAACCTAGGGTATGGGCGCAACAATGGAATGTCTAGGCACGTTTTTTTTATAACAAGAATACAAGGCTGAAAATGAATGAACTGCAGCTAAAATATTATGTTCATTTTTTTACATGGTTTAGTCCTTCCCCTGCCCACTCCCCTAATATTTTCAGGAGGCTCTCTTCTCCATTCTTCTGAGAGTAGCTGGAAGTGGGGAGGCAGAAAAAGGTCCTCCTTTCCTTCCACTCTGCAGTTTTAATCTGAAATCTCAGGCGCAGTACTGCGCCCAGAGCTCAGAAACTGCTCGCACTAATGGAATTCCCTTTCGCAAAATGCACCTGGAACAATGCATATAGCATCTAATATGTCTGAGGCACATGACCTATGTACAACACTTAGCTTATGTGTACAAAACAGCACAGAAATAGGGTAAGGAGGCAAAGTTTGTGAAGTAAAGGTAAAACAGAACACTTCTCATCTTATGCAGTAGCCTGGTAGCTGTGTGTTGTATTCAGAAGGCAGTGGCATGAATTTTAACAACCACTCTTTCCATCTTTTCCACTTAAAAATACTAGAAACATTGTGTACCTTGATGTACAAATGGTGTTCCTCTGTTGCAGCTTAGGAGCTGCTCAGAATTCTTTGTGAGCATAAGAAGCTGTCTTATTCTGAGTCCAGCTAGCTTAGTACTGTTCATTGGGTGACAGTGGTGCTCCAGGACAAGAGATTATTATTATTATTAAATTTCTGTGGCGCTGTGGTCTAAACCACTGAGCCTTTTGGGCTTGCTGATCAGAAGGTCAGCGGTTCAAATCCCCACGACAGGGTGAGCTCCCGTTGCTCGGTCCCAGCTCCTGCCAACCTAGCAGTTCGAAAGCATGCCAGTGCAAGTAGATAATTAGGTACCAATGCGACAGGAAGGTGAACGGCGTTTCAATGCACTCTGGCACTCGTCACGGTCCTCTGTGCGCCAGTAGCGGTTTAGTCATGCTGGTCACATGACCCGGAAAACTGTCTGTGGATAAAACACTGGTTCCCTCGGCCTGAAACCCCATAGTTGCCTTTGACTGGTCTTAACCTTCTAGGGGTCCTTTACCTTTTTACCTTTTCTTCTTCTTAGAAGAAGAAGAGTTTGGATTTGATATCCGGCTTTATCACTTCCCTAAGGAGTCTCAAAGCGGCTAACAATCTCATTTCCCTTCCTCCCCCACAACAAACACTCTGTGAGGTGAGCGAGGCTG
The DNA here is from genome assembly GCF_964188315.1 of Podarcis muralis. Classification (NCBI taxonomy): domain Eukaryota; kingdom Metazoa; phylum Chordata; class Lepidosauria; order Squamata; family Lacertidae; genus Podarcis; species Podarcis muralis. Next base: position 48,937,400 of record NC_135667.1, read on the forward strand.
AGAGGCTTCAGAGACGTGTGACTAGCCCAAGGTCACCCAGCAGCTGCATGTGGAGGAGCGGGGAATTGAACCCGGTTCACCAGATTACAAGTCCACTACGCCACAATGGCTCTTTTACTGCCCTTCATTTGAGGATCACAGGGCAGTTTACAGTATGCGAACACAAAAATATACAACATAATAACAAATAAAACAATAACGTCTCCACAGTTTAAAAGGCCATAGATTGTTTAATTAGCCAAAAGCTTGGGAGAAAAGGGATGTTTTTGTCTGGTGCCCAAATATCTGTAATGTAGGCTCCAGGCGAGCCTCCCTGGGGAGAGTACATTCCACAAACAGAGAGCCACTGCAGAAAAGACAGGAACTTGTGTTGCCGCCCTTCAGACCTCTCATGGATACACAAAGAAGGGCCTCAGATGATTATCACAGGGTCTAGGACAGTTCATATGGGGAAAGGCAGTCATTGAGGTGTTGGCTCTGAGCTGGTCCAGGCTTTATAGGTCACAACCAGCATATTGAATTGGGCCTGGAAACTAAATGGCAGTCAGTGCAGTTGGGCCAAGAATAGTGTTGTGTTCAAGCCATCTTGCCCTGGTGAGCAAACTGGCTGCTTAATTCTGCACCAGCTGAAGTTTCCAAACTTTCAGAGGCAGCTGTCCACATATAACATGTTGCAACAATGCATTAATGTCTGTTTCAGTGCTTCTACCTTAGATACCAGGAATTTTAGCTAGGAGACTTTTGCATCACCATCATCAAGCTTTCATAGTTGCTTTACATAAGCATCTCAGAGCAATTTACAAATATAGTAAAATATGCAATGCCACTCATGACAAGCAAAGGAAAAAGCTGAGCACAGTAATCAAATCATAAAGCAATCATTCCAGCCCCTAACATAGGCCTTACCATAGCAGATGGCCAAAGTTAGATAGAGAGATGGAAAGATATCACCAACTGCTTCAAAGAAAAGTTTAACACTTGGGAGAAGAAAACATTGGTGCTGAGTGAGCTTCCCTGGGGAGACCATTCTGTGGATGGAGGCTGGTTCCTCATGATCACCCTCCAGACAACTGCCTGCCCCTCATTCTGACTTCAGGACATGGGCAGGCTTATATAAGGGCTGGGGAGGTATTGAGGTCCTGAGTCATCTAAGGCTTTATAGGTGAAGACTACCACATTGAATTAGGCTGGGAAACAAACTGGCAGTCCAGAACAGGTGTTATAGATTTGGACTGTGCTATCCCAGTTAATAAAGGATGCGGTTGGTGCTGTGGGTTAAATCACAGAGCCTAGGGCTTGCTGATCAGAATGTTGGCGGTTTGAATCCCCACGATGGGGTGAGCTCCCGTTGCTCGGTCCCTGCTCCTGCCAACCTAGCAGTTCGAAAGCATGTCAAAGTGCAAGTAGATAAATAGGTACCGCTCCGGCAGTAAGGTAAACGGCTTTTCTGTGTGCTGCTCTGGTTTGCCAGAAGCAGCTTAGTCATGCTGGCCACATGACCCGGAAGCTGTACGCCGGCTCCCTGGGCCAATAAAGCGAGATGAGCACCGCAACCCCAGAGTCGGTCACGACTGGACCTAATGGTCAGGGGTCCCTTTACCTTTACCTTTATCCCAGTTAATAATTTGACCACCGAATTTTGCATCAACTGCAGTTTCTGAACCATATTAAAAGGCGGACCTATATGTAACATTGCAGTAATCCAGCTGTGAGGTTACTTGGTCATAGAACTCTGAAGCTAGGCTATGCCCATCCATATTAGACCACCAACTGAAGCTGGTTGAAGGTGCTCCATGCCGTTTAGACCACTTGTGTCTCCATTGACAGTGATGGATCAAAGGGTTTATCTGTGCATCTGATCTTTCAGGGGAAATGCGACCCTAAAGTAGGCTGCATGCCACCTGTCCAGATCAAGGAACTGTTCTCTAACCATCTGTCTTGTCTGGATTGAGCCTCAGTTTTTGGCTGTCATCCAGTTCATTGCCACAACCAGACACCTGTTCAGCATGCACTCTGCTACACCTGCTGAAGATTAAAATGGAGCCGCGTGTCACCAGCTTACCGATGACAACACACTCAAAAAGTCTGGGTGATCTCACCCAGCAGTTTCATGTATATTTAAATAGCATGGGGGATAAGACTTGAACCCTGTGGAACGCCATACTGAAGGCTCCATAAGACCAGGCAAAAATCACCCAGGATCACCTTCTGAAGCTGGTTGCCTAAGTAGGAGCAGAGCAACCACGCCCCCTGTCCCTCTCCTGGCAAAGGTGGTCTCAGTGCTATAGCTTGAACCCTAGTTGAAATGGATCAGGATAGATAAAAATCAATGATTTTAAAAAATCAAAAATCAAATTTTTAAAAATAAAATTTGGAGGAAAAATCTTTCTTAAGTTAGTTTTCTATTTAAGTTACTGTACTTTTCCATGCCCCCGTGTATAAGATTCTGGGGGGACTAAAATTAAGAAACTGGGGGGGGGGAGGAGTTACCCAGAGTTGTTGAGCTTTTTTTGGGAGGGAATCACTCACTCACCTGGTCGCCAACACTCACAGTAGCACACGACACAGAAGCCGCCAGTAGCCACAACAGCAGCCAATCAACAGCAACGCTTGCCACCAATCAAATCCACCCTGAAATGGATCCAGAAATTTGGCATGTGTTCCAGTAGCCCACCCCCTTCACAACTGGAGGCTAGACTGATAGGAACAGTGCTTTTCTTTAGATGACCCTCGCCAAGGAAGCTTAGGAGGTCATCTTTTCCCTTACTTTACAGTTATGAGGTTTCAGAAGGTGAGGTATGATTCTGGTTTAATAGAAGTGGGAGATGGTTTTTGTACTTGGTTCATTTTTGAAATTGGGGGTTTCATGGTAACTGCATTTTTGTAAGCTGCTGTGGCACCCCATAGGCCATTTTGGCAGGGCTTAAATGCAAAAATATGCTTGCTGGTGCTTTGTGACTAGCATCTGGGGCTAGTCCCAGTTGTATTCCTCAGTCTGCCTGGTTTACAGCAATTGTGTTGGCCCAAGGGATATGGGGTGGGTACAGTGGTACCTTGGGTTACATACGCTTCAAGTTACATACGCTTCAGGTTACAGACTCCGCTAACCCAGAAATAGTGCTTCAGGTTAAGAACTTTGCTTCAGGATGAGAACAGAAATCGTGCTCTGGCGGCGCGGCGGCAGCAGGAGGCCCCATTAGCTAAAGTGGTGCTTCAGGTTAAGAACAGTTTCAGGTTAACTACGGACCTCCGGAACGAATTAAGTACTTAACCCGAGGTACCACTGTATAGTGGTGGGTCTTGCGTCCCTCATTTTTCCATGTGGAACTCTGTACACTCACAGTGGTGGCTTCTTCCCTGGAATTGTGGACACTTCTTCGCCTCTGCCACACACAATGTTCTCTTATCTGTTCTCTTCTGCTATGCTGTGTATCTGGGTTGTTGGTGCCTCCTATCTAACCATGGTGAAACTGTGTTATAGTGATGTGATGCTGCTTCATGCTTGCTGATTGAACGTAGCTACCTATATTGCATGAGCAGAAGGAGGCTTACTTGCATAAACAGAAGGAGGCCTAGCTTGTTCACGTGCCACATTGCTAACATAATCCTGTTCCCTGCCATCTGAAAAACTATTGTGCAAACAGCATTGCATATTTCTGCAAAGCTGTGTTCCACTGACTTGCTGTTTAGAGGTACCTCAAACCTTGGATATAATTTTTGCTTCGTTATTTGTATTTCTTCCTTATTTGCTGGAACCTTGGGTGTAATGCGTAGAAAAACAAGAAGAATAAGCTCTGCGTGCTCACTTTTGTCACACCAGATTCTAACCCAAGTTAAAAACACACACAGCTTTCAGATGTTGGGGCTTTGCTGAAGCTCCAAAAGAAAGGATCAGCTCCTGAGAAGAATGAAGGTTCTCTAGAACTTGTTGCTTCCTCTGCCCACATACCAATCTTTCTTCAAGGCTGGTTGCTTTTAGGGAATCAATAGGTGCTGAAGCATGTAAAACTCTATTTCTCTCTCTTTGATTGCTGTGTTCAGCAAAGAATAGTTGGGAAGTGATGTTCTTGTCATAGCTTCCATGACTTACTGCAAGACACCATATGGAGGCCTGACGTGGAAATTGTCTCTGAGAGGTTGAAGTGGTGCAGAGCATGGTGGTCAGGTTGTCAACCCAAACCCACAATAGTGAGTATATCTCCTGTGGACTTAAAATATTTTCAGTGATGTCTAGCTTGTTTTCAGGCACAGTTCAGGGTTTGACCTATTACCTGATCCCACACCATTTATTGTAAGAACCGCTTTTAAAAAAAAATTAAATGCTGCCTGTTAGGTACAATATTAATTGGAGAGCTTCCTCTGATCGTCCCCTGCTTTGCAAATTAGGCAGGTTGCTAACAAAGAGAAGGTACCTTTCTGTGCTCTCCACATGAATTTGGAGCATCTGTCTTTTAGGTGACAGGGAAAGTCCTTCATGCTTGCCCATGCTTCTGGTAGGCTGCTAGTTTTTATTGCTGCTTTGACTGTTGCTAGCTTGGTTTTGCATCTTGAGCGCTATGCTTTTTCCTGACAGCTCATATGTCTTTAGCACTGATTTGAATGCTGTTTTAGGCGTTATTATGAATTTTGTGAGCTGCCGAAATCCTGTAGCAGTAGCTGTGGAAAAGGGGTTATTAAAAGAAGAAGACATAAGTATGATAAAGTGCATTGACCCAAGATTTATGCGAACTTCTGTGGCACGCAACACTTTGAGACTTTCTAGATTGAATTAATTCTTCGAAGAAGGGTATGTCCTTTGCTTGGTTGAGGCCATGGTACTAATCTTTGTTTCTGATGCATTTATTTTTCTTCCTTATGGGGTTGCAAACTTGTGCCATATTCTTTTTTTAAAAGAAACTCCAGTTTCGCTCAGTTACAGCAAAAGCAGTTTTCTGCAGTTGGCAAGGATAGGGATTGTCACACTGTGGACTAGCTGGGCCTGAGAGAGATTGCGGCCAGGGGCCCCTTTTCTCTGAAAATAAAATAAATGATCACAAGGATTTGGCACAGTGTCAAATAGTTCACTTACTTATTTATGAGATTCTTATCCGTCCCTTCATGTTAAGGTCCCAGGGGCAGGTTACAACAATATAATCAAACAATTAGAATGGTGTATACAATTACAAAAACAATTAAACCAATTCCAACCGAAAAGAAGCAAAGTATAGGTTAAACAACACAGCAGAGGTTGCCTCCACGAAAAATGCTGTTAAAGATCATGGCATAAAGGGTTGCATTTCCAGCATATGGTGGAAGCTAGACAACAAGCTTAAGGATTTTAGTACCCCTTCACTAGGGCATTACGCTCCATGTGAAACAACCCATCAAGAAGAACAGAATGCAAAATGTGTGGCTTATATGAGTTCTTTCTGCTCTTTGTGTAATTATGAGCTGGCTACAAATGTCTAGCTTGCTGAGTTCGCCTCATGCAGGACAGTTGGTTCTCCCATATTTGGAAGTATATATTGGCTGCTGAGATGGGACGCGGGTGGCGCTGTGGGTAAAACCTCAGCGCCTAGGACTTGCTGATCGTCAGGTCGGCGGTTCGAATCCCCGCGGCGGGGTGTGCTCCTGTCGTTCGGTCCCAGCGCCTGCCAACCTAGCAGTTCGAAAGCACCTCCAGGTGCAAGTAGATAAATAGGGACCGCTTACCAGCGGGAAGGTAAACGGCGTTCCGTGTGCTGCGCTGGCTCGCCAGATGCAGCTTTGTCACGCTGGCTACGTGACCCGGAAGTGTCTGCGGACAGCGCTGGCTCCCGGCCTATAGAGTGAGATGAGCGCACAACCCTAGAGTCTGGCAAGACTGGCCTGTACGGGCAGGGGTACCTTTACCTTTACCTTTATTGGCTGCTGATATAAGCCCGGGCTGGATGATAGCTTACCCATCCAGCTTCAGCTCCAAATATTGATTGGCAGTCTCTCTTCATTGTTAAATTTGGTATGATTTTTGAGGAAAGCCCTTGGTACTTGGGAGAGGGATGCAAAAGAAGGTGTTTGCCATGTGACAGGCACAGCGTCACGTCAGCCAGCCATCCCAAGACAGTATCTTGTGCCTGCCTTGTCATACTGAAGGTGTACCACCTCATTGTGCACCCTTTACGCCAGCCTTTCTCAACCTTGGGTCTCTCAGTGTTGTTGGACTACAACTCCCATCATTCCTAGCCAGCAGGGCCAGTGGTCAGGGATGATGGGAGTTGTAGTTCAAGAACATCTGGGGCTCCAGCGTTGAGAAAGGCTGCTTTACACTTAACACTATTTTTAACAATGGTAACAGGGGAGCATGGCCATAGTATCTCTGAAGCAGGCATATATTCTTTTTGCCAACAAGTACTGCAATTGGGATACTGCAATGCCATATTCTTATTTCGTTCTTGGTCAATCTTTGCCAGTGGATTCAATTGGCTGCTCCTGTGGCAGAGCAACATCCTGTCCTTTCCCTTGCACACTGTACTGCAGGGTCAGTTCACCAGGCCTTTTCAGGACAGCAGCATCTGTCATCAGCTTTCTTTGCTTTTCTAAGGCTTGCCGCTGGGACTCTGTTTCAGTTCTCCTTTGTCACTGGACAGGCTGACACCATTTCCACTGAATGAGGACAAAACCTAGATGGAAGCTTTATCCATACTACCGGGGTGGATACACACACACACACACACACACACACACACACACACACTCTTTTGCAATTTTAGTGATCCCAGGTGTCAGTCTTTAAAAGTAACCGAAATGTCAATATAATATAAACATGCTTCATTTTATACTTCATTCTTAAAGCTTAATTTATGACTCTGTCAAACATGCCTCTATCATTCAGTGCGTGAGCGAGAGAAGCATTTATTTTATTTTAAAGCATTGATTATTAGGAACATAGGTAGTTGAGCGTGGGCGTGCAGACTAGCAGGGTGAATTGCTTGCCTGGCATGAAGATTGCGCATGTTGCCCATCACCAAGTAGCAAGGGAGATGCTGGGGCAAAGTCAGAACTTGGGGACACATTCACACCAATGATAAGGGTAAAGGTCCTGGAAGCCAAATTTAGGTTGCTAGGTAGAATGCTGAAAGCCAGAACCTCCAAGGTATGCATGGATGAGACAGTGGTGCTGGGAGGAGGAGTTTGGCTTTATTAGTCACTGGGGAACATTCTGGGGCAAGACAGGCCTGTACAAAAGAGATAGGCTCCACTTGAACTGGGCTGGGAGCAGACTGTTGGCATTTAAAATAAAAAAGGTGGCATAGCAATATTTAAACTGATTTGCAGTGAAAGGCAATGGGACCTGAGGGATGAAGATGATAAATGGGTGAATATTTACCGTATTTTTCGCTCTATAGGATGCACTTTCCCCCCTCCAAAAATGAAGGGGAAATATGTGTGCGTCCTATGGGGCGAATACAGGCTTTCGCTGAAGCCTGGAGAGCGAGAGGGGTCGGTGCGCACCGACCCCTCTTGCTCTCCAGGCTTCGGGCAGCTATCCGCAAGCCTTCGGAGCCTGGCGGGAGTTGGCTTCTTTGTTCTTTATGGCTGGGGAGGGAAATAATTCCCCCCCTTTATTTCCCCCCCTAAAAACTAGGTGCACCCTAGGGTCCGGTGCACCCTGTGGAGTGAAAAATACGGTAAATGGGGTGGCAGCGAACTCAGCACTGTGAGTGCCGGGGCGCAGGACAGCAATTCAGAGAAGCCAGAGCACCGCAAATCAAAATGCAAGCGTCAAAGATACTTCAAGAGAGAGACTCTGTGCAAGTGTTTATATGCTAATGCTAGAAGCTCCCAAGCCAAGATGGGTGAACTGTAGTGCTTGGTTTTAAAGGGTGGCATCGATATAGTTGGTATTACAGAAGCCTGGTGGAGCAGAGAGAACCAGTGGGAGACTGTTATCTCTGGATGTAAACTCTACAGGAAGGGCAGAGAAGGACGTGTTGCTCTGTACATCCTCATCCTCAGGAGAGGTTTTTCGGGGAGTGTTGAAAGACAGTAGGAAAGTCAGTGTATGTGAGCTTTTCTCTGGATCCAACACAATATCTTTTCAACAGCTTTTTCAGTTGTGCTTTGACTGATTGTGACCAGGTATTCTTGCTTTAAAAAACAAATCAAAACAAAATAAAATCATGAGTTCATTGGTCGACTGGTGCAAGGATTGCTCTTTAAATGTTCTTGGAAGCATTTCATATGCTGTACTTCCTGGTATGCCCCACAGAGAAACTTACGGTCCTCAAATAAAAACATCTTGAAGGTCCCAGGCCACAGAGAAGTTAGGCTGGCCTCAACCAGAGCAGGGCTTTTTCGGCTGTGGCTCCGATCTGGTGGAACACTCTGTCACAAGAGACCAGGGCCCTGCGGGACTTGACATCTTTCCGCAGGGCCTGCAAGACAGAGCTGTTCCACCAGGCCTTTGGCAAGGGCACAGCCTGACTCCCTCCTTCGGCAATCTTCGCGGAGCTCTGGCCCAATGGCTGCCAGTGGCTTGAATTAATTAATTTTATAATGAATGATTTTAGAATGTTGTTTATGCTGTACTTTTGTACTGTTTTATTGTTGTTAGCCGCCCTGAGCCCGGCTAAGGCTGGGGAGGGCGGGATATAAATAAAATTTATTATTATTATTATTATTATTATTATTATTATTATTATTATTATTATTATTGAAAGTATCTCAGTAACCAACAGGCAGAAGGACTGTGGTCTACTTTCTGCCACCCTTGATTCTGAGTTACTTTTAAACTGACTCTGATAGTCTTGTGTGCATTTATCGTTGTGAGTGTTACATATGTCATTCCGCAATATCATCAGTTGATTATAACCACATGTAAATCTGTCATGTTTTATCCTCAAAAAATTATCTTTTACAGGAGAGGTCATCGCAGCTTTAACACTACTGAAGCAAAATATGGAATGGGTTTCACTGGTGACTGAATCCAGCCAAACAAACAGTATTGACAGTAGCTTGAAAATCACCAGTTAGCAGTTTCTTCACGCTCCAACACTGCACAGCACTTTCCAGAGAGAACTCATTGTGTGCAAGAAATCTGCTTTACAAATCTGTCCTGGTACCCTACAGCTTTGTCTGGTTAAACCCTTACAGAAGGCGAAAGAGAACCCGGAGAAACATGGAGGAATACCTGTGGATGGTTATTGTCGGTTTTATAATTGCTTTTATTTTGGCATTCTCGGTTGGGGCAAATGATGTTGCCAATTCTTTTGGTACTGCCGTAGGCTCTGGTGTGGTTACTTTGCGCCAGGCCTGCATTCTTGCTTCAATTTTTGAAACGACTGGCTCAGTGTTACTAGGAGCAAAAGTAGGCGAAACGATCCGTAAAGGTATCATTGATGTGAACCTGTACAACAGCACTGTGGAGCTACTGATGGCAGGAGAAGTCAGCGCAATGGTTGGTGAGTAACTTTCGTTTTATATTCAATGTCAGTTCCTTCAAGCAGTTTTGTGCTTTTCCAGTCCTGCTAAGAAATGTGACCAAAGCCTTTTGACAAACAGTAATACAGTGGTGCCTCGCAAGACGAAAAGAATCCGTTCCGCGATTCTCTTCGTCTAGCGTTTTTTTCGTCTTGCGAAGCAACCCTATTAGCGGCTAAGCGGATTAGCGCTATTAGCGGCTTAGCGGCTATTAAAGGATTAGCGGCTAAGCTGCTAAAAGGCTATTAGCGGCTTAGCGGCTTAGAAAAAGGGGGGGGGGGAAGCGGAAAATTTTTTGCAAGACTAGCAAGACGTTTCGTCTTGCGAAGCAAGCCCATAGGGAAAATCGTCTTGCGAAGCAACTCAGAAACGGAAAACCCTTTCGTCTAGCGGGTTTTCCATCTTGCGAGGCATTCGTCTTGCGGGGCACCACTGTACAGCAGCTTGTGTCTTGGACACTAACATTTCTGAATGTGCAAATTTGCTTTTTGCTACTGTTAGGAACTGCCAGGGTTGATGTAGAATCTACCCTATATAGATGTTTCACTGCTGAACTCTCAACCGTGCTTAAGAATCTGGGACCTGGTGATCCCTCTCACCCCCTGTACAAATTCCACCAGCTCCCCCCCTCCCCATTGGTACCACAAATGACTGAAGATTATTCTAACCAGGTTCATCTTAAACAGAATATCATACGAGGGTTTAGAGATAACTAAAAGAATCTGGTTAGCATTGGCTACAGATAAAATCAGTGCTGTCATGGTGAGAGGGAACTTTCATGCCCTTTGCTTCTTCTTTATTAACCAAGTTTAAAGGATTGGGGATGCTAACATCTGCTTCAGTTCTTAGCAAGGCTGCTACCCTTTTATTACTTCAGTAGAAATATACCATGTGCATTGTACTGCATATAACACCAAACTATTAAAATAAATGCTTGTGTTTATTTTGACATGGGTGTTAAAATTGTGTGCAAGGACAGAGAAAGATGACACGATTGTGCAGTTTTAAAAAGGATGGTCTTAATAGGATGACATAGGGTGGCGCTGTGGGTAAAAGCCTCAGCGCCTAGGGCTTGCCGATCGAAAGGTCGGCGGTTCGAATCCCCGCGGCGGGGTGCGCTCCCGTTGCTCGGTCCCAGCGCCTGCCAACCTAGCAGTTCGAAAGCACCCCCGGGTGCAAGTAGATAAATAGGGACCGCTTTATAGCGTACAAGGTGCCATCCAACCGTCTTAGGGACTCCACACCTGGTTTGTGTAGGGTTTGCTCCTTAGCCTTTTCTTCTCCTGAAGATATCCCACAAGGCAGCAGAGGTTGAGGATCAGATTTTTCCTTTTCCTAGATGGGCTCCTAGGTTGGCGAGCCCCATCTGCCCCTCACTTCCCTCTACGGCATGTGCAGAAACCACCTTCTTGACCTTTGGGCCTGCTATTGGTCTTGTCCGCTTAATCCACCGGAGCCTGTCTTTGCATGCAAGGAAACCAAGAGTTTAAGACCCATCAGCTATCCTCACCTGGCTTGCTGGCCAGTTGAAGCGATCCCCAGGGTGTGGCCACATACTGATAGCTTCTAAGAGCCACAGGTGAGAGGTGAGTGCAGGGTGGGGACCAAAGCGGGACAAACTATCCCAGAAGGAGCACAATGTGTCCCTCACCTGAGGGTACCACCCCATGCCAGAAAAACTTGGAAGTGTGGTTTTTGGGAAAGTGAGTTTCTGTCCTGTTGTTCGGATTCCCTTTCCCTGCACTTTCCATTGGGGGAATCCTGCACATTTTACTGGTAAGTTGAGGGGGCAGGGCATATGACCACACCATTTTCTGTCCCCTTCTCAGTATCAGGTTGATTGTGTCTCCCACTCCGTGATCCATGTGCAAAGCTTCTCCCCTCAATGAGCCTCTTTTGCACCCTTCCCCAGCTTCACCGTTCCCCTGGAACTTGGCAGCAGTAGCTTTTAAGAGCCTTTGCAGCTGCAGTCTCTAGCCCTGACCCTACAAATACATTCCAAATACCACCCGGCGGCCAGCTTCTGCAGATTTTCAAGGAACAAGTTTTGTTTTGTGAGCTGGTTAGGTAGAAACGATGGAATGGATTTTTGTGTGGTATTGAAAACAAATAAAAAAAGGGGGGAGGGGGAAAAAACCAACAAATTCCTATACTGAGCACGGGTTCATAAGCACCACATTTCTCCATCCTAAGTGTGTAGCAAGAAAACAGGGTGGAGTGGGTGGAGAAAGAATTGTGAAAAAAAATTGCATAGTTTCTAAGAAGTGGGCTGTGTCTAGTTTCAACGTAGAATTTTGAGGCTTGTGTGTACGCAAAATGTACAGTCACCTACTAGTCCTAGCCCTTAATTTCAAATGTGAACGGCTGTTGGAGACTGCAGTTTGTCATTAATATTTGGAGGGAAATGCAATCTGCATGTGCTCAGAGCCTGAGTTCAGCTCATTTCTGATGGTCACCTGTTGGTCACCATAGGCAACCAAATGAGTAATTACTTACTCATTTTCTCTACTTTTAAAAAAATAACTGGATAATCCTGAGATTTTATTGGGATTGGAGTACAGGAGATCCAACCAGTCAAACATTGTTGTTTGGCCACTTTGTTGAGTATGACCTGGTTCGCACATCCCTGTATTGGGAAGTTTTTAACGTTTGATGTTTTGCTGTGTTTTTATTATGGTGGAGTAACTGGGGCAATCCAGTCAGATGGGCTAGGTGTAAGTAGTTTATTACTGTATTATTATTATTCATGCTGGTGCACACTGATGAAATTGTGGGCACTTTGCTCTATTCATCCTGCTGCTGCACTGCTAATAATCAAGTAATGGTATGACTTGTGCTGTCTGAACCTGGTACGTTTCTCTCCAAATAAACCACAAAGAACAAATCCTGACTTACGCTCCAGGTTTGAAGGAAAATGAACTATGAGATTGAGTTTGGGTTACATAACAAGCTAGACTATAGCTTTTTTACATTAAACCACAGTTTATTTTAACTATGGCTTATTGTGATGTACGAACCAGGTCTATGTGTAGATTTGGTCTCAAATATTCTGTGAATACAAAAACACTGCTTTTCATTGTTTCACAACCTTGTAAAAGGCATTGAGTGCACACATGCAGGTATATCCCCCCACCGCACAATGATCATTCAAATGCCCAACACAAGCATTCCTAACTGGAAATACAGAGGGGTCTGAATGCCAGAGGCATGCAGTATGTTTATGCTTAACTTGTGCATTAGTAATATTGAAAACCCTTTCTGTCATTCTGGCCAGGTGACAATTTAAGGTGCACTTGGGTATGTCATTGTCCTGTGCTCGTGAAGAGAACTGCCCATCTCATCTCAAGGCAGCATGTAGATTATTTGAAAGAAAGGCAGAGCTGAGTCAGTGTTGGATAGCTGAGCACAAGCAAATCCGCACTCATAACAGCAGTAAATATTGTCTACCTAGTTTCAGATTTGCAGCATGTATGAGATCCACATTTTTTTAGTGCCTGCTTCATTGAAGAATCTAAGATCAGTGGCTTCCAAGGGGAACTTTTAAACCAGTCCATCCATGTGTCTCCCTTTTGGAATGCATTCCTCTTGTAGGGCTCAGGGTTGCTTAGTTAGGCTATTCTTAGCCTAAAACAAGTCAATCAGAGGCCTAAATTACACAGCAGGTGGCTTCACTTTGTGGCTTGGAAGGTAGGCCTCAGCTAGGAATAGAAAAGTCAGCAGTTTAGGAACGGAGCGCCAGGAAAGAATTAGTTTTATTCATTGGCTTCCTAAAGGAAGTTGTATGTGGTGCTAATGGCTCGCTCTTAAAAGCAGAATAGATAGGCTCTTCTGGAAGGGAAATTGGGTAAGAGCTTTACCGCTTATAAAGTAATAAATCTTGCTCTGCGCTGTACATGCAACGGCAACTTGCACTGTGCCGCTTTGTGGAGAATTAATTTGGCAAGCCTCAGCGGGAACTTCATTAGGAACCGGACGCTGAGGGCCTTGCACTTTGAAGCTGGCACCTACGTCTTCAGGTGCTTGACAGTCCTGCCTAATCTGTTAAAGCACAACTTCAGATTTGGCTTCCCATACATATATTTTAGCTTGCCTAGCGCTTGACAAACCCCCTGTTCCTACAGTCCTGGGCTTGCAGCAAACAAGAGCTTCACCATCCTAGCTGGTGGGCTGTGTTCGTCTTGGTAGGTCATAAACTGTGAGGGTTTTTTTATCATTTGCATCTACTATTATTAATCTTTGAGGGGCATGTGGCAAAATTAAAGGGGTAAAGGGGAACCCTGACCATTAGGTCCAGTCGTGACCGACTCTGGGGTTGCGGCGCTCATCTCGCTTTATTGGCCGAGGGAGCCGGTGGGTGTTTGTCTGCAGACAGCTTCCGGGTCATGTGGCCAGCATGACTAAGCTGCTTCTGGCGAACCAGAGCAGCGCACGGAAACGCCGTTTACCTTCCCGCCAGAGCGGTACCTATTTATCTACTTGCACTTTGACGTGCTTTCGAACTGCTAGGTTGGCAGGAGTGGCAAGATTGGGGTGTGTATATTTTTCAATATATTGTGGCATTCTATGATTTTTTTGGGGGGTGGGGTGCTATAGATCATAAATTATATCTTGTAAAAATACAATCTCCCAGGAAGCTAACATCTGGACCAATATCCTCTTGTTTAAAGAGCATGACTCCAGCATGCCTTCGTGCCCTTTTAACAGACTGGTAAATTTTCCACTCCAGGTTTTATGCACTCTGGTGCTCTTGACAGGGATGATACAGAGCTAGTACTGAGAGGAATGGATAAACCTTACTTACTAATAAAGCAGTTTTCCTGGCTAAATTTCTGAAAAGTTCAGTTATAAAGTCCGAATTATTAACATCTCTCCAGCTAAAGGTACTTTGGTGCCAAAGGAGAACTTGACACATTAACCCGCCCCCCCCCAAAAAACAACAACTTTGGTTTGAATCTAATGGGGAATATAAATTTTGTGTTCTTTTAAAAATTAAATAGCAAGTGAAATTATAAAATTACATGAAACCGTTTTCCATTTTCTTTGTCTGTGCATATTTTCAAAACAGAACAAATAAAGATTGTTAAGATTTTAGATGGCTGTTGGCAACTTCACCAGTTTTGATAGCTTGCTCTTTTTCTAAAGGACTTGTGCGTATTCCTTCACTTGCAAGACTATCCAGGCACCTTAGAATTCTACTAGTCCAGGTTTCTAAATTGCTATTCCTTCTCCTGTTTTGGAGATTGAAAGCTTAGAATGTAGTGAAGGGGAGGTGAATGGATAGGCTCCAATGACAGGGTAGCAAAAAAACCATTATTCTACCTCAGTACTGGGCTAACATGCGTTAAATAGGGCAGAGGTTCATTAAGGCGAAAGAAGCATTGTGGCCTTATTCAGTTTAAATCTATTAGGAATACGATTTGTAATGCAAAATAAATAGAAGCAGTGTTGGAGAAAGCTTGTACTTGAGCTCTGTAATCCTTTCCAGAAATGTTTTGTGTCCGTCTACGAGCAAAAATATGCCGAAAGGCTGGGTTGGTGTTCCCTCAAACAAGAATGCTAACATAACTGTTTGGCCATTAATGTTTATACTAATTATTTTGTCCCCGCTTTAACTTTTAGGCTCTGCTGTTTGGCAGCTGATAGCATCGTTCTTGAAGCTCCCGATCTCTGGAACTCACTGCATTGTCGGTGCCACTATTGGATTCTCATTAGTTGCAATTGGCACAAAAGGAGTTCAATGGATGGAGCTAGTCAAGATTGGTAATTGACATTTCCTTTTATTTGTGAAGGTTTGTGTACAAACATGCATTGACTGAAACTGGCATTATAGAAACATGATCGTACAATTTTGCTATACTTTTGTTTGGGAACTATAGCCAAATGATTTTGCAAAGCTTAGTTTGATATCCTGGTTTGGAGGGCTTCCTGGCCAGTGTAATTGGCCAGTTTGGACATAATAGCAAATTACCGTATTTTTTTCTCTGTAAGACTCACTTTTCCCCTCCTAAAAAGTAAGGGGAAATGTGTGCGCATCTTATGGAACGAATGCAGGCTGCGCAGCTATCCCAGAAGCCAGAACAGCAAGAGGGATCGCTGCTTTCACTGAGATTCAGAATATTTTTTTTCTTGTTTTCTTCCTCCAAAAACTAGGTGCGTCTTGTGGTCTGGTGCATCTTATAGAGCGAAAAATACGGTACAATTTTATTAGATCCAGAATAAACGTATTAGGGAAAGAGGTTGAGCTCATGGCAGTCTCTGTTTCTGTAGTATGATGACATTCTTTCACAACAAAGGGTTGGGCGTGACAAAAGAAAAAAGAAAAAAAGTTTTATCTGTGGAAATGACAAACACTATCTCACATGTCCTGGGTATGACTTCTAAACCAGATTTGGAGCTCTGCCCCGATTCTTCCCATTCCTGTAATCCTAAAGGTAAAGGTACCCCTGCCCGTATGGGCCAGTTTTGACAGACTCTAGGGTTGTGCGCCCATCTCATTCAAGAGGCCGGGGGCCAGCGCTGTCCGAAGACACTTCCGGGTCACATGGCCAGCGTGACATCGCTGCTCTGGCGAGCCAGAGCCGCACACGGAAATGACGTTTACCTTCCCGCTAGTAAGCGGTCCCTATTTATCTACTTGCACCCGGGGGTGCTTTCGAACTGCTAGGTTGGCAGGCGCTGGGACCGAGCAACGGGAGCGCACCCCGCCGCGGGGATTCGAACCGCTGACCTTTCGATCGGCAAGCCCTAGGCGCTGAGGCTTTTACCCACAGCGCCACCCGTGTCCCTCCTGTAATCCTAGTTAGCCCTAATTCAGATGCCTGAAGTAGAATCCCTCTTCAAGTCATGGTTTTACAGCATAGTTTCAGGCAGTCCGGATACCACAGTATCTGAACTGAGGTTAATTATGGTTAAACCATATCAAATCACAGAAGGGAGGAAGAAGCATGCAAGTGCCCCAAAGTCCATTTTGGAAATCAGGTTCCGTGAAGTCTGAACTGAGCTCATGTGCACTTTAAATACTGACATGGAGAGAGATAACAGAGCTGTTATGGCTGCTTTCCTGGGACCACTGGAAGTCAAGCTCTGGTTTCACGTCTGTTTTATTTCCCGGTTTTTAAATCCACCCCAAAGTTATGTGAGAATTGATAGCTTTACATTTCTAATTAAAGTGATCACAGTTAATATTTCAAAGCTTAATGTGCTGTGCATGCTTGTTGGGGACATGCACATTTCTTAATCTCTACAGAGCTGCAAGCCATCTGACCTAAAGTAGAATTTCTTTATTTTTAATTCAGCGTATTTGTGCTGAAAAATGACACAAATTTAAATGACATCTGAAGCTGTGGTGTTCCAAAGTACTCCAAAGTACAAAGTGTTGGTGTTAGACCATCATTAGGGGCATAACCAACGGGACGCGGGTGGCGCTGTGGGTTAAAGCCTCAGCGCCTAGGACTTGCCGA
This sequence comes from Podarcis muralis, assembly GCF_964188315.1. Lineage (NCBI taxonomy): Eukaryota > Metazoa > Chordata > Lepidosauria > Squamata > Lacertidae > Podarcis > Podarcis muralis. The sequence goes on from NC_135667.1 coordinate 48,954,298, forward strand.
TCGAAAGGTCGGCAGTTCGAATCCCCGCGGCGGGGTGCGCTCCCGTCGCTCGGTCCCAGCGCCTGCCAACCTAGCAGTTCGAAAGCACCCCCGGGTGCAAGTAGATAAATAGGGACCGCATACCAGCGGGAAGGTAAACGGCGTTCTGTGTGCTGCGCTGGCTCACCAGATGCAGCTTTGTCACGCTGGCCACGTGACCCGGAAGTGTCTGCGGACAGCGCTGGCCCCTGGCCTATAGAGTGAGATGGGCGCACAACCCTAGAGTCTGGCAAGACTGGCCCGTACGGGCAGGGGTACCTTTACCTTTACCTTAGGGGCATAACGATGGGTTTTCCTACTGCGTTCAGCAGAATGTTCTTTGTATTTTAAAAGACATACAGAACAGGCATGATAGCAGTCATTCTTAAAAACTTGAGTTTTTCTCACAAATTAAACTTTTGTAACTCCCTTGTGTAGTTTGGGACTTGCAAAAATGCCCAATTCTCTCTTAAATGCGAGTGTTATCTATAGAGAATCCCAGTACGGAGTTGAATGATTTTTCTATCATCACTGTCTAGCTTCTATAGATTTTTATTTTTATTTTTCAAAATAGACATTGAGGGATGGGTGAGTGGGTGATGAGGAGATGCAATTTTTTACTTTCACTTTAACAGCCGGTAAGCCTTTCAGGGAAAAATATGCTAGATACCCAGCTAAAAATATTCCCTTCTCATGCAATTTCGCACAAAACACATTGAAATCGATGAGACTTAAACATGCCTAATTTCAGGAGGATTGTGAGTTGGCGCACACTTTTTTCTTCTAACCTGTAAGCCAACTTTTTTGCAGTATCCAGGATCAATAAAAAATAAACGTACATTGTCAAAAGCTTATAATATTTTCATTGGATAGGATTTTAGCACAGTTGGAAATTATATATTTTCAATCTTCTTGTTTTGCTTTTATTCAGTTGCTTCTTGGTTTATCTCCCCATTGTTATCTGGTATGATGTCTGGTGTGCTGTTTCTGCTGATTAGATTCTTCATCTTAAATAAGGTTAGTGGCGAAATTTGTGCTTCCTGTTTTTGTTGCTGGTAAGACTGTAATGTAAGTGACAAATAGGCTTTGCTGTTCTTCACCGCCAGCTACCCACCACATACTCAAAATGCACTCCAGAGGCTGTCATATGCCCTATCCCCTTAGTAATCTCAGTGCCTGTAGATTTTCTTTAAAGTCTGCAGAAGGTACATTTACTTATTCAAGTTTCAAAGTGTAGTTCATGAATGCTAAGTTCATCTTGAAATGGCTTGATATTCATGCAAGTTATGAGTTCCTTGGGTTCCATTGGGTTCTAGTGTTCCACCAAAAATGGAAGTCAAGGTGTTAGTGTGTAAATGAGGCTGGATTTTTACTAATGGTTCTTAATTGGATTATGTGGATCAAAGTAAACAGGCTGCGGTGTGGTACACAGGTGATAGGGGGCAAAACCTGCCCCAGACAGTGGAGTCGCCCCAAGGAGATTCAGCCCTCATTTTATTTTGTTTCCCATTTTATTTACTCCCATGTAATCAAATCACTCTGTTCACTTATTTCAGGGAACAGTAAAGGGTTTTTTTGTGGGGGCAGAACCCATTTGCTACCCCAATATTGGGTCAGCCTCCACTAAGTGGTACTGTTTGTGATGTGTCACTGTGAAGAAGAAGAAGAAGAGTTTGGATTTGATATCCCGCCTTTCACTCCCTTTAAGGAGTCTCAAAGCGGCTAACATTCTCCTTTCCCTCCCTCCCCCACAACAAACACTCTGTGAGGTGAGTGAGGCTGAGAGACTTCAGAGAACTGTGACTGGCCCAAGGTCACCCAGCAGCTGCATGTGGAGGAGCGGAGACGCGAACCCAGTTCCCCAGATTACGAGGCTACCGCTCTTAACCACTACACCATACATGCATCTCAGAGATGCATTCCTACACATAACATGCATCTTCCCAGTAAACAGGCCCACCCTCCATACATCACCTGCCACAGTCACTAGCATTTTCTAATGTCATTGTTCTTGGGTTTTTCCCGAATTTTTTTTTATTGCTTTTCAACATTTATCACAAAATAACATGACAAATTACGCAACTATAATAAACTAAACACACAAGAAAAAAAGGTTGTCTCTTCAAATATCCAACTTTCATCACATTGATGACTGACTTCCTTGAATCCCCTCTAACTGAATTTCATTATATCACCTTTATAACAGTTCTCCAAGTTCATATTTCTAATAATATTAACTCCTTTCGTTTACTAACCTCTTTTCCTTTATTGATATTCTAATCCTTAACATTTACTACCACGTATCCTTATTCTACCCCTAGGCCTATTTGTCACTTCCAAGGATTTTCTATTTATCTAATGTCATTGTTAAAATGGGTTTTGGGATGGCTGCCCCGTTGTTTTGCCTTTTGAAATTTAAATTGTTCAGCGGCAGTCAAGACATCCAGGACACAATTTTAATCAGATGCACCATGTGTTCAAAGAGCAAAATTATTTTTGCCGTAAGTTTAGTAAATGGTTAAAATATTGAGCTCCCATCGTGTAAGGTTCTCAGGAAAGATGCAGACATTTTGTAAAGCCCTAAAGGGACTCAAATCAGTCATGAGGTTTCAGTAGCCTGTGTTAAGGACATCGGCACTCAAGTGATAAATTCATGGGTTCTAATTATGGAATTTGAATTTGCCTGAAAGCCAATGGCGTTTTGAAATTAGAGAGTGACATGCATAAGTCGAACTGACAGTAGGTTGCATGTCTGGCCCTCTTTTAGACTAGATCTGTCCCCAGAAGCAAATGTATGGGAGGAGAGCTGAAAGAAAACACATCATTTTGCTTCTTACTCCCACTGATCATGAGTTGCCATTTCTCACTTTCCCAGTTCCTTTTTCCTTATTTTAATATTGCAGAGAGCTAACAAGGACTCTGGAATAACTCTAAAACAGAAACGTAATACACAGCTACAAGCTGTAGAGGATAACTAATATATGCCACTGTTTGTGCACGGCTTCTCTCTGTTGACTAAATAAAGAAAAGTTTATCAACTGCACCTACAATTCAGTCTGAAACCGTTCTATTCGTTGCTGAGTTGCTTTAGGTGTGGGCATCTGTCTAGCAGCGTTGAAGCACCCAGAGATCAGTGTGTGCTTTCAGCACTGAAATGCAACCCGTTTTAGTGGAACACTGCTACATCGCTCATCAGAAATGCCTGTAAAACATTCCTCTCCCCTTTCAAATTGCCAAAGCTTCAGAATAAGAGGCTGTGAAACTGTAAACAGAAATTATCCACTCAGTAAATCAAAACAAAGGATTGCAACCTCTTTCTGTAACCCTGATCTGATTGCCTGTGATATCCACAACTTTGATGTCCTGTAACATTTTTTCTCAATAGCTACTTATACCCACACAAAGTCCCTATTTCAAAAAGTTGCTTCCAACCTTTAGAAATGCTGGTGAAAATCTTACTATGTTACTAGAAGCTGTGCCCCACTCTCTGCATTTGCCAACTCCCCTGTCACTTTTTCTCGCTCTACTCAAACCTCTGCCATTGTTTAAAATCACTACCCCCAGTTTCCTTTGCTCAAACTTCTGCAGTTGTTTAAAAACCTGTCCTCTCTTTTGCTCTCTGCCATCATGACTTCATTCAAATCGAGGGTTGGGATGATAACAGGCATCACCCCACTTATGCACGATCATGTATATCCGTGGTGCTAGGAAACAACCAGCCAAACAAAGAAATAAATTCAAACCAGGAAGCGACGGGAGAGGCCTCGTGGCTCACAAGGAGACCCTCTCCAGAGCCCAAAGAGGATTTCAGTGAGGGCGCAGGAAGTACCAAAGAGACTGGAGGCGCAGTAGGGTTTTGTTTCCACTGCTCAGCCTCCCCGCCTAGCAGCTGACACTTGCGGTAGTGCAGCAGCAGTGGCGCTTTTCCGCACATTCTCCAGACTCCAGGTGGCTCTAGAGCTTCAGTTCCAGTTGAAGTGAGAGTTGTGTAGAGAGAGAGCTGAGGAGTAGGAAGAGGCTTTTAAGAGGGCGCTTCCCACTTATGCAATTTTTTACTTACGCGCCTGGGGCCGTGGAACGTAACCCCCACATAAGTGGGGCGGGAGACGCCTGTACACTACAAACCCTCCAGTGAGGGCTGATTGTTGATAGCCTTGCATTTTCATGTCTATAGGGAGGCAACATTAAATGTTTATTTCAAAGTCCCTCGATGTTTAAAGTTTTAGCACAATTAATTTTTAAATGAAGAGTTAATATGGTGGACAGATCCAGTATCCAGTGACTGTACTTACCCATGAGGAGCTAAACAACGTTTACTCCCATGGTTCATTTCATTGGAATCTGTGGTTAATCTTAACTGCGGCTGGATTGAAACAAGTCAACTTCAAATTGGAATAAAAAAAATGTCTCTTTTAGGAGCCCCGGGGACTACCATACTGAGCCAGACCATTGGGTCCGTCTAGCTCAGCAAATGCCAGGTATTGAACATGAGACGTTCTGTATGCAAACAGATAACTCTGCCAATGAGCTTATGGTCTTTCCCTTAGGGCTATTTTGCTTGCTTGCTTGAACTTCCCGTTAAACAAATTCATTAAAAAGAGAGGTGGTTTCCTGGCAGCCTGTGTTCTTACCATCAACCTGAAGGAAAGCAAGGGGATCATAGAATCATAGAGTTGGAATAGACCACAAGGGCCATCGAGTCCAACCCCCTGCCAAGCAGGAAACACCATCAGAGCACTCCTGACATATGGTTGTCAAACCTCTGCTTAAAGACCTCCAAAGAAGGAGACTCCACCACACTCCTTGGCAGCAAATTCCACTGTTGAACAGCTCTTACTGTCAGGAAGTTCTTCCTAATGTTTAGGTGGAATCTTCTTTCTTGTAGTTTGGATCAATTGCTCCGTGTCCGCTTCTCTGGAGCAGCAGAAAACAACCTTTCTCCCTCCTCTATATGACATCCTTTTATATATTTGAACATGGCTATCATATCACCCCTTAACCTCCTCTTCTCCAGGCTAAACATGCCCAGCTTCCTTAGCCGTTCCTCATAAGGCATCGTTTCCAGGCCTTTGACCATTTTGGTTGCCCTCCTCTGGACACGTTCCAGTTTGTCAGTGTCCTTCTTGAACTGTGGTGCCCAGAACTGGACACAGTACTCCAGGTGAGGTCTGACCAGAGCAGAATACAGTGGCACTATTACTTCCCTTGATCTAGATGCTATACTCCTATTGATGCAGCCCAGAATTGCATTGGCTTTTTTAGCTGCCGCGTCACACTGTTGGCTCATGTCAAGTTTGTGGTCAACCAAGACTCTTAGATCCTTTTCACATGTACTGCTCTCAAGCCAGGTGTCACCCATCTTGTATTTGTGCCCCTCATTTTTTTTGCCCAAGTGCAATACTTTACATTTCTCCCTGTTAAAGTTCATCTTGTTTGTTTTGGCCCAGTTCTCTAATCTGTCAAGGTCGTTTTGAAGTGTGATCCTGTCCTCTGGGGTGTTAGCCACCCCTCCCAGTTTGGTGTCATCTGCAAATTTGATCAGGATGCCCTTGAGTCCATCATCCAAGTCGTAGGGATACTGAAAGTTCTTGGAGACCAGCCCTGAAGAAGCATTTATTCTTTGTGGTTCCACTCCTCCCAGCAATTACTGCATAAGGACAGTGAACATAGATTTCTGTTTTGCCGTGATCTAATATGTAGTTTGGCAGCCTGCCTCCTGCTCTAATCAAAACACTCCCTTGCTTATGAGGCTAGGAAGGGTAAAGCTCATAGACCTCCTGATAATTTCCCTTTCCTGCCAATTCTCCCTAGGGAGGTAAAGTGCTTTAATCTTTCTGTCTCCTAACAAGATAATTTTCTACACTCCTAAAACTGTGTACGTCTCTGAATGGGCAAACCAGTGAGAGGGAATGACAGACTAGGGAACAGAACGGACTCATATGGGATATAACTCAGACTGTCAGATCCTGTCTGCCTAGAAATCTGTCTGTACTCCGTCCCCAGGATCTAGTGCAACCATTTTCACAATTTATTACTCATGGAAATAGGGGCCCTGTCCAGCAACAGGGTGACAGTTGTGTTTCTGTGTGTCTGTGACAATATTTCTTTGGGCGTTGTTGCCTCTTACACTGGGGACAACAGAATCGGCTGAAGGTGCCTCTTACAGTTTTAACTCATCCAGCCGTTCGCTGTTGCCTGTCCTCATTTTTTTAATTTGGGGCTGATTTCAGAATTCAGAAGCCACGTTTTTCTTTTTTGCTTTGTGCCACATTTGGGTAATAAAGGCTGGATTTTTGCTAGCAGATATTCAGGGCCTCCTTATTTGGAGTGAGTTGAATTTTTTGACTGACTGTATCTGATGCAGTATCTCCAAAGCTGTGATATTTTATCTCCTTTTATTCTTTATACAGGAAGACCCTGTGCCCAATGGTCTTCGAGCCCTTCCAGTCTTCTACGCTGCTACAATAACGATTAATGTATTCTCTATAATGTATACGGGTGCCCCTGGTGAGTAATATCTGACTTGTGATGTCCACTATGTTACATGCCGGCTGTAGTCAGACACTCCGTGAAGAGGGACAAAGGCTTCAGAAATTACCAAATGTAGGGGAATTCATAGGGGAATTTTGGGACTCCTGAATATCATTCTGGATGCTGGATGATTGGTAAAGGACAAAAAGAGATGATAAATGTTACAAGGCTGGTTTTGCTTTCCGTAAAAGAAGGAACACGTTCAGACAGCAGTTCCTGGAAAAGCAAGACCAACTAGTGTGTTTTCACCTGAGCCATTGTAGATCTGTGTGGGCCACTTTGCACACCATGTGTTTGCTACATAGGACTTACCCACATGGATTCACAGCCATCCACACTCTCTTGACAAGTGTGCTTGCATGATGTGCATGTTTCAAGACACATATTTGTAGCACTTGATATGCTCACTTAAAAAACCTTAGGCACATAACCAAAGTTTAACGTCCAAAGTTGCCCTGATTTTGTTTCTGTCAAAAGCTGAAACTTCATGTTCTAAATAGGCACATTTGCTAATAAAGGGTAACTGAATAAAATGCATCCTCCTTACTTTTTATTTTTTGTGATCAGTGGAACCAGGCAACACACCACTGTCCTGTATTAAGTTGAACTTGTAAACTGGCACAAGCTGTTATTGCTTTAGTTTTTACGGTTAACACCAGATGCAGTTCAGTAGCAATAGCAGATTGTCCCAATCTGATGCACAGTGCTCTGCCCATGTGTTTATAATATTACCAGTCTTTTGAGCAAGGAGCATGTGTCCTGAGTTACAGAGGAAATGACTTGGATTTAAAATCTTGTGCTTTTACTTGTATCACAAGTACCACCTTGCCATTTATTTTTTTGATTTTATTGGTGTTAAAAATAGGCAGCTGTACCAGATCAGTTGTATGTAGAGTGACAAAAGATATGGGCAGCTGCCATTCCCAGTGAAATGAAAGTACTGACCCAATATCGACATATTATGTATCAGATTCAAGGAAAGGAGCTGTGCTTAACAATTGCTGGTTTGTATATCATGGGTGAAGTACTGTGAGGGCTTCAATGACAAAAGCACCAGAAATTATGCCCGTGGCTTTGGACTCCCATGCTGTTTTGACCAATTAAAACCACATTATATCTCCTGTCAATTGACAGTGCTGGCTTGCATGACCTGTGTACAGAATTGGGCCTGTAGGTATTTAAGAGTATGCATGCTGTGATGGAAGGCAGATAATTATATGTGCAGCAGTATGGCAAATTCAGTGGCCCATGTTGGAGTCATAGCTGGTGAGCAATCATCATGAGCTCTATGTGGAAATTCTTTTAAAAAGCTGCCACAAAGTGTAATAGATGTTTCCTTGGTGTAGAGATCAAGCCAGATGAGATGACCTTTACAGTGGGGTGGAAAGCCTCATACCCATTTTTCAAATGAACAGAAATGTAGAGATGCCATAGTGAACTTCAGTGCTGAACACAGTGGCAACTCAAACCCTTGTGATCTGGGCAGCTTGCATGAGAGCAATAAAGATCTTGATGGACTTAATAAGAATGGAAAGGGATGGTGGTAATTTGGTACTGGATTTGAATACATTTGCCACCTTGCTTCCATGGCTTGTTGTTGTTTAGTCATTTAGTCGTGTCCGACTCTTCATGACCCCATGGACCAGAGCACGCCAGGCACTCCTGTCTTCCACTGCCTCCCGCAGTTTGGTCAAACTCATGTTGGTAGCTTTGAGAACATTCTCCAGCCGTCTCATCCTCTGTCGTCCCCTTCTCCTTGTGCCCTCCATCTTTCCCAACATCAGGGTCTTTTCCAGGGAGTCTTCTCTTCTCATGAGGTGGCCAAAGTCTTGGAGCCTCAGCTTCAGGATCTGTCCTTCCAGTGAACACTCAGGGCTGATTTCCTTCAGAATGGAGAGGTTGGATCTTCTTGCAGTCCATGGGACTCTCAAGAGTCTCCCCCAGCACCATAATTCAAAAGCATCAATTCTTCAGTGATCAGCCTTCTTTATGGTCCAGCTCTCACTTCCATACATCACCCCATGCTTTACAATCCTCAAAAATGCGAACTATGCTCAGTAAGGCCTTGTTCACCTAGCTGACTTGAAAGGACTTGAGCATACAGAGGCAGGAGGTCACTGCTTGAAATTTTGGGGTGAAACAATTTTTTTAAATGAAATTTATGCAGAACGTGTAACAGAATGGATAAATAAAAACTGCAACACGCATAACAGAATCATTGGCATTGCACATAGTGGAGAAGCAAGGAATTCAGTTTCCCATGACATGGTCAGAGTGATCATGCATCTCACAGGATTAAGAAACATCTCTTCAACCTAGAAGATGACGACGACAAAGCTGTATTCATAGTCTGTTAATCTCCCTGCATGACTGATGCATGATTCAGATGATGTTTTTAAAAGCCATAGAACAGTTGAAGAGGTTCAGTGCATTCAGAATAGTACCTACAGAAGTCACAGAACCTGACAATAGCAACATACTTCTGGTCTCCCTGACAACAATTGTGGCAACAGATGATGTTCCCATTAATTCGCTGAAAGCTAATGACCAATGGATAGAAATCGCAAGACATCATTTAATTTCTTTTTCTGTAGGAATTTCTATACCGTTCAACATACAATTTATCAGAGATTAATATGAAGGTTTGATTCATCAGGGCAGCTCCTACCTCATGATCCACTGGGGGAAAAATAACTTGATAAAACTTTTGCTTGTTTAAAGATGCTTACCTTATGATCCAGGTGTTATGATGCCTAGATGGAATATGGATTCTCTGTTTCACTGTTCCTTGTGAAGGTTGGAGAACAGATGAGCACCATGCCAAAAGCAGGCTATTGGTGTAGATCAGTGTTTCCCAACCTTGGGCCTCCAGCTGTTTTCGAACTACAATTCCCATCATCCCTGACCACTAGTCTTGCTAGCTGAGGATTATGGGAGTCGTAGTCCAAAAACAGCTGGAGGCCCAAGGTTGGGAAATGCTGGTGTAGATAACCCTACATGAGGTTCAGAACTTGTGATGGTAATGCACTAATTTGAGCAGCAGGGAAGCCTCAGGAGTTCCTGACATTTTGTGAGTGTGCTGACAAATTCTTATGCTCTGCGGTCCGACACTTTGGGGGCAGTACTCCAGTCATTTTTGATGGATGCACTTGAGTCTGTTCCACAAAGGCTGACACACAACCCAAACAAATAGGTTCGAAAGAGGCAATACTAAAGCACGTTGATGGTGTGAAGTCACATCACTGGGCAAAAAAAATGTTACGGTAAATGTTAGAAAACCAATGTGGAAGGATGTAATTTTGTTTCTTTTTTTCAGTCCTAGGAATCGTTCTTCCTATGTGGGCAATAGCGCTAATATCAATTGGTGTATCAGTAATATTCGCTATCTTAGTCTGGATATTTGTGTGTCCGTGGATGAAAAGAAAAATAGCAAGTATGTCTTTGGGGTGGGGTGGGGGAGGTCAAAATGTGTGTAATGTTAAATCCCGTGTCTGAGGGAATACCTTTCCAGTGTGTTTTCTATAATAGTGATGCTTTAAATATAACTGCGACAGGTGACCTTTTTATGCCTTGCATATCATGACATTTTGGTTTTTAGTTGTTGTGTTTTAAAAATGCAGGCCATGATCCAAAGAATGAAAGCTCACTGTGACTTCATACTTTTTTAAAAAACAAGCACCCCCCCCCCCCCCCGGAGATTCCTATTTCGTATCTTAAATACCTTTGAAACTTAACTTGTTTCCAAAAATTACTTACTGTGTGACAAATGGGGAAAATGATACAGTGGTGCCTCGCAAGACGAAATTAATTCGTTCCGCAAGTTTTTTCTTCTTGTGAGTTTTTCGTCTTGCGAAGCACGGTTTCCCATAGGAATGCATTGAAAATGAATAAATGCGTTCCTATGGAAACCGACTTCAGACCAGGTCCGGGGACAGTCTGTCCGCCGACCTCTTCTGAAGGCTGGCCGGGGGGGGGGGGGACAAGGGCTTTTCTTCCCACCCCCAGCATTTTAAAAAACCCCGGGACAGCGGAGGGCTTCTTCGCTGTCCGGGGCGATCTTAAAATTCTGGCGAGCAGCATTTTAAGATCGCCCCGGGACAGCGGAGGACTTCTCCGCTGTCCGGGGCGATTTAAAAGCCCCTGGGAAGGCAGGCAGGGGGGACAAAGACTTTTGCCCCCCGCCAGCCTTCAGAAGAGGTCCTGGACCTCTTCTGAAGGCGGGCGGGGGGCGAAAGTCTTTGCTCCCCCCTGCCTGCCTTCAAAAGCCCTCCGGGACAGGCAGGCAGGGGGGAGCAAAGACTTTCGCCCTCTTCTGAAGGCAGGCGGGGGGCGAAAGTCTTTGCTATTCCCCCCCCCCCCCCCGCCTGCCTTCAAAAGCCCTCCGGGACCGCGGAGAGCTGCGTTTCTCCGCTCTCCCGGGAAGGCAGGCAGGGGGGGAGCAAAGACTTTCGCCCTCCGCCCGCCTTCAGAAGAGGTCCAGGATCTCTTCTGAAGGCGGGCGGGGGGCGAAAGTCTTTGCTCCCCCCGCCTGCCTTCAAAAGCCGTCGGGGACAACGGAGAAACGCGCTGCCTTTCTCCGCTCTCCCGGGAAGGCAGGCAGGGGGGAGCAAAGCCTTTTGCCCCCCGCCTGCCTTCAGAAGAGGTCCAGGACCTCTTCTGAAGGCAGGCGAGGGGCGAAAGTCTTTGCTCCCCCCGCCTGCCTTCAAAAGCCCTCTGGGACAGCGGAGAAACGCGCCGCCCGGGGCGATTTTAAACCCGCTGTCCCGGGTTTCTTTAAATGCTGCTGCCGCCCGGCAGCATTTTAAAATCGCCCCGGACAGCGCTGTCCCGGGGTTTTTAAAAAACCTCTCCGCCCCCCGCCAGGCTTCGGAAGGCTGCTCCGAAGCCTGGCGACGGGAGGAGGTCTCCGCCCCCCCGCCAGGCTTCGGAGCAGCCTTCCGAAGCCTGGCGGCGGGAGGAGGTCCGAGGACAGTGAGGAAGACGCGCTGCGCTTCCCCGCTGTCCCGGAGATTTCTCTATGGGCTTTCGTCTTGCGAAGGAAGCCCATAGGGAAATTCGTTTTGCGAAGCGCCTCCAAAACGGAAAACCCTTTCGTCTAGCGGGTTTTCCGTCTTGCGAGGTGTTCGTCTTGCGGGGCACCACTGTACTTGAGAAACAGAAATCCCATTCAGCCAAGGTAGCTTTAGACTTATCGTGTAGTACTTCGCGTCCCAGCCAGAGTATTTTATTTATCTAACAGCTAGGCTGCTTTGAGCTCAAGGAAGCATAGAACAAAAATTTATAAGATTTAGTGATCTAAATTAGATTGATGTGTAGGTGGAAGCAAATGTTTCATTTCCTTGGTCTCTGGAGGGAGTTTAATCTTACAGATGTGGGCAACTTTCTGGGTTTCTTGACAAGAGCAAAGCAGTCAGTGCATTTATTTATTTAACTGATACTAGTTATTTCTGTTGGGTGGATAATTAACCCATCCTTATAAAAGCTCTGTGTTTTCCTTAGGTCGGTTAAAGAAAGAAGGGGCATTATCAAAGATATCTGACGAAAGCCTTGACAAAATACAAGATGAGGATACACCTGTCTTTAAAGAACTTCCTGGTGCCAAAGCAAATGATGAAAGTACTATTCCTCTTACTGCCTCTGGAACAGAAGAGGCTGGTGTATCAGATAATATCGCAAATGGAAGCCATCCACGTGTGCCATATGGTGAGAAACCAAGAGCACATAAATTATTTTCTGTTTTTGTGTTGCTACCTGCTGATATCTAGTGGGCAATTCCCTTCTGTGCAAAACCCCTTCCCATCCCAACTTTTTTGTTGTACGGGGTGAATAAAAAGAGAGAGTATGTGGTTTTCTTTTGCTTTTTTGGATAATTGCTCATGCTCTTTTTCTTGTGCATAACAGTTTTTTAAAGAACAACACACAGTTGTATGCTACACCGTATAATTGTGTAATGTCTTCTCAAATAGCTACCTGTTCATTTACCACAGTTTCTTTTAGTGGATGATACATTTAAGGCTGCTGTCAAATCAATTTCTGATACACTGGCAATGAACAACAGAAATGACATAATATTTTGGCTGAATTTTTAAATGGCGTCTTAATATTGTGAGATACTGAACTATGTTTCACCAATAGACAAGTCTATGCCTTTGTCTTTGTTTTCAAAGACCGAGAGTATTTTACTCCAGTAGCTGAACAGGGATAAATAAATAAATATTTATTGCATTTATTCCCCTCCCTTTCCTTTAATGAGCTCAAGGTGGTATATATGGTGTGTGTCCCTCATTTAATCATCACAACAGCCTTGTGAGGTAGGTTAGGCTGAGAGGTAGTGATTGGCCCAAGGTCACCCAGTGAGCTTCATAGCTGACTGGGAATTTGAACCCTGGTCTCCCAAGGTCCTAGTCCAACACACTAACCGCTATGCTGCAATGACTTTCCATATGCATTTATTTATGTTATTATTGCACCTAGATTGATAATTTAAAATAACATGGTTCCTGCCTGCAGACTTATAATCTGAAGGTAAAGACAAGAGAAATTGGGGAGGATAAATTAGTTGGGGAAAGGTGGGTGGCTACCCCCCTCCCCTTCAACAGGCTTTCTTTCTTCTAACATTTAACCCAGAGTGGGTGGCTGATGCTTCAGTCCAAGAAGAGAAGGGGTTGGCAATTGGTGAGGAAAGAGCCTCAGTCTGTCTCAGTCTCTGATGGAGCATAAATGCTCATAGGTAAAGGTAAAGGTACCCCTGCCCATACGGGCCAGTCTTGACAGACTCTAGGGTTGTGCGCCCATCTCACTCAAGAGGCCAGGGGCCAGCGCTGTCCGGAGACACTTCCGGGTCACGTGGCCAGCGTGACATCGCTGCTCTGGCGAGCCAGAGCCGCACACGGAAACGCCGTTTACCTTCCCGCCAGTAAGCGGTCCCTATTTATCTACTTGCACCCGGGGGTGCTTTCGAACTGCTAGGTTGGCAGGCGCTGGGACCGAGCAACGGGAGCGCACCCCGCCGCGGGGATTCGAACCGCCGACCTTTCGATCGGCAAGCCCTAGGTGCTGAGGCTTTTACCCACAGCGCCACCCGCGTCCCATAAATGCTCATACAAATGACTAAAAAAAAAACAGTGATATTTCTTTGGAGTTTCACTGTTCTGTTGCCTTTAGGTCTTTAGCTTCCTCTGGGGGAAAAATTACTTTTCTTTGCTGTTTTAGGAAGAGCATTTTCAATGACACAGACTACGGTGAAATCTCCGATTTCCAACGGCACCTTTAATTTTGACGGGCACATGAAGAGCGATATTCATGTGTATCACACTGTGCACAAAGACTCGGGATTGTACAAAGACTTACTGCACAAAATACACCTGGACAGAGGCAGCGACAACCGGCCTACGCAAGAAAACAACTACAAACTGCTGCGGCGCAACAATAGTTACACTTGCTACACAGCTGCCATCTGTGGCATGCCAGTGCATTCGTCCTTCAAGGCGGCTGATACGTCAACCCCAGAAGATAGCGAAAAGCTAGTTACAGACACGGTTTCCTATTCCAAAAAGAGGGTTCGATACGACAGCTACTCCAGCTACTGCAACGCCGTGGCAGAAGCAGAAATTGAAGCGGACGAAGGTGGCGTGGAGATGAAGCTGGCATCTGAATTAGTAGATCCTAGCCACCCCCCTGTAGACCCCGTGGAGGATGAGAGAGATGAGAGGGACTCCTCACAGGTCCACCTGCTTTTTCACTTTCTCCAGATCCTCACGGCTTGCTTTGGATCGTTTGCTCATGGAGGCAATGATGTCAGGTAAGTGAGGAGAGCCTGCATATGTGAACGATGTCATCGTTTAAAAGTTCTGTTGTTTCTTCCAGCAGTCCAACCAGGTAAAATCTGCTGCAGAATCTTACTGATGCTGATCTGCTTTAAAAGCAGGCATTGCTCAAAAAGTTCCTGCATCCATGGCTGTATCTTCACACTGTGCGTAAAACTTCCATTTGTGTGAAGAACAAATACAGAAATGAAACCACGTACAGTGGTGCCCCGCAAGACGAATGCCTCGCAAGACGGAAAACCTGCTAGACGAAAGGGTTTTCCATTTCTGAGTTGCTTCGCAAGACGATTTTCCCTATGGGCTTGCTTCGCAAGACGAAACGTCTTGCTAGTCTTGCGTTTTTTTTCCGCTCCCCCCCCTTTTTCTAAGCCGCTAAGCCGCTAATAGCCTTTTAGCAGCTTAGCCGCTAATCCTTTAATAGCCGCTAAGCCGCTAAACCGCTAATAGCGCTAATCCGCTTAGCCACTAATAGGGCAAGACGAAAAAAACGCTAGACGAAGAGAATCACGGAACGGATTCTTTTCGTCTTGCGAGGCACCACTGTGTCTGAGATTGAGGGCTCCAAGTCTGACCTATTTTTGTTGGCTTTGCACTGGATTTCATCTTCCCTCTTGGTGCCATATTGCTTGTGTACAGGTCTAGCTAGAATTTATCAGCTCTATTTGCTGAGTACTGTATTTTTCTGTGTATAAGACGAGGGTTTTTATTAATTTAAAAATATTGTTAAAAATTTGAGGTTGTCTTATACATGGGTAGGGGACACGGGTGGTGCTGTGGTCCAAACCACTGAGCCTCTTGGGTTTGCTGATCAGAAGGTCGGTGGTTCGGATCCCCGCGATGGGAGTGAGCTCCCGTTGCTCAGTCCCAGCTCCTGCCAAAAAGCACACCAAAAAGTGCAAGTAGATAAATAGGTACCGCTCCAGTGGGAAGGTAAATGGCGTTTCCATATGTGCTGCTCTGGTTTCAGTGTTCTGATGCGCCAGAAGTGGCTCAGTCATGCTGGCCACATGACCTGGAAAAACTGTCTGCGGACAAATGCCGGCTCCCTCGGCCTGTAAAGCGATATGAGCGCTGCAACCCCAGAGTTGTCTGCGACTGGACTTAACTGTCAGAGGTCCTTTACCTTTACCTTTTTTTATATACACAGGTAGTGCATGGGGGGGGGTTGGGCGATTGTTCGCAACTGCAAGTAGGAGATATACAGCGGTGATTGGGCGGGTGATTGATGTATGTGCCAAGGGCTGTTTGGGATTGGCTGTTGTTGCAGCAATTGGGCGGGCAATTTGTGGCTGCTGGCGGCAATCGGGCAAATGATTGTTGTCTTCTGTCAGCTGTGCGATTGGCAGGTGCGGTCAGGCGGGTGAGCTCAACAAGTCTGGGCAATCTCCCCCCATTTTCTTAATTTGGAGTCCCAAAAAATAGGGGTTGTGTTATACACGGAAAAATGCAGTACATTTTCAGCAAGTTTTACCAAGTTGCTGGCCAGTTTCTTGTTCATAAATTAGGAGAAGGTTGCAAGGCACATGTCAGTTCAGTGATTTGGAAAATAACCTCCTAGGCAGGCTTAGTTGTATGGTGCATAGAAACAAAAAGCAGCTACTGTAAACAAATAGCCTGCTGTAATCCAAGAGGTTGCTTCTTTCACTCCCCACAAATCCATTCTGTTTTTAATAAAGCGTAGCTTGTACAATAGGCTTGCCTTTATTGGGCCAGTTTTGGGTATCTGTAATCATATCCCATTGATTTTTATACGCACCCGTTTGCCACTTCTGGCTCACCGCAGAGTCTTACAGCTTTTAGAACTTCCTGTGCTTGATCATATATCAGATTAATAAGTTGAGATATGAATGAGCCTTCTTGGCTTCACAGACAGCCACGTCGCTCCACTTTCAGCAAGCAAATAAACCAGGAAACCTTCAATTGAGTATGGCGTCTGAACTGCTTAACAACTTTGGAGCAAGCCAGGGCATTGAACCACAACTTCAAAGCATGGTTTCCTAGTATGGGCGAAATGGCAAGCTATAGTTCAAGGTTTCAAAACCTTAGACTTGGGTCTGTATGCTGCCCTCCAAGCCTCTCTGTTTGGCACTCAAGACTCAGCCCAGAATCCCACCCCCTCTTGCCTGGTTGGAATGTGTCCGTCAGCTGTGACATTGCATAGAAAGGGGTGTGTGAGCATGTGTAGAAACTAGCTCACTGTACAAAGGTAACATGTACAGGTGCTGCTATACTCACTTTTGTCTCTGGCCCTGCCTGCAGAAGGGAATGTGGCCTCCAGCTGAACAAGGTTCCTCAACAATGCTGTAGTTCATTGAAGACTTTGTGGTCACTCACCTGCCGAAAGGAAGAGCTTAAAGGGCTCTCTGTGCACGTGGCCAAGAAACTTACCCATCTCTTAACTTATTAAGCTAAGAGATGATGTCCAAAGTCCCACTGTGGAAGTTGGGGCCATCGGAGAGGTTGTCCTGCCTGGATCCATGCCAGTAGCAGATAGGAGCATAGAAACTTGCTCTGTTTTGGCACTCACTCATTGAGTGAGTCCAGATAAACAATGAGGCCACGGATGGGAAATCAGCTGTGGGATTCAAATCCCTGTGAGCATGAACTGTAACCAAGTTCTTAACTGGAGGGTAGGCACTTCCTGGGTTAATTATACAGTGTTTACTCTTTCTTTGCAAAGGAACACTCCCAAGTTATTTGGCATGGCAATGAAGTTTAGTGTTTTATGGTCAGGTGCCCTGTTAATTATTTAACGTGAAAATAGCAGCCAAAAGCAAAGGCCAGTTGTACGGCTGACATTTCATTGCCTATTTTTAATACAGTGGTACCTCGGGTTACAGACGCTTCAGGTTACAGACTCCGCTAACCCAGAAATAGTACCTCGGGTTAAGAACTTTGCTTCAGGATGAGAACAGAAATGGCGCGGCGGCAGCAAGAGGCCCCATTAGCTAAAGTGCTATCTCAGGTTAAGAACAGTTTCAGGTTAAGAACGGACCTCCAGAACGAATTAAGTTCTTAACCCGAGGTACCACTGTGCAGCAGCTGATAAATAAATTCAAATACACTGTTTCGTATAGTTCAACATTTAATGGAAAAGTAATGCAGCACTTAATGCAGTGCTCAAAGGCATTGCATTATTAAAACATATTCAACACAATGGGATATAAACAAGAATAAAATATGTCAGGTATTATGTAAAAGTGAAGACGCTACTGTCGATGCAATGGATGAGCTTTGGCTAAAAACTGCCATCACAAAAGAGAACCACATGAATAGCTCTATAGCAGGGCACAAAAATGTCAACTTGGTCCAATTACAATATAAAAATAAAAGATGTGAAGAAGAAGCAGGAGCTGTACTTCTGTGCGATATACTTTTGCATAATGCTGTGGAGCATTTATATACATTTGTATGTATTATGTATTAATGCAACAACTGTATGCCCAAGAGCATTTAATTATCTATTAAGCTTGAAAATAGAACCAATTCTGAAATGAGTAGAGATTTAATATTGTAGTAAAGCACTTGTTGATATCAGTGAGTGCTTGAAGCTATTTTTTGATTTAGGGATATTGTGCACAAATAAGGCCTGCCTCTAAAGCAGGGGTAGTCAACCTTTTTATACCTACCGCCCACTAATGCATCTTGCTTGATGGTAAAATTTCTTTACCGTCCACCAGTGCTCGATGGAAGGAGGATTCAGCTTGTGCCGGAGAACCCCCTACCGTCCACCTAGAATCCTGAAATGCCCACTAGTGGGTGGTAAGGACCAGGTTGACAATCCCTGCTCTGAAGGTTCACAGAGAGGAGGAACATCTGGTGTAGCACAGTGGCTAGGAATAGGAGCCAAAAAGTCACAGGTTCAAATTTGAGCCGACACGCACTCATTGAGTACAGTGGTGCCTCGCAAGACGAAAAGAATCCGTTCCGCGATTCTCTTCGTCTTGCGGTTTTTTCGTCTTGCGAAGCAAGCCCATTAGCGCCTTAGCGGATTAGCGCTATTAGCAGCTTAGCGGGCTTAGCGGATCAGCTGATAAGCGGCTTAGCGGATCAGTTGATTAGCGGCTTAGCGGATCAGCTGATAAGCGGCTTAGCGGATCAGCTGATAAGCGGCTTAGCGATCAGCTGTTAAGCGGCTTAGCGGCTTAGCGGATCAGCTGATAAGCGGCTTAGCGGATCAGTTGATTAGCGGCTTAGCGGATCAGCTGATAAGCGGCTTAGCGGATCAGCTGATAAGCGGCTTAGCGATCAGCTGTTAAGCGGCTTAGCGGCTTAGCGGATCAGCTGTTAAGCGGCTTGGGGGAAAAGGGCGGGGGAAGGAAAAAAACCCTGCAGGAACTCGGAAGCCATTTTCGTCTTGCGAAGCAAGCCCATAGGAAATTCGTTTTGCGAAGCACCTCCAAAACGGAATACCCTTTCATCTAGCGGGTTTTCCGTCTTGCGAGGCATTCGTCTTGCGGGGCACCACTGTAGTCTACTCTCTCTCAGCCACAGTCTGGCCTCTGCAACAGGAGGTTAATAATTCTGGCCTCATTTGAACACTGGAAATATTTTTCTTCTTCCACCTTTGGTGTTATCATTCTCATTCCAGTTGTGCCCGTAAGCTGTGTAGTTTGGCTGAAGGTGCCATTGGAATGGCAGTTCTCCACGGGTCATTGTCAGATTGGCGGGTGGGGATGGGGAGTGCTGAGCATTCCTCCTGCATGCTCCTTGATGTGGGCTGGTTGCTGGCTTCCTCTTTCTTTGCTATTTATAATCTGCTCCACAGTTTTATGGACCTGAATTGTGTTCTAGTGTGATGAATTGTGGCTTTATTTTCAACTGGAATTGTGCCTGTTGCAAGCCAAGCCCTCTTCAGGCTGGATTTGCATATATCACAGTGCTGTTTGCTCCAGTGGCTGCAGCTCAGCCTGTTAACTTCCCTCAAGGATTGTCCCAGTGATATCTTAATTTCCCCTGCTTTTTCTGCTAAAAACACAAAGAGATAAAAATGTCCTTTCTGAGTTAATGGAGCACAGGGTGAACCAGCAGCTTCTTTTGTCTGCGCTGAAAGCATGGCAAAACAGGTTCTTTGGCTGATTCTGAGCTCTTAATGTGGTGGAAGACAAAAAACAGTGTTCTTCCATCAGAGAAATTATTGAAATTACAGAATGAAAATTGAAATGTGTGTGAGAAGGGCTGAGCAGGTGGGGGCTGGAATGTGAAGGTTATGTTTGCAAGACAACCATGGCAGAAAGACGGAATGGCACGTATGCAAGAGCTATTGCCATAACTGTTTAGGGCAAAGGAAGGAGGAAAAGATAAGAGAGTTGCTATGCCTCGTGATTAAACCGGTAGAAACTGGTAGGTGGAAGTATTGCCATATATGGACATTACTACCTCTTTGCTTCCCTTTGCTTGTAAGCGTGTAAATGCTTGTGCACTTTTCGTATTTGGTGTGCCACCTTCCAGCTACCTGCTGGTTGAGCTTGCTTCACATCGGCCTTGCCACGCCTGAATAAGCATCCTGTTTGAGTGACAATTTGTGTCTGGATTCTGTTGGCTGTTTCAGGCAGCCAATAGAAACCCAATATTTCCCCAAACTTCACTTGTGTGTGTCTGTGCCATGCACAGTTTTAGAAGCCTCTATCAAGTCCCTTCCCTACTCCAAGTTGTCTCTTCTTCCTAAAAGAAAAAGCCACATGCCAGGGGTGTGTGGCCCTCCAGGCCTTTCTGCCTGGCATTTGGAGCTCAGACCATACCACACCCTCCCCAGCCTTCCTCCCCACCTTCCATGAGTGCCTGTTCCTGGCTGGAATTTATGCCTTCAAACTCCGATAATGACCCTTGCTTGCCGAAATGGAGAGCAGGCAGGATTGCATGACTTTGTAGAAACCAGTCTACTCTACGGAGGCAACTCCATAGGTTGCCCGGAAGGGAATGCGACTGATGGGCTCAAAAGGTTTTCCAGCTCCTAAGTCTTGTAGGGAAGATCCCTGAGTCACATTGGCTTTGCTTTCCTGTTCGGTTTCCCGCTCTATAATATCCTTTTTGACATGAGATAACCAGAGCTTGTGATGCATGGAAGTGAGAGCTGGACCATAAAGAAGGCTGATCGCCGAAGAATTGATGCTTTTGAATTATGGTGCTGGAGGAGACTCTTGAGAGTCCCATGGACTGCAAGAAGATCAAACCTCTCCATTCTTAAGGAAATCAGCCCCGAGTGCTCACTGGAAGGAAAGATCGTGAAGCTGAGGCTCCAGTACTTTGGCCACCTCATGAGAAGAGAAGACTCCCTGGAGAAGACACTGATGTTGGGAAAGATGGAGGGCACAAGGAGAAGGGGGCGACAGAGGACGAGATGGTTGGATAGTGTTTTCGAGGTTACCAGCATGAGTTTGACCAAACTGCGGGAGGTAGTGGAGGACAGGAGTGCCTGGCGTGCTCTGGTCCAGGGGGTCACGAAGAGTCGGACACGACTAAACGACTAAACAAACAACAACAACCAGAGCTTGTACATGCTGTATTCCAAATGTGGTCAGTGTGTACCGTTATATAGACCTGTGTGCTTTACTTGAAACATTGCAGACCATCCTGTCAAGAGAGACCCCTGGCCAAGCAAGCAGGCAGAGGCTTTCAGCCCAGGCCACACACTCCAGTACGTAATGCTTATGTGTTGCTTTGTTCACGTGACGCATGTAGGCACTAGCGCTGCAGCATTACAGCATTTTTCATGGGTGGGTGGGAGCAGGCACCAGGTGGAGCAGTAAGGGAACAGTGGTGAGATGTTTGAGGGTAGAGCTATGTGTGCCCTGTGGCCTGCCCAGCGCTTCCTCAGCTAACCTGCTGCCCTTGGGTGTTGTGGAAGACCCAGTTCCATTGCCAGTGTTAAATTGGATCCAACTGCATGCCTGGTTGACTTCTGTACATGATTTTATTTTCAGGGGGGAGGCATCTTGTTTTGGACTGGGTCTGGTTTAGCAACAGGAGACCTGGATAGGTTGGAGGTCACATACTAGATCAGGCAGGCAGGGTAGCATGGGAAAAGGACAGGACAGTGACAATTTGCAGCTGATTCTTCTGGAAAGTTGTGGGTTTTTGTTAAGGCTGTGGGGTCAGCTGACAAAACTCAGATAAGTACTGCAGCCAAGAGAGCAGCCTTGAACCACAAAATTGGGACTGCCTGGCTGGCAGGAGGTGCAGGAGGTAAGGCACTGAAGAGCTATGGTTGGAGGTCCCAGTTTGAGACATTCCTCATCCTTAGCACCTTACCCTTACATAACGTCAACGGTGAGCCAGAAGCGATCAGATTTCCACAGCACCTTTTTAATAGTTTCCCACTGAGCATTAATTTGAACACCCAGTGGGTACTCTGTTGTAACACCGCCAACGTTTTGAGAATGATTGATTTTGCGTGGTGTGTTCTGCGTCTGCGATTGCATTCACTTGTGCTGTTTAGGTTTCTTTCTTCATACGACCCACGACATTTAAAATGCCGGAATAGACTCTTCATTGAGCACCACGCAGCTAGGAGCACAGCTGCCAACTGGAAGGCTTATTTACTTTATGAATCAGGTGGCAAGTTGATACCTGTGGTGGAGGCAGCCTGACCTGATGAATTCCCCCAAATAACTCAAGCCTCTTATTTCCACAGCCATCAAGGCTGATGACTGCCCTGCCTGGGTGCTGGCGTTCCTTTGGTTGTGTGTTTCATTCATTGGGCACTGGCTCCTCCAGCATTTGCTCTGTCCTTTGGAAATAGAACAGTAGCTTTCAGATTGTATTTTGTGGGTGCTTATTGGGGGTTCTGCACCAAGTAACTTGGTCATAAGGACATAGCAAGAGCCTCCTGGATCAGGCCAATGACCCATCTAGTCCAGCATCCTGTGCTTATAGTGGCTGAACAGTTGCTGGTGGCAAACCAGCAAGCAGGATTCGAGCACAAGAGCAATCTCCCCTCCTGTGGTTTCCGGCATTGGAAGCATTGCCAGTGTGGTGTAGTGGTTAAGAGCGGTGGACTCGTAACCTGGTGAACCGGGTTCGCTTCCCCGCTCCTCCACATGCAGCTGCGCGGTGACCTTGGGCCAGTCACACTTCTCTGAAGTCTCTCAGCCCCACTCACCTCACAGAGTGTTTGTTGTGGGGGAGGAAGGGAAAGGAGAATGTTAGCCGCTTTGAGACTCCTTAGGGTAGTGATAAAGCGGGATATCAAATCCAAACTTCTTCTTGCTGTTTCCAACTGTGGAGGCAGAACCATAGCCATTGTGGGCAAGTAGCTTGAAAGACTGCCTGCTGTTCCTGACCCTCCCTTGCTATACACAGCAGCAAAGGGCACGCTCTCTGTTTTGTAAAGTAGGCTCCACAGGCTAACTTGAGAGTACATGTGTCTTCTTTCACTTGGTTTTCTTGGTCTTACAGAGCGTATAGCTAGCCACCTGTCTTTATATTCTTGGATTTCTTCCCCCTTCTTATCTTATGTAACCACGGCATGGTGAGGGTCTCGTGGAGCTAAAACCGTGTCCCCAAGTTTCTTTTACTTTCTTCCATGAAGCTGAAAGCCTGCCATTCACTCCTAATTGAAAAATTGTGATGTTGCAGTTGGACCCTGTTGTGTGACCTGCATCTGTTCTCTCCTTCTTGCACTGGGTAGAGCTAGGCATCCATCAACAGAAATGTCTCCCGGGGGGAGGTGGGGTTTGTCTGCTTGCACAAAGCGTATAGAGATGTACTGCACCCCCCTCAGGTCCCTACAATATACAATAACGCCATTGTGGAGTATTTAAAGGATTAATTTAGCAGAAAGATGGTAGGGTCAAAAGCCAAGCTGTTGGAAAACAATGGAAATAAGTGTTCTGTTTCAATTCAAGCCTGGTAATTGGATCATTCCTAGCAAACAATGTTTGTGCAAATATAAATCTAAAAGGCTCGCAGTTCAGAGAGGGAATAGTTTTTCTTGACTTTTGTCATGGCACCCTACAGAGGCAGCCCAAGGGGAAGGGCTGCTATTGTGAGCTGCTATCTTTATCGTAAGCAGCCCCAAATCCATCTAGAGCTCCTCTCGCTCCACCTTCAGACCTGGAGCCTGGATTTTAACCCTTTGACAAACAAGGAGGCACTCCTGAATGAGGTGGATCTCTGTTTTATTAAATCTTACCACTTAAGAGCCTAGAAATACAAGGGAAGAGGAAAAGGGAGCAGTTCAGAAAGCTAAAATTAAAGAGATTTTTTTTAATTAACAAAAGCAGACATTTAAATTTAAAATGGCCATTAGTTTGGGCCAAGCCAACTTTGTACCTGGTGGAAGAAGAGTAGGGAAGGCACATAATCCCAGAAGCTATTTACTATGGCCAGTGACTGGTGCCAAACATATCGGCTCGTCAAAACCTGGGGTATTTTTAACATAGAGGGGGAAGCATTCATTCTAGGTAAAGGTTTTTTGGCTTGCTGGGTGGCACTGGTAAATTGTAAGTGTCGGGTTGTACAACACTGGAATTTAAATTAAACTGCTTCTCCACCTCCTTGGCCCTGATAGCTCAACTGCAATTGGGGTTTGGTTGTTCTTGAAACACCACATTTCTATGACTCTGCAAACAAAGTTGCTTGACAACCTTTTTCTACGCCATTGCAGTATAAACCTGTTTCCTACTGAGCTATAAGAGTCACTTGAGTTTAAGGATTTCATTCTGGTTGGCAGTTAGTGTTTTTCTTTTTTGGTAAGTTGATGACTGCCTTTAACTCCTAGGGAATGTGTCAGGCACAAAGTTGCAAGATTTATATCATCTGAAAGCTGGGGCTCCCATTTTTCAGAAAATGTTAACTTCTAGACTTTGCCTTCTTGTTATGCACCATGTCAGACAGTGCCACTGCCCTTGTTCCAGCTGTGTATTTTGTCAAGGTGCTTAGACTAAATCTAGCCAATGCTAGTCATTGTATCTAGCTGTCAGGGTCTTGGGTAGTGCATTCTGTGCATGCCATTCTCCATTGCCAATGTCCTGAGAAAGCTTTGGCTTGTTAATTCATTAAACCTGGATTGTTAGTACTGGGTGTTTTATGTATTTCTTCTGGTAACCAATTCTTGCTTTCTCTGGTTTCCTACTGTTAGGTAACAGATAGCAAAATCAGTGCCATAGAATATTGCACAGGGCCATGGATGATTGGCCTATTCATTCTATATTTGGCTTGCAGTGTTCTTGCTGTGAGCTTGTGCTTCAGAAGTGCGTGTCACATAGAACTTCCATCTCTGTTTGGTAAAGAATAAAAATGTGCTCAGCTCCGCCCTGGGGAGAGAGAACTAGATCAAATCGGTGTGCTTCTGAAATGTCCAGTTTTGGCTCCCAGGCTCAAAAACATTTAGGCAAGAAAGTGAGCTGCCATTGCATACCTTCAGGAGCATGGTTTTATACCACTAAGCTGGTCAGACATTTCATTATTATAGTGGTTTCCCCATGTTTCGTTTAGCAGGAAACTAGGTTTTGTGACCAAGTCACAATAGGAATCTGAAGCTAGTCTTGACTTTCTTGAGTGTTCCTGTATCATATCCGTATTTCCAAATATGTGTCTCATTTGCTTACTGCATTACATTTTGAGATGTAAGCATACAGTCACGGGAAAAAGAAAGTACACCCTCTTTGAATTCTGTGGTTTTACATATCAGGACATAATAACAACCATCTGTTCCTTAGCCGGTCTTAAAATTGGGTAAATACAAGCTCAGATGAACAACAACATATGACAACACACATGTGTTGTTGTTCATCTGAGGTTGTATTTACCCAGTTTTAAGACCTGCTAAGGAACAAATGGTTATTAGTATGTTCTGATCTGTAAAACTACAGAATTCAAAGAGGGTGTACCTTCATTTTCCCATGACTGTACTCATGTCTTTAAGTGAATGCTTAAAAAGATAATCTGTGGCGCAGTGGTAACCAACATGATGACCTTTGAATATTACTGGACTACAACTGCTGTCAATCATACTTGAGCTCATGGGAGTTGTATTCCAACAATATATGGAGGGGACCGCAGTGCTTACCCCTGCTGTAGAGATCCTCCAAGAATAAAGGTGAAAAATGTGTAAAGAATATATGCTATTAGGTTTGTGGAAAGAGAGAGAGAGAGAGAGAGAGAGAGAGAGAGAGAGAGAGAGAGAGAATGAGAGATCATCCCTGGTTATTTTCACCCCTCTACCCCTTCCAAAATGAAGGTTAAAAATTACTGAAAATAAATTGTAGCTAGGAATCTATTTCCCCTAAAGCACATGGTATCATGAAGTGACAGTACTAGTACACTTTCTTCAGAACTCACAGAGCTATTAGGGTTTATAAATGTTCAGGGAGGGAGCTAGGGGATCATGAACTTTCCCCTCCCCTCCTCTTTCAATGCAATGTCCTTCAACCTACCCCATTGTAACCATGATTGACTAACCAGGGGCATCCTTATTTCTGCTTATGGAACCCAGTATCAGATTCACAATGCTTAAGCTAGCGATGCATAAAAAGGTAAAGGTTACCCCTGCCCGTACGGGCCAGTCTTGACAGACTCTGGGGTTGTGCGCCCATCTCACTCAAGAGGCCGGGGGCCAGCGCTGTCCGCAGACACTTCCGGGTCACGTGGCCAGCGTGACAAAGCTGCATCTGGCGAGCCAGCGCAGCACACGGAACGCCGTTTACCTTCCCGCTAGTAAGCGGTCCCTATTTATCTACTTGCACTTTGAGGTGCTTTTGAACTGCTAGGTTGGCAGGCGCTGGGACCGAGCGACGGGAGCGCACCCTGCCGCGGGGATTCGAACCGCCGACCTTTCGATTGGCAAGCCCTAGGCGCTGAGGCTTTTACCCACAGCGCCACCCGCGTCCCTAGCGATGCATACATGCCAGCAAAAAATAGGTAGAAAAGTGGTCACAACCTGCTGTATGTTGTGAATGTAGGGACGGCAAAGGAAGCATTTCATAAAAGTGCATCGGGGTATCTTCTGATTCCTATATTTTGCTCACTAAAAAATATTGAGCCCACCTGTCCTGTGATTTTTCAGAGTGACTCACAAACTGACAAGGAACAGTATCCTTTAAAATTTTTAGATGCCAATGAAACACCAGATTGTAGCTGAGTACCTTTGAACTCTGCAAGCAGCAGGAACTGAGAAAACGGATAAAGAGGGAATATGAAGCATGGTCTCTTCTGAGGATCTTGGTGTGTGTATATTGAGAGAGAAGATAGTAACCAGAGCAGAAGCACTTTTTAAAAACAGCACTTGGAATTGCGTCCAGAAACCAGTTGGGAAACTAGCTGTGTTCACAATGGATCGGCCCATTAGCCCTCATCTCTGTGACATAAGAAAAAGTTAAAACTCCTGTTTTCTGTTGTGTAGTAGCTTCATGTCTGTGAAAACGCTACTCTGGTATTTCCTTGTAGAGGAAGATAGCGTGTCTCAACATCATGGGCGCAATATGCAGCAAGGAAGGGTGTAAAAAGATAAAGGGACCCCTGACCATTAGGTCCAGTTGTGCTCAACTCTGGGGTTGCGGCACTCATCTCGCTTTATTGCCCTAGGGAGCCGGCGTACAGCTTCTGGGTCATGTGGCCAGCATGACTGAGCCGCTTCTGGTGAACCAGAGCAGTGCACAGAAACGCCGTTTACCTTCCCGCTGGAGCGGTACCTATTTATCTACTTGCACTTTGACGTGCTTTCGAACTGCTAGGTTGGCAGGAGCAGGGACCGAACAACGGGAGCTCACCCCGTTGCGGGGATTCAAACCACCAACCTTCTGATCGGCAAGTCCTAGGCTCTGTGGTTTAACCCACAGCGCCACCCGCGTCCCAAGGAAGGATGTAAATTGTAATAAATGAATGGCTGTTTTTGTAAAGTTCTTCTGTCTTTGTTAAGTGTGACTAGGAGGGTATTGAGTGAAGCATTTAGGATTTGATAACATATTTTCACTGCAATGTTTTCCAGCAATGCTATTGGCCCCTTGGTTGCCCTCTGGCTTATTTATGACAAGGGTGGCGTACTGCAAGAAGCTCCTACCCCCGTATGGCTGCTCCTTTACGGGGGCGTTGGCATCTGTGTGGGCCTCTGGGTCTGGGGGAGAAGAGTGATCCAAACAATGGGGAAAGACCTCACGCCCATCACGCCGTCAAGGTACGTGCCCATCTCCTGCATCTAATTGCCCTGGCATCTCATGCTAGCTATGCCGTAGCATATGTGTGCCTAATGATTTCTGGTTTTGATTGGAATAGTGATGTACGTAGCTTTCTCTTTAAACTAATGGCACTGTTTGCATTGTTGAGGTCTAGTTGGACAGAATAGCCTACCAATGTCTGAATAGCATAGAGAGGCATAAATTAGGAAATGGCAAAAATTGAAGTAGTTTTCCATGTGCTTCTGAATGATTAAAAAAAGAAACGAAACCTGTGATTTTTTTATTTGCTTTTAATGCATACTAGACCTCTGCTGCTAACCTGTTTACTAATTGAGCATGATTTATTGGAATGTAGTATAGGTTGTCAGTAGCAGCGAGCTGCTCAGCTAATTTAATGTGGATGTGTGTGTCCAGTTTTTGTTATTCAGCAGCTCTTTGTTCTCTCACTTAATATAACTCAATGACCAAAGATCAGTCGGAGGGAACCGGTTGGAGACGATGCTGGTAAGACGTTGGCATGTTGCATGGAGTCAGCCCAGACTGATTGATTACACTTTTTTTTAAGAAAGAGTGACTGTGAAGTGTTTTTTTTATGCTTCCTGCAGTGGATTCACTATTGAGTTGGCTTCGGCGTTCACAGTTGTGGTAGCTTCCAATATTGGACTTCCTGTCAGTACTACACACTGCAAGGTATGCCTTTGCCATGTGACTGCAGCCAGGCCGGTCTGGACTGTTCGTGTTTTAACTCTGCTGCCCAGATCAGTTTATAGCGGCATGATACCACAATGAGGAAATGCACACGCCCATTTCACATCCAAGAACTCTCCCCACCCCACCCGTCACTCCACTCATATGAATGGAACAGCCCTTAGGTTCCCTTCTCAGACATGTCACCCTTTTTGCACATTGCGGAATCAAAGTATTTCCTCTCCCCCACAAACACTTGTTATCAGATTATTCCCTACACATCCACATGGAATTCGGCATAGTGGTATGTTCCCCGAAAGAGCAATCCATCAACCATTGGCCTTTTGCATTGCCCGTTAATTTCAGAGGGCCTTTTGCAGAAGGAAAGATTGGTGGGGTTGCACACCAGGAACCGTCTAATCTCGATGTTTTCACATGGTCATGGAACTGCACATGAGAACATTTAGGAATAATGACACTAGCCCAAATGTTTTAGAGTGTAGTAGGGGCGGATGGCCCGAGGCGTTTTGATGCCTGAGGCAGGAAATCCAAGTCTTGACCTCCTACTGGAATTAAAATAACGAACCAAAAATCTACATTGTGCTGCCCTTGACTGGTACACCAAAATTTGCTGCCATGCACAGTGGAGTTGGCCCTGAATAGCAGTAACTTTTTCCTCAGGTCATGCCATGTGAACGTTGATCTGCTGCACCCTTCTTTGTCCGGAGGTTCTGACACTGTTCATCGTTCATTCTTCTACTTTCCTGATGAATGCATGGCATGGGATTTCCTGTGTGTCGCTCTTACACTTCAAAATCTCCATCTGTCTCTTTTTTATTTCTTTACAGTGGATTTTGCATTGAAGTAATGTGTGCGCTAACCGTACTTGTAGCCTCAAATGTGGGTATTCCAATAAGCTCCACTCATTGCAAGGTATTGGAGTCTGCAGTGGTCACGTCGATTAAACCCATGCTCAATCTTTAAAGAAAAAGAAACAAATAACAAATGCTGATTCCCCCACATCCCATTTTGCCTTCATTAAGTAATATACTACCAAGCAAGTTTTAAAATTGAAAAAAAAACCAATAATTAAAATATGGAAATTTAGTTATTTACAAAATTATACAGAACATGTGAGTTGCAAATTCTCCCCAAATGTTAGAATGTTGGGGAGGTTTTCTTTTTTTAAAAAAAAGAGAGCGAAAAGAAAAAGAATGTATATTCTATAAACTCTTATTGCTGTTTATAAAACACATTGTAGTATTCATTTTGTAGTGTATTAACAAGCAACAGTCATCATCTTAACTTTTAGTTTCCTTGCTTCTATATAAACTTAAACTTCTTAGTATTAGCTTTCGACTAACAGTTTCATACATTTTATTTTCTTCCCCCAGATTTGCAGTTTCTCATATGTAACTTTCATGGATTGTGGTGTGCATAATTTTAGGAGCATACATCACAAGTCATTGAAATACAGAACCAAGCATTCATGTATCTGAAGGCAAATGGTATTTGATTTCAAGCCAATCGGAACTAGAAGGTCTATACAGATTGTAGCTTTTCAGTGATTAATCTGCTTTTCTAACCTGTATTCTCATCCAAACGTAGTCAGCTAAACTTTGATAATGTTTAGAAATGGGTTAACTGATGCCAGTGTCACTGATACCCTCTAAAAATTGGGGAAATTCATGAAACAAAACAGAGCATAAGTTGAATATTTTTAAAATTGGTGTTAAAATTAAATTGTGGTACTTTTCATATACATCACTATTCATGCTTTCAGACCTGCCTCCCTTTTTTATTTTAGCATATATCCTATCTCTACCACTGCCCACTCTCCATTTCTCTTATTCTCCTCCCCCAAGCCCCCCAATCTCTTTAAAAAACACCCTAACAAATAAAAAGAGAGTCACAGTGGGGTGACCAATCTGCTAGAAGGAAAATCCGTAGCAAGTAATGGGGTAGAAGAATAGACAAAATCTCTAGGAGCTGCTAACCGTTCATGTATGTTCACTATTCTCCTTAAAGAAGATTGCAGAATATTGTAATATGAGGTCGAGTTAAACGATGTTTTTAGATACCATGATTGCAGTCACACGTCCATTACCTTCAGGGCTAGAAAAGAGTGCTACAAGCCCCCCCCCCCCCAATTTCATAAACAGAAGCCAACCCCATCCCCACAATCCAGGCAAAGATTCCATGTACAGAAGCCATCTGGGCCGGCAATTGAATTTTACGTCCACATTGGTGACATAACCGTGTTTTCTGCAGCACCTAAGAACAACAGGATAACTTAAATGGTCTTGGAAGGCTGCAGGGCACACCGAGCTCTTGTCATCCTAAACATTATCACTGCTCACTCACCACTTTGCCTGGTGCCTGCGCAGATAAATGTTCCAGTGTTGCTGCACTAGTGTCAGCAGTCATGTGAGCACAACCTTGCATTTGCACACATGATTCCTGCTGGTGGTGTAGGTCCTGTTCTAGAAAGGATCAGGTGAAACTTCCCCAGGCAAAAATGAAGAACAAAGCATGTTTGTGACTATTCATTTTTATCTTCCTGTCTAGGGGCGATGACTGACAAGGGGGAAAAGAAATTTATTACAGACGTTGAATGTTAGCCAGTAACTTCTTACTGTAACTATGATCAGACTTGTGGCTTTCAGAACTGATTTGATCAGAGATAGTCCTATGACTAACTCTTGGTTACTAAGTCTGAGCTATGCCATCAACACTAATTGGATTGAATTAATCCCTTGGAATGTTGCATCCTAGTAATTTATCTGACAATCCGTAAATCTCTAGAAAATTTTAACAGAGGTTGATATGCCTTTCTATTTGCACAGACTCTTCAGGAGGCAGAAGGGATAGACAAGTGATATCATTATTCTGATATAGTTTTTATTTTTATATAGCTGCCGTTGTCACTGTAACATATATGGGCCCTTCTTACATTAATTCAGCAGTGTTCAAATCTGTGGACAGTCATTACAGTAAGAAAATGTGGTTTTCCCTACCATATCCCTTTTGAGGAGAGCCATAGCTTAGTAGCAAGCACATGTGCTGCATCCAAGAGGTCCTCGATTTAGTCTCTGCCATTTCCAGCTAAGAAAGATCTTGGGTAGTTGTGCTGAGAATTACTTCTTTCTATTGGAGGTCTTGCTGGTTGCAGTCAAAGAAGGCCAGATAGACCAGTATCTGTTTCTAAGGCAGCTTCATGTGTGTTACATGTAGACTGTTCTAGTTATGTGGATGGGGGCAGGGGAGATTGGGAAGAGAGCAACCAAATGTGCTGTTTCAGATAATTCTGTATGTTACTGTACCACTTACCGTATTTTTCGCTCTATAGGACGCACTTCCCCCCCTCCAAAAATGAAGGGGAAATGTGTGTGCGTCCTATGGGGCGAATGCAGGCTTTCGCTGAAGCCTGGAGAGCGAGAGGGGTCGTTGCGCACCAACCTCTCTCGCTCTCCAGGCTTCAGGAAGCTATCCGCAAGCCTTCGGAGCGCGGCGGGAGTTCCCGCTGGGCTCTGGAGGCTTGCGGATAGCAGCCTGCAGCCCGGGGAGTGCAGTGCCAAGTCCCACTGTGCTCCCTGGGCTTCAGGCAGCTATCCGCAAACCTTTGGAGCGCTCTCCCAGCCCGCAAGCTCCAGGAGTGGCGGCAAGGCTACGCAACCTTGCCTCCGCTCCTGGACCTGTTCTGGGGGCTGGGGTCGGGGAAAGCTCGGGCTTCTCCCGCCCCAGCCCCAGCCCCGCGGCTAAAAACGAAGCCGCGAGCAGCCTCTCCCGGCTGGAGAGTTTGTGCGTGGCTAAAGAGGAAGCCAAAACAGGATGGATCCCGCTGGCTGTCTTTGCTTCTTTGCTCTTTGGGGCTGGGGGGAAAAAATAATTTCCCCCCTTTATTCCCCCCCCTAAAAACTAGGTGCGCTCTATGGTCCGGTGCGCCCCATGGAGCGAAAAATACGGTAATTTGGTGCACCTGATCAGTCAATTCCAGCCAGCTCCAAACTTTCTTGGAAGGGAATACGAAGCCTTCTTATTTAGCGTCCTTCCTTTCACAAATGGCTTCCTCTTGTTTGCAGAATCTCTTCTCCAGATGCTCTCTGACAAGAGGAAGGCAGAACATGATAGTGTCTCAGTTGTACTCAGCCCTTAGGGAGAAATGCAGGGTCATAAGAGGAAAACCTTGGCAATACAAGAAAACAAACTGTGGACTTAATGGCACTTAGAAGGGAAATTGGGTTAAGCAGTTAAAATAAATGGCAGTTGCTCACATAAGACAAATCACAACCCATTATTTGAGATGTGAAAACATAGTTATTCCTTTGAGCAAATACATTGTATTAGAAGCCTTCATCCAGAGAACAGCTGCAGGCAAACTCTAAAATGGCAGTGATCAGAACAGGAAAAACACATACTTCTATTTGCCAGAGTGATAGAAGATTTGTCAGCCCTTTTGGCATATCTGAGATAACATACCAATAGCAGCTCTTGCTCTTTCCACGATGGGGCTCAAAGCTGGACAAAATATCGAAGCTCCAACCTCAAGGCATATGCTCTTCACTTATGGAATCCAACTTTACCACCAATTTCCTATATTCTGCCACATAATTAATTGCCACTTTCTATGTCATGTGTAGCAAACTTCTGGCCATTTTATTTGTTATAACTTGCTAGTTGTAGTTTTTGTTACTGAGTGGTGGGTTTTTCGTTTCGTGTTTAAATTACCTTGTTAAGTTGCTTTGGAAATGGTTTGCCCTGAAAAGCAACATACCGTATTTTTCGCACCATAGGGCGCACCGGACCATAGGGCGCACCCAGTTTTTAGGGGGGGGGAAATCAAGAAAAAAATCTTTCCCCCCCCCAAGCCCCAAAGAGCAGCGTACAGGGTGCGCACAACCTCTCCCTGCCGGAGGGGTTGCACGCAGCTATGGAGCAAGCCAAGTTTTGGCTTCCCCTTTAGCCCCATGCAGCCTCTCCTTGCCGGGAGACGCTGCGCAGGGCTAAAGAAGCCATAGCCCCGTGCAGCCTCTCCTTGTGGAGGGGTTGCGCGCAGCTATGGAAGAAGGCAAGGCAGCGAGCGGGATGGATCCTGCTCGCTGTTTTGCCTTCCCCTTTAGCCCCGTGCAGCCTCTCCTTGCTGGGAGACGCTGCGCAGGGCTTTCCTGGCTTTTCTGGGAGGTGGGGGAATTCCCCCACCTCCCGCAAAACCGGCAGAAGCCGCACGCACTTTAAAAGGGCTGCACGGCTTCTTCTGGCTTTCCTGGGAGGTGGGGGGATTCCCTCACCTCTCGCAAAAGCCCACAGAAGCCATGAGCTCTTTAAAGGGGCTGCGCGGCTTCTCCTGGCTTTTCTGGGAGGTGGGGGAATTCCCCCACCTCCCGCAAAACCGGCAGAAGCCGCGTGCACTTTAAAAGGGCTGCACGGCTTCTCCTGGCTTTCCTGGGAGGTGGGGGAAGGGACTGATGCGGCCAGTCAGTCCCTTCTCCCTCCTGTGGAAAAGCCCGCAAGAGCACACGGAGCTTGTGTGCGGCTCTTGGGGGCTTTTCCCGCCTGCCTCCCCCCTGCATTCGCTCCATAGGACGCACACACATTTTCCCTTGCTTTTTAGGAGGGGAAAAGTGCGTCCTATGGTGCGAAAAATACGGTATATTACTTTAAATACATAAAACACGGTTGATTCTCTAATTTGAATGGTTAGCTTTTCCTTTGAAAGGGGCATGGCTCAAAACTGCTATCACAGGCCTTAAATTAAGGAGAATGTCGTGTAAAACTAGAAATAATAAGAATAAGAACTGCCATGGAATCCAAATTATGCAAGGCACTAATAGGTATGTTTCCCTGTCCCATCCCAAATAGTTTTCAGTTTGTGTGATAAATTCACGTAGAGCTCTTCTCCTGTGTGAAAAGGAAGCAGGAATTCCAATTTCAGATACTTTGTAAATCTGGGCTTCAGCTGACTGGCATTGGTTTTGTCATAGCTAGGGGTCCATAAATGTGTTTGCTGGTTGGTCAGCAGTTGCCACAAGTCTTTCTGGCAATTGCAAGTCCCTGGAATACCCAGTTCAAAGTGGGAGGCTTGCGTTACCAAGAAAATGGAGGGGATGAGGTGTTTCATTTTCGTGAAACGGATTGATCTTGGTTAGTGCCAGGCTTTGGAGATACTTGGCGCATCTCCTGCTGCTTCCACGTGCCTCCAAAGCATGGTTTGGTTTGGCCCAGCCCTTCCCCTGAATCGCCTTACATGCCAGAGGGACGGTAGGGCGGTGGTGATCACAGATAATATCTGGTTACTAAAAGCAAACCCAAATTTATGGACCCCAGGTCATAAAGCATATGTTGCCCATGTTAAGATGCCTTTAATTCTGATTCCCTTCTCAAACTTCCAAGGTTGGTTCTGTGGTGTCAGTTGGCTGGATACGCTCCAAGAAGGCTGTTGACTGGCACCTCTTCCGCAATATCTTTGTCGCCTGGTTTGTGACTGTCCCCGTGGCTGGCTTGTTCAGCGCTGCCATCATGGCTCTCTTCATGTACGCCATCCTGCCATACGTCTGACATCGCTGCTCCTTCCATGGAAGAAGAAAGGGGTGCCTCTGAGATGAAAGAAGCAAAGGTCTCCCCTCCAGAGCGCAGAGCTCCCTATTTAAACCATGCAGCAGGAGCTAATCAGCAAGGATTTGTCGTCAGAATCTAACATCTGCTGTACATAACATCTGTGTCATTGGTGACATAACATGTGGTGCCGTTTTCTTATGTATTAAAGAAATATATATATACGCTTACAGTAGGTAACACTACCTTAAGTTATAAGTGAGGTGAAAATAATTGCCTAGAACTTAATCCCTAGTAAAACTTGTACATAATGTATCATTCAGTAGCCATTTTTTTAATCTTTTAAAAGAACCTGGGATGTGTTTGTCAGTTTGATAAATAATGAAGCAATGTGCAAAAAGATGAGATTCTTTTTTGTAAAAAAAAAAGTGCTGTTCAATGATACTGGAAGCAAAGTGCAGAGGTACATTGGCAAAAACTCGGTTCATATCATTTTGTTGTGTATAATACTGTATGAACATTGAATTTGTAAATACTTACAAAAATGTAACTTTTTAATGGTGCATTTCCCTCATATATTTTGGATAAGAAAGTTTAGAAAGTACCAAAGAAGGGGGAATAGCTTGTCAGTATTATATTTGTCTATCTGTGTGCTCTCTCTCTCTCTCTCTCTCTCTCTCTCTCTCTCTCTCTCTCTCTCTCTCTCTCTCTCTCTCTCTGACTCTCTCTCTCCTCACCCTGCAACCCATTTAACTTTCTAATTAAAGTTATTTTCTACCAGACAGCCACCAGCAAAGCCAGGATAGTATCGCTCATGTTTTACTGTAACAGGTAAAGTGTCGTACTGCTACAGTCTTACGTAAAAAATATCACCCACAGAGGATTTTAGTAAAAGCTCAGCTTCGTTATGTGTCAAACCTCAAATCAAACAAGTATTTTCCACCTCTTGTATATAGGTCCAATTCTGCTCTCAAAACAGCCATCTGTCAGCAAGCTCAAGGGGGGGAGAAAGATGGGGTTTCAGAAAGGTTTTGCATTGCTTTTTCCTGATGCACCCAGTGTCAAAGGTAACGTGGCGTATAGATTGGCGGTGTTATGCCCAGTGTCTGAAACGGAGCAATCTAGAACAGTTTGGGGTGCTAACCAACAGTGTTTGGTGGTTAAGATTTTTATACTACAGCTACCCTCATAACTGGAGGAGGAGTGAATACAAGAACCATTTCTGACCAAGTGTCGGAGCATGTGGAAGGAATCTAAGCTACAGCTCTCCCTGCCACTTCAGTGCTCGCAGGGGAAGGAGCTGCAGTCTGGGTTCCTCTGCTGTCGCCTGGGACTTAGGACATTGCCAAGGGTGCCTGGGAAAAATCACATTGCGACTGCTTCGGAACTGCCAAAGGCAGTGTCCAATACTCAGAAACGTGTTGTCCCTTTTTGAAGAGGCATCCAAGTTTGCCAGTTGTCACACTACTGAAGAGGCCTACAAGGTCTCTGGCCCTAGAACTGCAATTTGTCATAATTTGGTAGATACACATTGATGAAACCCCCCCAATCTTTACTAGTATAAAGGGACCGTATCAACCTGGCAGACAGTGGTTTGAATCCAGTTCCTCTTGCTATGGGAACCTTGAGTATAGGCTTTTGGGAAGCCTTTGTTGAAAGGAATCTGTGTTCTTGAGCCATTCCCATCTGTTTCCATTGAGCTCATAAATGAGCACTTCCCAGAGGATTTTGCTATTTGTAACGGTGTCCAGGTTGGGTTTACTGGAGGGGGCTTGAGGAGGTCACGCTTGGAGAATGTTGGGAGCCTAGGACTGTTGAAATGCTGCTAAAAAAAATTCGATACATGAGCTTTCTTGGTACTCCATTGTGATCCTTTTTCATTGGTCATTCATTCTAAATTTATAATAAAAGAATACATTGCCCTAGAACTGCTTTCTTGTTTCTTGTTTTTTTAAAAAAGATACTGAACCATGTGCTTTTACTATTTACAACCTACTAAGCTGTGGGCGCTTCCTAACTCAAAGCATTGCTTGCTAACTTTGCATTTGTTATAATCCTTTCATTTGCTTTCACTCTGTGCGAGTTCTTGTTTAGAAATTTGTAACAATGGCCTGGAAGGGGGGGGGGGGCACAGAGGAACACGCCCATTGGCAAAGCCCAAATAAAGCCAAGCTCTGTGTAAAGCAAACAAAAACTTCCATTTATTTCACTTGGGACTGTTTGTCCCAGGATGAAGATCCCCTTATGAATTACCATAGCACTCTTTCGGTAGTAATCCCGTAATGAACATCTCATACATAAAAATGCAAATGAATGTGCTTCCATGAGCCTAGAGAAAGCGATGCTTGGACGCTGCCGTCACAAGCACACTTGTGCAGAGGAAATCCAAGGAAAATATGTCCTCCTTATTCAAGACCCAGTGCTGCTGTGGTTCTTGGCTTTAAAACTCAACTCTGCATTGTTTTAACAGCACAAAGCACCTGAACATTAACTCATGGCTCATGACAGGATGATATAAGCCACTAATGACGCAACCAGCATAATTTAAACCCTTGGTGAACTTTGTACAACAATTTGAGAATGCTTCTCTGCTTGCACATAAAAAGGAGCATGTTCATAAAGCAAACAGATTCTTTCCAGTCTGGAACATAGTCCTTAAGGAGCTTGACAGCTTTTTGGTGTTTACAGAGTGCTCCATGAGCAGAGGATGAGATCAACCGACATATATTTGAACATTCAGTGTACCTTAAGTCTGTTGCAATTCCTGACCTGTGTGACTGTCCATGAGGAATATGAACAAAAGACGTGCTCCCTCTTTTTGGTGTGTTTAGGACAAAAGTGATCCCTAGCAGGGGACTGGGTGCTGTTAACATGCTATCCGGTTATAGCCAACAGTCTTGGCCCCCTCAGCTGCCATGGCAACAGAAGTTTGCTTCATTACAGTCAATGGGCATAGGTTGCCAACATCTTACCAATAGGCATTATATGTCTCAACAGCTGAAGGTGTGCTTGGCATCGAAGCAAACAAAGCCCTTGGCTTTCAATTCTGTTTATTGACTTGACCCCCACTTTAAATCCCGCTCCAAGCTTCTTCCCAGTAATGCCAGATACTCAAATAGCAGTGTATCATTTGCCTGGTGTGACTTTGAAAAGGCTGCACTCACGATTTATTTTTATTCATTTAGGACCTTTGTAGCTTGCCTTTTCACACACGTGCGGAAGGTGGCTCACAGTGTCAAATATAAAAACGCAGTAAAAAGAAAAGCAGAGCAACTGCAAACCAGCAGCAGAAAAAAAGCAATCATGTTAAGAGTCTGATGGTCTTCACCTGTTGCCTCAAAGAAGGGTGCAAGACCTTGCCAGGGAGTGTGTCTTAGAGACAAGGTACCACTACAGAAAAGGCCCTGCGCCCATTTTGCCACCCACACACCTGGGGCAGTGTGATCAGGATTTGACAGAAAGCTTGATTGTTTCAGTTATTGCAGCTACCAAAAAAAGCAGCAGAGCAAGGGAATATCGAACCATGCAGGTATCATCCCAGCGTTCTGTGGTCTTGCAATAGAACTTCTTTGCGATGGACTAGAAACCATCCAATTGGATGTGGCTTGCACAAAGATCACTTGATGGCTGGATATGTGAAGTTTGGTACCTAGTTGTATAAATGGGCTTCAATGAAGGACCCTGAGTATAAATTGTTGATGAAAGTGCTTTCTGTTGGGGGGGGGGTGTCTAATGACATATAGGCAAAATTCTGAATGTTTCTGTACAATAAAATCACTCAGCAACATCGGCATCTAACAATTAAAATGCTGTTGTATAACATTCACGGATCCTCACTGCGTGTTGCAGAAACCTGGCTGCTAGTTTTCACATGCAGCATATGAGGTAGTAAAACTCTTTCCATGCAGTTTTGCTATGCCATAATAAATTTGTTAGTCTTTAAAGTGTCACTGCAGTTTGTTTTTGCCGTAAAATATTAATGTGACCACTCCTGGTACCACTTCTGGTTAGTACAGTGGTACCTTGGGTTAAGTACTTAATTTGTTCCAGAGGTCTGTTCTTAACCTGAAACTGTTCTTAACCTGAAGCACCACTTTAGCTAAAGGGGCCTTCTGCTGCTGCCGTGCCGCAGGAGCACAATTTCTGTTCTCATCCTGAAGCAAAGTTCTTAACCTGAAGCACTATTTCTGGGTTAGTGGAGTCTGTAACCTGAAGTGTATGTAACCTGAAGCGTATGTAACCCGAGGTACCACTGTATTTGGGGAGAAGGTATCACACAATTGAATATTCAGCTATATAAACAACCTCTTGCCCATAGAAAGCTAAATATCTGGGAGAACTAGCCCAGCCCTTTCATTGTTGTGGTAACTTCATATGAAGTTTCTTTCACGTAGAAGGATTCAGCTGTGCAATCTCCTACAGGTAATGTTAACAGGTAACAGTCTTAGAACATTTTTACCACCGTATCCACATTTTCTTTTGGACATCTAGACTCGCGATTCGATTTCTATCTGGCTGTTGTTTGAACAAAGTGCTGTGTATTCAGCACCTCAGTTTAACTTGGCATTGTGCTATAATGCATCATAGCTTTGGCTGTGCTGCTTTGTCAACATGCCTAAATTCAGTTCAGCTTCTAAACTGATTTCTAGCAGATACATTTGAAGGTCAAGCTAGACGGTGATGGGCTTAGCTTCCCATACTCCCCCGCCAGACCTCCTTGTGCTCTGTTTTTTCAGACCTTTCCCTCCCAATCTGGATAATTTTTGGTACTGTAAAAATTAAGCCTCCTGCCCTTGCTTAAGACACAAACAGAAAAGACATGTAAAGAACAAGGACAGTTGTCCCGTTGCATTTAGCTTGACTCTGAAAGATGTCTCTGAGGATTTGTCCACAAACTCTTGCACGGTGCATAATTTTGATGGAATCATTCTTGCAAAGTTGAAGGAACATTTTTCTGTGCACTGTTATATAGAAGTACTTTTGATCTTGGCTCTTGATCCAGGATAGTTGGGTGAGAGCATCCATTTCTTGGTCACAGGAGAGGAGAACAGGCAGCAAAGGATGAACCCATCTGAAGACGAGAGCATGAACTTTGCATCTGAGGGGGTCGTGACATCCAGGAACCACATTCTGACATGTGCTAGGCCCTTATAGGGCAATCATGTAACGTTCTGCATTTTCTGCTGTTGCAATCCCCCCCCCCCCCCCCGGTTCTGGGAGAGGCCTCCTCAAAGGCACTATAAATTTGCTATACCTGCCTTGGGGGGCTGGATTAATCATTTCCTGTCTGCAATTTGGAACTTCATGGGCAAGCTGAACTTTCCATGTATCTGCAGAAGCAGCTGAATAACTTGTAGCTTAAACAGACTTCTCACCTCCAGGTCAACTTGTCCCTTCTGATAAATGGGATCTGTCTTTTCCACCTGGGCGAAGCCTTTTGCTGTGTCACCGAGGCATATAAATCTCTGCTAATCTCTTGATTCATAGTATGGCTTTCCTTAATTTTAATGCCAATGTGTTGCTGCAAGAGTGAGGCCTTCAGGCTGCAGAGACAGAACCTCTGGATTTAAAGGCATAAATCCCCCCACAGTGAGCTACGGGAACAGCTGCCTCACTTGAAACAAGCACATGGTGTGTAACCGTATCTGCAGTAGGAAAATGTTATGCAGAAATAGCATTGGGGTAGATGTTTCTAAACAATGTCGCCGCTTCTAGAGTTACAGTCCTGCCTAACATGCACTTAATGTGCGGCCAGTCATGGGACGCTCGCAGGAACTGTTCTGGTGTGTACAAAATTAAGAACAAAGCTCCGGCTTACCCAGAGCTTAGCTCCGGCAGATGCCGCTGCTAAAAATAAACCAACCCTTCATGATCCGAAATAATATCATATTACCAGCATGTTTGCACTCTTTGGCCCCATGAGGGATTGCGGGGTCACTGGGTTTCTCGATTTAGATCCCCCTGGGCCAAATAAGTGTTCAAATATCATCGTCTCATGCCGCTTCTATGAAACGCAGAGAAATGGATTTTGAGCTAAGACTCTGCAATTCCACAAAGGAGCACGAGCAAAGAATTTAGAAGCCGAGCAGAAAACTTTTGATTTTGTGCAGCAGCAGCTTGTTGTTGTTGTTGTTTAGTCATTTAGTCGTGTCCGACTCTTCGTGACCCCATGGACCAGAGCACGCCAGGCACTCCTGTCTTCCACTGCCTCCCGCAGTTTGGTCAAACTCATGCTGGTAGCTTTGAAAGCACTGTCCAACCATCTCGTCCTCTGTCGTCCCCTTCTCCTTGTGCCCTCCATCTTTCCCAACATCAGGGTCTTTTCCAGGGAGTCTTCTTTTCTCATGAGGTGGCCAACGTATTTTCAGGATCTGTCCTTCCAGTGAGCACTCAGGGCTGATTTCCTTCAGAATGGAGAGGTTGGATCTTCTTGCAGTCCATGGGACTCTCAAGAGTCTCCTCCAGCACCAGAATTCAAAAGCATCAATTCTTCGACGATCAGCCGCCTTATGCCAGTTAAATAACTTGTTTGGATTCTGTGCTACCCACCACACAGCAACATCTAAAGCACAACCATAGCTGCAGAGGGGGGAAGAGAGGGAACGTCATAACAGCAGCTGTTCCCACTGCATTCCTAGCCATTCTGTCACCAACCACCAGCCATAAGGCCATTCACTGACAACGCCCCTACATTTACCCATCCACGGAGGGTACAAATAACATGAAGCAATGGCAGGAACGCTTCTCTGTCAAACAGAAACTGAATCCGATCTATACTCTCTTCCTTCTACGATGCAAGGTGTGCTGCTACAAAGATCCCACACTGGTTCCTAGTAGACCTGAAGGAGCGTGTCCACCCCCATCGTCCAGCCCAGACACTGAGGTCCAACTCTGAGGGCCTTCTGGTGGTTCCCTCACTGTGAGAAGTGAAGCTACAGGGAACCAGGCAGAGGGCCTTCTCAGTAGTGGCGCCCGCCCTGTGGAACACCCTCCCATCAGATGTCAAGGAAATAAACAACTATCTGACTTTTAGAAGACCTCTGAAGGCAGCCCTGTTCAGGGAATTTTTAATGTTTGATCGTATGATGATGATGATGATGATGATGATGATTGGAGCTGCCCAGAGTGGCTGGGGAAACCCACCCAGAGGGGTGGGGTATAAATAATAAATTGTTGTTGTTGTTGTTGTTATAGCAAAGCAATGCCACAGCTCATGGGTCAATTGAGCATGAAGCTAAGCCTGCAGCCCAAGGCAGCAGCAAGATTCCCTCCTTTGGCCAGAGAACTAGCCAGACACAGACAGATGGAGTCGCATCCCAGTATCAGAGTAACCAAGCAGTTCTATAGCTCAGGAGGTCTGCCCATATTATATTATACATACTGTATTTTTCTGTGTATAAGACACCCCCATGTATAAGATGGTCCCAATTTTTTTTTACCCAAAATTAAGAAAACGTACTATGCACTATCTGTGTATAAGACGACCCCTTATTTTAAACTTCAAAAATTTAGGGAAAAATATAGTCTTACACACGGAAAAATACAATATATATTTATTTATACCTCGCCTTTTTCCCTGGCAGGGGCTCAAGGCGGCTTACAGATAAAAATAAGAACGACTGAAAACGTAGGGGGGGAAATATCATTATAAAGCAAACAGTGTTAGAATTAAAGCTATACCCTACAGTAAATTGACTGCATGGGGCAAAGTGATGGGAATTTGGCTGTGAGAACTGGTGAACTGACCCAGATAAACGAATCCTCAATTGGGAAAACCCTAGAATGGGAGAC
Organism: Podarcis muralis; assembly: GCF_964188315.1. Taxonomy (NCBI): domain Eukaryota; kingdom Metazoa; phylum Chordata; class Lepidosauria; order Squamata; family Lacertidae; genus Podarcis; species Podarcis muralis. The sequence continues at coordinate 48,996,818 of NC_135667.1, forward strand.
TTCCTGCTTCAGAGAGCAGTAAAATGAGCTCTGGTTCACTCTCCTTAGAGAGGAGGGTAAGCTGAGCTTTCAGATTCAAAAGAGGACATTACCCCTAACCATGGGGAAAAATTCCATGGGAATTTTTTTCCGGTGAGGGGCAGCAGAGCGCACCGAAAGCAGGCTGATTCCTCCTCCAAAATAAAATAATTGCCCCATGCACATTTAGTCCCATTTTTCAGGTTCTACAACTGCTTGAAACCTTCTCTCTCCTAAATGAAAGCTGGGAATTGGGGGGTTATAGTTCATCCTTTGTAGATGCCCACGCCTCTACAACTTTTCACAGTTGCGGATGAGATTTGAGCAAGGGCATGTGGTGGACTTGCAAAGAGGTAAAGGCTTTCTGGGAAATGGTATATAATGAGTTAAAGAAAGTGTTTGAAAACACTCTTGTTAAAAAACCAGAAGCCTTTCTATTGGGGATAGTGGGCGAAAAGATACCAAGGGAAGATAAAAAACTGTTTATGTATGCAACAACTGTGGTAAGAATTATTTTAGCCCCAAAATGGAAACAGCAAGAAGTACCAACAAAAAAAGAGTGGCAGATGAAGATGATGAACTTTGCAGAACTGGCGAAGCCGACAGGAAAAATCCGATCAAGTATTCCAAAAAGACTGGAGTAAATTCATCCGATATCTGAAAGATCATTGTAAGCAATTAACATCCTTAGCAGGGTTGTCTGAAGACTTGTAATGAGAAATTTTCTATATCTATCTATCTATCTATCTATCTATCTATCTATCTATCTATCTATCTATCTATCTATCATCTATCTATCTATATCATCATCTATCTATCTATATCTATCTATCATCTATCTATCTATCTCTATCTATATCTATCTATCTATCTATCTATCTATCTATCTATCTATCTATCTATCTATCATCTATCATCTATCTATCTATCTATCTATCTATCATCATCATCTATCATCATCTATCTATCTATCTATCTATCTATCTATCTATCTATCTATCATCTATCTATATCATCTATCTATATCTATCTATCTATCTATCTATCTATCTATCTATCTATCTATCTATCTATCTATCTATCTCTATCATCTATCTATCTCCATCTATCTACTATCTATCTATCTATCTATCTATCTATCTATCTATCTATCTATCATCTTTGAGATAGTCGGTAATGAGTGTAATTAGAATTCGAAAATGTCTAAATTGCAATGATATAAAAGTTAATTTTGAAAGCCATGAGGCTTTTATGTAAGGTTACTGAGGTAAACCAGTGTTGCTGTGGGGGAAAGACTCGTAGCCTCTTAACAATTCAGTTTGGCTAATCTAACTGGTCATGTTCCAGGATACCGCTGAACAGCACACCACACTTGAGTTGCACAACATGACTCCTGTTTTTTCCCTGCCCGCGCTCTGCCTTAAGTAACCTGCAGCTAATGACTTAACATTCTTCAACTCCTTTGGCCGCAGTCCACTAATACCCAGCTTAAGCCTTGCTGCTTATTTTCAAAGTGCCTAAGCACTTCTCTTTAGCAGCAGCAGCATCTCCAAGCCCACATACCAAACCGTTATAGTCCATTTCCAAAGTGTGGCTCGTTCCCTGGGAGTTAAAACTGAGAATCGCTGCAGACTTTGACATTATTGAGCATGTTGGGCGCCATTGTTGCCTTGCCTCGGAGCATAGCTGCCAGGTGTCCCTTATTTGAAGGGACAGTCCCTTATTCCAGCGCCATGTCCCGCTGCTGTCCCTTATTGATGGATGTCCCTTAAATGTCCCTTAAATGATGTCCCTTAAATTTCAAAGGAAGCAGTTCCTCTCCCTCCCTCCCTGCCGGCCAGGGAGGAGAGAGGCTCCAACTGTGTTGCTTGGCTGTGTTGCTCACCCAATAAGAAGTCTAAGAACGACAGGGGGGTGGAGCTTGCATGCCTTGTGTGTGGCTAGTTAATGCAAACTGAGGAGGTTTTTGAATGCTGGACGCCATTTTGTTGCACGTGCTGCTGCAAACTTTGCAGTGCAAAGCAAGACCGGGGAGCCATCTTAAGTTGAGGCTGCATAGGCCTTGTGGTGCATGCGATTCAGATTCTATTCAGTTGAACTTCTGGTTACAAAGTTGGTTGGACAGTGTTCTCGAAGCTACCAGCATGAGTTTGACCAGACTGCAGGAGGACAGGAAGACTGGAGTGCCTGGAACAGGTGAGGCTGCAGGTCCCTTATTTTGGCTGCTGGTCCCTTATTTTCAAGGCTGCTGGTCCCTTATTTTCAAATCTGTAAGTTGACAGCTATGCCTCGGAGTGCAAGTAGCAGCCAGAGGCAGGACCAGATATATCAACAGGCAAAGCAAGCCTGCGTCTCAGTCCCCAAATGGAGAAGGGAAAAAGGAAGGGAAATTAACTGTACTTTTCCGTGTATTTTTGGGGACTGAAGGAGCATCTCCACCCCCATCGTTCCACCCGGACACTGAGATCCAGCGCCAAGGGCCTTCTGGTGGTTCCCTCGCTGCAAGAAGCCAAGTTACAGGGAACCAGGCAGAGGGCCTTCTTGGTGGTGACACCCGCCCTGTGGAACGCCCTCCCACCAGATGTCAAAGAGAACAACAACTACCAGACTTTTAGAAGACATCTGAAGGCAGCCCTCTTTAGGGAAGCTTTTAATGTTTGATGCATTACTGTATTTTAATATTTTGTTGGAAGCTGCCCAGAGTGGCTGGGGAGGCCCGGCCAAATGGTCGGGGTATATTATTATTATTATTATTATTATTATTATTATTATTATTATTATTATTTAGAAAATAGGGGGAGATGGCAAACAATTACTGAGCTTTTTGGAGATAGGATTGTCCAGAGTTGTTGAGGCTTTTTTTTGGGGGGGGGGTTACCAAGGGTTGTTGAGCTTTCTTTAGGGGGAAATGCTGAAAATTGCTCACCCACACGTGTCGCAAAATCCGCCTCCCATCTGTCCCCTCACCAACAGAAGCTGCCAATCGACCGCCCAATTGCCGCAGCAACCAATAACACGCACAATAACCACTGACAGATGCGGCAGCAACCAATCAAATGTCCACCCTATGCACTACCCATGTATAAGACGACCCCCACTTTTTTACATGATTTTAAAGGGGGAAAACCTAGTCTTGCACACAGAAAAGTGCAGTACAGTGGTACCTCAGGTTGAGTACTTAATTCGTTCCAGAGGTCCGTTCTTAACCTGAAACTGTTCTTAACCTGAAGCACCACTTTAGCTAATGGGGCCTCCTGCTGCCACTGCACCACCAGAGCACAATTTCTCTTCTCATCCTGAAGCAAAGTTCTTAACCCGAGGTACTATTTCTGGGTTAGCGGAGTCTGTAACCTGAAGCGTATGTAACCCGAGGTACCACTGTACCTTCTGTGCCCAAACTCAGCTGAGGCAAACCACCATTGCCTGACGGACCTGCCTTGCCACACTGCCAACACAACTTCCGGTTTCTATCGGATTTTGTGTCGGAGGCCAGGCAGGGCCTCGGATGTCACTTCCAAGACCTGGCAGAACCTCAGAGGCCATGTCCAAGGCCTCATGAAACCTCTGGAGTGACTTCTGTTATCTACCAGAAGTTGCTTCAGAAACTTTGCAGGACCTCGGACGTCACCTTGGAGGTTGTGTTGGAGTCCTGCAGTGTGGGTGCTGAGCACTTCCCCCCAAAATTTGTGGGTGCCCATCCACTAGTCGGTGCCAGTGACTGCTGTCCAATGTTTGTGACTGGGTTGCCCACTCCTGTTGTAAATATTCATAATTTGATTTTTGTTCCCCCGCACCTAGGTGAGGTAGGATCTTTACCTTTTACAGTGGTACCTTGGGTTAAGTACTTAATTCGTTCCGGAGGTCCGTACTTAACCTGAAACTGTTCTTAACCTGAAGCACCACTTTAGCTAACGGGGCCTCCTGCTGCTGCTGCGCCACCAGAGCATGATTTCTGTTCTCGTCCTGAAACAAAGTTCTTAAACTGAAGCCCTATTTCTGGGTTAGCGGAGTCTGTAACCTGAAGCGTATGTAACCTGAAGCACATGTAACCCGAGGTACCATTGTACAGTGCTTGAGAACCTCAGTTTTTAAGCTAGCTAGGGCCTCCACAAATCTGCACTGGGCCTGACCTTGGACTGGGGCTACAGAAGCAAGCCCCTCTAACTTTTCCTGAGTTCATACCTCTTGAAATACTGTCTAACCCAGGGGTCAGCAACCTAAGGCCCATGGGCCGGAAGTGGCCCGTGGAGGTTGTTTGACCAGCCCACGAGCAGCCCCAAAACCGAGCTGCCCACTTGCGCGCTGCACTAAACCGGCGCAGCATGGCGTGGGGACTCACTTCTGCGGCGCCGAAAATCATGTCTGCGCAGACGCCAAAAATCGTGGGCAGATGTGCTCATGCGCATGTGCAATCTGTTTATCAGCTCCATCTGGTACGCAGGCTGAGACCCTACCTGCCCGCGGACTGTCTCACCAGAGTGGTGCATGCTCTAGTTATCTCCCACTTGGACTACTGCAATGTGCTCTACGTGGGGCTACCTTTGAAGGTGACTCGGAAACTACAGCTAATCCAGAATGCGGCAGCTAGACTGGTGACTGGGAGCGGCCGCCAAGACCATATAACACCGGTCTTGAAAGACCTACTGTCAGGGGTTCAGGAGCAGAGGCACAGGAAAGGGAGGAGATAGAGACCGAGGGGGAGGAATCCGAGGGAGAGGTTAGCGATGACAGCCGCCCTAGGTCTCTAAGTCTTTCCAGTGAATCGGAGGATTCACAGAAGGGGGCTCCCGTGGTCAGAGCAAAGGGGTTGCCAAGGGGAACACCCCAGGAAGGAGGGGCCAGAGGGGACTCAGAGAGCAGCAGTTGGAAATCGGGACCAGCTTCCCCACCAAAGAGCAGTAGGGGGGAGGAGTCCCAGGTATCGACATCAGGCAGCTCTCCGTCAGCGGAAGGACATGAGTCAGGATTGGCCACACCTGCATCAGAGAGCGAGGAAACGGTCAAAAGGAAGGTTGGAGACTGGGCGCGCGCGCCAAGTTCAAACGTACAAGAGGGTGGCGCAGTGAGCAGCCCGGAAAGGGAGCCAGGTCCTAAAGCCCGCCGAAGGGAGGGGGAAGAGTCAGAGGGGTCCGCGTCCGAAGCGTCCAGGAAGGAAGGGAGCCCGGGGGGTAGTAGGACCCAGAGGCGGAAGGAGAGACGGAAGAGGTGGAGTAAGGTTAAAGTCTTAAGCTGGTGTACAGGGGGCGGAGATTCAGACGGAGCTTCGCCGGTCTAGTCTCTAGACGTAGAGACGCACGCTAGGGCTTGAAAATGGAAACTGTACTGCAATAAAGACTTTTGTACATTACTACTGGCTAGCGTTGGTCCTCTGTGAGCTGGGACCTGGAGGCAGTCTCTGACACCTACACTGGCTCCCATTACGTTTCCGAGCACAATTCAAAGTGTTGGTGCTGACCTTTAAAGCCCTAAACGGCCTCGGTCCAGTATACCTGAAGGAGCGTCTCCAGCTCCATTGTTCCACCAGGATACTGAGGCCCAGCACCGAGGGCCTTCTGGTGGTTCCCTCCCTGCAAGAAGCCAAGTTACAGGGAACCAGGCAGAGGGCCTTCTTGGTAGTGGCCCCCGCCCTGTGGAACGCCCTCCCACCAGATGTCAAACAGAAAAATAACTACCAAACTTTTAGAAGACATCTGAAGGCAGCCCTGTTTAGGGCAGCTTTTAATGTTTAATAGGTTATTGTATTTTAGTGTTTTGTTGGGCGGGGTATAAATAATAAATTATTATTATTATTATTATTATTATTATTATTATTATTATTATATTAAGATCTTACTTAAAAAAAATAGAAAATATTTTTATTAGAATATTTTTATTAAATATTTCTCAGTTTACAAAAATACCTGCGTTGTCTCTTTATTTTCAAGTTGTGTTTCCTACAGATCAGTTTCGTTTGCTGATAGATGTTAATCTGGAAGATCTTTCTGACGATAAGAGCTGTTTGACAGTGTTGGAGGTGCAGTGAGAGTAATGGCAACATGTATCATATGTGGTGGACATGTAGGAAGATCAAAGTGTTCTGGGTTTAATTTACGAGGAGTTGAAAAAAAGGTTTGGAATAAAGACCAGAGGCATTTCTGTTGAGCATTTTTGGCAGGGACATCCCGAAGGCCTTTAGGGAGGTATTTTTATATGCAACGGCCGCAAGTCGGACTTTGGTGGCAAAGGGGTGGAAGGAACAAGAATCCCCGACAATAACGGATTAGCATAACAAGCTACAAGAATTTGCTGAAATGGTTCAGTTGACAAATAGCCTGAGAGGCAATTCAAAACCAAAAATTATGGAAAAGTGGGATAGATAGAAGATATACGTTCAAAAATATAGTAAAGGTTCCTTATCTATGCTAGCATTCGATTGACGTTGGAGAGAGACTGGGTTGCGAAATAAGACCAAGGGTACATATTGATATAGGAATGTATTAGATAAAATGTAAGGAAATATACAATAAGAGTACATTCATTTGGAAAAAAGGAATCTGCAATGGGATAGACAGGAGGTCTAGTGTGCTGGTATGTATATGATTTTGGGGGGAAATGTTTCTTTTCTTTGTTCTTTCTTTTTTTGTTTCATTTTGTTTCTAGGTATATAAAATTTGTATATAATTTAGGTATACAGTGGTACCTTGGGTTACATACGCTTCAGGTTACAGACTCCGCTAACCCAGAAATATTACCTCGGGTTAAGAACTTTGCTTCAGGATGAGAACAGAAATCGTGCTCCGGCGGCGCGGTGGCAGCAGGAGGCCCCATTAGCTAAAGTGGTGCTTCAGGTTAAGAACAGTTTCAGGTTAAGAACGGACCTCTGGAACGAATTAAATACTTAACCCGAGATACCACTGTACCTGTTGGAAATTATATTATAGTAAGTCCTGTAGCCATGAAATTAAAAGATGCCTGCTTCTTGGGAGAAAAGCAATGACAAACCTAGATAGCATTTTAAAAAGTAGAGACATCACCTTGCCAACAAAGGTCCATATAATAAAAGCTATGGTTTTCCCAGTAGTGATGTATGGAAGTGAGAGCTGGACCATAAAGAAGGCTGATCGCCGAAGAATTGATGCTTTTGAATTATGGTGCTGGAGGAGACTCTTGAGAGTCCCATGGACTGCAAGAAGAACAAACCTCTCCATTCTGAAGGAAATCAGCCCTGAGTGCTCACTGGAAGGACAGATCGTGAAGCTGAGGCTCCAATACATTGGCCACCTCATGAGAAGACAAGACTCCCTGGAAAAGACCCTGATGTTGGGAAAGATGGAGGGCACAAGGAGAAGGGGGCGACAGAGGACTAGATGGTTGGACAGTGTTGTTGAAGCTACCAGCATGAGTTTGACCAAACTGCGAGAGGCAGTGGAAGACAGGAGTGCCTGGCATGCTCTGGTCCATGGGATCACGAAGAGTCGGACACGACTAAACGACTAAACAACAACAACAAAGTCCTCTAATGTAATATGACAACGATTACCGATGTAATATAAGAATGTTAACAAATAAATAAAATGCAAATTCAAGGAAAGAAAGAAAAAGAGCTGTTTGACAGTGGAATGGACTCCTTCACAAGGCGGTGGAATCTCTTTCATTGCAGTTCTGGATGGCCCATCTGCCATGGATGCTTTAGCTGAGATTCCTGCATTGCAGGAGGTTGGACAAGATGACCAACTACAATTCTGTGATTCTTTGTAGATCATAGCTGTCAACTTACAGATTTGAAAATAAGGGACCAGCAGCCTTGAAAATAAGGGATCAGCAGCCAAAATAAGGGATTTTCCAAGCACAGGTAGGTTCAACTTCTGAGCCCCTCCGAGCCAAAGGCAGAAAGCCCAGCCAGCAGCCAAACGAAGCCTCAAGCGGTGGTTCCCACAGCGCAGCAACCCAGCAAAGGGGATGCAGCAAGGGAAACCACCGTCACCTCTCCGCTGGGAAGCGCTGAGCAAAGGCAAGTCCCCAGGCAACGCGGCCGATTTGATCGGCACAAGGCATGCAAGCTCCACCCCCAGTCGTTCTTAGACTCCTTATTGGGTGAGCAACGCAGCCAAGCAACACAGTTGGAGCCTCCCTCCTCCCTGGCCAGCAGGGAGGCAGGGAGAGGAGCTGCTTCCTTTGAAACCCAGGAAATTTAAGGGACATTATCAATAAGGGACAGCAGTGGGACACAGTGCAGGGATAAGGGACTTTCCCGCCAAATAAGGGACGGTTGACAGCTATGTTGTAGATGTTCCCTAGCATGTCTCTCTTAAAAGCTTTTTAGGTAGCAGGATTAGAGAACATCCCTTTTACGGTCCCGAAGAACTGCTGCCAGCCAGTAGACAATACTCAGAGAGAGGGACCAGTGATGTGACTCATATGGCAGCTTCCTATTTTCTTAATACACTCTCAGGTTTTCATAACATGCTCTCAATTTACATTAATGAAAGGTGTGTTTAAAAATGGATTTCATGGAGCAGAATAAATCACCCAAGAACCCAGGATGCCTTGGTTCAGTGGAAACACTCATCAATTCAGGAAATATCTGGTTTCATTTTTACTAGACCTTTTTAAAAAACCTGAACCATGCACGCTGTCATCTTCTATTTTAAAAATAACTTATCCATGCGGAGCTTTCAAGCTCGGTGTTTTCCAGAGAAGGAGAGAGAGCTTATTGAGGAAATTAAATTATTTTGACAGTCTAATGCTAGGAAAAGCTTATGAAGTGAGGGTTAACTTTATTTGGGGTTCATAAGAACTGGCAGGGGAACAAAGAGAGGATGGTTTGTTTTTGTTTTAAATTTTTATTTATGATTTTCAGGTTTATACGTTTCAATAATTTTACAGTCATTTTAGCATTTCCAAACTTGACTTCCTTCCCCCTCTTTCTGCGGTTCCTTAAATTTATTTTAAATATCTTCTGCATATCCAAATTAACTTAATTTGTTCATTTATCCATCTCCTTTAAATATATACTCTTATGAAACTGCAGATTATTACAATAATCCTGCCAATATTCTTATTTGTTTACAATTTGTCTGCAAATATTCAATAAACCATTTCCATTCTTTTATAAAAAGTTTGTTATCTTGATTTCTTATTCTTCCGGCAAGTTTCACAATTTCTGCATATTCTGTAAGTCTTTGTATCCATTCTTCCTTTGCTGGGACTTCTGCTTCTTTCCATTTGGGGGCAAGTAACATTTTTTGTTGCCAACAAAGGTCCGTATAGTTAAAGCCATGGTCTTCCCAGTAGTGATGTATGGAAGTGAGAGCTGGACCATAAAGAAGGCTGATCGCCGAAGAATTGATGCTTTTGAATTATGGTGCTGGAGGAGACTCTTGAGAGTCCCATGGACGGCAAGAAGATCAAACACATCCATTCTGAAGGAAATCAGACCTGAGTGCTCACTGGAAGGACAGATCGTGAAGCTGAGGCTCCAGTACTTTGGCCACCTCATGAGAAGAGAAGACTCCCTGGAGAAGACACTGATGCTGGGAAAGATGGAGGGCACAAGGAGAAGGGGGCGACAGAGGACGAGATGGTTGGATAGTGTTTTCGAGGTTACCAGCATGAGTTTGACCAAACTGCGGGAGGTAGTGGAGGACAGAGGTGCCTGGCGTGCTCTGGTCCATGGGGTCACGAAGAGTCGGACACGACTAAACGACTAAACAACAACAACAACATTTTTGCCGCTGTAGTCGCATACATGAATAAATCTCTATACAATTTAGGTAGTTCCCTCTCTATAATTCCCAAAAGAAAAGCTTCTGGGTTTGTTTTTCCCCCAAACGTTATTTTTCAATTCATTATATATCATTTCCCAGGAAGCTTTAACCTTACTACAAGACCACCACATATGATAAAAAGAACCTTCTTTCTCTTTACATTTCCAACAATTATTTGATTCAGATTTATACATTTTTGCCACTTTACTCGGTCTTAGGTACCATTGATATATAATTTTTTGTTAGACCATAGGTAAAGGTAAAGGTAAAGGTACCCCTGCCCGTACGGGCCAGTCGTGCCGACTCTAGGGTTGTGCGCCCATCTCACTTAAGAGGCCGGGGGCCAGCGCTGTCCGGAGACACTTCCGGGTCACGTGGCCAGCGTGACAAGCTGCATCTGGCGAGCCAGCGCAGCACACGGAAACGCCGTTTACCTTCCCGCTACAAAGCGGTCCCTATTTATCTACTTGCACCCGGGGGTGCTTTCGAACTGCTAGGTGGGCAGGAGCTGGGACCGAACGACAGGAGCGCACCCCGCCGCGAGGATTCGAACCGCCGACCTTACGATCAGCAAGTCCTAGGCACTGAGGTTTTACCCACAGCGCCACCCGCGTCCCTTTGTTAGACCATAACATGCCGTAAATTTTATATCCATATCCCACAATCGTTCCCCTGCTGCCATATCTGTATTATGACTGATATCTATTACCCAGTGTATCACTGAGGATTTTACTTGCACATCCTTTGTCTCCCATTCCAATAATACCTTATACATTTTAGACAGCACTTTTACATTACATTCCTACTGGTCTCTCTCCAGTTGTGATATTTGTTCCCCAAATTCTTGGAGGACGGTTTGTTATGATTCTGCCAGAGTTGATCAGTAAGGCCTGAATCATAAGTTACCAGGATAGTAGCTTTATCGAAGGTCACACCCATATCACACATGAAAGAATCCTGGGAATCGTTTTGTGAGGGACAAAGTACATTTCCCAGGATTTTTGGGGGGAAGCCCATTTAAATGTGTGCTGAATTTGCTTTAAATATATGGTCTGCATCAGGGGTCAGCAAACTTTTTCAGCAGGGGGCCGGTCCACTGTCCCTCAGACCTTGTGGGGGCCAGACTATATTTTGGAAAAAAGAAAGAAAAAAAGAACAAAGTCCTATGCCCCACAAATAACCCAGAGATGCATTTTAAATAAAAGGACACATTCTACTAATGTAAAAACACGCTGATTCCCAGACCATCTGTGGGCTGGATTTAGAAAGCAATTGGGCTGGATCTGGCCCCCAGGCCTTACTTTGCTTACCTATGGTCTGGATGGTGTCCCTAAGGAACAACATTCACCCTTTCAAGTTACAAGGTAAGGAAGTCTGAGCTGGGTCGTGGGAAGCTGTCTGAGGGGAGCCACCAGCCAGGAACCATGGGACAAAGCTAGCAATTGGGACAGAAGAGTCCTCAGGATAAGGTTACCAGGCTTCCCCTTTTCCGGGGACAGTCCCCGGATTCACAGATCAATCCCCTGACAAAATCCACTGAATTCGACTGAAGTTGAAAAGTGTCCCCGGATTCATTGAAAACAATCTGGTAACCTTACCCCAGGAGCAAGTTGGAGAACAGGACGGAAGGACAACCAAAGGATATAGGAATGCAGCAGAGCTCAGGAAGACCTTGCCACTCAAGCAAGGCTTAGATAAAGCAGAAAGTCCTCTGATAGTCCTTCCTGTCCAGGACGATCTGGTGACCAGACCGTGGGTGAGGTTACCGTATTTTTCGCTCTATAAGGCACACCCGACCAAAAGACGCACGTAGTTTTTAGAGAATGAAAACAAGAAAAAAAATATTCTGAATCAAATGTTGTACTAAACTATTTAATAAGCAACCGTAAGAGAGATGGAGCTCACATTTGTCCTAGGCAAAGCAACCAACTCCTATAGGCCTAGGTGCCTTCACCCCCCCATTAAATATTTGAGGGAGTCATCCCCCACCCCCCATTGTGGTATGTGAGGTGGGGCTTACCTGGCCACCCCCAATATTTTTTGAAGTTGGAAGAGGGAGGGAGGGAGGGAGGGAAGGAAGAGAGAGGGGGAGCTCACATTTTTGCAGCTGCCTTGCCTCCCTGGAACCGGAGCAAAAAGAGGAGGAGGAGACTCAGGGACACGAGCCTTGTAAGCCGCTTTGCTTGAATTTACCGGTGAGGTGCTGGGGGAGGGACGGAAGGGGATGCCCTCTTTGTCCCTCCTTCCGGCTCATTGTAAAGAAAGCTTGAATTACAGTCAGCCCATCAGACTATAAAGTCACCTCGCTGAAAAGCCATAAAAGGGGCAGACACGCTGCACAGCTCGTGCCAGCTTCCCAGCGAGCCGGAGGAAGAGAGGTTGCCACCTCACCGAAAAGCCAGCAAGAGCGGCTTCTCCCGCCTGCATTCGCTCCATACGGCACACACACATTTCCCTTTACCTTTTTTTGGGGGGGGGAGTGTGTATTATGGAGCAAAAAATACGGTAGTCCATGGCTGAAGGGAACTAGGCAGATGCCATGGCTTGCAGTTCAACAGCTCACAACACAAAGCAGTTGTACATAGATCTGAATGTTCCCGGTTCGAGTCCTGTATTGTCCCAATGAGTACAGCATGTACAAAAGAACGTGCCAATCAACATTTGCTTTGTTTGTGTCTCCGATGGCTATGTGAAAGATCGTATTCCTTCATACAAACCTGCACAGGTTTTGAGATCTTCAGGGAAGGTCCTTCTTAGGCCCATTTGGTGGGGACATGGGACAGGGCCTTCCTGGTGGCGGCTCCCAGACTCAGGAACTCCCTTCCTCCCTCCCTTCTCTCTCTTGCTCCTCCACCATCATCACACTAGTTTCTGGGAGCAACCTCACCCTGTGCCTGCCTTTTGAACCCTTTTGAACCTTGGCAACTAGCCGATGAAAACAGAGTGGTCACGCCTTACAATTTTATTATACAGCAAGATAAGAAAATAATCTGATTTTTGTGTGCGAATGTTCTCAGGTCCACTGTTGTTCTTAACTAGCGTTTCTGTTTTAATGCAATTAATTACAACTTGTGCAGATGTGCGAAGGATGGGTGACTATTTGGAAAGGTGGTTCTGAAAGGTTGCTGGACTCAAAAGAGAAGCAAGTTTCTGTGGCTGGCGCTTACAAACAGGACTTGGTTTTCAGTACAACATCCGATTAAAGGAAAACAGCATTCCCACTACGGAAACGCTGAAAGATAAAGTTGTGATGTAGGAGGAGAGCCAAGTGAAAACAGCATTAAGTGAGACTTAAAGGCTAAAGGCTAAACAAGAAAGTGATAACAGGTATTTAACAGGTATTAGCATCTTAAAAAGTAGAGACATCACCTTGCCAACAAAGGTCCGTATAGTTCAAGCTATGGTTTTCCCAGTCATGATGTATGGAAGTGAGAGCTGGACCATAAAGAAGGCTGATCGCCGAAGAATTGATGCTTTTGAATTATGGTGCTGGAGGAGACTCTTGAGAGTCCCATGGACTGCAAGAAGATCAAACCTGTCCATTCTTAAGGAAATCAGCCCTGAGTGCTCACTGGAAGGACAGATCCTGAAGCTGAGGCTCCAATAACTTTGGCCACCTCATGAGAAGAGAAGACTCCCTGGAAAAGACCCTGATGCTGGGAAAGATGGAGGGCACAAGGAGAAGGGGACGACAGAGGACGAGATGGTTGGACAGTGTTCTTGAAGCTGCTAACATGAGTTTGACCAAACTGCGGCAGGTAGTGGAGGACAGAGGTGCCTGGCGTGCTCTGGTCCATGGGGTCACAAAGAGTCGGACATGACTAAACGACTAAACAACAACAATGGCAGCAAAGAAGAAGGAGGTAGGAGCAGAGGCTTTTGAATTTGGCAGTGAGGAGACTATTTTGGTGAGTTTGGGGGTATATAAATTTTATGAAACGACAAATAAATAAATACACAAATAAAGGACATGAGCCTCTTTCATATTTGGGGTTAGCCAATGGAATTGATCAGTAAGAGATAAAGAAGAGGCAAAAGTAAGGACTCTTTTTTACATAGCATGTTTTGTGGAATCTTCTGCCACAACAAGTGTTGATGTTCACTAGCTAAATTGGCTGTACAAGTGGTTTTGATGAACTCATTATGGAGGAGAGGCTGTCATACAGAATCTCCTGATCCACAGGAGAAGAGGGCTCTTGACTTCATGTCCTTATTCTGGACTTGCCAAAAGGCATCAGGTTGGCCACTGCATGACGTAGATGCTGGGGCATTGGTCTGATCCAGGTAAAGGGACCCCTGACCATTAGGTCCAGTCGTGGCCGACTCTGGGGTTGCGGCGCTCATCTCGTTTTATTGGCCGAGGGAGCCGGCGTACAGCTTCCAGGTCATGTGGCCAGCATGACTAAGCCGCTTCTGGTGAGCCAGAGCAGTGCATGGAAATGCTGTTTACCTTCCCGCCAGAGTGGTACCTATTTATCTACTTGCACTTTGAGGTGCTTTCGAACTGCCAGGTTGGCAGGAGCAGGGACTGAGCTCACCCCGTCACAGGGATTCGAACCGCCGACCTTCTGATCGGCAAGCCCTGGGCTCTGTGGTTTGACCCACAGCGTCTGATCCAGGAGGGCCATTCATATGTCAGTTGCATGCTGCTGTTTCCCCTGATTTCTCAATGGAGATGAGTTGGATGCTTTGGAACGGCTGCAAAGCATTTACTGTGTCGTGTGACCATGTGCCTTTTCTTCCATTGAACACTAGAGGCCATAGTTGACACACTTAATCCTTTCTCATTGATTTCCACCGGTAACTTACATAACTCTTAATTCTCTTGTACACTTTACTGCCGAGGCTTATCTTGCAAGCCTGGCACCGGGGTCACATAAAACATAGCTGGGAAGTGCAAGAGCTTGCCAGCCTCTCCGTATATACCATACTTTCCCGTGCATAAGACTAGGTTTCTTTTAATTTAAAATAAGGTTAAAAATCTGGGGCGTCTTAAACACGGATTGTGCATACAATTGTGCTTCAGGTTACAGACGCTTCAGGTTACAGACTCCGCTAACCCAGAAATAGTGCTTCAGGTTAAGAACTTTGCTTCAGGATGAGAACAGAAATCATGCTCCGGCGGCGCAGCAGCAGGAGGCCCCATTAGCTAAAGTGGTGCTTCAGGTTAAGAACAGTTTCAGGTTAAGTACGGACCTCCGGAATGAATTAAGTACTTAACCTGAGGTACCACTGTATGTCCATTTTCTAAATTTGGGGTCCCCAAAAGTAAGGGGCGTCTTATAACGGCTTCCAACAGAACACTAAAATACAACAACCTATTAAACATTAAAAGCTTCCCTAAACAGGGCTGCCTTCAGAAGTCTTCTAAAAGTTTGGTTCTTATTTTTCTCTTTGACATCTGGTGGGAGGGCGTTCCACAGGGCGGGTGCCACTACCGAGAAGGCCCTCTGCCTGGTTCCCTGTAACTTGGCTTCTCACAGCGAGGGAAGTGCCAGAAGGCCCTCGGAGCTGGACCTCAGTGTCCTGGCAGAACAATGGAGGTGGAGACGCTCCTTCAGGTATACTGGACCGAGGCCGTTTAGGGCTTTAAAGGTCAGCACCAACACTTTGAATTGTGCTCAGAAACGTACTGGGAGCCAGTGTAGGTCTTTCAAGACCAGTCTTATATGGTATCGGCGGCTGCTCCCAGTCACCAGTCTAGCTGCTGCATTCTGGATTAGTTGTAGTTTCTGGGTCACCTTCAAAGGTAGCTCCACGTAGAGCACATTGCAGTAGTC
Organism: Podarcis muralis; assembly: GCF_964188315.1. NCBI lineage: Eukaryota > Metazoa > Chordata > Lepidosauria > Squamata > Lacertidae > Podarcis > Podarcis muralis. The sequence continues at coordinate 49,012,362 of NC_135667.1, forward strand.
CAAGCGGGAGATAACCAAAGCATGCACCACTCTGGCGAGACAGTCTGTGGGCAGGTAGGGTCTCAGCCCGTGTACCAGATGGAGCTGATAAACAGCTGCCCTGAACACAGAATTGACCTGCACCTCCATGGACAGCTGTAAGTCCAAAATAACTCCCAGGCTGCGCACCTGCTCCTTCAGGGGCACAGTTACCCCATTCACGACCAGGGAGTCCTCCACACCCGCCCACCCCCTGTCCCCCCAAAACAGTACTTCTGTCTTGTCAGGATTCAACCTCAATCTGTTAGCCGCCATCCATCCTCCAACCACCTCAAGACACTCCAATGGTCTCTAATGCACCTGGACGAGCATAGTCAGAAGGGCAGACTTATAAATATGAAATATTATATGGAGAAATGTCCAGTGGTTGTGCCCATGCAAGCATTTGCTCAGATTACTTGATGGATTAAAGCTCCCCGTTCCTTTTATTTGATCTCAAGGCTTTTGTTATCAGTGTGATATGAGTTTGGACTATGTCATAGGAAACACACACCCCTATTAAAAAAAACCCTCTATAGGCACCTTTACACTGCAGTCATAAAGCTTTTTATTTCCGTGTTTAAGCTTGCTTCTCCTGAGAACGTTGAAATCTACCGCTAGAGCAGTGCAACCTGTTTGAGAGAAAAGTCTATGCTATCTGACGCCTGGCTGAGAGGCAGCAAGGAGGGCGAAAGCAACGAGTTCGCTCACAAAGGCTTCAAGGAGTTGGAATTGTGGCTTCAGATCAGCTACCAAACTCATACTGCGAGTACACCATATATTAGTGCCATCTTACAGCACTAAACTAACTACAGGTAAGCGAGATTCTTTTGTAATGAAATTACCGGCAGGTGCTCCAAGCTCCTTCCGTGCAGCCGCAGGGCTCTCTCGAAGGCCCACTCAGAAAGAGATTTGATTTAAGGGTAACAATATTTGCTCGTTTTCTGTGGAGCAAGACTACAGGAGGTTTCGCCATCGAGGGGCACTTTCTGTCCATCTTTTTCTGGGGGTTGGAGGGTGGCTGCCACTAGCGGAGAGGCTAGGCTTATGTGGCTGCAACTCAGCTGAAGGTGGCTTTAGAAACAGGTTCCATCTAGATATCGATGACAACACAAATTCGTAGTAGCGGGCATGTCGTTTCCCAAACAACTGATTGCTCACCAGTTTAGTCATGGAGACAGTGAGTTATTTTTGTTTGTATCACCATATATATCTTACTCAAGATCATCTCCTTAAGGCTGATGGAGCAAGAGACTTGAGCATTGCAGAGCTTACTCCCTCCACCCAGTTACAGATAGGTAGCCGTGTTGGTCTGCCATAGTAAAAAAAAACAAAACAAAACAAACAAACAAACAAACAAAACCTGGAAGGAATTTTTTTTGTTTCCCTCCACCCAGTGCAAGATTTATGTATAAGCTAAACAAGCTATGGCTTAGGGCCCCACTCTCTTGGGGGGGGGGGCAAAAAAAATTAAAGGAAAAAAACCCTGGATGTACATTTCCAAAATATAAGATAAAAAACAAATAAAATAAAACCTCCATACAGCAACAGAGTTTTGTGTTGTGTAGGCTCCTATGATGTAAGCAATGGGCCCCGCCTGCTAGCCTGCTCCCTAAAATATCACTATCGCTATTAATACAAAAGGTAAAGGTACCCCTGCCCGTACGGGCCAGTCTTGACAGACTCTGGGGTTGTGCGCCCATCTCACTCAAGAGGCCGGGGGCCAGCGCTGTCCGGAGACACGGGTCACGTGGCCAGCGTGACAAGCTGCATCTGGCGAGCCAGCGCACCACACGGAAACGCCGTTTACCTTCCCGCTGGTAAGCGGTCCCTATTTATCTACTTGCACCCGGGGGTGCTTTCGAACTGCTAGGTTGGCAGGCGCTGGGACCGAGCAGCGGGAGCGCACCCCGCCGCGGGGATTCGAACCGCCGACCTGACGATCAGCAAGCCCTAGGCGCTGAGGCTTTTACCCACAGTGCCACCCGCGTCCCGTCGCTATTAATATACTTCTTCTTAATTGTATTTCAGTTCAACAATTACTTTGATAAAATACATATTTTGTTATGTGCAAATGGCTTTAGATACCTATTAGGTCCAGAAATTACCATATAGCATATATTCAACACAAAAAACAGCGGCAATTTGTTGTTGACAAAGGGCAGCATATAAAGTGCCCCATTACCTTCAGTAACTTAGGGCCTCACCAAATCTAAATCCAGCCCTGTCTCCACCCACAGTTTTTCATCTGTTGTCAGGGCAATGACAGCTTTCCTATCAATTTCCTATCAACTGAGCGCGGGTGGCGTTGTGGTCTAAACCACAGAGCCTAGGGCTTGCCGATCGGAATGTCAGCAGTTCGAATCCCCGCAACGGGGTGAGCTCCCGTTGTTCGGTCCCTGCTCCTGCCCACCTGGCACTTCAAAAGCATGTCAAGTGCAAGTAGATAAGTGGGTACCACTCCGGTGGGAAGGTAAACAGCGTTTCCGTGTGCTGCTCTGGTTTGCCAGAAGCGGCTTAATCATGCTGTCAACATGACCCGGAAGCTGTCTGTAGACAAACGCTGGCTCCCTCAGCTTGAAAGCGAGATGAGTGCCGCAACCCCATAGTCACCTTTGACTGGACTTAACCGTCCAGGGGTCCTTTACCTTTTACCTTAATGCACTTTCTTTCCCCCCAATGTTGTTTGCTAGGCATGCTGGGAGTTGTAGCTCTGTGAGGGTTAACTTACACCTCCCATGATTCTTTGCAAGAAACAATATGTTTTAAATGTACCGTGTGTACGCGGCGTAACTTGCTCCCCTTGAACAAGGGGATAAAACAGCATTGGATAACATCGTTATGCAAGAGATAATCCCCACAGGTTTGATCTCTACAGGAGCACAACAGAGCTGTGGGAGAGAAGCAATTCAGTTGTGTGCCTTTCTTTCCTCTGCCCAAATGAAATTCTGGTCCTTGCCTGATTCCAGGCAATTCAGGTGTTACATCTTGGACCTCTGCGACACAGAAATAATTTATTTTGAAGTATGCATTTTGGGCAGGTTTGCCACGTACGGGGCTCGTTTTCTTGCTCCACACAGGAGCTTCTCCACAGCACTGCTGCAATGGTATCCATGATATGGCATGGAGACTAGTAGAAGCCAGCATCACCAACTTTGGAGAGAGGAAAGACAAATCGGTAGTGTAATTTCTGTTCTTGTTATGTACTGAAGTTCTCACCCTGGGCCAGCATGGGGATACTGTAGATAGTTCAGGTCCACATATGCAAATAAGGGATCGAAAGTGACGTTCAGTGATTGGATAGTTACAGAAAGTTGTTACAGTTACGTTGTACTAGAGCTCTATATAAGCAGGCTGGCTGAACCCTTCAGTTCAGTTCTGGCCTGGCCTGTGAATAAACAAGAGCTGTTTGAAGAATCGCTGTGTCGTCTGATATGTTCACCCACAATTTAACAGTTCTCATCTCTGGAAATAATCCAGCCATTCTCCTAGAACAGAGCTGAGGAAACATTGGCTCCCCAAATGTTACTGAACCACAGCTCCCTGGCCATTGGCCATGCTTGCTAAGGCAGCTGGCATCCCATAACTTCTGGGGGGCCACTGGCTACCTGTATCCTTTGCCTCTGCAAGTAGCAGTTGTGGGGGGATTTAAGAAGGGGTGGCGACACCTGGGGCAGAAATTAAAGTTCTGCTTTCCCAGAGCTATATCCCTAATCCAAATAACCTCCTTGCTGTTACTGACACTTCTAAACAAACAAGATATCAGAAGAGTCTATTCACAAATCTCCCATGTCTTATCTAGTCCGGCCCTCAAATGGGCAGAGGTTCAAGCAGCCCAGAAGCTTATTTTGTTTTTTATAACCCTGCAATTACAAAGCCTTTATTATAAGCTTTAAGGCCACTTCACATGGGAGCGGTATATAAAGAAGGCCTCTAACCAAGGAGTTTGGTTGGTTGTTGCTCTGGGGGTACCTTTGGTGGCAAATCCAGGTGTTTGCCTCCATATAATTTGTGAAATTCCCCTTGCCCAAATTCCATGGGCGGTTGTAAACATGGATTAATAAAACCTTGCCATAGCCGAGAGTCTCATTAATGTGCCGCTTCTGGAGTGTGCTAATCTCCAGGGTCCTCTCCTATCATTAAGTAAACAATGATGTCAGTGGAAACCAACACCTCCTGACATTATGAAGGGCACCTTAAGCCACCACAAAGTATGAGTCTGCCCGATTTCTGTGCACAAGATTATTCACAGCTGCTAGGGATTTCAACTCCATAATATTCTTTACATCACAATGGTTTTCTTTTCTTTTCTATTCGGTGGGACATATTCATTGCAGATAATCCTTCCGTGTAATGCCAACAAAGGATTTCATACCTAAGGTGTACCTTTGGCTGTGAAAATCCATAAAATCAATACCGTGCTCTAATTTCCACAATTCAAAACACCTATGTAATTGGGAGATGAGTTACCGATACGTTTCAAGCCCGTTTCTTTCACTGATAACAGAATAAAATTGTCTATGTTGCACCACTGCAATGTTGCTGTGTTTTAGATAGTTTTGGAAAATGCAATATGTCCATTACTGAAATCAATAAGAAACGAAAGCTTCATACACATGTAAGCTGTTGCTGTTTGCTACTTCTTCCTCTTCTTCCTTGCCACAGGATGGAGTCGAAAGAAGGTATCTTCAGGCGGCAACTGGTAGATGTTCATGGTGTTGCCTTGTTCTGGAGCATCGCTGAGGCATGGAGCCAGGTGGAGAACTTCCAGGCCAAGAAAGATGATCTTCTGATTGCCACCTACCCAAAATCAGGTGCCTGTGCCTAAGGGCTTCCCTGGATTTAATGCATAGAATGCACAACGGCTCCTTATCTGTTGCAGGGAATTGGGACATCTGCAGGAATGGGATTCAGTCTAGTTATACGCTGCAAAATGTTGCTTGAAAAATATGCACTTCTGCCAGAAATCCTGGCAGTGTTTGTGAGATTGCCACGTCAAATGAGAATATGTGACTGGCAGTTGTCAGACTGCTACATCTTCGCCCATGGTACTCATGATGACCATGCAAGGTCGTTCCATGCCATGTCTTCTCCCATTGAATTAATCTATAAGAATCCCTTGATGGATGGCAGCTCCTTCTTTTCTGCCAAAGTTATGTTAATTGTCAGGGGCTCCAGGGTTTGGAATAGCAGACCTTATGGCCTGAGGCTGGAACTGTTTGTGCTCATGCCAGAACTTTCTTCTGACATAAAAAAAAAAGAATGGCAACATCAGCTTTCTATCTGCTGCCCTAATAATAATTTATTATTTATACCCCGCCCATCTGGCTAAGTTTCCCCAGCCACTCTGGGCGGCTCCCAATCGAGTGTTAAAAACAATACAGCATTAAATATTAAAAAACTTCCCTAAACAGGGCTGCCTTCAGATGTCTTTTAAAAATAGGATAGCTGCTTATTTCCTTGACATCTGATGGGAGGGCGTTCCACAGGGTGGGTGCTACTACTGAGAAGGCCCTCTGCCTGGTTCCCTGTAGCTTTGCTTCCTCGCAATGAGGGAACTGCCAGAAGGCCCTCGGTGCTGGACGATGGGGGTGGAGACACTCCTTCAGGTATACAGGACTGAGGCCGTTTAGGGCTTTAAAGGTCAGCACCTGCAAAGCATAGTTACAAACAAAACCAATGCCCACCTCCAGATCAAAAGTCCCTAGATTTGTTTAATTGAACAAGGGCCTGCGAGAAGAGGGATGTTTTTGCCTGGTGCCTAAAAATATGTTACAAAGGAGCCAGGTGAGGCTCCTTGGGGATAGAGCATTCCACAAACGGGGCCACCTCCGAAAAGGCCAGTTCTCATCTTGCCACCCTCTCATGGAGGAGGCACATGAAAAAAGGCCGCAGATGTTGAATGTAGGAGCCAAGTCGGTTCATGTGGGCGGAAGAGGTCCTTGAGGTATTGCGGCCGTGAGCCATTTTAAGGCTTTATAGGTCAAAACCAGCGTATTGAATTGGGCCTGGAAACTAACTGGCAGCCAGTGCAGTCGAAGCAAGATTGCTGCATTCTGCTGTAAAGGACTGAGTTTACTATCTGCAAATGGGTGTTTAATGCTCACAACTAGATGCTCAAACTGTCTTGCCCTGGTGAGCAACCTGGCCACTGAATTCTGCACCAGAATTTGGACCGTCATCAGAGGCAGCTCCACAACTTCAGAGGAGTTTCACAGGAAGCTTCAAGCATATCTTCACAACTCTAAAGGATAGATTTTGTTTCTTTCTTTGTTTTTAACGATAGCTAAGTTTCACAGGAAGCTGAGTTCTGCATTCAGTTTGAATTAAAACAATTTTTTTCTGTATTCCTTTTCTGTATTAATCAGCTGATTTTAAGGGACTCCCTTCTAAGCTTGTGTGCAGTGCCCACAATCTACGTATACCCATTTTACAAACCCAGCTGATACCTTATGCTCTGTGGGTAATTTTATCTAATTTGCACATGCGTTTACATTTTCAGGCACAACCTGGGTCAGTGAGATTCTGGACATGATTTACAACGATGCAGATGTGGAAAAGTGTAAACGAGATGCCATTTTCAATCGTGTTCCTTTCATGGAGCTGATTATTCCTGACATTATTAATGGTAAAGCCTTTGCTGTATTACAAGTTGAACAAGTGACAATAAAGTATTTCAAATATATGTTGTAAATGGTTCCCCAAAAGTCTTTGTTGTCCTTTCCATGTAGTTTTTCTGTTAGTTCTGCCAGTTCTGCATATTCCATAAGTTTCCCTTGCCATTATTCTTTCGTTGGTATTTCTTCCGTCTTCCAAGACAGAACAAAGACTTTTGTTCAACTTGTATACAGTGAAATTACACGAAGAGGCAACATAAATAAATGGATTCATTGGCAGGGTTTGAGTAAACAATCACAACTGTATACAACAAAAATTAAGACTATATGTATTAGGAAAACTTTGGGAAACAATACGCAGGGTGAACAATATGGAAATAAAGCAAAACGCTAGTATGAGGGAAGTCCAGGGGAGGAGGGTGGAAATATGAAAAATTGTCAAAGATATTTTGTTAGAAGAAGTATACATGGAAAAATCAATAAAAAATATTTTCTTAAAAAAGCAACAGGCAGGTATCCTTCTTGTAACAGGTGAGCTCTGTGCAGTTATTGGGATGTTAGAGCCTCTGAAATTGGTAAATAACCTGTTTTAGCTGGGCAAGTCTCCATGTGGTGAGAGCCAGTGTGGTGTAGTGGTTAAGAGCGGTAGTCTCGTAATCTGGTGAACCGGGTTCGCTTCCCCGCTCCTCCACATGCAGCTGCTGGGTGATCTTGGGCCAGTCACACTTCTTTGAAGTCTCTCAGCCCCACTCACCTCACAGAGTGTTTGTTGTGGGGGAGGAAGGGAAAGGAGAATGTTAGCCGCTTTGAGACCCCTTAAAGGGAGTGAAAGGCGGGATATCAAATCCAAACTCCTCCTCTTCTTCTTCTTCTTCTTCTTCTTCTTCTTCTTCTTCTTCTTCTTCTTCTTCTTCTTCTTCTTCATGGGTAGACCCACAAATTCACTGACAAATTCCACCTGTGCAAGAATTCAGGTGCATCTCTAGATCAGACCAGAAGAAATTATTTTTTCAAACGTTTTTGTCCCCTGCCCACTTTAATTATTTTCTCTATGTTTTCAAGGTGTAGAACAACTTGCTGAGATACCTTCTCCGCGACTAGTTAAGACTCACCTCCCAGTGCAACTTGTCCCTGAGTCCTTTTGGGAAAACGGTTGCAAGGTAAAATAAATCTACATTTCATTAGGATACACTAATGCTTACTTTTGCCTGACTACGCATTCTGATTGAACCATCTCTGAATTTGCCTCAGCCTTGGATTTGATTCTTTGAAGGATCAAGGAGTCCTGTATACCTGAAGGAGCGTCTCCACCCCCATTGTTCAGACCGGACACTGAGTTCCAGTGCCAAGTCTCCTGGTGGTTCCCTCACTGCAAGAAGTGAAACTACAGGGAAACCAGGCTTTTTTGGTAGTCACACCTGCCCTGTGGAATGCCCTCCCAGCAGGTGTCAAGGAGATAAACAACTATTTAATTTTTCATACACATTGTTTCGGGAAGCTTTTCATTATTGAGGGTGTTCTTGCTGCAGTTGTTCCTGTATTTTTGTGGGAAGTCTGCCAGAGTGGCCTGGGCAACCTAGTCAGATGCGCAGGGTATAAGAATTACATTATTAGTCCCCTTTTGGCTCTTGACATATCTACCTTCCATCTCCTGACTTGCTTTTCCATGGAGTCCACTGCCATTGGACTGCCATCTATATACAATTCTAATAGGATGTTGCACTTGAGGAACTGAAACAATTTTACATTTGTTTGAAACAAAAATAGCCATACATCTTGTGAGATTCCAATATTCATATCTTTATTCCATGTTATTATGTATTTGTGTACTGTTGTCTCATTATGTACATTGTTGACATCTAATAATATATCATATTCGTTCTTTCCACTCCGAAACTGTTGACTTTTGCTAAACCTACTTAGGAAAGGTCGAATTTGCATGTACTGGAACATGAATGTGTAGGAGGTTCAAGGTCTAGTTTATTCTTCATTTGGTCTAATGATTGTATAGTCATGGAAAGTCTCCAACTTATCAACCTTCCCAAATTACCTAGTGGACCTTTCAGATGGGATCTTTCATCATGTATCAAAGAGGCATATGACTGCTTGTATTGGTCCCATGGGACACGGGTGGCGCTGTGGGTAAAAGCCTCAGCACCTAGGGCTTGCTGATCAAAAGGTCGGCGGTTCGAATCCCCGCGGCGGGGTGCGCTCCCGTTGTTCGGTCCCAGCGCCTGCCAACCTAGCAGTTCGAAAGCACCCCCGGGTGCAAGTAGATAAATAGGGACCGCTTACCAGCGGGAAGGTAAACAGCGTTTCCGTGTGTGGCTCTGGCTCGCCAGAGCAGCGATGTCACGCTGGCCACGTGACCCGGAAGTGTCTCCGGACAGCGCTGGCCCCCGGCCTCTTGAGTGAGATGGGCGCACAACCCTAGAGTCTGTCAAGACTGGCCCGTACGGGCAGGGGTACCTTTACCTTTATTGGTCCCATATTTACCTCACAGATCTGTCAACTTTGATAGTCAGGGCACTTCACACAGGTATGGAGGGAGCATTCTTGCCTGCCAATACAGACAGTGTGCACCAGCGGTGAAAGAGAAAGGGAATGTTTTTGAAATTTGGGTAAAATGTCATTCCATAAAATGCAGCCTTACCTTTTTATAAGTTAGTAAGTTCATTATGGATTTATTTAAGAATGAGGAATGGGGTGTACAGATCATAGAACTTATTTTTTTTAATTTAAGACTTTCAATAACAGGATAGTTTTTCAAATGTACATTTTGCAAATTTAACCGCAGTTAACAGAAACAATGTTCATTCCTACAGATGATCTATGTGGCCAGGAATGCCAAGGATGTAGCTGTCTCTTATTACCACTTCTACAAGATGGCAAGGATGCACCCAGAACCTGGAACCTGGGATGAGTTTCTCGGGAAATTTGTGGCGGGGGAAGGTAGAACTTGGAAAGAACATTTCATTTCTGAGCACAACCCATGGACCTTCTCTTGGTCCTTAGTTAGGCAAAAGTTTTGTTCTTCTTAAACAGTCATGGTGCCCCCCAAAGAATCCTGGGATTTGTAGTCTGGTAAAACAAGGTGTGTTCTGTGCATTCTGTGCCCAGGAGTTCCAGCTGGGCTCCAGAGGCTTTGGGTTCCTTTCGACCTGCTCTTTGGGGCTGGCAGGGTGGAAGCTCTGCTTTCCCCCACCACCAGCCCCAAAGACCAGGTCGGGGAGCAGGGGGAAGGCGGCGCTCCGCCTTCCCGCTGCCCCCCAAGCTTGTGGGGCTGGCGGTGGGGGGAAGCGTTGCAGCCTTCCCCCCACCTTCGTACAGCCTTCGTAGCCTCCGCAGGGCAGCAGGGTGAAGGCACTCCGCTGCCCTGCGGAGGCTTTGCACAGCTGTCCGCAAGCTAGAACAGCGAGATGGAGCGCTGCGCAGCGCTCCGTCTCCCTGTTCTGGCTTTGGGCTTAGCTGCGCAGCCTGCATTCGCTCTATAGGACGCACACACATTTCCCCTTAATTTTTGGAGGGGAAAAAGTGCGTCCTATAGAGCGAAAAATACGGTACTTCTTAGTAGCGTTTGACCATTGATTTTTTTTCATATTGATATTCTGTCTGTATTCTTTTAATTTTTTTTGTAATCTGAGTTTTAAAAGAAGCATTTGCCCATCTCTCTCCCCCTTTGTAGTGGCTTTTGGATCCTGGTACGACCATGTAAAAGGATGGTGGGAGAAGCAGAAGACCCACCCTAATATTCTGTATCTCTTCTATGAAGACATGAAGGAGGTGTGTGAAACCTTGGATGCTAAAGGCATGATGGTCCCAGACAGCCTGTTTACTGAGCATTCCTGGTGATTTCTTTTTAGGGAAAGCAGACAACACGTTTGGCTATTTAATGAGCATTTATTCTTATTTGCTTCCTAGGAATTGAGATGGTCTTTCATCAAAACAAGTGTTATCCCACACTCCCTAGTGCATTTTCCAGTCATTTTTGCTCATTACCAAAAGTCTGATCTTTTGGGTTTGTCGTGTAAGAACTCCCAATCAGATAATAATGTCAAAACCTGAATTTGCTGACAGAGCCTGGGACTTGCCGATCAGAAGGTCGGCGGTTCGAATCCCCATGAAAGGGTGAGCTCCCATTGCTTGGTCCCTGCTCCTGCCAACCTAGCAGTTCGAAAGCACACCAAAGTGCAAGTAGATAAATAGGTACCACTCCGGTGGGAAGGTAAACGGCGTTTCCATGCACTGTTCTGGTTTGCCAGAAGCAGCTTAGTCATGCTGGCCACATGACGTGGAAGCTTTACGCCGGCTCCCTCGGCCAGTAAAGCGAGATGAGCGCCGCAACCTCAGAGTCGGTCACGACTGGACCTAATGGTCAGGAGAATGAATCACACCCCAAAAGACTGACAGTCAGGAAGCATCCGCTGCCTCTCTTTTTGCAGGACCCCAAGCGTGAAGTACAGAAGGTGATTCGGTTTCTGGGAAAGGAGGTGTCGGAGGAAGTGGTGAATAGAATTCTTCACCATACGTCGTTCAAGGAGATGCAGAAGAACCCCACTTCAAACTATACCATGATGCCAGGTGACCAAATGGACCACAGCGTGTCACCTTTCATGAGAAAAGGTCAGTCTCCTTTATATATGCAATATGACCTCGCAACAATCAGCTTCCCACAAATCGTTAATCGGGACCAGAGATTTTTTTAAAAAAACAACAACAGAACAATAGTTTTAAAAATTGGTAATTTAAGATCCTTACACCTTTTAGATTACAGTGGTACCTCAGGTTAAGTACTTAATTCGTTCCGGAGGTCCGTTCTTAACCTGAAACTGTTCTTAACCTGAAGCACCACTTTAGCTAATGGGGCCTCCTGCTACCGCTGCAGCACGATTTCTGTTCTCATCCTGAAGCAAAGTTCTTAACCTGAAGCACTATTTCTGGGTTAGCAGAGTCTGTAACCTGAAGCATATGTAACCTGAAGTGTATGTAACCTGAGGTACCACTGTATTTTAATATTATGCTGAGTTTCTTCACGTCACATTTTCAAGTTCTCAATAGATACAAAAGTTAGAATTCTTGTTCATAAGATCTGTAAATACTTACAGTAATAAATGTAATAGTTTTCCGTGCGTATACAACACGTGCATTTTTTTCAATTTTTTTAAAATTAATTTTTGCAATTAAACATTATCATCACACACACACAAAATAGAAAATAAAACATTTTCACACAATATTAAATCCACATTTTGGGATCCCTCAGATCCCTCCATTCCCTCCCCGGGTTCTTTTATATTATCTTAATTTATACATGTCAATAATTTCCTTATCTTTAATTATCTCCAAATTTAAACATTCTCCTTAATGTTACAAGTGTTTTTAAAAACCTGCTACTGTATTAACTTCCTTACAATGCTTTTGTGCATATGCAATAAACATTTTCCATTCTTTTTTTATATTTGTTGTCTTCTTGATTTCTAAGTCTTTCAGTTAATTTAGCCATTTCGGCATATTCCATTAATTTGAGTTGCCAGCCTTCTTTAGTGGAGGCTCACTTTCTTTTCCTTCCTTCCTTCCTTCCTTCCTTCCTTCCTTCCTTCCTTCCTTCCTTCCTTCCTTCCTTTCTTCTTCTTCTTCTTCTTCTTCTTCTTCTTCTTCTTCTTCTTCTTCTTCTTCTTCTTCTTCTTCTTCTTCTTCTTCTTCTTCGCCCCAGCGCTTTCCTAGCAAAAACCAGCTCTTTACTGCTGAATCAGAGAAAACTGCAATCCACAGAAGACCTGCTTCCTGCTTGGCAGGGGGTTGGACTCGATGGCCCTTGTGGTCTATTCCAACTCTATGATTCTATGAAGACCTGAATTGCTCTTTGTTCCGATTCAGCGTTAAAGAGTGGGTTTTCCTGGGGAAAGCGGCTGGGCAAAAAAGAGAGAGAAGTGCTCAGACATGGAGCTTGAATGTGTGAACCTGTGCCTAGAAAGTGTGGGGCCTGAGGTCAGTGTAGACTAGCCCAAAGCATTTTTAAGGCTTTTCAGGAATCCGGTGCTTTAAAATGAAACGCTTCCTCTTTGCAGGACTTACCAGTTCATTTTAAAAGTCACCATGCCCCATGAAAGGGCTGTCTGTTGTTCCCCAATGCCAGTTTATATTCGCTGCAGTGAGTGAAATCTTTAAGTATTGCTTTGCTCCCAATTCCCTCCCCCTCCCCCCTTAAAAAAAGAGAGAAATAATTGTGGCTCTTTAATGTTGCTATTATTAGCTACTTCTACTGAAGAAAAGCAAATTGTCTCAAGCGCTGGGAAACGGAATTGTTTGACCCACCCTGCCAGGAAATGGTTTGTGCCCATGCTATCTGGGTCAAAACCTACGCAAAACTTTGATTTCGATGGTCTGAAATGTACCTAGCTCTGGGCTAGAATGATTACAGCACTGATGGTTATCTTCAGAACAGAACATAAGCCTTATGATGGTCACCTAGTGATTTTTGTTTTCCTTCTCCACAGGTATTGCAGGTGACTGGAAAAACCAATTCACCGTAGCTCAGAACGAGAGATTTGATGAGGATTATGCGGAGAAAATGAAAGGATCTACCTTGCTTTTTCGAACGGAGATCTAAGGGACAAACATTTTTCTCTACAGCGGGGTGAAAACCACTGGCTTCTCCGCTCTCAGCCCTGCTCCCACAATGATTGATTTGAGATTTGTTGTGCTTTAGCACTACCCAGATTGTTACGGAAAAATCTAGGTGTGAGGCTGCTCAGTCACCCAGCTGGTCGGGCAGAGCCCGCGGGTCCCTGCGGAATAAAGGAAGGAGTCCAGCCACCAACCGGAGCAAACAGCTGTAGATCAGTTTATTGCGCAACAGGTTCAAAGAGGAATTTTGAACCCTGAGGATGGGGTGACAAAGACTTTTAAAACTTTCCCACCATATCCCAGAATACAGTTCATACAGCATCATTGCTACATCATTGCTACATCACTGACATGTCACAAAAGGGGAGGGGTTAACCTTGGCAAACATGTCCAGACAAGTCCTTGGTACAGGGACGCGGACTTATAAAAAATATTGGGGGGGCCCGGGAAAGCTCATGAATAATAAATAAGCTCATGAATATGCAAATAAAGTGGCGCCGCCTCCTCGTGAGCGAATAGGGGAGAGCGTGCTGCGCCTATTAATCAGCTCCAAAGGAAATTGGGTGGAGCTTTTGCTCGGGAGGGAGGGCAGGAGGCATGCAGCCCGCCCCTCCCTGTGCATTTTGGGCTAGGGGAGGGGCGGCAATGGCGCTCTGCTGGAGGGGCGCCGGAGATTATTGGGGGGGCGGAGCCCCCCCAAACGAATTTTTGAGGGGGCTCGGGCCCCCTCAAGCCCCATGGAGTCGGCGCCTATGCCTTGGTACAAGATTAGCATAAGCAGACATGGCAGGGCAAGACTCAGGTATAAGATTAGCATGTCTAAAGTAACCACCACCCAAAAGTACAATAGAACTTCCTTTGCATGTCTGGAGCCTGAGGCAAGTCAGGTGATGAGATTTGGCTTCCCTTGGCTAACAATGAGCCCAGCACCTCTAGGAACTTCCTGGAGTCCTTTTTCAAGGGGAAAATAGCTTTGGAATGGCGGAAACTGGCAAAGGAGTTGATTTTATATTATTTTTAAAGCTAGGTAACTTCCCTGAGCTGTCAAGTTGAAAGGATACATTCGGGCATAATATTTGTAACATTTAACTTTAAAGATGTGCCCCCCCCCTCCGTAATTTCCGTGTAACAGATAATGGCCCAGAAGAAGTCATTGCATCTCAGCAGCTTAGTTGTCCTGAGGAGCCAATAGGTTTGCCTCATAGAACCATTCCTTCAGACTAGATTCCTCAACAACCCATCAATAAGAAGAGCCATGAAGAATCCTGCAGCTTGCGTCTCGTCTCTCGGACGGCTCCTTCCTCAGAGCTAACCATTTGCCTGACCTTTGCAAAGTCCCTGCCTCTGTCCGTTCTGATCTACGCTTGCTCCCCTGGACTTTGGCTCTCTGCCTGACCCGACTACAACTCTGCCTCTTGGACTTCTGACTTCTATGCAACTGCTTCAGAGAGAGTCCCGAAGGAGTGGCCTTTATCTTGTTTTCACTCCCCATGCTTAGTTGACTTTTGTTTCCAATAAAGTCCTCCCTCTTTCAGACCAGGTGCTTCTGTAATTACCGTACAAAGTATATTTGCTTACGCTGTTTGGCACATCACATTTGGCCAGCTATAAGATTTCCTCAGCCCCGGTGGCCTGAGGCATTGTTCTGGCATCTCAAGGAGACAGTCAGAATGGTTCCTTGCCTGAAGTGTCTTCTCAATGTCATCATTTAGGGCAGGGCTGCCCAACAGGTTGATCGTGATCTACTGGTTGTTCATGGGGTGTCCCTGGTCGATTCTGGTTGATCATTGGACCCTCAGCTCCCCCCCAAAAAAACTTTCTTTAGGGAGCTCAACAACTGTGGCTCCCCAAAAAAGCTCAACAACTTTAGTCAATCCATAGCTGTCAAGTGTCCCTTATTTGAAGTCCCTTATTCCAGCGCCATGTCCCGCTGCTGTCCCTTATTGATGGATGTCCCTTAAATGTCCCTTAAATGATGTCCCTTAAATTTCAAAGGAAGCAGCTCCTCTCCCTCCCTCCCTGCCGGCCAGGGAGGAGGGAAGCTCAACTGTGTTGCTTGGCTGTGTTGCTCACCCAATAAGAAGTCTAAGAACGACTGGGGGGTGGAGTTTGCATGCCTTGTGTGTGGCTAGTTAGTGCAAGCTGATGGGGTTTTTGAATGCTGGACGCCATTTTGTTGCACATGCTGCGGCAAACTTTGCAGTGCAAAGCCAGGCTGGGGAGCCATCTTAAGTTGAGGCTGCATAGGCCTTGTGGTGCATGTGATTCAGATTCTATTCAGTTGAACCTCTGGTTACAAAGTTGGTTGGACAGTGTTCTTGAAGCTACCAGCATGAGTTTGACCAGACTGCAGGAGGACAGGAAGACTGGAGTGCCTGGAACAGGTGAGGCTGCAGGTCCCTTATTTTGGCTGCTGGTCCCTTATTTTCAAGGCTGCTGGTCCCTTATTTTCAAATCTGTAAATTGACAGCTATGAGTCAATCCAATAGGTAGATCACTGCCAGTTTATTTACAGTATGAGTAGATCGCTGCTCTTGGAAGTTGGACTCCCCTGGTTTAGGGTACTGTATTTTTTGCTCCATAAGACGCACTTCTTTCCTCCTAAAAAGTAAGGGGAAATGTCCGTGCGTCTTATGGATCGAATGTGTGGTCCTGGAACCAAATCACCCAAGTGTGGCACGCTCCTGGGCTACTCTTTGGAGGTGGGGGAGGGAGCCACACTGCTCTGCTGGCCGCCTCCTCTTTCCCCTGAAGCTCCGGGGAGGTTTGGGAGCAGCGGGCAGGCTGTGCACCATTGCCCCGCGCTCCTGGGCTGCTCTTGGGGTGGGGTGCCACGCTCCTGTCCAGCTTTGCTGCTTTAAAGCGAATTTGCCAACTCTCAGTGCCTCCCAATTCAACTGCAAAGGCTTGATTGCCTAACTGGATTCTGAGCTCCATTTGAAGTTTAAAAACATAAAGTTTGGGGATTTCTTCAAGTAGCAGTTTTGCGGAACTAGTCATAAATACATGCATAGGATCTCCACGAACCAGTAATAGTGAGCTCAGCTAAAACTGAGCAGGCATCTGGCTCAGGAACAGTTTAAACTGCACAACTATAACCAGACATCTTGTGTGTTTGTGTGTGGACCATGTTCTAGCAGCTAATCTTTCTTGCTGAAAAGAGGCACTGATATTCCACTCGAAATCTATAATTCATTATACAAATTCTTACAAGTACAGTCCACCTATACCAAACCAAAAACATTGTGTTCTCTTGGTATTGAATGGAAGCTATTTATCTGCCCTCTTTTCCTCCTCTGTTCTTTGATCAGTCACTCCATTTTGAATCTTCCTTTCAAAAGAACCATGCCTGTTTTGAGAAAACGTCACAGATTTAGGAACTGAAGCGCAATCATTTGATCTCTTTGCTGTTCCTCCATACTCCAAGCACTTCTCGTTTGCACAGCCCTGGTTTCTCTCCCTGACTCCATTCTTGATTAATAATGGTAAAATGCTCAAATTTTAGTTTATGTGACGGCTGCCAATACTGACTTCCCAGTGATAATGAAAACAGCTACATTTTAATGGAATGTCTATCCTTTTCCCATTCTCTTCATTATATACCGTGGCTCGCTTTAAAGCAGCAAAGCGGACAGGAGCCACCTGCTTTGCTGTTTTAAATAGTTTAGTACAACATTTGATTCAGAATTTTTTTTTCTTGTTTTCCTGCTCTAAAAACTAGGTGCGTCTTATGGTCAGGTGTGTCTTATGGAGCGAAAAATACGGTATTTGGTGTCAGGGAACTGCAATCAGTGCCGGAGGGAGAGAGCAAGCTCCAGAGGGATCCCAGAGAGCGTCCCGGGATTGGGAGAGGCAGCCCATCTTCTGGGGAAGGGAATCAGCTTAGCTCCAGTGGAGAAGGGGGGCAGATGGGGGAATCTGAGAGGGGGTCACATGACTCCTTGCCGGGGACCAGCGGGGGGAGGAAGGGTCCTCCGCTGCCTACGCCCTCCTTGCGCAGAAGGCTTCTGCGCAGGGAGAGTAGGAGGAGACTGGGCGGGAAAGAACTTCTTTGTTGGAAGAAGTTTAAGAAACGCCCACTGACTGATTCTGCCAGCGATTGAGACAGCCACGGGCGAGTGGCTGTCTGGACAGGAAAGGTTCACTCAGGCAACCCAGCCAGGTGTGGGCACAGGCTTACACACGAGCAACCCCTAGAACCATTACATTTGGTATTTCAATAAATGGCTTTGTCACCATCATGGTTGATGAACGTTGCTAGCTGACTAGACAGAAAGCCACCATGACTTACTCTTCGGCCCCTAAAACAAGGGTTTTCTTCCACAGAGGCACACTCCATTATCTCTCGAGACAGACAGATGCCAACAAACAACTGGTGAAGTGTGCGCATCAAACTGCTGACGGAAACCCTCATGACTGGGTGGGAGGGGAGAGGGGAAATAGAGTGGAATGGCTGGTTCACCTGCCCATAACCAACAACGGAGGAATTAAACAATTGAGTGTAGCTGGGATCGGGCAGGAGCGTCCACTGAAACTAAAATGGAGATGAAGAAACTCAGGCAGTCCAGTGAGCATGCTCAGAAGGCGTGGCATACTGACCAATGGGAGGGTGAAAAACCAAAGGGAGGAGAGGTGGAATGGGGTGGCTTGAACCCTGAACGGGAGCACTCCAGCACATTTTGTCACATGGTCCCACTTGCCCATATGTGCTGATACCAAGTTGTGTCTTTTCATGCTTAGGCAGCTGTGGGAGTCATAAAGCCATGGCAGAGGTTTGTAAATACTGCAGGGTACCTCCGGACCTCGTGACCAGCACTCTGAGCTTTACAAGGTATTGGAATGCATTGACCTTATAAGGAGTTATGTTCCCTCCCCCTCTGGGCAGTGTAACCCTATATCGTTTGTGGGTAGGTTAAAGCTTGACCGGATGAGGTAACGTGAGACATTGGAATGCAGCCATGCGGCTGGACAGAACAAAGGATAATAAAAAGTGATCGGAGGAGAGAAGTCTCAATGAGCTCTCTCTCTTATTATGGAATATTACTCGCTCTCTATGTCTTTATTTTATATTAAAGAAGTGCCACTTGTAACGGCTGGCCCGACAAGTGGTGCCCCGTGTGAGGCTGAATAATAATAAATACGACTGAGGTTTTTAAAAGAGAAAAAAAGAAGCAACTTAAGAAAACAGTCTGAGGCAGACTAAGAGGATTCTAACAGAAACTGTGAGAGGATTTTCGATCCAAGCAGTGGATATCATCGGCCCCCTACGTCCGGCAAGGATTGCAAAGCGCTGAAGCATCTTAAAAAAGATCCCAGGGTGAGTCCGATCCCTTTTCTTCTTTTTTTTATCAAGATTTTAGAGACATGGGTAGCTCCCTATCTTCTCCACAACAGAAATTTTTTAAAGACTTAAAATTTCTCCTCTCCTCCAACAAATTGGAAGTTCCTGATGGTGATGTGATACAGCTCATTCTGGCTATTGATGAACATTGTCCCTGTTTCCCTTTGAATGGAACATGGGAAATAAAACATTGGGACAAGATTGGTGAACATTTTCATGGGCTCCCCAGCAGTAGTGCTCGGATTTTAAATGCTTGGTGCAAGGTTCGATATGCTATGGGCTCTTTATCACCAAAAAATACCTCCCTGGCTGCATTGCCAACACAACCTCCAGCTTCCTTAATCCAGCCTGCTGTGTTAGAGTCTGCTGTGTTAGAGTCTGTTCCAATACTTGCTTTGCTGCCAGCAGCCCCAGACCCCAAACCTCCAGACTACAGTTCCTCACCAGAGGACCCAATCCTGCAAAAATACAGTGGTCTGGCTGGAAATGACCCTGCTCTTTCTGCAGCAGGACCAGCTATCCTTTTTCAACGTGCAGTCCTTGCCTGCTCCTTATCTCAGGATACCATGGCATTCCCTGGTGCTCCAGCAGGAACTCAAGCCCAGCACCAACCTTTTGACTTTAAAATCTTGAAAGAGCTGCAATTGTCAGTAAGGACAAATGGACTGCAAGCTCCATTTAAACAAGCAAGAGGGAATAATCCTAATTTTACCCTCGCAGATGTGATGGATGCTATGATGGGGCATGGCCCCTTTGCTCAGGCTTCAGTACAAGCCACACTGCTGCAGATCTTATTGAGGGATATTGCTCTTGCTGCTCAACAAGCAATGAGAAAAATCCCGGAACCCACCAGTATCCAGTCTAGGTGGGGTTCAATCAGACAAGAACGGTGGCCTCCACCAAAAGAAAAATCTGCAGCACCAGCTTGTTTCTGAACAGCTTATTTCTGAACAATTGGCTTTCGGCCACATTGAACCGTCTTCATCCCACTTCTGACACCAGCAGACAGGAACGGTTTGCTTTTATATTGCCAGTATTCTCAACCCACCAGCGATATCAGTGGATTGTCCTGCCTCACAGCATGTGGAACTCCCCTACACTTTGTCAGCATTTTATGGATGAAGCATCGAAACCTTTCCGCATGCGCCACCTAGAGGTGCTGAACACCAGCTGCATCTGACAGTATTTGCTACACCATTGTTGCCAACAGGATTTTGGCAAGAAGAAGACTATCTGCATTATAGAATGGTTACATCTACCACATACCCCTCCAAAAAACATTTATTCCGTAATTGAATCCACATCAGACATTGTGATCAAAGGACGTTCACGTGCTATAGCTTTGAGCAGTTTTGATGTTGCATCAATTTATTTGCCTTTTTCACAGACTGAACAGCAGCATTTATTGATCACAAATGCTGCCGTGCAAATTGCTTTGGCAGATTTTATAGGTGTCACCATTTTTAACCCCCCAAAGGATGACTGTTTGACATTTTTGACACAGGTCACCTATGTTCTGGCTATCCCCTTGTCTCTCACACCTCTCCCCTCTGCACTAACCCTCTTCACGGATGGAATGAAAAGTAGGGGGGGGGGGTGACATGGGAGGAGGGAGGAAAATGGAAATGTTATTTACCCCTCCACAGTCTTCTGCCCAGCTTGCCTTTCAATCCTTTCCTACTCAACCTTTCAATCTTATTGTGGATACTCAGTATGTATATCACCTTTTTGCTATTTTACCAGTATCTTATATATCTCCTTCCTTGGATTCTGACTTGTTTTCCTTGTTTCTTGCCCTGCAAGCTTTACTTCAGCACAGAGAGTTCCCTTATTATGTTGCACATCTTCGCTCCCACACATCGCACCCAGGGTATTTAGCAGAGGGCAATGCAAGAGCAGATGCAGCCTTGAGGGACATTTCTGCCTTTTCTCTCTTTTCTGATCCTGTACTAGGTCATAACACCCTTCATCTCCCTGCGAAAGCATTGGCTAAGCAGTTTTCTATTCCTTTGGCCCAAGCTAGGGATATTGTGTCCCAAGGTGCTTCTTGTTCCCAAGGATGGCGTGCGGCCATGGCGAGCATCTTCAACCGCGGAAGCGCCTTCCTAACCATTTGCCTTGCCATCCTTTGCTGCACCATTATACAAGGAAGAGAAGCAGACGATCTAGTCCAGTTGAAACCACCATATTTCACCTTATCAGCTGGCAAGCCGCTGTCATCAGAATCCTACTCTGGCTGGCAGCATCCACGGCTCAGCCACTCTCGAACTAGAAGAACAGTGTTGTTGAATAAGACTTTTAGGGGTGAAAATTATCATAAGATATGGAGGGATAATATTTTTGTACAAGATATGATTATGTTTACCAGTTTATTGCATGCTTCTAAATGTTGGGTGTGTATGCCTGCCCCCATTTGTTTTCAAATTAAAGAGGGGAAAGAATCATGGGGCATATATCCAAACTGTCAATATACGTTGAAATTCATGTTTAATAGCTCTTGTTCTCTTACAGGAACATACAGTGACCAATCTCAGTGCTATAGGAGTGACATCAGTGCATGGCTAATAAACTAGAAAGGAAGCCTACCATGCAGCTTGGAATCAGAATTCTTATATTCTTGGCTTCTGGATGGAAGTTGGCTTCAACATTTATTGATTATAGTGATTATTATAGTAGTTATTTGCATTATTTTGTGTTGCTATATACAATGTATTCCTTCTTTAATTTCTGTATGTACTGCATGGTTCTCCAGTCCGCGGCCCGCTTCCGGTCTCACAAGAGTCGCCTATCGCTCTCGACATAACCATTGGTACTGATATATATGGCTCTTATTAAAATATAAAGAAAGAGGGCATGTGGGAGTCATAAAGCCATGGCAGAGGTTTGTAAATACTGCAGGGTACCTCCGGACCTCGTGACCAGCACTCTGAGCTTTACAAGGTATTGGAATGCATTGACCTTATAAGGAGTTATGTTCCCTCCCCCTCTGGGCAGTGTAACCCTATATCGTTTGTGGGTAGGTTAAAGCTTGACCGGATGAGGTAACGTGAGACATTGGAATGCAGCCATGCGGCTGGACAGAACAAAGGATAATAAAAAGTGATCGGAGGAGAGGAGAAGTCTCAATGAGCTCTCTCTCTTATTATGGAATATTACTCGCTCTCTATGTCTTTATTTTATATTAAAGAAGTGCCACTTGTAACGGCTGGCCCGACAGGCAGCCATAATGACACCCACGCTGCACAGAAAAGATGTATCAACAGATTCAGGGTAACCCTGAGATATGTGCACATTTTTTTAAAAATGCCACAGAAACTCCCCACAGAGGAACCCATAATTAGCCCCATAATAGCTTGATGGCACATAATGATGAGAGACTGAGAGGGCAAAAAATCCCTGACAACAGGAGGGGAGAACAGCTGGACATAAAAAGGGCCCCGTTACCTTCAGGAGCTGAGGGTCTCATCAAACCTAAATCCGGCCCTGAGGAGGAGGAACCTGAAATACTTCAATGGCATGGATTGTTAAGAGGCTGAAGCTCTCTTTGAGTGCTCACTTGAACACTTGAGGGTTAAAACTACGTACAGAGGCAAGGCCTGTTCTCAAAATCCCTATGCCCTCTCTTCTCTTGACCTTTCATGTGGCAGGAATCCCAATGGCTCAGACACTTCGCAGTGTGCAGCTGACTGAGCGTAGAAACCTCCTTGCAGACCTTTGCTCTGAACATACGATGGCCTGAGAGGAGCCCAAGTGTGCAGGGAACATTGCGGGGCAGAGGCTGAATCACGCACACACCCGACTGAAAACACAATTGAAACCCTCATATGTTCAGCTGAATGCCTGAAAAGCTTTATTTCACACAGGACAAAGACTCAGTTTGGTGTGCACGCACACACATGCATTTGTGGGTACACACACACACACAGGCTGGGGGCCTCAATGACACCCCTCTGGAGACTTCACCCGAGGCAAAAAAAAACCTGACTAGCCCCCCACCCATAGCTAAGCCTCTGAGGGAAGGACAGAATGGTGTAACCAGAACATGCCGGCAGAGAAACGAAGTGTAGAAACCACTGTTGTCTCGGTTGATTCCTCGTTCACATGGAAAACCTATTTCTAAGCATCCTCAGGAACATAAGCGAGCGCTTCCCACAGAAATGAATGGATAAATTCAAATTGTTAATCTGGCAGGGACTGGGCCCTTGTATGTACACCGTTAAAAAGTAAAGGTAAAGGGACCCCTGACCATTAGGTCCAGTCGTGGCCGACTCTGGTGTTGCAGCACTCATCTTGCTTTATTGGCTGAGGGAGCCGGTGTACGGCATACAGTCATGTGGCCAGCATGACTAAGCCGCTTCTGGAGAACCAGAGCAGCGCACGGAAACGCCGTTTACCTTCCCGCTGGAGCGGTACCTATTTATCTACTTGCACTTTGACGTGTCTTCGAACTGCTAGGTTGGCAGGAGCAGGGACCGAGCAACGGGAGTTCACACCGTTGCAGGGATTCGAACCACCGACCTTCTGATCGGCAAGTCCTAGGCTCTGTGGTTTAACCCACAACACCACCCGCATCCCTATGTGCGCCCTTACTCACCTGAAAAACAAACAAATCTGAAAGGTAGCAGCAGAGGGGAAAGTTCTTGGTCTCTCTAACTCTGTTATTATTTTAGCACGAGACATTAAAACACCCGCAGAACAGAGACAATACAGTTCATCGCCCACATATTTCACACTGGAAGGGCTGTGGCTGGAACCGAATTACTTATGGCCACCCTGCAATGTTGCACATAGTGAATTTTGCAGGCCAGGCTCTGGGTTGTTTATAACAGGGTGAGGGACTGTGGCCTTGCCAGACGTTTTTGGCTTCTGCGATAGGAGTTTTGAGGTCTCAGATATATGGTAATGTTCATAAGTGTACCAACCAAGCACGTACATAGATCAGCACAGGAAGGCCAACCTGGAACCATTTTTGATTCCCAAACTGACCAAATGTTTTCTCTGCAAGGTCAAAGAAAAATGGAAAAAAAAACTCCCCATTGTCTTTTCCTTCACAAGGGTATGTCTTAAGGGTATGTCTGTGTTTGAATAGGGTGTGAGCCTGTGACCTGGCCCAGGAACTAAGTATTTATCATTACAAAAGACTGGCCAGGCTCCCCAGGCAATCCAATCAAGTAACCTGCCAGACAGGAGATAAACAACGACAGGAGAAAAGCAACATTCATATTTCTGTTTTAGACCGCCTTTTCTGTGATGTAGGTGTGATGTATCTGAGGGGTGGTCTTAGGTTACACCCCTTCTGTGATATATGTATGATGTTTCTGGGGGTGGTCTTGATCTACAGGGTGGCAATTTCAAAAGTCTTTATAAGGCCTTGCGTGCCATTTTTCTGGGTTCCTCCTCCTCTCCTTCGGCTGAGGGGAGCACCCTGTTGCGACAGATCAGTAAAGATCAAGCTTACTAGCTGCTTTGCTTCTCAATATTCTCTGGTTGGCCTCTGTTATTTTCTCCTACCAATAGGGAACCTACGTAAGGACTCTATATGGGCTCTTGGGTACCCCATAAGGGAAAAGGGCAAGTTTTGTTTACAACAATTCCCAACTCCCATCATCCCTGACCACTGACACAGGCTCCCAGTCCCTGGTTTGCAACAACCCTGCGGTGTTGCACCATGGCTAGCAAAGCTGACTCTGGCTTCCTGTTCAGAATCGCCAGCAGTTGGCAACCTTGCCCACGCATCGTATTTGTTCAGAAAATATAGGTCAGGGGGGGAAATCATTGACTAGGAAGAAGGAAGGACAGATCTCTTGAAAACCAAGAGCAGCAAAGGGAGGCGTTTGGATTTCTTTTCTTTTCTTTTTGAAAAGTTTTTATTGTTAAAATAATTCAGCATTAATACACAGATATTGCAAATATACAAGCATACAAACATACATTTCATACAATCCTTAAAAATATTCAAACATACCTACATTCAGTCCCACAGATAATTCCTTTCCCCATCACCATCCACCACCCCTCACCCCACCTTTGTGTTAGACTTCCAATCTACTCAATTGCAATTTCTTTCCACTTCTATTACTTTCTTTCACACACCTTTAACCTAATTTCATACTTCTTTTTCTATTGCACATTGTTATCCATCTTATTTAGTATTTGTTTTCCCAGTAGTGATTTATGGAAGTGAGAGCTGGACCATAAAGAAGGCTGATCGCCGAAGAATTGATTCTTTTGAATTATGGTGCTGGAGGAGACTCTTGAGAGTCCCATGGACTGCAAGAAGATCAAACACATCCATTCTTAAGGAAATCAGCCCTGAGTGCTCACTGGAAGGACAGATCGTGAAGCTGAGGCTCCAGTACTTTGGCCACCTCATGAGAAGAGAAGACTCTCTGGAGAAGACACTGATGCTGGGAAAGATGGAGGGCACAAGGAGAAGGGGCCACAGAGGACGAGATGGTTGGATAGTGTTTTCGAGGTTACCAGCATGAGTTTGACCAAACTGCAGGAGGTAGTGGAGGACAGAGGTGCCTGGCGTGCTCTGGTCCATGGGGTCACGAAGAGTCGGACACGACTAAACGACTAAACAACAACAATTTGAAACGGAACTTGTTTCTTCTAATAGGAGTTCTGATTTTTCTATATGGTTTTGCAAGTATCCTTTAAACACCTTCCAGTCCAGTGGATTTCTTTTCCCTTCGAATGCGGCTTAACCTGACTGTTTTCAGACTTCTCCTCCAAACTTTTTTTTATTTCAAAGCTATTCAGCCGAGGACATTCTTTCTCCGCTGGCATCGAGCCCAGCTTCCATTCCCCAACCCCTCCCACACGACACACACTCTGTTTGGGCAACTGAGACCTTTGGTTTCCTTGGCCTTGTTCCCGAGGGTTTATTTTCTTTTGTTTGTGAAGAAAGCCTCCCTAAACCCTTCCCTGTGAAAAAATCACACCACCTCCTGGGCAACTCGCTGTCTTTCGCCACTACAGCAGTACCATCTGTCTATGAGGAAAGGTAAGCCTCCGTTTCCCCCCTTTTGTCCGTCTAAATAACGCCGCAGCTTTTCAGAAAACAACTGCTTGTTTTTCTCCTAAAGTCGATCAGGGCTCCAAGTTTGGGAACTTGTTGAAACAGGGTGGAGTGGGGCAGAGCAGGAAGAGCGAATGCTTCAATTTGGAATTGTTGTTAAAAGTTTGGGAGGAAAGTTTGCCTTTGAAAGCTGCAAAAGCAAAGAGGAACGAGGTGCCTGAACTTCAAATTTGAGGTGGGCATCTTTCGGCTACTCTTTAATGAGGAGTGACTTGAAATATTCAGGGGTGCAATTTTGGCTGACTGGTTGTTCAGATCCTCCCGGCAGGGCCATCCCCACCATGAGGCAAGGTGAGGCGACCGCCTCAGGCGGCAAGACCCACGGGGCAGCAGACCCAGCCTCCAAGGAATGCATCACCTGTTAGTGCCGCCAATCCATGCACGCCTTGGAGGCTGGTTCTGCTGCCTCCTTGGCACCCCACTCCAGATGTTGTTTCTACAGCAGCCTCTTGGCAAATAGGAGGTGCTGCTGGTCTCCCCCCACCCCAGAAACTGCTCTCTGGGGTCTCCTGGGGTCTGACATGATTCAAAGCGGGCCTTTGATTCCCACTTCAGCCACCTGCTGTGGTTGATTTGATTCCGCACCTTGTCCCTGGTATACATCTTCATTTGCCCATCATCCCTGCCAGGGAGGGACACTGTTTTGTGGCTTGCCTCAGGTGTCAAAATGTCTTGGGCCGGCCCTGCCGCCTGGCGTGGTTGTGAAGGCAGAAGCTTTGGCAATGATCTACTGCTGCTCAAAGATAACGTCAGTGTGTAGAGGTGGAGCTGCTCTTGAGTTGGTTCTGATGAGATGATATTTTTGTCCGTAAATCTTTGAAAAACTCACTTCCTCTTTTTGCCCGCTTCTCTCTCTCTCGAGCTGTCTCTCGCTCAAAGTTTATGCTCTCTGCCATGTGCAGAGACTGAGTTTTAGTTGAAACAGCCGTTGCTGTTCTGTGAAAATCTTATTATATCTGACTGCTTTATAATGCTGTATGTGTTGAGATTAATATATAGTTGAGATTAATATATATGAGTAGCAGTAAACATATGCATGCCTGGTCAGCTGCTCCCGTAATAAGTAAAGGTAAAGGGACCCCTGACCATTAGGCCCAGTCGTGGCCGACTCTGGGGTTGCAGCACTCATCTCACTTTATTGGCCAAGGGAGCCGGAGTACAGCTTCCGGGTCATGTGGCCAGTATGACTAAGCCGCTTCTGGTGAACCAGAGCAGCGCACGGAAATGCCGCTTGCCTTCCCGCTGGAGCGGTACCTGTTTATCTAGTTGCACTGGTGTGCTTTCGAACTGCTAGGTTGGAAGGAGCAGGGACTGAGCAATGAGAGCTCACCCCGTTGTGGGGATTCGAACCGCCAACCTTCTGATCGACAAGTCCTAGGCTCTGTGGTTTAACCCACAGCGCCACCTGCGTCCCTTTCGCTCCCGTACTATATCACCTTTAAAATGAAAATAGATGGCCAAAATAAACTCCAGAGGGGTGGGGGCAGAGCATGGCCACAGTGGCCTAAGTGGTGGCATTGGGTCTGTTTGCCACTGGCTCCATCATCTGTCCCTCTCTGGATGGTCATTTGGGGACTTTGACCCCTAAGATTCAGCCGTAGCTCCACTTCTCCCCCCTCCTGCATTTTATTCGGCAAAGTGTCTTGCAGGTGGTCCTCTCGTCTTCTCTTATTTTGACTGCACTGCCTGACGCCTTCCCAAAGATGGGCACCCCAGATTCTTATCTTCGGAAAGACTGGCAGATGGTCCGTGGCATCCCCATGGTCTGCGCGTTCTCCTTTGACTGGGACAGGGTCGACCGTTTCCAGAGCAGGCCGGATGATATCGTGATATCCACGTACCCCAAATCGGGTGAGCGTTGTGTGGGGGACAGGACCGCGTTGACAATCTGCTGCCTTTCGATGACTGCCCAAAATTTGTTGTCTGGTGTGGCCCATCTTGGCGTGTCTAACGGTGGTAGTCAGTTCCCAGAAGCCTGTTGGAACAAGGAAGTCCTCACCTGCCGCCGGAAGGACAGCAAGGAGGGAGCCAGGCTAGTTTCTTCAGGGAGGGAGTTCCAGAGTCTGGGAGCAGCCACCAAGAAGGCCTTGCCCTGTATCCCCCTTTCTTACACACTTACCCCACCTATTAACTTGCCCTGATTACTCTAATATTATCACACAGACATAATATTATTTATAAACACCAGAACATCACAAAGCCCAACTCCTAGGGGCCAAGGGGTTTTCAGCCCCTCGCCAATAAAATATTTGAGGGGGGCCAAGCTCTACCAAAGTTGATGGGCATTGCCATTCAAATGGTGTGCGGGCACTGCGTCATGTGACCGATTATGCAGGATGGGGCTCCACCCCAATATTTTATTAAACTTGGCACCCCTGCACCCATTCCCTGCCATTGTTGCCCTCTATGAGTTAGGAGGGCAGCTTCTGAAATGTGTAGGTCGTACAGAAGGCTCGCCTGTAAGGGGGCTGCCATCTTGTACAAGAATGCACAAGAAGACGTCAAGCTGCCATTTTGTCCCCACTGCCCTGCCATGTGTTTACACATTTAGGGAATGCCTCAGGAAGAGTGTGCCCTATAGAGCAGGCATAGGCAAACTCCGGCCCTCCAGATGTTTAGGACTACAATTCCCATCATCCCTGACCACTGGTCGTGTAAGCTAGGGATGATGGGAATTGTAGTCCCAAACATCTGGAGGGCCGGAGTTTGCCTATGCCTGCTATAGAGAGTCTGTGGCTCGAGTCATGTAGAGCAAGCCCTACAAGAAAACAGTGAGACTTGCACCCTAGTAAGCACATACGGGGTTGAGCTACATGGATGTAACCTATGCATGTCAATAGATTTTAATTATTAGGAGCTTTTCAAGGGTTCCACAAAACACACCCTACAACCCACTGGCTGCATAAAAGGTAAAGGGACCCCTGACCATTAGGTCTAGTCGTGACTGACTCTGGGGTTGCAGCACTCATCTCGCTCTATAGGCCGAGGGAGCCGGCGTACAGCTTCCAGGTCATGTGGCCAGCATGACTAAGCCGCTTCTGGCGAACCAGAGCAGTGCACGGAAACGCCGTTTACCTTCCCGCCGGAGTGGTACCTATTTATATACTTGCACTTTGACGTGCTTTCGAACTGCTAGGTTGGCAGGAGCAGGGACCGAGCAACGGGAGCTCACCCCGTCGCGGGGATTCGAACTGCCGACCTTCTGACTGGCAAGTCCTAGGCTCTGTGGTTTAACCCACAGCACCACCTGTGTCCCTTAGGACAGGCTTCCTCAACCTTGGGCCTCCTGATGTTTTTGGCCTACAACTCCCATGATCCCTAGCTAGCAGGACCAGTGGCCAGGAATGATGGGAACTGTAGTCTCAAAACATCTGGAGGCCCAAGGTTGAGGAAGCCTGCCTTAGGACACCCCTATTGATCTTAAGAGGGATGCGGATGGCGCTGTGGGTAAAAGCCTCAGCGCCTAGGGCTTGCCGATCGAAAGGTCGGCGGTTCGAATCCCCGCGGTGGGGTGCGCTCCCGTTGCTCGGTCCCAGCGCCTGCCAACCTAGCAGTCCAAAAGCACCCCCGGGTGCAAGTAGATAAATAGGGACCGCTTACTGGCGGGAAGGTAAATGGCGTTTCCGTGTGCAGCTCTGGCTCACCAGAGCAGCTTCGTCACACTGGCCACGTGACCCGGAAGTGTCTCCGGACAGCGCTGGCCCCCGGCCTCTTGAGTGAGATGGGCGCACAACCCTAGAGTCTGTCAAGACTGGCCCATACGGGCAGGAGTACCTTTACCTTTACCTTATTGATCTTAAGGCATTGGCTGGAGATGTTTCAGCAGGTGTTATCAGCCCATTTGGACTTCTGAGAAAATTCCCTGTCTTACTTTTCATTCCTGTATGTTTGTTTGTTTCCAGGCACCACGTGGATGAGTGAAATTGTGGACTTGATTAGGAACGATGGCGATCCCGACAAAAGCAAACGGGCAATTTTCAATAAAGTGCCCATGCTGGAATTTGCTGCCCCAGGAAAGATGCCAGCAGGTAAATCTGCGTGCGAGTTACCGAGTGAACTTGCATTTCAGAGATCCGAGGTGAACAGGTAAAAATTAAAGTGGGTGGCGGAATAAGCAGTTTCCTCTGGGTTTCTCCTTTCCTATCTTTTCTTGATCTCTGGCCAAGGATCAAAGCTCCTCTTCCGTGCCTTGAGGAAAGGGAGCATAAAAGAAACCCACATTTCTGGCAGGTGAGTGAGGCTATTTTATATGTTTAGGTCACACGTAATTTTCAGAGGGTGGTTTTCCCTCTTCATAACATCCGGCGCCCAAACTAGGAGAAAAAAGAGCAGTGTGGGAGTGGGAGCAGGTGCAGGGAAGAAATTAGGATGGTTAGGCCACCATTGCTATGCATTTAAAGCAGTATCACACCACTTTAAGCAGTCATTAAATAAAGGTAAAGGGACCCCTGACCATTAGGTCCAGTCGTGTCCGACTCTGGGGTTGCGGCGCTCATCTCGCTTTATTGGCCGAGGCAGCTGGCGTACAGCTTCCGGGTCATGTGGCCAGCATGACTAAGCCACTTCTGGCGAACCAGAGCAGCGCACGGAAACGCTGTTTAGCTTCCTGCTGGAGCGGTACCTATTTATCTACTTGAACTTTGACGTGCTTTCGAACTGCTAGGTTGGCAGGAGCAGGGACCGAGCAACGGGAGCTCACCCCGTCGCGGGGATTCGAACTGCCGACCTTTTGATCGGCAAGTCCTAGGCTCTGTGGTTTAACCCACAGTGCCACCCGCGTCCCTTTAAGCAGTCATGGTTTCCTCAAGCATTGTGGGAACTATAGTTTGTTAAGGGTGCTGACAGCTCTTAAGAGGCCCATTTCCTGCTCACAGAGCTACAATTCTCAGAGTGGTTTAACAGCCTACACCTCTTCTTTGGGAATTGTAGCACTGTGAAGGGGAATGGGGCCTCCTAACAACTCATCAGCACCCTTAACAAACTACATTTCCCATGATTCCTTGGGGGGAGCCATGACTGTTTAGTGATGTGATACTGGTTTAAATGCATAGTGCAAATGGAGCCTTGACTACCTCTGCCTGAAAATGAGTGAGATGACAGCTCACCTCACTTTAAACAACAGCCTAGCACTGTGATCATTAGCAGTGGAGATCAGGAGAGGCATGTGCTGGATTGGACCCAAGTCAAAGAAGTCTTATCCTGGCTCTTGGACCATCCTTAAGTGGGCCTTCAGGAAAAGCCTGTAGACCAGGCATAGGCAAACGTGGCTCTCCAGATGTTTTGGGCCTACAACTCCCATCATCCCTAGCTAACAGGACCAGTGGTCAGGGAGGATGGGAATTGTAGTCTCAAAACATCTGGAGGGCCGAGTTTGCCTATGCCTGCTGTAGACCAGGGGTCAGCAAACTTTTTCAGCAGGGGGCCGGTCTACTGTCCTTCAGACCTTGGGGGGGGGCAGACTATATTTTGAAGGGGGAAAATGGACAAATTCCTATGCCCTACAAATAACCCAGAGATGCATTTTAAATAAAAGCACATATTCTACTCATGTAATAACACCATGCAGGCCCCACAAATAACCCAGAGATTCATTTTAAATACAGTGCTACCTCTGGATGCAACCGGGATCAGTTCCGGAGCCCTGTTTGCATCCTGAGTAGAACGTAACACGCAACTGCGTGTCTGCGCATGCGTGGGTCACGTTTTGCCACTTCCGCACATGCGCATGACATAATTTTGAGCGTCTGCGCATGAGCGAGCGATGAAACCCGGAAGTAACGCACTCCATTACTTCCGGGTCGCTGCGGAGCACAACCCGAAAATGCTTAACCTGAAGGTACTTCAACCCAAGATATGATTGTAAAAGGACACATTCTGCTCATATAAAAACAGACTGATTCCCGGACCGTCCGTGGGCTGGATTTAAAAGGTGATTGGGCCGGATCCGGCCCTCAGGCCTTACTTTGCCTTCTCATGCTGTAGACAGTGAAAGAAGAGATGGGGGAGACATATATACCAGAACCAGAGGAAAACGACCTCTGGTATATCACACAGTGATGAGGGCAGGCATGCACAATGACAAATTGCTGAGTAGCATGCCAGCCAAAAATAAATGACTCAGCAGTCTTAAATGCATACACTGAACCACCCCAAAAGAACCTGCCAACCCAAATCTAAAGCAGCTCTCAAAATCATGCTGTCTGCCAGCATCTCTCTTGCTGAGGATGACTAGAAAAAGGAACCCTACCATAGTGAAAACTAAAAAAACCTAGTCTTCTAATATGGCTATTGGGAATATTTCCCGTAGCAGGGGAAGTGTTATAGTGTTATAAATTTGTGGGGTGCCTGGACCACCTCCTTCTAATTCTGGGGTGCCCGGCATTGAATTTAGCATGTTAAAGTATAAGGTAAAGGACCATTAGGTCCAGTCGTGACCGTCTCTGGGGTTGCGGTGCTCATCTCACTTTATTGGCCAAGAGAGCCGGAGTACAGCTTCCGGGTCATGTGGCCAGCATGACTAAGCCACTTCTGGTGAACCAGAGCAGCGCACGGAAACGCCGTTTACCTTCCCACCGGAGTGGTACCTATGTATCTACTTGCACTTTGAGGTGCTTTCGAACTGCTAGGTTGGCAGGAGCAGGGACCAAGCAATGGGAGCTCACCCCGTTGCGGGGATTTGAACCGCCGACCTTCTGATCGGCAAGTCCTAGGCTCTGTGGTTTAGCCTACAGCGCCACCCGCATCCCACAGCACCATCCGTGTCCCATGTTAAAGTATAAGCCATGTTAAAAAAAATAAACCAGGCAGGCTTCCTTGTGAAGTAATCGCCTTTAAGAGATGGACCATTAAGAGAGAGTGCAAAAGACAGGGTGATGGCCCCTCAAGGAACACGGGGGCGGGGGGGGGGGGCGGTGTCGCACCCTGGACTCTGGGTAGTTTGCAAAAGACTATGCAGATTTGGGAGAGGGAGTTTCAGAATTGCAGTAGGCCGGAGTAAGCAAGAGGGGAAATAGTTGTGTTTGGAGAAGCAGTTTGCAAGCTGGAGAAGAGTGTGTCACGGCGCAATGGGGGCTGACCGTTTGAATCCAACGTGGCAGCCATGGGAGAGACAGGATCCTCCCGGAGTCTAAAGCTGGAAGCCCCCTGCCCCATCCTAGGCTCAGGCTGTATATACAGTCATACCTCAGGTTGAAGTAGCTTCGGGATGAATATTTTCGGGTTGCGCTCCACAGTGCCTTACTTCTGGGTTTCGCCACTCACGCATGCGCAGATGCTCAAAATGACGTCACGTGCATGCGCAGAAGCGGCGAATCGCAACCTGCATACGTGCAGACGTGGGGATGCGGGTTGCGTTCACTTCAGGGTGCGAACGGGGCTCCGAAACGGATCCCGTTCACAGCCAGAGGTACCATCTATAAATAAACCATATATACCGTATTTTTCGCTCTATAACACGCACCTGACCATAACACGCACATCGTTTTTAGAGGAGGAAAACAAGGGGGAAAACATTCTGAATGAAACAGTGGATGTATCATTTTTGTGCTTCATGCTGTGGCCACAGACATGTGATCTGATGGTGAATTTGGGGTGACCCAATGCAAAGATCCTGAGGATCCATGTGGATCCATGCTTTTTAACCACGTTTTTGCACCATTGCAGCCCCAGGCAACAGTGGGTGCGTGATTTTTGGGGGGCAGGCTGTAGCCATGGACATGCTATGTGATCTGATGGTGAATTTGGGGTGACCCAATGCAAAGATCCTGAGGATCCATGTGGATCTATGCTTTGTAACCACATTTTAAGTGGGGAGGGAAGGAAAAACAAAGAAGGGAAAAGGAGCATGAGAGGGGTGTGCAGAGAAGCAGCTGGCTAAGAATGCAGGAGAGGGATTTAACGGGAGGGAGGAAAGAAAGGCAAAAGTTTCCCCCCACCCAAGCACCCAAACCAGCCGGCACCGGAGCACAGAGAGGAATTAGAAAGAATTTCCCCTCTGCTTTCCCCTCTGCTTGCCTGGAGGGGAGGGGCTTTCCCTGCTCTTTGTTCCGTTTGAGCAAACACAGCAACGAAACAGAGGAGGGTGGGCAGTAAGACCCTGAGGCAGAATGCAGGAAAGCAGCCACTTCCTCTTTTCAGGTTTCCCTTCTCCGTGACTCGCGATTTGATTTTTGCCTGATTTTTTGGCTCCAGGGACCACACATTCGCACAATAACACGTACAGACATTTCCCCTTCCTTTTTAGGAGAAAAAAATCTGTGTGTTATAGAGGGAAAAATACGGTAATAAAGACACCACGGTCTCCGCTGTGCCTCATTCCAAGGAAACTGAACCCTGGGTAAATGCCTGGAACCTCCGCAGAGATTGGGGTGTGTGTTGCTGTAACAATACGCTCCCTTGTTTCTCAGATCATTGAACAGGGGTGGGGAATCTGTGCACCTCCAGATGAGATATTGCTGAACCACATCATGCCAGGCCATTGTCCATGCTTTGTCGGGCTGATAAGAGTCATAGTTCAGCAACTGGATAGCTCCGCAGGTTATAGGGTGGTGCTGATAATGTCAAGGTTGCCCCTGTATGGGGCAGCAGAATATTCCAGATAATCGCAAGGGGTTGGACCAGATGACCCACTGCACAATTCTGTGATTCTGTAAAATCAGGGAGCATGGGGTGAAGGTTTCCCCCAACTACCATACTGAAAGCTTTTTCTAGTGATCCACGCATTGCCTGAGTTGCTTTAGCCTACTGGTGCAATGAAGTTTCCTTGGCCCGCAGGTCACAGATCTCACCACAGTTCCCTCTTCTGCCCACAGCTAGGTAATGATGGCCGACAGGAACAATCAACTGTCCTTCATGCCCCAGGTCAACTGTTCAAACCTAGTAACACTCTTTTGCTCACCAGGCACAGAACAATTAACTCAGATGCCATCTCCTCGCCTGGTGAAGACCCACCTCCCAATTGACCTCCTTCCCAAGTCCTTCTGGGAAAATGGCTGCAAGGTAATCCTACTGGGCACCAATCCGACAAGGCAGCTAGTTTCAGAGTTTTGCAAAAAAAATATTAAAAAATCCACCAGTCTAGATGTACCTGGGGTGAAAAACTACCAGTACAATTTGGATTGTGTGTTTTCCCCCCTGCTTTCCTTCTATGAAGATGATCTACGTGGCTCGCAACGCAAAGGATGTCGCTGTCTCCTTTTACCACTTTGACTTGATGAACAAGCTGCACCCAGACCCAGGTCCCTGGGACAACTACCTGGAGAAATTCATGGCTGGAAGAGGCAAGTCTGCCCATCCATTCACCACTGTATGTAGCTAAACTTTTCACTTTCCCAGGAAACATAAAGTATTGTTATGGGTTTGGGGGTGGAGGGTCAGTTCAGACTGTGATCCTGCATTTAGTGAGCTTTATAATCTAGTACAGTGGTACCTCAGGTTACATACGCTTCAGGTTACATACGCTTCAGGTTACAGACTCCGCTAACCCAGAAATAGTGCTTCAGGTTAAGAACTTTGCTTCAGGATGAGAACAGAAATCGTGCTCCGGCGGTGCAGCAGCAGCAGCAGGAGGCCCCATTAGCTAAAGTGGTGCTTCAGGTTAAGAACAGTTTCAGGTTAAGTATGGACCTCTGGAACGAATTAAGTACTTAACCTGAGGTACCACTGTACAGGCATGCCCAAAGTCCGTTTTGGGGGCCTAATCCAGCCCCTTGGCCAGTCAGTTTTATCCGGCCCCTGTGGCAGTCAAATCCTAAAAAAAGCTCAACAAAAGCCCTCACGCAGCATGTTTACTTCATCAAATCCGGCCCTTTTTGAAAAATGTTTGGGCACCCCTGATCTACTAGAACAGGGGTAGGCAACCTAAGGCCCATGGGCCACAAGCGGCCCGTGGGGGTCATTTAACCGGCCCACGAGCTGCCCCCAAACTGAGCAGCCCGCTCAGCGAGTCCCCGCATGCTGTGCTCAACCGGTGCAGTGCAGTGTTGGGTCTCACTTCCGCGGCACCGAAAATTGCATATGTGCGGAAGCAGACACTGGAAATTGCGGGTGCGCATGCTTACCTGTGCATGTGATCTGGCTCATGGAGGGATCTACAGTGGAGTGAGCCGGCCCAGGCGAGGTAAACCTTGCTGACCCCTTTACTAGAAGATGCTGCTCAAACCAGTTCCTTGGTTAATAGCTAGCCAGTTAAGTGCTCTCATCAGCATCTCAAAGAATGACCTAAGTGGTGGTACACTCCAGGCATTTAAGCTATAAAGCCAGGAGAAAACTCTGTGTGTGCCAAAGCAGAAGAATATGTGCTTTATATTATACTTATCATCATCATCACCATCCAGGTGTTAAGACTACAGGAATTAGATCCAGCACCTGTGGATTACAGATCTATGTTGATCCATCATCTTCATGCAGAAATGCACAGGGAACGTCAGTGGAATTAGGTTCTGATCTCACAACCATTTTAGCCTTGGTTTTCTTTAAGATTTAAGTAACGCTGCCATAGATGGAACTGGCCACACACATGATGGTGGACTGAAATTAACCAGTGATACTTAACCCTTGGAGTGGGGGCACAGGCCCCTTGGAGAATCTGATATAAACTACAGACCCCATCTCTTCAGAAAAAAATGCAATTATAAATACATACAGTGGTACCTCGCAAGACGAATGCCTCGCAAGACAAAAAACTCGCTAGACGAAAGGGTTTTTTGTTTTTTGAGCTGCTTCGCAAGACGATTTTCCCTATGGGCTTGCTTCGCAAGACGGAAACGTCTTGCAAGTTTGTTTCCTTTTTCTTAACACCGTTAATACAGTTGCGACTTGACTTCGAGGAGCAACTCATAGAACGCGGTGTGGTAGCCTTTTTTGAGGTTTTTAAAGACTTTGGTCATTTTTGAAGCTTTTCCAAAACTTTCCCGACACCGTGCTTCGCAAGACGAAAAAAATTGCAAGACGACAAAACTCGCGGAACGAATTAATTTCATCTTGCGAGGCACCACTTTACACACAAAGTTTTGCATGCACTTAATTTTATTGCACTGGCAAACATTTTTTCTTTTGTGTCCGGTGCACAGACCCCCCTGAAGCTCACAGGGTCCGTGGGCCACATGTTAAGAACCCCTGGCCTAACTCACCCCTGGCCAATCTATTCTCATGCTGTTGTGCCAATAGCTGATCTGGAGTAATATCAGAGCCCGCACAGGCCTGAGTACGCCAGTGGAAACAGAAGCAAGCAGTGTGCAAGTTTTATGAAACGAATGACTGAATGAATAAGGCAGCAGTGGCTAGTCAAAAACTACTGCTACCACAAGCTGAGATCACTGTGAGAATAAAAACAACACTTGGCATTTGTGTAACTCCTTTTGAGTGTTCAAAATGCCTTGTGTGTGTTTTTCTCAGTGATCTTTACGACAACCATGAGAAGTGAGCCAGAATCATTCCCTCTATTTTGCAGATGGGGAGTTGAGGCTGAGAAAAGTGTGGCTTGTTTAAAGCCCCCTAGCAAATATGTAACTGAGACAGGATTAGACCTGGGGACTTCTCAGTTTACAATTTAGCCAATAGGCCCTTGTTTTCTATTACAAGATTCAACTTGTTAGGGTTTTTTTTTAATATATAAAAACCATCTATTATTTCTCCACTTCTCTGCTCTTTCTCAAAATTTAGTGGCTTTTGGATCCTGGTATGACCATGTGAAAAGCTGGTGGGATAAGAGGAACGACCATCCCATCCTATACCTGTTCTATGAAGACATGAAAGAGGTAGGAGCTAAGAGGATACATCCCTGAGGTTATTTTATGTGACATATTGGAAGAAGCAAATCTTGCAGGGGATTATATGCGGTATAATTTTTGTTTTTAAAAATGTGCAAAATCTTAAGAATTGCCTTCCTGACTTGGGCCAAGGGTCCAACAAAAAGATAATGGGTGTCCTTCATTTTATCCTGTGTGGGGTTTTATATATTCAGCAAAGCTTGCTGAATTGGAAGCACAATTGCTTCATCGAATACCCAAGAACCATCAAAATGCTGATCTATTTCAACACCGTTTCCCACAGGATCCAAAGCGCGAGATAAAGAAAGTGGTACATTTCTTGGGAAAGAACCTGGAAGATTCGGTTGTGGATAAGATTGCCTACAACACATCCTTTGAACTGATGAAGGACAATCCTGCCACAAACTATAGGATGGCTCCAGCTGCCGTGATGGACCACAGCATCTCCCCATTTATGCGCAAAGGTAAAAGGCTTGCATCGTCCTCTCTGACCACCATTCCTTAATGATTTAGGATCATGAACAGATCAATAACAGACTAAGGTTTTTTTTGATTATTATTATTGATTAATTAACCACCCCAATTCAACTGAACAATAAATCTGAATAGTACCAAAACCTCAATATTGGTACTAGAAGGAAAAGCCATAAATACAGAAAAAGAGTTCTGCTGGATTAGGCCATTGGCCCAGCATCCTGTTCTTGCAGTGGCCAGCCAGGTGACTGCAAGAAACCTGAACGCAGGACCTGAGGACAACAGCACTCCCCGCTTCTGAGATTTCCAGCAACTGGTATTCAGAAGCATTCCTGCCTCTAATGGTGGGGGTTTGTTGTTGTTGTTTAGTCGTTTAGTCGTGTCCGACTCTTTGTGACCCCATGGAGCAGAGCACGCCACAGTTTGGTCAGACTCATGTTTGTAGCTTCGAGAACACTGTCCAACCATCTCGTCCTCCGTCGTCCCCTTCTCCTTGTGCCCTCCATCTTTCCCAACATCAGGGTCTTTTCCAGGGAGTCTTCTCTTCTCATGAGGTGGCCAAAGGCTTGGAGCCTCAGCTTCAGGATCTGTCCTTCCAGTGAGCACTCAGGGCTGATTTCCTTCAGAATGGATAGGTTTGATCTTTTTGCAGTCCATGGGACTCTCAAGAGTCTCCTCCAGCACCAAACTGTGGGGGTAGGGCATAGCTAATATCCAATGGTATTGGATTGGCTAATATCCAATGGTAGCCCTCTGCTCTATAGTTAGAAGAGACCACGTGGATCATCTAGTCCATGGGTAGGCAAACTAAGGCCCGAATAATACTGAAACTAAGGCCCGAATAATACTGAATAATACACCATGCTGAATAATACACCAGAGTTAGTAGGTCATACAGCGGGTGGCGTTGTGGTCTAAACCACTGAGCCTCTTGGGCTTGCCAGTTGGAACGTCAGCAGTTTGAATCCCTGCAATGGTGTGAGCTCCCGTTGCTCTGTCCCAGCTTCTGCCAACCTAGCAGTTTGAAGGCATGCCAGTGCAAGTAGATAAATAAGTACCGCTGTGGTGGGGAGAAGGTCCGTATAGTTAAAGCCATGGTTTTCCCAGTAGTGATGTATGGAAGTGAGAGCTGGACCATAAAGAAGGCTGATCGCCGAAGAATTGATGCTTTTGAATTATGGTGCTGGAGGAGACTCTTGAGAGTCCCATGGACTGCAAGAAGATCAAACCTCTCCATTCTTAAGGAAATCAGCCCTGAGTGCTCACTGGAAGGACAGATCCTGAAGCTGAGGCTCCAGTACTTTGGCCACCTCATGAGACGAGAAGACTCCCTGGAAAAGACCCTGATGTTGGGAAAGATGGAGGGCACAAGGAGAAGGGGACGACAGAGGACGAGATGGTTGGACAGTGTTCTCGAAGCTACCAGCATGAGTTTGACCAAACTGCGGGAGGCAGTGGAAGACAGAAGGGCCTGGCGTGCTCTGGTCCATGGGGTCACGAAGAGTCGGACACGACTAAATGACTAAACAACAACAACAAAGAATGTGTCCTTTTATTTAAAATGCATCTCTGGGTTATTTGTGGGGCATAGAAATTCGTTCATTCCCCCCCTCCAAAAACAATATTGTCTGGCCCCCCACAAGGTCTGAGCGACAATGGTCCGGCCCCCTGCTGAAAAATTTTGCTGACCCCTGATTCTAGTCTAGGTAAAGGTAAAGATACCCCTGCCCGTTCGGGCCAGTCTTGCCAGACTCTAGGGTTGTGCGCTCATCTCACTCTATAGGCCGGGAGCCAGCGCTGTCCGCAGACACTTCCGGGTCACGTGGCCAGCGTGACAAGCTGCATCTGGCGAGCCAGCGCAGCACACGGAATGCCGTTTACCTTCCCGCTGGTAAGCGGTCCCTATTTATCTACTTGCACCCGGGGTGCTTTCAAACTGCTAGGTTGGCAGGCGCTGGGACCGAACGACGGGAGCGCACCCCGCCGCGGGGATTCGAACCACCAACCATGCGATCGGCAAGTCCTAGGCACTGAGGTTTTACCCACAGCGCCACCCGCGTCCCTAGGATTCTAGTCTAACCCCCTGCAATTCAGGCATTCAGGCTTGAACCCACAGCCCTAAGATTAAGAATCTCATGTTGTACCTATTGAGCTATCCTAGCTAAAGTAAACAGGTGGCCCATTACCTCCCAGCCTGACAAACTGGCTTTTACCAAATAAAACGTATCTTTGCTGATTAAAACAACAGATGATTAATCTACCACCCAGAGCTCTCAACATCTGATTCGTAGTCTTCTTTCTTCTAGGGATCGCTGGAGACTGGAAAAATCACTTTACAGTAGCTCAGAATGAGGTATTTGATGAAGATTATAAGAGGAAAATGGGGGACACAACGCTGCGATTCCGAACGGAGATCTGAAGCCCCGTGTTCTGTGCTTCCGTACCAAAACCACCTGTCATTTGGTAGACAATTAAAGAGAAGAAGCAAGTTGCTGACATGGATGGTTGTGGGATACATGTTTGAAAAAATGTGTATGTTGTTTCTGGGAAAGTATTCAGTGCTGACGGACCAGATCTCAGGATTTGCACAAGCAATCTCTCTCTCTCTCTCTCTCTCTCTCTCTCTCTCTCTCTCTCTCTCTCTCACACACACACACACACACACACGGAGATAGACTCTGATCATGTACCAATAAACCTCTCCTATACCTCATTTCTTGTTTTCTTCCACAATTCTGCTTCTAATAGCAGCTTAGGTAAAGGTAAAGGGACCCCTGACCATTAGGTCCAGTCGTGGCTGACTCTGGGGTTGCGGCGCTCATCTTGCTTTATTGGCCAAGGGAGCCGGCGTACAGTTTCTGGGTGATGTGGCCAGCATGACTAAGCCGCTTCTGGAGAACCAGAGCAGCGCACGGAAACGCCGTTTCCCTTCCCGCCGGAACGGTACCTATTTATCTACTTGCACTTTGACGTGCTTTTGAACTGCTAGGCTGGGAGGAGCAGGGACCAAGCAACGGGCGCTCACCCCGTCGCTGGGATTTGAACCGCCGACCTTCTGATCAGCAAGCCCTAGGCTCAGTGATTTAACCCACAGCGCCACCCGCGTCCCAATAGCAGCTTGGGACAACAATATTGAATGGACAATTGGCAAGAAGGTAAATGGTGAAGTGGGCCCTTCCTCTCTCCCTGCTTTCAGTGAAATGCCGCTTTTCATTTTTAAAATAGGGAAAGAATCATAGAATCGCAGAGTTGGAAGGGACCCTGATGATCATCTAGTCCAACCCCCTGAAAGGCAGGAATATGCCGTTGTCCCATACGGGGATCAAACCTCCTACCTTGGAATTATCAGCACCACGCTCTAACCAAGTGAGCTATGCCAGTAACTTCCAAATGCCACCCCATCATGTATTATTCACAAAATGTGATTTATTAAAAGGTTAAGGATAAAACAGACGTATCTGGCAGCTTTTAGTCATATTTGAGTATATTGTGCTGATCTGGGTGAATATATTTTGTGTGCGTTTGAATTTCCTTGCTGCAGAATCTAGTATGTTTCCCTTCACAGAGTACAGGCATTTCTCAGTTATGAGTTAATTCTCTGCGGATTTCTACTAATTTATGCTGTAGTATAGTATTGTATTGATGCTTTTGAATTCTGGTGCTGGAGGAGACTCTTGAGAGTCCCATGGACTGCAAGAAGATCAAACCTCTCCATTCTGAAGGAAATCAGCCCTGAGTGCTCACTGGAAGGACAGATCCTGAAGCTGAGGCTCCAATACTTTGGCCACCTCATGAGAAGAGAAGACTCCCTGGAAAAGACCCTGATGTTGGGAAAGATTGAGGGCACAAGGAGAAGGGGATGACAGAGGACGAGATGGTTGGACAGTGTTCTTGAAGCTACCAGCATGAGTTTGACCGAACTGCGGGAGGCAGTGGAAGACAGGAGTGCCTGGTGTGCTCTGGTCCATGGGGTCACGAAGAGTCAGACACGACTAAATGACTAAACAACAACAACAACATAGTATTGTAAATCATCAATATTCAATTGGATGGACGGATGGATGGGCAAACCAACCAACCAACCAACCAACCAACCAACCAACAAATAAAGAAATAAATAAATGAGGTGGGCACCCAGGGGGACAAACACTTTGACAATCCCACCTGCTATTGCACCCCATGTGTTTGACTAGACACAATTTTGGGCCTAGGCACGATCGCCAGAACCGAACCCCTGCATAAATTCCTCAACTTGTACGGTTTTAATAGGTTTATATAGCAAACCCACATTTACTGTAGAAAATCTATTAAAACCATACAAATAATTGTCTCACCGGTTTGCCCGTTTATATATTTATTCCAGTCACACCCCACCTTTCTCTCCAAAGGAGCTGAAGGTGGTGTACTTGGTTCTCCTCCTCTTCCTCTCCATCTTATGCCCAAGACGACCCTGTGAGATAGGTTAGGCCGAGTGGCAGCCACTGACCCACAAGGCCACCCAAGAGAGCCTTGGCAGAGTGGGAATTTGAACCCTGGTTTCCCCCAGGTCCTAGTTTGACGCTATAATAATAATAATAATAATAATAATAATAATAATAATAATAATAATAATAATTTATTATTTATACCCCGCCCATCTGACTGGGTCTCCCCAGCCACTCTGGGCGGCTTCCAACCAAATATCAAAAACAATAGTGGTACGTCAGGTTAAGTACTTAATTCGTTCCGGAGGTCTGTTCTTAACCTGAAACTATTCTTAACCTGCCGCATCACTGGAACACAATTTCTGTTCTCATCCTGAAGCAAAGTTCCTAACCCGAGGTACTATTTCTGGGTTAGCAGAGTCTGTAACCTGAAGCGTATGTAACCT
This sequence comes from Podarcis muralis, assembly GCF_964188315.1. Classification (NCBI taxonomy): domain Eukaryota; kingdom Metazoa; phylum Chordata; class Lepidosauria; order Squamata; family Lacertidae; genus Podarcis; species Podarcis muralis. Next base: position 49,055,161 of record NC_135667.1, read on the forward strand.
GATGCGTATGTAACCTGAGGTACCACTGTACAGCGTCAGACATTAAAAACTTCCTTAAACAGGGCCGCCTTCAGCTGTCTTTTAAAAGTAAAATAGTTGTTTTTTCCTTTGACATCTGGTGGGAGTGAGTTCCACAGGGCAGGCGCCACCACCGAGAAGGCCCTCTGCCTGATTCCCTGTAACTTCACTTCTCGCAGCGAGGGAACCTCCAGAAGTCCCTCGGCGCTGGATCTCAGTGTCCGGGCTGGATGATGGGGGTGGAGACGCTCCTTCAGATATACAGGACCAAGGACGTTTAGGGCTTTAAAGGTCAGCGCCAACACTTTGAATTGTGCTCGGAAACGTACAAGAATATAAGGAAAGCTTTGCTGGATGAGGCCAATGGCCTCATCTAGCCCAGCATCCTGTTCTCCCAGTGGCCAACCACCAGATGCCCCGAGGGGACAACCCACCAACAGGATCTGAGGGCAGGTAGCCATCCATAGCTCTCTCCTGGCCATGAATTTGCTTAGTCCTCTCTGAGGTGTTTGTGTGTCCATGTGCCAAAGCAACCGAAAGCGCAATCGTAGGTTTGCGCACTCGGAAGTTAAATCCCATTAAAGTGAAATCTCACTGGAGGTTTTTAAGCAGGTCACCTGTCAGGGACGCTTGAGGGCAGATTCATTCCTGCACGACTCGCGGGTCCCTTCCAACTCTGCAAGTCTAGGGTTCTAAAATTCAGGCACAGTGAGGTATATTTATTTGTTTGATTCAACTTTTATGCTGCCTTTTATCCGAAGATGCCAGGATCTAGTCCTTCCCAGGTAAGGGAGGTGGGTGGGGGAGGACTGCAGCCAGACACACGAACTTGAATCCAAGCCCGGGCTTGGCAGTTGAAATCCTTGCCAAACCGAATTTTGAACTGGATCTGGCTTCGATTTCCGTCTCTCCCCCACCAAATTTTGCACCGCAATTGCTGGACGCGAGCGCTGCAAAAGCGCACGTTCTTCGACGGAGCTGGATCCGCCACGGGAAGCAGCGCTTAGTTGCGAGGAGGAGGAGGAGGACGGGGCGCAACAGAGGAATCCTGCCCGCGTGACGTCAAAAAGCCTCTGGGTGACGTCACGCCCGCCGTCGCTCAGAGCCCGTCTCCTGGCGGGATGCTGGGCGCGCTCAGTGTCGGGCCCAAGGGGGAGCCGGCAGCAAGCAACGCCCGGCTGCTGCCGAGTTAACAACTGCATGCGGGGCTACACTGGGTGTGCAAAACATGGGGAAGAAAAGAGGTGAGCGTCTTTCAATGGGGGGGGGGGGAGATGTTAGGGTTAAAGCTGTCCGGGATTATTGCCCTGTGAAGGATACCCGTTTAAAGATAAAGGGACCCCTGACCATTAGGTCCAGTAGCTCATCTCGCTTTATTGGCCGAGGGAGCCGGCATACAGCTTCTGGGTCAAGTGGCCAGCATGCCTAAGCCGCTTCTGGCGAACCAGAGCAGTGCACAGAAACGCCGTTTACCTTCCCGCCGGAGCGGTACCTATTTATCTACTTGCACTTTGACGTGCTTTCGAACTGCTAGGTTGGCAGGAGCTGGGACTGAACAACGGGAGCTCACCCTGTTGCGGGGATTCGAACCGCCAACCTTCTGATTGGCAAGTCCTAGGCTCTGTGGTTTAACCCATGTCTTTCAATGGGGCGAGGGAGATGTTATAGATGTATCCTGTGAAGGATACCGGTGTAGAGCCTCCATATTCAGAGGAAGTCTACCTCTGCAGAAACCATGCAGAAACCATGCGAAATCCTGAGTACAGTGGTACCTCGGGTTACAGACGCTTCAGGTTACAGACTCCGCTAACCCAGAAATAGTACCTCGGATTGAGGACTTTGCTTCAGGATGAGAACAGAAAATGTGCTCCGGCGGCGCGGAGGCAGCGGGAGGCCCCATTAGTTAAAGTGGTGCTTCAGGTTAAGAACAGTTTCAGGTTAAGAACGGATCTCCGGAACAAATTAAGTTCTTAACCCGAGGTACCACTGTATCTCTTTCTGAACTTTGGGTGGCCACTGGTTAGGTAAAGGTAAAGGGACCCCCGACCATTAGGTCCAGTCGTGGAGGACTCTGGGGTTGCGGCGCTCATCTCGCTTTATTGGCCGAGGGAGCCAGCGTACAGCTTTCGGGTCATGTGGCCAGCATGACTAAGCCGCTTCTGGCGAACCAGAGCAGTGCACGGAAACGCCGCCAGAGTGGTACCTATTTATCTACTTGCACTTTGATGTGCTTTCGAACTGCTAGTTTGGCAGGAGTAGGGACCGAGCAACGGGAGCTCACCCTGTCGCAGGGATTCGAACCGCCGACCTTCTGATCGGCAAGCCCTAGGCTCTGTGGTTTAGACCACAGCGCCACGCCACAGTTTGTTGGACTACAAGTCCCATCATCCGTAGCCGGCTGAAGTAGGTTTTAAGAAGGCCAAGTGAGACCTGCAATAAAGTGTTGCTGCCTTGAGTGCCTCTACTCCTCTTCTGCTCTCTCTTGTTCTCTCCAATTCTCTGGTCCCCCCCCCCACCCTTCCAACAGTCAAATCAGCATCCCATGATCCCCAAGCACACATAGCTCTTTTTGGGGTTTTGGGGGGACCCCCCAAAGGGATTTTTTTTTCTACTTCTGCAAATATTGAGGTTCAACCCAGCCTGTTGCTGCTTGTTATTGTGTATGGTTGATGCTGTTTTACCTTCTACAGTGGTACCTCGGTTTAAGAACAGCCCTGTTTATGAACAATTTGGTTTACAAACTCCACAAAACTGGAAATAGTGTCCCAGTTCGGGAACTTTGCCTCGGTCTAAGAACGGAATCTGAACAGTGGAAAGGCACCGGTGGTAGAAGGCCTCATTAGGGAAAGTGCACCTCGGTTTAAGAACGGTTTTGGTTTAAGAACGGACTTCCGGAATGGATTAAGTTCGTAAACTGAGGTACCACTGTATATGGATTGGCACTCGGAGACCTGATTACTATAAAGGGAGTTTAGTGTGCTCCTGGATATGAAGACTCTAATAGGCATGACTGAGGCTTGCTTAATCCAGACCCTCACTACAGGGAAATTCAGGTTGTGAAACAAACTTGTTTCCCACCTCTTCTCCACTCCCCCAGAAAAGAACCACCCAGACTTTCCACAACAAGGAAAGTAAAGGATGATGATTGCTTGACATTATATTCTTCAACTGAAAAGAAATCTGATAAACGCCCAATAATAATGACTGTCACATAATCTCCTTGGAAATGTCTATAAGAATGATTGAATGCTTAGTAAACACGTCATCTCGAAATCACCTGTAAGAAGAATTTCCTGGAAAATAAAAGCTGAGCTTACAGTTTGTTGGTACCCTGAATTATTTCCCCTTGGGCTACAATTAAGTAAAATCTGTTGTATTCTAGTAGGTAAAAAATATTGATTTTTAGAGCTCTATAACATTTCCCAAGAAGATTTGTTCTACGTTACACTTGAGGGTTGCTTATAGACCCACAAGGAAGCTGTGCTAGTCATTTGAGGTTGTTATTTCTTCCCAAACATAGGAAAGCATTCACACTAATTCATTTTAATGTTCTCTTTTTCTGTTAAAACAGATCTGATGACATTCTCTATCACTATTGTCTATATCCACGTGTTGGTGAAGAGTTAGTTTTATGTTTCTTTTTTATGTTTCTGATCCAGTAGGTTCTTCATTTTAATTAATTAATAAACCTTTTACTGGCATCACATGCAAACATCCAAAACAAATCAATACAGAATTACCACTTCCCCAGTGGCACAAAACATTTGCTAAAAGAAAGGAGGCAGAGCAGTCTATTGTCACAGCTCTTGGTCTCCAGGGAGATCAGACGTCTGCGGTGTATTTAGAGATATTTAGCCACTAACTTGGTGAGCTCCTGATCATTCCCCAGTAAAATGTATGACCTCCGACTCTGGTTTCCATTTGGGGATGCAGAGTTGATCTAGAAATTGCTGGCGGAGACCAGCATATAGTTTACAATTGAGAACCATATGTGTAAGGGTTTCCACCAGGTGGTCTTCACAAGGGCAAGTTCTTTCTCCTTCCACCCTGCCTGAGAACCTTCCCCAAAGGAGGTCTGATGGATTTGAATTAAACCTGGCCAGCGAAAATGCCCTTCTTTCTTGAGGGTTAAGCAGAAATTCAAGGTAATTGTGGTTAGTTTCATGAGCCCAAGAAAGTTGAAAATAAAGAGGGGAGCATGTTTTCTCTGCTGCTGCTGTAAGTTCTTGGCGTTCAGTATCTCACAACCTAGTTTTTATTATAGCCTTGGCAGATGCTAGGGACATCATATGTTCCTATCTGGTTTTGAGGATGGATTCCTGTGAGAAACACAGGCTAAAGCTTATTTTTTTACTTCTGTCTGTTTTTATAGGAGGCTGGAGAAAATTTTTCTGTTGTACTGGCCCACCGGAAACGCAGTCTTCAACATGGTGAGCTACATCTCCCTTTTCTTAGTGAACGCAAGGGAACCATGTATGTCCTTTGGACGTTTGACCCAGACATGAGATGTATGTCTCATTGATACAGAACAGGAATTTAGTGAATGCCTCGCAAGACGAATGCCTCGCAAGACGAAAAAGTCGCTAGACGAAAGGGTTTTCCGTTTTTTGAGTCGTTCTGCAAGACGAATTTCCCTATGGGCTTGCTTTGCAAGACGAAATGTCTTGCGAGTTCTTGCGAGTTTGTTTCCTTTTTCTTAAAGCCGCTAAGCCGCTTAGCCATTAATAGCTGCTAAGCCGCTAAGCCGCTAAGCCGTTAATAGCCGCTAAGCCGCTAATAGTCGCTAAGCCGCTAAGCTGCTAATAGCTGTGCTTCGCAAGACGAAAAAACTGCAAGACGAAGAGACTCGCGGAACGGATTAATTTCGTCTTGCGAGGCACCACTGTATATGGGTTTCATCAAACTGCTTGCGAGTTAAAACTCATACCCACTGTAGGGTATGGAAAGCTTGTTGAAGAGCAAGTCACCCAGTTGCATATATTTTGCATAAACTATTCACCCAAGGTGAGAACAATGGAGCTGAACAATGCATGCTTGAAGGAGGTGACTTATTTGAGGCAAGTGTTGCTCTTCATTGTGACACCTGCTTGTGCAACCTCAAAAATGCAAACACTGCCCAGTAAAACTGAGGCCCTCTGTGTGGTGTGTGGTGTGTCTGCAATAGTAGGCAAGAACACTAGCAATCAATTTGGGTTTCCTAGCACAAGTTGAAGTTACATTTTTAAGAGAGAGACATAGTGGGTTTTCCACCAGTGATGGCCAGCTGTGTTGTTGGGAGTCATCAGAACCATAGGGCAAGTTGGAGGAATTCTGGGTGGCCTGCATTTATGGATGAAATTGTTCTGACTTGGGCATCATGTAAAATACATATATAGGTCTGGCTATGACTACGGTCCCCTCTTATCCCCCACTTTAAGAAAATATTTTCACATCCGTCAATACGGATTGATTGATTGATTGAGGTTGAATCCTGACAAGACAGAAGTACTGTTTTGGGGGGAAGGGGGCAGGCGGGTGTGGAGGACTCCCTGGTCCTGAATGGGGTAACTGTGCCCCTGAAGGACCAGGTGCGCAGCCTGGGAGTCATTTTGGACTCACAGCTGTCCATGGAGGAGCAGGTCAATTCTGTGTCCAGGGCAGCTGTCTACCAGCTCCATCTGGTACGCAGGCTGAGGCCCTACCTGCTCACAGACTGTCTCGCCAAAGTGGTGCATGCTCTGGTTATCTCCCGCTTGGACTACTGCAATGCGCTCTACGTGGGGCTACCTTTGCATGTGACCTGGAAACTACAACTAATCCAGAATGCGGCAGCTAGACTGGTGACTGGGGGTGGCCGCTGAGACCACATAACACCGGTCTTGAAAGACCTACATTGGCTCCCAGTACGTTTCTGAGCACAATTCAAAGTCTTGGTGTTGACCTTTAAAGCCCTAAACGGGCTCTGCCCAGTATACCTGAAGGAGCGTCTCTACCCCCATTGTTCTACCCGGACACTGAGGTCCAGTGCTGAGGGCCTTCTGGTGGTTCACTCACTGCGAGAAGCAAAGCTACAGGGAACCAGGCAGAGGGCCTTCTCGGCAGTGGCGCCCGCCCTGTGGAACGTCCTCCCATCAGATGTCAAAGAAATAAACAACTACCTGATATTTAGAAAACATCTGAAGGCAGCCCTGTTCAGAGAAGTTTTTAATGTGTGACATTTTGATGTATTTTTAATCTTTGTTGGAAGCTGCCCAGAGTGGCTGGGGAAACCCAGCCAGATGGGTTGGGTACAAATAATAAATTATTATTATTATTATATAATACATATTAAAGTTTTGGTTACTATCGCTGTCTGTCCGACAAGCCCTGAAATTATTTGTTGTCTTGTGTCTTTTAGCCTTAATATCGCTTCGTCTGAGCAATTTAAGCCTCCGTCAGAGCTAGACCCCTCGGAACCAGACCCCTCAGAGATTGAGCCAGACCAGGACCCGGTAATTCATTCTATATCTTCATTATATTGCCATCCCTAATTCAGATGGACTGCTTAGAGAACATTTGTTTCAGGTGGTATACAGATATAGTCTTTCATACCAACGCATTTGAGGGAGGTGTGTTAATTTGTGGTGGCCAAACGGCAAGGCATCTTCTGGTACCTTTGAGATTTAAAAGATTTGTTGCACCGGGGGGTCACCAACGTTTTTGGCCCATTTTGAAAAGTTACAGAATGGCCATCATGGCTGGGTGGGGTGGGGTTGCAACGTAAAACACCATGGCTGGGGGAGGCATGGCATAACACAAAATTAGACACTGCAGTCCTTAATGTCCACACACCCCACGCCCCATCGCAGGACAACATCCTGCTTACTGTGGGAAGTCAGGTGTGTGCTGATGGTCTCAGTTGTGGAGGTGACACAGTACTGATTCCCCACCTGCCCACAATGACACTCTATTATAAAACTGCAGGTTATTGCAATAATATTGCCGTTGTTCTTATCTGTTTACAGTTTATCCAATAAACCATTTCCATTCTTTTATAAAAAGTTTGTTATCTTGATTTCTTATTTTTCCGGTAAGTTTTGCCATTTCTGCATATCCCATAAGTTTTTGTATCCATTCTTCTTTTGTTGGGACTTTTTCTTCTTTCCATTTTTGGGCAAGGAACATTCTTGCCGCTGTAGTCGCATACATGAATAAATTTCTATACAGCGTGGGTAGTTCTGTCCCTATAATTCCCCAAAGGAAGGCTTCTGGGTGTTTTTTTGTTTTGTTTTCAAACAAATGTTATTTTAAACATCTTTTTCAATTCATTATATATCATTTACCAGTAAGCTTTAACCTTATTACAAGACCACCACATATGATAAAAAGAACCTTCTTTCTCTTTACATTTCCAACACTTATTTGATTTAGATGTATACATTTTTGCCCCTTTACTCTGTGTTAGGTACCATTGATATATCATATTCATATAATTTTCTACCACTGCATCAGTTTTAGGCCTGGTTAATTGCCATGGCTTTCCACAAAGCATACAGTGGGTTGTAGAGGATGAAGGCTGAAGCTAGAGAGGATTTCTCAGGGAGAGGGAATATCTATAGTGTGCATAAAGGTAAAGGTAAAGGTACCCCTACCCGTACGGGCCAGTCTTGACAGACTCTAGGGTTGTGCGCCCATCTCACTCAAGAGGCCGGGGGCCAGCGCTGTCCGGAGACACTTCCGGGTCACGTGGCCAGCGTGACATCGCTGCTCTGGCGAGCCAGAGCCGCACACGGAAACGCCGTTTACCTTCCCGCTAGTAAGCGGTCCCTATTTATCTACTTGCACCCGAGAGTGCTTTCGAACTGCTAGGTTGGCAGGCGCTGGGACCGAACAATGGGAGCGCACCCCGCCACGGGGATTCGAACCGCCGACCTTTCGATCGGCAAGCCCTAGGCGCTGAGGCTTTTACCCACAGCGCCACCCGCGTCCCAATAGTGTGCATACTCTCTACCAATTGTATTTCTATGGTCTATCTACCTATCAGCAATACGGCTCTGTGGACTTAGCCCCTTCTGATGCTAACTAGCAAGAATATGCATCTGTCAGGTTGGGCTGCCAATGTCTCACTCTATGTTCTTCCCCTCTCTCACCCATCCTAAGGGCTTTCAAGTAATGCATCTGGTTAAGAAACCAGGCGCCTGCCTGCCTATCAGCAAAATGGGTGTCTCTTTAACTTTGCAAGTCAACTCTTATTTTGAATGTAAGGTGTCGGTGGTCATACATGCATACTGTTTCTTTCCCCAAACAGGAAGATGGCTTGTATGTTGAGAATGAGATACAAACTTCTAAAGTGGATATCCCAGAAGAAAACAGGTGGAGGTGGTCTCGATTACACAAAGAAGTAGAGCAGCAAACCTCAAGGACGGCTGTCCTCATTCCAGAGATAGAGACGTCATCCGAGGCGGACGTTCAGGTCCAAACCTCGTTTTCGAGCCTGCCAAGAGGAAAGGAGGCCCAGGCGCAAACTTCATTTCTCTCCCTGCGGTCTCCAACCCCAGTAGAAAATGACGTGCAAGTGCAAACTTCATTTATGGAATTGCCAAGAGAGGCAGAAGCTCAGGTGCAAACATCCTTGCTTTCGTTACCTGGAGAAAAGGAGATGCATGCCCAAACCTCGTTCAGCTCGTTGCCAGAAAGGAGGTCTGTAGCATCTTTTGCAGGATCTGCCCAGTCCTCTTCCTCCTATCTAGAGTTGTTGGAGAAGTTTCCCTCTCTGCCCATGTTATCTGAGGCCCAGGTGCAGACCTCACATCTTGACATAAGAGTTCCTTCGGAGATAGACATCCAGTTGCAGACTTCGTTTTCGGACTACATGTCAGAAAGAGAGTATGCATCCTCCCCTGAGCCCCAGAGTAAGCTATCACCCCAGTCATCAGTGATAGAACAAAGCATGATATATCCCGTATATATTGATACTGGGGTACAAACTTTACCTGTGGAAATACCGCCCGGCAACGACTGGCGTTCTGCGCGGTTAAATACTGCAGCCCAGGTGCAAACGTCCTTTGCTTCGATGACCGAACAACGGCCAATGCTTGGGTTAGGAAAAGGCGAGGAGACAGCAGGAGACGTGGAATCCCTTTTTTCCATAGAAGAGGCACCTCTGCCTTTTGAACGGGCTGAAAGAGCTATGCAGACATCTGAGACATTGCTTCGGCAGTGGAAGAAATTGCATTCATCACAGCCACAATCTGATGCACAGGTGCAAACCTCCACCATTGATCTGCTAAAGAAGCTTTCTTTGCTATCCCGGATTCAGAGCATGGAATCAGCTTCCCGTGCCGAGTTACTAAAGAAAGCTTCCTCCCTGTCAGTGGGTGAACCCCACATGCAAACTTCAAGCCCTGAATTACTAAGGAAGGCTTCTTCTTGGTCAAACTCCGAGGTCCAAGGCCAGATATTAAGTGATGAGCTGCTGAAGAAGCGTCCATCTTCGGCACAAGTGCTTAGAACCTCAGATTATGAACTGGCAAGGTTGCTTTCTCCCAAGTCAACAACCAAGGAGGCCCAGATTCAAACATCTGAGGTAGAACTCATTAATAAACTTTTGTCAGATAGGTCAACAGACACTCTCTTCCGAAAGTCCTCTTCTGCGTCATATATCAAACCCCAGGAGATGACCTCAGACACTGATTTCCCAAAGTCCCATTCTGCATCATTTGCAAAAACTCCGGAGAAGATATTGGACAGTGATTTCCAAAGTTATGCTTCTATGTCACATGCTGAACCCCAGAAGAGGGCATCAGACACTGATTTTCAAAAGTACTCTTCTTTGTCATTGATTGAGGGTGGCGATGATAATCAGGAACCTTTAACAGAAGGGAAGGAGTACCTTATTACCCCACAGGTGATGGAAGCTCAGATCCGCAAATGGTATCATGAACTCCCAGAAGTTCAGACCTCAGCCTCTCAAAAAGACCCTCTTTGGAAGCCAACAATGGACAGTGAGGTACAAACATCGCATGTTGAAATACCATATGGAAACAAGTGGCGTGAATCACGTTTGCAATCCGAAGCTCAGGTCCAGACTTCAGGGCTTAAAGTACCCGTGGAAAAAGCGGAGTCCTTTCCCCAACTGCAAAAGGCTAATCAGACCCAAACATCCTTGCTTGAAATATGGCGAGCAAGAGAGTTAGCTGAAGCCCAGAACCAGACTTGCAGCTTTGATGAAGCTGAAACAGAGGAGTTCCCTCACGCATTACTAGTTGATAGCCACGCACAAACATCAGATTTTGACTTTTGGAAAGCAAAGGAACAAATGGATATTGAAACACAGACTTCAGTAGACAAAATTCTACAGCAAGGGATCAGGACGTCTCCCACTGAACAGGTTGACAAGCTGGTGCAGACATCTTTTCTTGATCTGGGGAAATCAAAAGACTACATGCAGCAGAAGGCATCTGAGACAGACTTAACGGAGCCTGAGAGAACGTATTTCACCCCATTACAAAGTGACTTTGAAGTGGAGACTGATACTCAGGCACGACGCTCCATCTCTGATTTCCTAGAGGCACAAAAAGAGCCTCCTCTGGCGCAACCAACCAGTGCTGAGGTGCAAACCTCAAATGTTGAAATACCTGCCGGGAGCTCGTGGCGTTCATCACGCTTGCATTCTGATGTTCAGCAGCAAACTTCACTGGAATTTGATGAGGAAGAATCAGAAGCTTTTCCCTCATCACAAAAGGACATCCAGTCACAAACTTCCCTTCTTGACATATGGAAGGCAAAACAGCTCCATGATGCCCAGATCCAAACTTCTTGGATGGATTTCCCAACAGATGTGGAAGATCCTTTTCTCTCACCACAGTCTGAAAGCCCATCTGAGTACTTTATGCCTGAGGAAGAACAGTCTCCTCCACCGGCCCTACTGGATGCTCAGATGCAAACCTCCCTCCTTGACATCTGGAAGGCAAAAGAACTCCATAATGCCCAGAAGCAAACTTCTTGGATAGATGTGCCAGAACCCATGGAAGAACCTTTTCTCCCACCACAGTCTGAAAGCCCAATTGAGCCACCTATGCTTGAGATGGAAGAGGCTCCTCTACCAGGCAGACTTGACAACCAGGTGCAAACCTCCTTCTCTGACAGGTGGTGGAAGAAAGAACGAGTGGACGCTGAGATGCAAAGTTCCCTGGCAGATTTGCCACAGGGCAACAAGGTTGTGCCTTTTCTCCCACCACAGTCTGAAAGCCCAATTGAGCCAGCTGTGGTTGAGATAAAGGAGGCTCCTCCTCCAGCTAGAATGGAAAACCAGGTGCAAACCTCCTTCTCTGACATATGGCGGAAAAAAGAACGAGCGGACGCTGAGATGCAAAGTTCCTTAGCAGATTTGCCACAAGTCACCAAGGTGGTGCCCCTCCTACCACAGCCTGAAAGCCCAACTGAGCCAGCTGTGGTTGAGAAAGAAGAGGCTGCTCCTCCAGCCAGAATGGAAAACCAGGTGCAAACCTCCTTCTCTGACATATGGCGGAAAAAAGAACGAGCGGATGCTAAGATGCAGAGTTCCTTAGCAGATCTGCCACAAGTCACCAAGGTGGTGCCCCTCCTACCACAGCCTGAAAGCCCAATTGAGACACCTGAGCTTGAGATAAAAGAGGCTGCTCCAGATTGCAGAATTGACAACCAGGTGCAAACCTCCTTCTCTGATATATGGCAGAAAAAAGAACGAGCAGATGCTAAGATCCAAAGTTCCTTAGCAGATTTGCCACAAGTCACGAAGGTGGTGCCTCTGCTACCACAGTCTGAAAGCCCAATTGACCCACCTGAGCTTGAGATAAAAGAGGCTGCTCCTCCAACCAGAATAGACAACCAGGTGCAAACCTCCTTCTCTGACATATGGCGGAAAAAAGAACGAGCGGATGCTAAGATGCAGAGTTCCCTGGCAGATTTGCCACAAGTCACCAAGGTGGTGCCCCTCCTACCACAACCTGAAAGCCCAACTGAGCCAGCTGTGGTTGAGAAAGAAGAGGCTGTTCCTCCAGCCAGAATGGAAAACCAGGTGCAAACCTCCTTCTCTGACATATGGCGGAAAAAAGAGCGAGCGGATGCTGAGATGCAAAGTTCCCTGGCAGATTTGCCACAAGGCACCAAGGAGGTGCCTCTGCTACCACAGTCTGAAAGCCCAATTGACCCACCTGAGCTTGAGATAAAAGAGGCTGCTCCTCCAACCAGAATGGACAACCAGGTGCAAACCTCCTTCTCTGACATATGGCGGAAAAAAGAACGAGCGGATGCTAAAATGCAATGTTCCCTGGGAAATTTGCCACAGTCTGAAAGCCCAATTGAGCCAGCTGCGGTTGAGTTAAAAGAGGCTCCTCCGGCTTGCAGAATTGACAACCAGATGCAAACCTCCTTCTCTGACATATGGCGGAAAAAAGAACGAGCGGATGCTGAGATACAAAGTTCTCTGGGAGATTTGCCACAGGTCACCAAGGTAGTGCCCCTCCTACCACAGTCTGAAAGCCCAATCGAGCCAGCTGTGGTTGAGAAAGAAGAGGCTGCTCCTCCAGGCAGAATGGAAAACCAGGTACAAACCTCCTTCTCTGACATATGGCGGAAAAAAGAACGAGCTGACGCTGAGATGCAAAGTTCCCTGGCAGATTTGCCACAAGGCACCAAGGAGGTGCTTCTCCCATCACAAGCTGAAAGCCCAATACAGTCACCCATGCCTGACTCAGTAGATACAGCTCCTGAATTTCCTCCCCCAATTGAACCTAAGGAGCCAACTTCCTTATCTGAAATGCCCGAGACGATGAAGCCAGTGGATGTTCCAAAGTCACTTCCCCCATCACCAAGTGGCAGCAAGGACCAGACCTCCCAGCCTGATATGCAGACGCCAGAAGAATTACCCAAAGCGCAGGAGCAGTCTTCCAAGACCAGTTTGGCAAGTGCCAAAGTTGTAACTCCTGTCTCATCACACACGTCTTTGAGCCCTGTTCCATCACAAACTGCTGTCTCTCCCACCCACTCTCGCACTGCTGTCTCTCCTGCCCTCTCTCGCACTGCTGTCTCTCCCGCCCATTCTCGCACTGCTGTATCTCCTGCCCTCTCTCGCACTGCTGTCTCTCCCGCCCACTCTCGCACTGCTGTCTCTCCTGCCCTCTCTCGCACTTCTGTCTCTCCCGCCCACTCTCGCACCGCTGTCTCTCCTGCCCACTCTCGCACCGCTGTCTCTCCCGCCCACTCTCGCACTGCTGTCTCTCCTGCCCTCTCTCGCACTGCCTCTCCCTCCCACTCTCGCGCTGCTGTCTCTCCTGCCCTCTCTCGCACTGTCTCTCCTGCCCTCTCTCGCCCTGCTGCCTCTCCAGCTTCCTCCCACCCTCCTGTTTCTCCTGTCCCACCATACACTCCTGCATCTCCTGCCGCATCAGAAATTCCCAGCCCAGTTCGACCGCCCTCACCTGCATCGCTGTACGCAGAGGAGCAGCACTCTGACCTTGCAGAGCAGAAAAGAGCTTCGATGGAAAAAACATTGCTGGAATTATGGACCACACGAGAGGAGGCCGAGGTTCAAAAGCAAACTGACCAACTTCAGCTTCACCTCGAGGATTTGCCTTTATTCCCAAAGCTGGAAGACAGCCAGGTGGAGATTTCAGAGGTGACAAAACCTGAAGGGAAGAAACCAAAACAAGTGTCTAAAGTGGCGAAAAAGTCGAAAGCTCCTGCGTTTGCTGAAGCCCAGGTCCAGACCTCGTTTGTCGAAATACCCAAGGGGAAGAAATGGCGTGCATCTCGCATATTTGCGGAGGCCCAAGTTCAGACTTCTTTTCAAGACCTCCATGTGAAAGAAAGGGCCCCGGTTTTGCGTGAACACGTGGCAGCCAAAAGGTAGGAGACGAATACTGCTGTGCTGTGTTCTGCTGTGCTGGTTTTCATTCCCGTTCTGCGTTCTACCTCTGCTTCAGAGGTTGACAGCTAAAGCACATGAGTAGAAACTTGCTACTGGGCTGCACCATTTGAAGTGGAAGGTGGGCTCCCCGTGTTAATTGCTCCCTGTACAGTGGTACCTCGGGTTACATACGCTTCAGGTTACATACGCTTCAGGTTACAGTTAACCCAGAAATAGTACCGCGGGTTAAGAACTTTGCTTCAGGATGAGAACAGAAATCGTGCTCCGGTGGCACGGCAGCAGCGGGAGGCCCCATTAGCTAAAGCGGTGCTTCAGGTTAAGAACAGTTTCAGGTTAAGAATGGACCTCTGGAATGAATTAAGTACTTAACCCGAGGTACCACTGTACATACAAAGCTGGAGCATTGGGGAGAGGTTTTAAAGCAAGCTTCAGTGGCGTAGCCAGAGGGGTCGTGGCCCCGGGCACAACATTCTGAGAGGGTGCAACCAGGCGTCCCCACGTAGGCGCCAGCTTCCATGGGATCCCTGTCCCGGCGAAAGTGTCAGAGCAATCTAGCTCCACAGCGAGCGGGCACAGACAGGGAGGCAGGCAAGGCATAGCTTCTCTCTGTGGGCATTGGAGGGATTTGCCCGCCAGCACATAGTTGCTTTCTTGCCTTATTAATTGCTGAGGGGGACTTGTGCACACAGGCAGGTGTGTACCATATCACCGCCTGAGGCAAAACAGGAATGTGCTGCACATGTTGTGCGCCACTGCCCCCTTCCCTCCTTCCCCCTTTCTGGGTTCGCACGTCAGCGGCTTCTAGGATCCGGCGAGATCTTGCAAGAGCCCTGTGAGATTGTGCAAGGCCTCTGTGTAATTTTGCGGGGCTCCCGTGGGGATCCCGCCGGAAGTGTCGCCTTGCTCCTCGGGCCGTGGGGGCAATGTAGCACCCCGCCAAGAAATGTCAAAAACTTAAGAGTTCTGCTTTGAAACAGAAAAGTTTTCGCATCTCTGCTAGCCCTAGCACGTCTGGCCTGGTTTTTTAAAACAAAAACAAAAAAATGCATTAACAGTGGATGAAAACTGGGAGTTGTACAACAGAAAGTTGTACAGATGCCCCAACAAAAATATGTGCCTGGGATACTGCAAATATGCTAACAGCTAGTGTGGAAGTGCCCTCCCTTTAGATAGGTTGTCCTGTGAGTAGACAGAAAGCAATGGAATCTGAACAGGAAACTTAAAGGCAAAGAGACCTGGGAAAGCTCAGGAGGACTTAGTAGGAATACAGTGAGTTGACAATGACACTGTCTGGATTCCCCATAAAAACTGAGTGTTTTATTATGTTCATTCCAGACTAAACTGCTAGTGTGGAAGCTTCCCTTGTAAGGCAATTGGATGGATCCAGATTAAGTGAGTCGCATTTAGTTCCCACTGAAATCAACAGGTTCTTAACTTCAGTTGGTGCAAAATTCAGCAGATAGGTTGCTCCCCGGGACAAGACGGTTTGATCATATTACACAGGTCCTGGTCTGACCGCACTGGCTGCCAATTAGTTTCCAGGTCCAAGTCAAAGTGCTGGTTCTGACCTACAAACCCTTAAATGGTTAAAGACCGTAGTACCTCAAGGACCGCCTTTCCCCATAGAAACCAACCTGGACCCTGCAATAATAACCCAAGGCCTTCTTTGTGAGCCTGATCTTTCCCAACATCATGGTGTTTTCCAGGGAGTCTTCTCTTCTCTTCAAAGTATTGGAGCCTCAGCTTCAGGATCTGTCCTTCCAGTGAGCGCTCAGGGCTGATTTCCTTCAGAATGGAGATGTTTGATCTCCTTGCAGTCCATGGGACTCTCAAGAGTCTCCTCTGGCACCATAATCCCTGCCAAGAAAACTCCATGGACAAGGACACATTCTACTCATGTAAATGTCCATGATTGGACCTAATGGTCAGGGGTCCCTTTACCTTTACCTTTACATGAGAGGTCCGGAGGGTGGCAACATGAGAACGGGCCTTTTCTGCGGTGGCTCCCCATTTGTGGAATGCTTTCCCAAGGAAGACTCGCCTGTTGCCTTCATTACATATCTTTAAGTCCCAAGCAAAAGCACTCCCCTTCTCCCAGGCCTTTGGCTTATTAAACAATCTACAGCCTTTTAAACTGTGTGCGGGTGGAGTAGTGGGTTGTTACTGTTTTGTTTGTTAGTATGCAATGCAGTTTTGTGTTTTGGTATAATAATAAATAAATCTTTATTGTGGTCCAAAGACCCATAGAACAATTTCAGAACAAAATATAGTTAAGACAGTCGACCACAAAAGAGAGAGAAACCGAGGCGGTCATTTTGTTTTGTTTCGAACTTGATGGTCTTTGTTTCTTTTGACTTCCAAAAGAAACTTTGCCATGGCCAGCATAATATCATTAGACCTGTCACCCAAAAGATATTTAATATGGGAGGCTTCAGATTTTCCCAGCACATTTGCCAGTAGGGGTTTGATCCCTTGCTTGCCCATAAAAGGTAAAGGTAAAGGGACCCCTGACCATTAGGTCCAGTCATGGCCGACTCTGGGGTTGCGGCGCTCATCTCGCTTTATTGGCCGAGGGAGCCGGCGTACAGCTTCCAAGTCATGTGGCCAGCATGATTAAGCTGCTTCTGGCGAACCAGCGCAGCACACAGAAACGCCGTTTACCTTCCCGCCGGAGGTACTTTGACATGCTTTCGAACTGCTAGGTGGGCAGGAGCAGGGACCGAGCAACGGGAGTTCACTCCGTCGTGGGGATTCGAACTGCCGACCTTCTGATCGGCAAGACCTAGGTTCTATGGTTTAGCCCACAGCGCCACCCGCGTCCCTGCTTGCCCATACTGCCCACAATTGCAGTAAGATATGCTTCATGCAATCAACGTCCTGTAAACATAAACAAAGCCTGTTCGGATAAGGGTTGCCTCTCAGCCTACCATTTAGCACTTCCAGAGGAAATACATTTAGCCTGGCTTTGGTAAATAAATGCTGATAGGTTGGTACAGAATTGTTTTCACTGTATTTTTCGCTCTATAAGACGCACCAGACCACAAGACGCACCCAGTTTTTGGAGGAGGAAAACAAGAAAAAAATATATTCTGAATCTCAGAAGCCAGAACAGCAAGAGGGATTCGCTGTGCAGTGAAAGCAGCAGCTGTTCTGGCTTCTGGGATAGCTGTGCAGCCTGCATTCGCTCCATAAGATGCACACACATCTCCCCTTACTTTTTAAGAGGGAAAAGGTGAGTCTTATAGAGCAAGAAATACGGTATATTGTAAACTGCCCTGTGATCTTTTTATGACAGTATAGAAATGTAATAAATAAATAAAATCATTTCATTGGGACCAAAGTGTAGCTTCATGTGGATCCATCCCATTAGTCTCTCCCCAACCCCCACAACCACCAGAGAATTGAAGGTGAGAATTGAAAGAGAGATCACCGTTTATGCTGTGTTCATGTGTTCCATTCTTGTCTCTGAGAAATGAGCCTGGATAGCTCAGTTGGTTAGAACATGGCGCCGATAACGCCAGGGTTGCAGGTTCAATCCCCGTATGGGACAGCTGCATCTTCCTGCTTTGCAGTCGATTGGACCAGATGAGCCTCAGAGTCTCTTTCAATTCTACAGTTCTATGATTCTTTCCCCGACTATTTTAATACTCCAACCTTACATGCTGGTGCTAAATAGGTTTGGAGGGTCTTCATATTCTTTCAAAAACAAGCAAAGCCTGTTTGGGCCAGAAAGCAACAGAGGGCTGAACGAATTGTGACAGTTCACTACGCAAAGGGGCTGCCCTCAAAATAGTTTACCTGCATCCGAAAACCCTTCCTAATGTTCCCTTTTCTTGTCTTTCAGGGTACCAAGGGGACCGAAGCGAGCAGCGCCAGTGTCCGTGCACTTACACGTAAAGATGTCTCCAAAGCGTCAAACTAGCAATGAAAAGAAATAGTGAATTCTTGAATTTAAAGAAATAAAAGATTGCAAAATACCAGAAACGTAACCAACGGCTATTTCTGTAGGTGGGTGAGCAAACACAGAAGCAGGCGGAGGTGTGCGAAGGGGCGCGAATAAGGAGCGGTGCAGCAAAGCTGTCATTAGGGGAAAATGCAGGAACAACTGGTGCACATTTTAGTTGCAGAAAGGCTGTGGGATGGCACACAGTCCATGCGTGTGTGTGTTTTGTCTGTAATGCAACTGCACACAGTCAACACCCCTGTAATCCCACTTCAAATATTTTTGTCATGGATTCAACAGCATGGGGAAAGGCCAGTTAGTGACGGCAGACGTAGACTCTCAGGATGTACCCAGTGGTTTAGACCACAGCACCACCCATGTCCCTTCACATAGCATACTAGAGTGACTATAGTAAGGTGGGACCTATATAGGGTTTGTTAATAAGTGTGGTGTAGTGGTTCAGAGCGGTGGACTCGTAATCTGGTGAACCGGGTTCGATTCCCCGCTCCTCCACATGCAGCTGCTGGGTGACCTTGGGCTAGTCATACTTCTCTGAAGTCTCTCAGCCTCATTCACCTCACAGAGTGTTTGTTGTGGGGGAGGAAGGGAAAGGAGATTGTTAGCCACTTTGAGACTCCTTTGGGTAGTGATAAAGCGGGATATCAAATCCAAACTCTTCTTCTTCTTACTGAGCCAATGCATACGGACAATGCCTGTTTGAGAAAATGGGTGCAGGAAAATGAGGATTCGTTTGGCTGACGGAGGGGAGGTCGGGCCTCTCTGAACAGCATATAATGCCACAATGGGAAACACATTTTACAATCCCACAACAGGAAAGACCACATAGGAAACACAGGGTAAAGGGTAAAGGTAAAGGACTCCTGGACGGTTAAGTCCAGTCAAAGGCGACTCTGGGGTTGTGGCGCTCATCTCGCTTTCAGGCCGAGGGAGCCGGCGTTTGTCTGCAGACAGCTTTCCAGGTCATGTGGCCAGCATGACTAAGCCGCTTCTGTCACAACAGGACACTGTGACAGAAGCCGGAGCGCACGGAAACAGAGCAACAGGAGCTCACCCCGTCGTGGGGATTCAAACCGCTGACCTTCCGATTGGCAAGCCCAAGAGGCTCAGTGGTTTAGACCACAACGCCACCCACTGTATGACCCACTAACTCTGGTGTATTATTCAGCATGAGATGTACTGGGATGAACTGGGTCATGGTATCTCTCACAGTATGTCATGATTGTAACCACTTGGGTCAAAATCATATCTGAACTTCCAACATATCTGACAGATCCCCTGAGAGAACTGGACTATGAAATAAGGCGATTTAAGGCTGCAATCCTCACCCCACTCACCTGGGAGTAAGACCCATTGAATTCTGAGTAGGTATGGTTTGGATTACAGAGTAAGTAAGCTGAGGCTCCAATACTTTGGCCACCTCATGAGAAGAGAAGACTCCCTGGAAAAGACCCTGATGTTGGGAAAGATTGAGGGCACAAGGAGAAGGGGACAGCAGAGGATGAGATGGTTGGATAGTGTTCTCGAAGCTACGAACATGAGTTTGACCAAACTGCGGGAGGCAGTGGAAGACAGGAGTGCCTGGCGTGCTCTGGTCCATGGGGTCACGAAGAGTCGGACACGACTAAACAACAACAACATGGAGAGAGTAGATGATATTGCATCAAGCAAGTGCCACACCATCCTTTTGAGTACACCTCCCCGTTGGGAGGATAATAATTGGGAAAGATGGACTTATTTTGCAAGATCTCCAGATCAGCTTTAATTGTGCAACCTGAATATGCTGGGATGTGAACGAATTCCACCCAAAATAGTGACCATTTGGAAGTGTCCAGTTTCAGAGATTAGTACATTTTGTCAAGCAAGCTTCCTTCCTTGCTTGCTTGCTTGTTTGCAGTATCCACACAAACTCATTGACATCAAAATGCCAACCCCCTCCCCACCTTATTTAACCCAAATTTACTCTTTCTCAGGAATATATAAGTCCTTGGTCCATGTCAAGTGATCCAGCGAATGGAAGGCTGGATTGCATGGCTGCCAGCTAATTGGCCAATGCCAGCAGAGTTTGGATGGGAGTTCCTTTGGTGGCAGGCCCAACCGAGAAAACACCTCTTGCCAATGTCCAATTAAGCCCCTGTCTAGAAGTGTCCTCAATTGCAGTACAAAATGACCCAGCCAGCATACAGCTGATTCTGCAGGGGCAAAGTTGTTCATTAAGCAGAAACCTGCTAATCTTGTCAGGTCTTCCATTTAACAGAGCAAAGGTCCAAACATTAACAAGCATAGCTGCTCTCCTGTATCTGCAAACAAAAAATGTCTCCAAGTATGATTTGATTTTTATTTGTTGTTGTTTAAAAATAGTGAGCACTAATACAGGGCTGGAAGTGAATGGGAAAAGGCGTTCCAGTTCAGTTCTAGCATGGTAAGGTCTATCAGAAGGCAGAAGGACTTGGTGGGGACTATGGCTCCCTTTGTTTAGGTCAGGCATAGGTCAACTCGGCCCTCCAGATGTTTTGAGACTACAATTCCCATCATCCCTGACCACTGGTCCTGTTAGCTAGGGATGATGGGAGTTGTAGTCCCAAAACATCTGAAGGGCTGAGTTTGCCTATGCCTGGTTTAGGTGAATGGATTCCATCCAAAGTACTCCAGAAATTAGGGTCAGTTTCATATCTTGTGGAAGGCAAGGATGGATTGGGTACTACCAATCGGAGATTACTCTGAACTATATTGCCAGCAGGGACGCGGGTGGCGCTGTGGGTTAAACCACAGAGCCTAGGACTTGCCGATCAGAAGGTCGGTGGTTTGAATCCCCGCAACGGGGTGAGCTCCCATTGCTTGGTCCCTGCTCCTGCCAACCTAGCAGTTCAAAAGCACGTCAAAGTGCAAGTAGATAAATAGGTACTGCTCTGGCAGGAAGGTAAACGGCATTTCCGTGCGCTGCTCTGGTTCGCCAGAAGCAGCTTAGTCATGCTGGCCACATGACCCAGAAGCTGTCTGCAGACAAACGCCAGCTCCCTCAGCCAATAAAGCGAGATGAGCGCCGCAACCCCAGAGTCAGTCACGACTGGACCTAATGGTCAGGGGTCCCTTTACCTTTACCTATATTGCCAGCACAGCCGCCTCATGGCAAACTTGAAATTCGCTTTGAGTGAAGTGGACCAGGACCTGAAATTGCACGAACCATGACGAGTTCTACATTGGTCTATTACAGGGGTGTCCAAACATTTTTCAAAGAGGGCCAGATTTGACGAAGTGAACATGCGTGAGGGCCGACCAAGGGACCAACCAAAGTTGTTGACCTTATTTTAGGATTGAAGTTATTGAACTTTTTTTACAGTTTTATCCCAGAGTTGTTGAGCTTCTTTTAGGATTAAACTTGTTGACCTTTTTGCGTGTTGAGACCCAGAGACCTCCCCCCCCCCCAAATAAACACACATTTGACTCAAATTTTAGTTTTGGTTTTTGGCAGAATTTAGGCCACAACTTTATTGATTACAGAAAAGTGAGTGGTTGCATAGGCTCTGGTTTGACTAGCTCCCTGCCATGCAGGTAGCGCTGACCCAGGGTTCCAGCATAGGTCAGCCAAGGGTGAACACCTGAGGAAGGTGAAAAGCCTGGGAGCAGACTCTGTTCATTCCCCAGATGCTCCCCTGGACTCAGGCATGGGCACAACCCCCTCTTTGGGGTTGACCAAACCAAGTTGAGTCCCTGGATTCCTTTAACGGAATACTCTTCACATAGGGATGGCGAGAGCGTTCTCCCATCCCTATCACATGCCTATCCACAACCTTACAAGTTGTGATGATTTGCTACACGGCAGGCAAAACCCAAATGGCAACAGCCAATCAGTCAAGTGCGGAAAATTCCTGCCATGCCCCTGTCCCAATGACAGACGACACTCGGCGGCATAGCAAGGTGAAGGGAGAGGTGGGCGGGTGTTCTGAATGCACGAGCCGAAAGAGGAAGCTCTGGGTCACGTGCGTAGGTATATATAGGTTCCTTGGCCCGTTTAGACAGCTCCCCATTGGCCAGATTAAACCCAGTAATGAGGGACCTACCAATTGGGTGTTGTGGCTGTCCAATATACCCACCCACAACTGAGAGGTCTGTGTCCTCTTTTAGGGAGGACACGCTTTTTAGGATTGAAGTTGTTGAGCTTTTTTTGGGATTTTACCCCAGACTGCCACAGGGGCTGGATTAAACCGGATTAGGCCCCCAAAATGGACTTTGGACATGCCTGGTCCAAAGCAGAGAGGGGCCTCTGGACTTGAATTGTTTGTGATGAGTTAATAAATTGTTGGGAAGGAATGTGGTAGAGTGTATTCAATAGTAATGAGAGAATGAAAAGTTATTAATTGTAGGAGGGACCTTGTAGATGCCGCATGGTGATAAGAACCCCCGGTTCTTTCTTGCGTTATATTGGTAGGCTGACTGGATGTAGTTAAAGGCTCTGGGCCTCACTTGTACCTTGGTCAAAAATAAACAGCCAAGTTCCCTTAGTGAGTAGCAGTGTTTGTTCTCCGTATAAGCCTGAGGACACGCCTGTTTCTCTACTACCAGTGACAGGAAGTGGAGGTCTCAGTGAATCCAGGTAAGTCAGGAGACTCTGAATATATTTTGTTTGGGAAGGCAAAGTGAATTTTTGGCCGGCATGAAGGGAACAATATGGCCCGGGACTTGGTCAGAAGGTATGTGATGTCACAGCCTTCTGGATGCTAAAGAGGTCTGGACCTGGTCAGTTCTGGGATGGAATTTGGCTGGGAACTCTATGTAGCCTGTCCTGAGTTCCATGAAAAAAAAGAAAGTTGAGATATAAATGAAATGAATACCAAATTTAGCAAAAGAGGAACCACAAATATACACCAAAATACACCCAATATACCTGCCCTTACAACTCCATATTGAAGAGGAAGAACAAATGCTGTATGCAAATATCAGAGATATTTGCCCATTTCTGATTTTCTCATTGAGTTTGGGTTTCCACTTGGAAGTTTCCCACTTGAGTTTCCCACTTGGAAGCCCAGCTGTGTATGTGAACCATTTCACCCAGTATTTTGACATTGCATAGATAGAAATAGCCCCCACTTTTCAAACTTTGGTGCTTAATCATTTAGACCAAGGGTTTGTTGATGCTTAGTCGTTTAGTCGTGTCCGACTCTTCGTGACCCCCTGGACTAGAGCATGCCAGGCACTCCTGTCTTCCGCTGCCTCCCGCAGTTTGGTCAAACTCATGCTGGTAGCTTCGAGAACACTGTCCAACCATCTCATCCTCTGTCATCCCCTTCTCCTTGTGCCCTCCATCTTTCCTAACATCAGGGTCTTTTCCAGGGAGTCTTCTCTTCTCATGAGGTGGCCAAAGTACTGGAGCCTCAGCTTCACGATCTGTCCTTCCAGTGAGCACTCAGGGCTGATTTCCTTCAGAATGGATAGGTTTGATCTTCTTGCTGTCCATGGGACTCTCAAGAGTCTCCTCCAGCACCATAATTCAAAAGCATCACTTCTTCGGCGATCAGCCTTCTTTATGGTCCAGCTCTCACTTCCATACATCACTACTGGGAAAACCAGAGCTTTAACCATATGGACCTTTGTTGGCAAGGTGATGTCTCTGCTTTTTAAGATGCTTTCTAGGCTTGTCAGTGCTTTTCTCCCAAGAAGCAGGCGTCTTTTAATTTTGTGGCTGCTGTCACCATCTGCAGTGATCATGGAGCCCAAAAAAGTAGAATCTCTCACTGCCTCCATTTCTTCCCCTTCTATTTGCCAGGAGGTGATGGGACCAGTGGCCATGATCTTCGGTTTTTTTTATGTTGAGCTGCTTCAGTGATGTGAGGCTTTTCTGTTTGATATTCTTCTCTGTGCCTGGATTCCTCCCCCCACCTCAGCCTTTCCCCCCCTTTTGGTGAGGGGTGCCGGGACTCCAAAAAGACACTGCCGGCGTTCCTTTGGCTTGAGCTTCCTTCCAAACCTTTTCAGGGGTCGTTTAGCCAAACGTTGCCCCTCACAGTACCGGTGTACTTGCTTACTGGGATCAGAGCTCACACTGTTGCAGCTGTGGTAAAAGCGGAAGTCTTTCTTCAATAAGAAATTGAAGAAGAAATATAGTTCACCACATATTAACACAATGAGAAGGTTTGGGTGGGTTTGTAAGAAGAGCTAACCTTGATTGGATCCGAAATGGTATGGGCAGGTTATGATTTTTGTCGGAAATAGTGGTGGAGGAAAGCTGTGCTATTTGTCTTTCCATTTCAGAAATATTCAGTGACAGCGTTCTGCTTGCTTGCAGAGTTAAAAAAAAACCTGACTCAACACACTTGGTAAAAAGTCTTCTGTGAAAGGAAAACTTGGGACGGGAGGTTTCTCACACAAACAAAACGCTGAATAATTTTCCTCTGCTGTGGAGTGATAGAAGAAGAAATATGGCTGCCTCAGAAAAGCGTCTTGCGTCCTCTGCCTCAGCAACAGTGGTTGTGATTCAGCTACTAATACTTCAGCTTGCCTTAATAGGAAACATTTCCTGTGGGAATGTGCTTATTTGGCCAGCGGAAGCCAGTCACTGGCTAAATGTTAAGGTCATCATTCAAGAACTGCTACACAGAGGTCACAACGTCAGCATTCTAGTTCCAACGTCAGCACTCTTAATCAAACCCAGTGATGATATATCAGCGGCTAAGTTTGAGGTATTTCCAGTGTCCTATGGAAAGGATGAGGTCGATTCCATTTTCTCGAACGCCATATGGGCATGGGTGAACAACAAGCCAACCACTCTGACCTTCTACTGGTTTTACAAAGAGCTGGGGAAAGAGGTGGGGAAAATGGTTGACTTACAGAAGGACATATGCGAAGCGCTTCTGGCCAATAAGGAACTCATGGCCCGCCTGGCAAAGAGCAAATACGATGTGCTTCTTTCAGACCCTGTGGCGTTCGGTGGCGACCTGATTGCCTTGAAACTGGGCATCCCATTCATGTACACCTTGAGGTACATGCCAGCCTCAACCATAGAAAGACACTGTGCGAAGATACCTTCCCCTCCTTCGTATGTTCCGGCTGTTTTGTCTGAGCTCACAGACAGAATGTCATTTGGAGAAAGGGTGAAAAACGTACTATCTTACCATCTGCAAGACCATGTTTTCCAGACTTGGTTTGGAGAGTGGGACTCTTATTACAGTCAGGTTTTAGGTAAGCTTGTTTTTGTTTCTTCTTCCCAAAGTGTTGTTATTATTTGGTAGAGTAGATGCTCTAAAGAGGCCAAGGATTCCAACTTCAGTCCTTGGCATGACCAGTTAGAAAGGACCTCCTAGTAGCAGGATTGGAAAGGCCTCATCCTGAGGCTATGTAGAGCCACGGTCAGCTGGAAATAGAGACTACCAAACTTGACCACCTGTAAGGGAAGGAGCAGATCTCACCTGCCTTGCTCCCTTCTTGCTCCATCAAATTGTTCTCCCTTCTGGGCAACTCTCCTTGAACTCAAATTGATCTTGAAGAACTTCTCTCTTTTTAAAACTCTTTTTATTAAGGATTTGCAATAAGCAACTAGCTAGAAAATAACCCATACAAAAGAAATTAACGGTAAAGGTAAAGGGACCCCTGACCATTTGGTCCAGTCGTGACCGACTCTGGGGTTGTGGCGCTCATCTCTCTTTATTGGCTGAGGGAGCTGGTGTACAGCTTCCGGGTCATGTGGCCAGCATGACTAAGCCGCTTCTGGTGAACCAAGGGCAGTGCACGGAAACACTGTTTACCTTCCTGCCGGAGCGGTACCTATTTATCTACTTGCACTTTGACGTGCTTTCAAACTGCTAGGTGGGCAGGAGCAGGGACCAAGCAACGGGAGCTCACCCCGTCGTGGGGATTAGAACCGCCAACCTTCTGATCGGCAAGTCCTAGGCTCTGTGGTTTAACCCACAGCGCCACCCATAAGCAACTAACTAGAAAATAACCAATACAAAAGAAATTACGAGACATTATATGAAGCAGGCATGAGAATGCATACATCAGTGAGGAGACCTTATGAAAATGTATTATAATGGAGGAAATTGCAAGACAACAACAACACACAATAGGGCAGCTGCCACACAAAAATGTGTGCGTTAGAATAAAATATGCACTGAAATGCTGGTAATTTCTTTGCTGTAACTTTTAAAAATAAATTGCAAATTGAAAAATTCAGTCTAATGGAGAGTTTCATCCTATAACTTCCATATGCCCCAGCCAGCACCTGAAGAACATCAGATTGGGGAGAGCGAGACTGGTACTGATGCACATTCAGATACCAATTCTGACTTCAGAGGAAAGGGTTATTCTAAATACTATAGAAGAGAAAATATGGATTTGGCACTGAAAGAATATCTCTGAAGGAGCCATAGCCATTTCTGGCTTCCTAACAAATGTGTAGCATAACACATATTTCTGCAGACTCAGTCCCCAGTTGCTGTTCATATTTCTTTTCTTCTTTTTTTCAGGTGTACAGTATATAGTTAAAACGTAATGTGGAATCCAGCTACCTGTATTTTGGCAAACAAGGTTGCTAAAGCCCTCATATCTGTAAAGAAAATACAAGCTGTATTTAAACTCATTCTCTTTCCCTCGTTCAACAGGGAGACCCACAACATTATGTGAAGCGATGGGGAAAGCAGAGATCTGGTTGGTCCGCACCTACTGGGACTTCGAATTTCCGCGGCCTTTCCTACCAAATTTTCAATTTGTGGGGGGTCTGCACTTGAAGCCAGCCAAGCCTTTGCCAGAGGTAATTCTCTCCTTTGCCCTTTGCCTGCTTGGTAACTATGCCTGGATCTTCTTCAAAGCACCTTCGGGAAAGGGGAGGGTGTGTGGTGGCACGATAAAAAAGTGGCAAGGACAACCTGTTGTTGTTGTTTAGTCGTTTAGTCGTGTCCGACTCTTCATGACCCCATGGACCAGAGCACTCCAGGCACTCCACTGCCTCCCGCAGTTTGGTCAAACTCATGTTGGTAGCTTCAAGAACACTGTCCAACCATCTCGTCCTCTGTCGTCCCCTTCTCCTTGTGCCCGCCATCTTTCCCAACATCAGGGTCTTTTCCAGGGAGTCTTCTCTTCTCATGAGGTGGCCAAAGCATTGGAGCCTCAGCTTCAGGATCTGTCCTTCCAGTGAGCACTCAGGGCTGATTTCCTTCAGAATGGATCGGTTTGATCTTCTTGCAGTCCATGGGACTCTCAAGAGTCTCCTCCAGCACCAGAATTCAAAAGCATCAATTCTTCGGCCATCAGCCTTCTTTATGGTCCCGCTCTCACTTCCATACATAAGCATAGCTTAACAACATGGACTGTCAGGGAACTGCCATCGGAGCCAGGAGTGGAGGCAAGGCTCCCAAGCGATGCCGGAGAAGGGCCCAGCAGGGAGGGAGGGGACTCATCGGCTGGGGAAAGAAATCAGCGTGACACCAGGGAGAAAGGGGGGCGGAAGGGGGCTTCGGAGAGATGGCTCCAGGACTCTTCGTCTGAGACCAGCGGAGAGAGCACAGGTCCTCCGCTGCCCACACCCACCCTGCGCAGAAGACTTCCGCGCAGGGAGAGTAGGAGGAGACTTGGTGTCAAGGAACTTTTATGCTGGAAGAAGTTTAGGAAATGCCCACTGACGGATTCTGCTAGCGACTGAGGCAGCCACGGAGTGAAGGCTGTCCAGCCAGGGAAAGGTTTAACCAGGCAACCTTGCCAAGAGTGCCGGCAACTTACGCACGAGCAACCCCATACTTCCATTACATGGACCTTTGTTGGCAAGGTGATGTCTGCTTTTTTAAGATGCTGTCTTAGGAACTTTTTATTATATGTGGAGGAGGTATGGATTGATTACCTAATCTTGCTCTAAATAAAGAGCAACCATGACTCTAAGATGATTGGCAGCATCGTAGCATTCAAATCTGAAGACGCAGACAGTCTTATCAAGGGGTGAAGTCTGGTATGACATTCTGAGTGGCAGAATGAGGGAAGGATAGATCAAGGGAAGTTTGTCTGGCATCTTCATTATTCACGTTTAGGTGCCAGGCAAAAAATTCCTCTTCAACCAGGCCTTTGATTGATTTGTTGGTATGTTAAACCGCACTGGGCTTCTTGAACCAACTTGGAAAATGCCAGGCAGCTGCGCTCTCCCCCACAAGCAACCCTCGGGATGATTCTTCACTCTTCTTTCATGAAGTGCTTCTGTGACACATATCCGAAGAGCAGAGTCCAAGCAGAAGCTAGGCATTTGAGGTGTGGAATCTAAGCTAATTTATTATATACAAGTGTTACAGGACAAAGAAAACATGGCTCCTCTCTCCTTCTTCTTCTCCGAGACAGAACAGACTAAAAGCAATAGTACTACATACATAACAAAGTGTAACTGAACTTCCGTTCTCATGACTCCAATAGTATGGAATGTCAACACAGACATGTGATGAAAGCAATCACACATCCAGCAACCGAGTAATGAAATCCCAACATGATTAACATCCAATACCCTTTAAAATGTGTTTGTGGGAGCAGGGCGGTTATTGGATTTATTTGTTCTTGTTTCTATTATGTGTTTTGTGTTGTTGTTTTTCATGATGCGAACCAATCTGAGATCTATGGATGAAGGGTGGTAATCAAATTTAATTAATGGGGGGGGGGGAGAGATATTATTGTTTGCATGTCAATCCAGGGACACCATTTCAGATTTCTCTAGAAGGGACATACATTCCTGAAACATTTCCCGGAGCACAACTCTGCTTTTTCTGATAGCACAGAGAAGCCGGACTGACTGAGCACACAACCTGTAACTCCTCAGTCCTAAAGGGTACTGGAACCTCCTTCTAAGATGCTGCAAACTGGACCTTAAATAGCACCTTCTCACTCAGAGGCCAGCACAACTTGAAGTGTTAACATTAACATTTCTAATTCATGCATCAGGTTCACATGGCAAAGACATGGAGGAAGGTGGTTTGTTGGTTTATAAAGAATGCTTTCAATCTTTTGACAGGAAATGGAAGAATTTGTCCAGAGTTCAGGGGAACACGGCATTGTCGTGTTTTCTCTGGGCACTTTTTTCCCAAACTTAACAGATGAAAAGAGTAACATGGTTGCATCGGCACTCAGCCAACTTCCACAGAAGGTCAGTGTTCATGTCATTTGGTTAAAAAATCACTTGTATAGTGGACTTGTGAAAATGCTTCCCTGATTTCCTTACCCTGGCTGTGAAATTGCATGCTTTTACAACAGACGTTTTAAAGACTTGCTTTTCTTGAAATCTACTCCTACTTAAATAAATTAGAGCAGGCTTAGAGAATGAGGCTACTCCTAGCCTAATGCTTGTTATGAGATGTAGAATAATGCAAAATAATTCAGAGAGGAGAAAATAGGCTCCCTAAGGTCTGCTTTGAGGAGCAGATGGAATTAGCTCTGGATAACTTTTAGTTTGAATCTTTTTTCCAGATTTACTCATACATTATGAATTCTCAGTGCTGGGGGAATATGGAGTCAGAAGAGTCCAACATAGCCTGAAGTCAACATACTTGATTGTTTAAATGTAGCTTATATATTTTCTTAATATATAAATGCCGTATTGTTCAGTTGTCTACTAGGCTACTATATATCAGGGACACAGATGTGGTACAGAAATATGGTGCATTACAGTGGTACCTCGGGTTAAGTACTTAATTCGTTCCGGAGGTCCATTCTTAAGCTGAAATTGTTCTTAAGCTGAAGCATCACTTTAGCTAATGGGGCCTCCTGCCGCCGCCGGAGCACGATTTCTGTTCTCATCCTGAAGCAAAGTTCTTAACCTGAAGCACTATTTCTGGGTTAGCTGAGTCTGTAACCTGAAGCGTATGTAACCTGAAGCGTATGTAACCCAAGGTACCACCGTATTATTACACTGTCACTAAGCCAGTGTTGATGATCCATACAGTGGTGCCCCGCAAGACGAATGCCTCGCAAGACGGAAAACCCGCTAGACGAAAGGGTTTTCCGTTTTGGAGGTGCTTCGCAAAACGAATTTCCTATGGGCTTGCTTCGCAAGACGAAAATGTCTTGCGAGTTCCTGCAGGGTCCCCCTCCTTTTTCCCAAGCCGCTAAGCCGCTTATCAGCTGATCCGCTAAGCCGCTAAGCCGCTTAACAGCTGATCCGCTAAGCCGCTTAACAGCTGATCGCTAAGCCGCTTATCAGCTGATCCGCTAAGCTACTTAACAGCTGATCCGCTAAGCCGCTTATCAGCTGATCCGCTAAACCGCTAAGCCGCTTATCAGCTGATCCGCTAAGCCCGCTAAGCTGCTAATAGCGCTAAGCCGCTAAGCCGCTAATGGGCTTGCTTCGCAAGACGAAAAAACCGCAAGACGAAGAGACTTGCGGAACGGATTCTTTTCGTCTTGCGAGGCACCACTGTATTAGAAAGCAGAAGGACAGCTCAAGTTATTGGAGAAGCCTACAGCTCAACGTGGTGCTGATTGAAAGCCATGCAAGATGAGTAGAATGCCGGGGGGGGGCACCCCAGTTTTCCTTGCAACCTGAGCTACAGAGAACAGTCTTTCCATTTCCCCTCCAAATCCAGGTTCTTTGGCGCCACAAAGGGAAACGGCCAGAAACCTTAGGCAAAAACACCAGGATTTATGACTGGATACCACAAAATGATCTTCTTGGTGAGAGAGACCTCATGCTTGTTGCAGTTATGGCTTCATTGCAGCGTTCTGCCAATTCCTAGGAAATATCTCTCCTCCAGCCTCACTTTCCTCACTCACGTCATGACAGCCCTAGATAGTAGCAATGAACACCTTCCCCTTCATTTATTCCATTCCTAATCAGTAGCTTTTTTAGGGACGCGGGTGGCGCTGTGGGTAAAAGCCTCAGTGCCTAGGACTTGCCGATCGAAAGGTCGGCGGTTCGAATCCCCGCGGCGAGGTGCGCTCCCGTCGTTCGGTCCCAGCGCCTGCCAACCTAGCAGTTCGAAAGCACCCCCGGGTGCAAGTAGATAAATAGGGACCGCTTACCAGCGGGAAGGTAAACGGCGTTTCCGTGTGCTGCGCTGGCTCGCCAGATGCAGCTTGTCACGCTGGCCACGTGACCCGGAAGTGTCTGCGGACAGCGCTGGCTCCCGGCCTATAGAGTGAGATGAGCGCACAACCCTAGAGTCTGGCAAGACTGGCCCGTACGGGCAGGGGTACCTTTACCTTTACTTAATCAGTAGCTACACCCTGCCCCTTGTATTCTCTTATGCCTGTTTTATTGCTGAGCTTGGATCATTTTAAAAAAATGATCTCAGAATTGGCAATGTGTGTGTTGGGCAGGGAAGAGGGGAAGATGCAAACTGGGAAATGGTGAGCACACACATGCTGTAGCCCAGGGGTTGGCCACCTAAGGCCCATGGGGGTCTTTTAACTGGCCCACAAGTCGCCCCTGAACCAAGCCACCCACTCAGTGAGTCCCCGTGCAACTGCGCTAACCCGGCACAGCGCTCCGCGGGGACTCGCTTTTGTAGTGCCAAAAATTGCGTCTGCACAGACCTAGATGCCAGAAATTATGTCTGTGCAGACACGGGTGCCGGAAATCGCGGGTGGGCAGGCGATCCAGCCCACGAAGGGATCTCCGCTGGAGTGAACCATCCCAGGTAAAGTAAACCTTGTTGACCCCTGCTGTACTTGGAAACACTTGAGTGGGGAGAATCCCAACTGAAGACTTGTTTGTTTTTGTTTTTTTGAAGTGGGCAAGGATGCAATTTCTAGGCTTTGGCACATTCCCTTCCCACTTACTGCTTGCTGCTGTGACCCCACTCCTTGTCTGAGGCAAGCAATTGGCACAAGCTCTTTGACTGAGCTCCCCCCCCCTCCAAGAGTAGAATCAGACCATTGTCCACCAAGAGGCATGCATCCCACCGCCTGCCTCAACACAAGGTGAGATGCAGGCTGTCCCTGCTATTATTATTAATTAATTTCCCCAGCCACTCTGGGCGGCTCCCAATCAAGTGTTAAAAACAGTACAGCATTAAATATTAAAAACTTCCCTGAACAGGGCTGCCTTCAGATGTCTTTGAAAGATAGGATAGCTGCTTATTTCCTTCACATCTGAAGGGAGGGTGTTCCACAGGGTGGGTGCCACTACTGAGAAGGCCCTCTGTCTGGTTCCCTGTAACCTAACTTCTTGCAGTGAGGGAACCGCCAGAAGGCCCTCGGCACTGGATCTCAGTGTCTGGGCAGAACGATGGGAGTGGAGATGCTCCTTCAGGTATACAGGACCGAGGCCGTTTAGGGCTTTAAAGGTCAGCACCAACACTTTGAATTGTGCTCAGAAACGTACTGGGAGCCAATGCAGATCTCTCAGAACCGGTGTTATGTGGTCCCGGCGGCCACTCCCAGTCACCAGTCTAGCTGCCGCATTCTGGATTAATTGCAGTTTCCGGGTCACCTTCAAAGGTAGCCCCTGGTTATCATATTTCTTCTGCCATCCCCAGTTGGATCGAGTTATTACCCCTCATCCAGCAGCTGTTTCTCACACCTGTTTCTCACAGGTGTAACTTCTTGGGATCCTTGGCGGAAAGGGGAAAGAGGCAGGGAAAATACCTGGGTCCATCCCAAGGAAAACCAAGCCCTCAGACAGTGCTGTTTTTCAAATCTTGGCCCAAACCTGAGCAAGCTAGCCGAGCTCAAATATTTGGTGCTTTGTGTTTTCAGCTATTCAGGAGATCTGGAACTACAAATTCTCTCTGTTTTACGAAGCTGTTATGTGCTTGGAGAGGGTCAGTTTTGAATTCTAGCAACTTTAATAACCTGCCTTTACCATCCCATAGTCAACAGATTCTCATCTTCCTCCTCCAGGACACCCCAAGACCAAAGCCTTCATAGCACATGGTGGGATCAATGGGATTTATGAAGCCATTTACCATGGCGTTCCCATAGTGGGGATTCCTTTATTTTCTGACCAGCACGACAATATTGTACACATGAAGGCAAAGGGGATGGCTGTGGAACTGGACCTTCAAACAATGAAAGCAGAAGATTTGTTGGAAGCTGTGAAGGCTGTGATACACAATCCCACGTAAGTGGTCAACCCTCCCATTTAAAATGTCAAGCAATTTAAAAAAGAAAACCTCTCTCCCAAATCTCAAAGCCCCTTTGCACTAAGTCACTTTGGATTTTGAGTGAATGATGTCATACTAGTTTTTTTAATCGTTACTCCGCCCATCTGACTG
Organism: Podarcis muralis; assembly: GCF_964188315.1. Taxonomy (NCBI): domain Eukaryota; kingdom Metazoa; phylum Chordata; class Lepidosauria; order Squamata; family Lacertidae; genus Podarcis; species Podarcis muralis. Next base: position 49,088,177 of record NC_135667.1, read on the forward strand.
GTTACCCCAGTCACGCTAGGCAGCTTCCAACATATAAAAATAATAATAAAACATTGAACATTTAAAAACTTCCCTAAACAGAGCTGCCTTCAGATGTCTTCTAAAGGTTGTATAGTTACTTATCTCCTTGGCTTGGGGGACATATAACTCCATACCCTCCAACAATTCTCCAATGAAAATAGGGACCTCCTAAGGTCTAAACCGGAGGGACGCAGGTGGCGCTGTGGGTTAAACCACAGAGCCTAGGACTTGCCGATCAGAAGGTCGTCGGTTCTAATCCCCACGACGGGGTGAGCTCCCATTGCTCGGTCCCTACTCCTGCCAACCTAGCAGTTTGAAAGCACGTCAAAGTGCAAGTAGATAAATAGGTACCGCTCTGGCGGGAAGGTAAACGGCATTTCCATGCGCTGCTCTGGTTCACTAGAAGCGGCTTAGTCATGCTGGCCACATGACCCAGAAGCTATATGCTGGCTCCCTCGGCCAATAAAGCAAGATGAGTGCTGCAACCCCAGAGTCGGTCACGACTGGACCTAATGGTTAGGGGTCCCTTTACCTTTACCTTTAAGGTCTAAACCACTGAGCCTAGGGCTTGCAAATTGGAAGGTCAGTGGTTCAAATCCCTGTGACCGGGGTGAGCTCCCGTTGCTCGGTCCCAGCTCCTGTCAACCTAGCAGTTCAAAAGCACATCAAAGTGCAAGTAGATAAATAGGTACCACTCCGGTGGGAAGGTAAACAGTGTTTCCATGCGCTGCTCTGGTTTTACCAGAAGCGGCTTACTGATGCTGGCCACATGACCTGGAAAAACTGTCTGTGGTCAAACGTCAGCTCCCTCGACCAGTAAAGTGAGATGAGCGCCGCAACCCCAGAGTCATTCGCTACTGGACTTAACTCTCAGGAGTCCTTTACCTTTTTAAAGGAAAAGTGGGACATTCCAGGATCAAATCAGAAACCGGGATGGCTTCTGTAAATCTGGCGCTGTCTTAGGAAAATAGGGACGCTTGGAGGGTCTGCCTTCACTGTCGGACGAAGAACTCCAATGTGCAAAGGCTTTAATGCTCAAATCAGATTGGTACATAAGATAAACTACAGATTACTAGGTACATCAGAGGGGGAGACACAAGCCTAAGACCTTGACCCAAGAAGCAACACCCCTCCTGCACCTTCCTTTTGAAGAGGGGGAGGCAAGTGGCTGGAGTCTCAAGACTTGGAAAGCAAAAAGGCACTCTGTCGAATGGGCTGACTCTCTGTAGAATTTTTGTACTGGTGCTGGCATCTCTGTGTCCATAAAAATGGAGGCAAAGTCAGCTGCCTCTCCAGGTGAGAGACGCCCTTCACTGATAGGAAGAGATGCCGGAGGCTGCTCCACCTTGGGAGGTGTTGAGCTAGGGGTGTCCAATACCATAGAGGTGGGTGCTCCTCTGCAAACCCACTCAGCCTCTCTTTGCAAACCAGATCTAACCACAGACCACTGAACCTCTTCCAAGGATCAGACATTTCTTTCTTTCCCTTTGTTGTTCATTTCTGTTGTTTTTATTATTAATCTTTATTACATTTTTAAAATTTACAAAAAAAGAAAAAGAAAATAAATTACCGTATTTTTCACCCTATAGGACGCACTTTTCCCCCTCCAAAAATGAAGGGGAAATGTGTGTGCGTCCTATGGGGCGAATGCAGGCTTCTTGGCTTCAGCGATAGCAACGGGAAGCCTAGGAAGCCTGCGCTCCTGGCTTTTCTGGGAGGTGGGGGGATTCCCCCACCTCTCGCAAAAGTCCGCAGAAGCCGCGCAACCCCTTTAAAGAGCGCGCGGCTTCTCCTGGCTTTTTTGGGAGGTGGGGGAATTCCGCCACCTCCCGCAAAAGCAGGAAGAAGGTCTTGGAGTAGTGCACAGGCTGCGTGCAGCCTGTCCGCTGCTCCCAGAGCTACGGGGTGTGTGTGTCATATTTTTTCCTTGATTTCCCCCCATGAAAACTAGGTGTGCCCTATGGGCCGGTGCGCCCTATAGGGTGAAAAAACCAGTAATCCTTACAGCCACATATACCGAAAAAAACAATAAAAGAAAATATGAAAATAAAAAGAAAAATTTAAAAAGAAAAAGATATTTGTCAAATACACAAAATTATTTAAAGAGTACAAACCATAGTTTGAATATCCTATATCCAAAATTTCTAGAAAGACATTACCTTCATATTCCATCTTTTCTTTCTTTACCGTCACATTCTTTCTATTCCACTCAACTGGATCGAGTCCCTTATATGTTAATTGACTTCCCGCTATCTCTTTGCGGTTTCCATATTTGTCTTACATTTAAGTAATCCGTATTCCATTATTAAAAAAGAAAATTCCCTTATATCTGTGAAGTTAGTCTAGGCACAGCCAAGTGTTGTTATTGGAACCATATTTTGTCAGATAATTTTTAAAGCAATCCCATTCAGGACCAGACATTTCATGGGGTGTCAATTCCACTTTCCCTGTCTCATGAGGACTCTACTGGTGTCCTTCAACACTCTTAAGTTCCTTTCCTTCTTCCTTGGGCTCTGAGCTCCGCATCCATGACACCAGAAACGGGACTTGTAACACCTGCTAAACTGCAATGGAAACGTGAGTTTGGGCCCTATTCCAATTTGTCCTTCCATTTCTCTCTTTCCCCCTCCCCTTCTTTATCCAATCCTCCAGGTATAAGGAAAATGCAATGAGACTGTCGCAGATCTACCATGACCAACCGATAAAGCCACTGGACCGGGCTGTCTTTTGGATTGAGTTTGTCATGCGCCACAAAGGTGCCAAGCACTTGAGAGTAGCTGCGCATCACTTGACCTGGTACCAGTATCACTCCCTGGACATCTTCGTCTTCTTGATCGGTTGCATGGCAGTCGTCACATTTATTGCTGTTAAATGCTGTTTATTTTGTTGTCGGAAATGTGGCAGGGTCCTTAGGAAAACCAAAACAGAGTAGCTTCTCCTGGGACTCAGCCATCATTGTTTCACTTGCGTTATTTGGTACGCTCAGACTTGGTGTGCTGAAGCCCCTTCAGGAAATCTACTTACAAAAGCTGTAATCATTTGCAACAACTTTAAACTGAATTGAATGTACAATGAACCAACCTTTGTGTGTTGAGGACCCCCAAGACACCCCTGAATAAAAACACGTTCACACATCATTTTTGTTTCGGTTTTTGGCATAATTTTGGCCACGACTTTATTGAATTACAGTATGTGAGTGGTTGCTTAGGCACTGGTTAGCGACTATCTGTTCCCACATAGAGGTAGGAACAGAACTGACAACCGCAAGCCTGCGGAAGTCAGTAAGGGTAAACATTTTTGGGGAGAGAATAGAGCTGGGCGCCAGGCTCTCACCTCTCCCCAAATGCTCCCAGGGGCTCTTGCGTGGCCCTAGCCCCTTGCCAGGGGTTTGGACAAGAGCATGGCAAGCCCCTGGATTCCTTTACCGGAATTCCCTTGCAGCAGCAGCATTGGAGGGGCAGGCACAGCCAACCACATCCCCTCCACCAACCCAAATTAACCAATGCCTAACTGCAACCTTACAAGTTGTGACGATTTGCTACGTGGGTGGTGCTGTGGGTTAAACCACAGAGCCTAGGACTTGCTGATCAGAAGGTTGGCGGTTCGAATCCCCGTGACGGGGTGAGCTCCTGTTGCTCGGTCCCTGCTCCTGCCAACCTAGCAGCTCGAAAGCATGTCAAAGTGCAAGTAGATAAATAGGTACCACTCCGGCGGGAAGGTAAACGGCGTTTCTGTGCGCTGCTCTGGTTCGCCAAAAGCAGCTTAGTCATGCTGGCCACATGACCCGGAAGCTGTACGCCGGCTCCCTCGGCCAATAAAGCGAGATGAGCATCGCAACCCCAGAGTCGGTCATGACTGGACCTAATGGTCAGGGGTCCCTTTACCTTTAACTTTAGGCAAAAAACAACAACAAATGGCACCAGCCAATCAGCCGAATGGTGAAAATTCCTACCAGGCCCCTGCTCCAAAGCAGACAACCTCATGACAGGCATAGCAAGGTCAGCACGAACAAACCCTAAATATATGGAGGGTGGGCAGGTAATCCGATGTGCGCAGCGAAAAGAGGAAGCTCAATGCTGCGCACAAGGAATAAATAGCACCCCCATCAACCAACCATTAAATTCTCCCCAGCAACAATTGGAGGTGTCCAGTCAAATTCGTGGCCATCCATACTAACCTGCCCAGCAACAGGGGATGTCATGGTAGCCCCCACCGCAATATGTGGTCTCCATGAAAGAAAACCTGCTTAACCACACTCCAGTCAGCAGCTAAGAGAGAGTTGTAGATATCAATGATAGTTCATTGTAGGGTTGCTTTCCCTTCTTTAAATGAGATTATTCTGTAATCTACAAGGTAGGCTTTGTGGCTCAGTACCTGCTTATTTTGGGACGCGGGTGGTGCTGTGGGTTAAACCACAGAGCCTAGGACTTGCAGATCAGAAGGTCAGCGGTTCGAATCCCTGCAACGGGGTGAGCTCCCGTTGCTTGGTCCCTGCTCCTGCCAACCTAGCAGTTCAAAAGCACGTCAAAGTGCAAGTAGATAAATAGGTACCACTCTGGCGGGAAGGTAAACGGCGTTTCCGTGTGCTGTTCTGGTTCACCAGAAGCGGCTTAGTCTTGCTGGCCACATGACCCGGAAGCTGTATGCCGGCTCCCTTGGCCAGTAAAGCGAGATGAGCACCGCAACCCCATAGTCTGTCACGACTGGACCTAATGGTCAGGGGTCCCTTTACCTTTACCTTACCTGCTTATTTGGAAATGGTGCCCCCCCTATACATTTCTTAAATTTGTGTATCATTGCCAGTGCTGGATTTACATATGTATAAGCTAAACAAGCTATAGCTTACGGCTCCATTCTATTGGGGTCCCCCAAAAAATTAAAGGAAAAAAAGAACTGGATGTACATTTCCAAAATATAAGATAAAAAACAAATAAAATGAAACCTAAATTGTGTTTCTAAAGGAACTTTTGTTATTGCCAAATGCCAATGTGTTTGTTATGAATAAAAAATCATTTTAAGTTAGAGCTTAATAATTATTTCACTATTAATATACTTCTTCTTAATTGTATTTCACTATTAATATAAAGGTAAAGGGACCCCTGACCATTAGGTCCAGTCATGACCGCCTCTGGGGTTGCGGCGCTCATCGCGCTTTATTGGCCGAGGGAGCCGGCATACAGCTTCCGGGTCATGTGGCCAGCATGACTAAGCCACTTCTGGCGAACCAGAGCAGCGCAGGGAAACACCGTTTACCTTCCCGCCAGAGCGGTACCTATTTATCTACTTGCACTTTGAGGTGCTTTTGAACTGCTAGGTTGGCAGGAGCAGGGACCGAGCAATGGGAGCTCATCCCATTGTGGGGATTCAAACCACCGACCTTCTGATCGGCAAGTCCTAGGCTCTGTGGTTTAACCCACAGCGCCACCCGCGTCCCTTTTCACTATTGATATACTTCTTAATTGTATTTCAGTTCAACAATTACTTTGAAAGAATACACATTTTGTTACGTCCAAATGGCTTTAGATACCTATTAAGTCCATAAATTACCATATATATTCAACACAAAAAACAGCGACAATTTGTTGTTGGCAAAGGACAGCTGGACATATAAAGGGCCCCATTACCTTCAGGAGCTTAGGGCCTCATCAACCCTAAATCCAGCCCTGATCATTGCCCTAAAACAGTTACTCACTTGAAAATTATGTCACATTGTCCTTTGTGAAAGGGAGAACAAGTTTCTGAAAAACAGCAGTCAAGGTCTTTTGTGGAAATTTGTCGCTTGATGCTATTGTAATACATGCACAATGGATATGATCCATGGGACATCAGGCACACCTGGGTCTGTTTGTAGTAAATAATAATAATAATAATAATAATAATAATAATAATAATAATAATAATAATTGTACCCCACCCTTCTGACTCGGTTGCCCCAGCCACTCTGTGCAGCTTCCAACAAATATAAAAGCATAATGAAACATTACACATTAATGGAATAAAAAAATGCAAAACTAAATGCTTAAGTTCCATCTGCATGATCGTCTTCAGTACAGCTAGTGACTTCCAAAGTGATCCCAAAAAGGAGGAGCCAGTGGCTGCCTCAGAGTCCAGTTCTGCATCTGCTGAAGGTATAAACATTGTGTGGCGAGTTCCCCCTCCCCCCAGTGGAAATAAAGACACAAGACACAATAATTAAGGTTAATGGGCTAAAATTGGCCACAACTTTATTGGTTACAAGTGATGAGCCGTATTGGCTTAGGCATTGGTCCTAATCGACTATCTGGCTTCAGTCTGTCTAGCTGAGAGGCCGGGAAGGGTTAACACCAGCAGGGGGAGCCCTGCTGATGCACATCAACTAGGCACCCCCCGGGGTCACCGCTCGGGGGCGTGCCTTGGGCTCTGGCCTCCATAGGCTTCAGACGGGGCCATGCCCCCAGGAATCCTTTACCGGACTACCCTTCAGTAAACCGGGGGAGGTGACGGCGCTCCTCCCCCCATTCATCTACATAACAATACCCCGACCAATGCCTAACTGCCAAACCGAGGAAGTTGTGACGATTTGCTACGAAGTAGGCGAAAAAACCAAAATGGCTGGTGCCAATTTGCCAAGTGGAAAAATTCCTACCAGGCTCCTTAATGGTGACCAACCAAGGTCCATAGCAAGGTCAAAGGAGAAACCTTGAAGGGTGGGTGGGTGGGAAATTCCCCAGCTGATCGGCGGCAAAGAGGACGCTCCTCTGCCGCGCTTGCCTTAATTGCGGCAAGCCACACCCCCTGAGCCAGCTGATTGGCTGGCCAGGGGAATGACGCGGCAGAGGATTCCCCTGATCGCGCGGGGCTGGGAGCCAGCCTCCGCGCGAATGTTGGGGGTGTGAGCCCACAACACTACCTCCTCCCGAGGTCGGAAGTGACTTTGCAATTCTTAAGATGACTTACATTTTGCATTTTCATTTCTTGACAAGGCTGCATATATGCTTCAGTTCTCCAGGACGGGAATAAATGGTCCTGGTTGCAGCATTCGGTTTCCTCAGAATACCAGCTCCCACTTTTTAAAAGCAACCAATCTCATACTACAAAATGAAAATTAAAGAAAAAACAATTTTTTAAAAAAGAAAATACAGAGAAAAGAAAGCAGAAAAAGCAAATTTACGTACATAAAAAAACCCTTAATCTTCCTAATTAATACTTAATTAAACATTTAAATAAAAAAGACTTCTGACAAAACGAGTCTTCCAATCATCCTCATTGTACTGTTTATATTGTCGTCGTTTCCCCCCGCACAGTTTTATATTCTTTAATACAGTGGTACCTCGGGTTACATATGCTTCAGGTTACATACGCTTCAGGTTACAGACTCCACTAACCCAGAAATAGTGCTTCAGGTTGAGAACTTGGCCTCAGGATGAGAACAGAAATTGTGCTCCAGCGGCACGGCAGCAGCAGGAGGCCCCATTAGCTAAAGTGGTGCTTCAGGTTAAGAACAGTTTCAGGTTAAGTACGGACCTCCGGAACGAATTAAGTACTTAACCCGAGGTACCACTGTATTGTTCCCGTCTACTCCACAGACGGTATTTGTTGTGCTTACAAGGATCACTCAAGTTCTGCTAATATGGTGTGGTTGGTACAATATGATCTTATATAATCCTTAAATATTCTCCATTCTCCAAATATTTTCTGGTTCAATACTCCTCTAACTCTTCCCGTCAGTTTTGCTAGTTGTAAATATTCTAACATGAGTATCTGCCAGTCTGTAATTGTCAGTATTGTTGCGTTCTTCCACTTCCTTGCCGCAAGAATTCTTGGCAGAGGCAGAGCTAGCTGAGATTGCCACTCCCTGCTGCAAATGGAAATTGACTGTTCTAGTAACAAGCTCAATTGCGCCCCAGTGGGCTTGAACTGCTACTGCCCACACTCTCATCACTAACATAAAAGGTCACCCAAGGCTGTCCTTTGGAAGCTGGTGACCCTTACACTTACTAACTTTTGACTCCCCAACTACCGTTGCACACATTTGAGCACATTCGATCCCTCAGGGTTTATTTTGAACTTTGCACCTGGCTGTGGCGCAAGCAACAAGCACGCTGTCCCCTCCGAAACTTCTCGTAACTGAATTGAAGAACGGGAAAGAGGAAACAGAAAATAAGAATTAGCAGAGAAAGGTATGGGAAGGAGGGGGGGGGACACACATAAGAAGGGGGTGGGGAAAGGATGCGGAATTTGGAGAAACGTAAAAGGCAGAGAGGAAGCAAAAAGAACAGAGGTGCCTTGAGAAGAATGGGGGAGTTATTTGGGAAATGCCCACAGTTATTTGGGGGAAAGAGAGGATAAAAAGGTAAAGGGACCCCTGACCATTAGGTCCAGTCGTGGCCGACTCTGGGGTTGCAGCGCTCATCTTGCTTTATTGGCTGAGGGAGCTGGCGTACAGCTTCTGGGTCATGTGGCCAGCATGACTAAGCCGCTTCTGGCGAACCAGAGCAGCTCACGGAAACGCTGTTTACCTTCCCGCCTGACCAGTACCTATTTATCTACTTGCACTTTAACGTGCTTTCGAACTGCTAGGTTGGCAGGAGCAGGGACCGAGCATCCTTAATCTGGGTGAAGAAATATGTTTTGGCTGGTATAGGAATGGGGAGTAGAGAAATGAAAAGTTACTTTTTGAGAAAGTGTCCCCATCTCTTATGAATTGGCTTTTTCTGTTTGCCTAGAGGTTTTTGCCACCACCAGCTTCCTTCCATTTTCCTCTCCCTGCAACCATCCACTTATTATATGTCTCTCAGTCTCTGAGCACTCTCTGGGTTTGCTCTCTCTAAAATGCATGGACAGTCATTGCCCAGTATAAAATTACCTGTCATGGAATGCATGTTGGAAAATTTACATTGCTCTAGGGACTAGCAGTTCAAAAGCACGTCAAAGTGTAAGTAGATAAATAGGTACCGCTCTGGCGGGAAGGTAAACGGTGTTTCCGTGCGCTGCTCTGGTTCGCCAGAAGCGGCTTAGTCATGCTGTCCACATGACCTGGAAGCTGAACGCCGGCTCCCTCGGCCAATAAAGCAAGATGAGCGCCGCAACCCCAGAGTCAGCCACAACTGGTCCTAATGGTCAGGGGTCCCTTTACCTTTAGGGACTCGATGGACCCAGCTTCCAAAATCAACGACCCCCTTCGGGCGGGCAGGCTTACACCTGTTTGACATCGCTAGAATCAAGAACCAGGCAGTTTTTGAGTAGCTATTTTGTGAAGACTTTTAACTCTTGTGGGTCATTGCACAGTGAGCCCTGGGGGGCTGAGAAACATAATAATAAGGGGACACGACGACGTTCTGGAATTGAAGATAGCCACAACTTTATTGGTTACAGATGTCAGTAGGCCTTGGCTTAGGCACTGGGTATGCATCCTGAGTCAGTCTCCCGCCTGAAGGCTGATGTTGAACAGGGTTGTGCCCAGTTTAAGGGTCACCTCAAGACATACGTCAACCAAGTTGGTTTCCAGGTGGCCATTGGGAAACTCTATGGCTCTTAAAGCTATGATTTCCCCAGTAGTGATGCATGGAAGTGAGAGCTGGACCATAAAGACGGCGGATCACCGAAGAATTGATGCTTTACAGTTATGGTGCTGGAGGAGACTCTTGAGAGTCCCGTGGACTGCAAGAACATCAAACCTATCCATTCTGAAGGAAATCAGCCCTGGGTGCTCACTGGAAGGACTGATCCTGAAGCTGAGGCTCCAATACTTTGGCCACCTCATGAGAAGAGAAGACTCCCTGGAAAAGACCCTGATGTTGGGAAAGATGGAGGGCACAAGGAGAAGGGGACGACAGAGGATGAGATGGTTGGATAGTGTTCTCGAAGCTACCAGCATGAGTTTGACCAAACTGTGGGAGGCAGTGGAAGACAGGAGTGCCTGGCGTGCTCTAGTCCATGGGGTCACGAAGAGTCGGACACAACTAAACAACAATGGCTCTTTCGCTCTCCAACTGGGCTTCTGGATAGAATATTCCACCCAGACCCCTTTACCAGAGTACCCTGAGATCTCGCACTTGATCCATCTCAAACCCTGGTAATAGACTAAGGCAGAGGTTTTCAACCGTTTTGAGTCCACGGCTCCCTTGGCCAGCTACATTCTTTCTGTGGCACCCCTGTGGGGCTCTGAAGCCCAGTTATGTCACCCCATGCCTGCAGAGCTCTCACCCTTTTTTGAACACCCTCCCTTGTGGAGTGTTCCCTCAGCCTCCTCTCCTCTCCTTGGGAGTCCTCTAGGCAACTGCTGCTGCTGCCCCTAATCTCTCAGCTGCCCCCCACCCCCAAGAGAGGTGCCCCCTCACACTGCCCCACAGTGGCTTGGGAAGAGGATGGTTCAGCCTTAGTGACCCAACTGAGACTGGCTGAAGGTGAACATGAGGCCAGTACCTTACCTTAGGAGGCAGCAGCGGGCGCTGCCAGGCCTGCATGGCAGACTGTCTCCCCTTCAGCACTGGGCACTCAGCTCCCAGTCAGGCCTTGCACACAGCAAGCACAAGAAAGGCCGGCGCAGCACCTGCCGGCCTCCCACTTGTCTGTCCATTCCCAACAGCAAGGGCTGGCAGACTGGCTGGCTGGGCTTTCTCACCAACTTGCCTGCTTACTCCGAGGCTGCCTTAGCTCCTGGCAACCAGCGCCCCCCGACCAGCCCCAGAGGCACCATTCGCCTGCAGAGCTAGTAGCCAGGGCTGCTGCAACCAACAGCTGTGCAAGCCTTTGGGAGGCAGAGACACAAGAGGGCATGAGAGGAGGGAGGGAAGGAAAGGGGGATAGAGGCCAGAGTTGCTCATGACCAGAGCTGTCTTTCCCATACGGCTTAGTGGTTCATTGCACCATGGCGCCGGCCTCTCAGGGGCGCCCCAGAGAGTGGGGGAGCTGCCTCCCGTCAGCACACCCATCAGCTGCTCCCCGCCAACTATAAGGCTGGCGGGCAGGCAGCTTACTTCCCAAGCCCCCTCAGGAGGAGAGAGATCCCTGTTGAGGCTTAGGAGGGAAGCTGCGCCCCGCTAACTATATGGCTGGCAGGTCATTTTGTCCAATTCTGCACAGCCCATTAATTTCGTCTGCCATTCTTCTTTCGTCGGAATTTCTTCTTGTTTCCATTTCTGGGCTAACGATACTCTTGCCGCAGTTGTTGCATATAAAAACAATTTAACATCTTGCCTATTAATGTCCTGACCTATAATACCAAGTAAAAATGCTTCTGGTTTTTAAAAAATGTATATTTCAACATCTTTTTCATTTCATTATATATCATTTCCCACCCAGAAGTTCTTTACTTTTTTACATTCCTACCACATATGATAAAATTTTCCTTCTTTTTCTTTACATTTCCAACATTTATTATTTGTCGTATAGGTAAAGGTAAAGGTACCCTTGCCCGTACGGGCCAGTCTTGACAGACTCTAGGGTTGTGCGCCCATCTCACTTAAGAGGCCGGGGGCCAGCGCTGTCCGGAGACACTTTCCGGGTCACATGGCCAGCGTGACAAAGCTGCATCTGGCGAGCCAGCGCAGCACACGGAAACACCGTTTACCTTCCCGCCAGTAAGCGGTCCCTATTTATCTACTTGCACCCGGGGGTGCTTTCGAACTGCTAGGTTGGCAGGCACTGGGACCGAACAATGGGAGCGCACCCCGCCGCGGGGATTCGAACCGCCGACCTTTCGATTGGCAAGCCCTAGGCGCTGAGGCTTTTACCCACAGCGCCACCCGTGTCCCTTTGTCGTATACATTTTAGCTAATTTCACTAGTGTACTATACCATCAAAATGACAGGGAGGATTCGAAGCCTGCGGGGCCAGAGATTTACAGAAGATTGGAAGAAGTATATGAATTATTTGAAGAGCAACTGTAATCAACAAATTACCCTAGTAGGACTACAAGAAGTTTTGTAAGGAGAAACATACGAAGTGTTACAAAGTAGAAAAAGATAGAGATATTGGTTATGAGTTTGAAATGTAATTCGGAAGATAAGAAATGCATACTGAGAGATTAGATTGGAAAATTTTCAGACAGGATTGATGGAAGTCAAAAATTTGAAAAAGATGTAAAAGTATGTTTAATTACTGTCGAAAATGATATGTTAAAAAAAACTAATAAAAAATTATATATATAAACTATATGGCTGGCGGGCACACAGTTTCCCTCCCAAGCCACAGTGGCATGGGAGAGAGTTGCGCACCCCCCCCCATGGCTGGCAGTGCGCAGCTTCACCCCCTCCTAATATCCATGGTAATTTGGGGGCGCTGAGCTGATATGTGCATCCTGGCGCCGCATCTGCTAAAGACGGCCCTGCCCATGACACCCCTGATCATTATTCAAGGCACCCCAGGATGCCAGGGAGCACTGGTTGAAAACCACTGGACTCAGGATTCATCCTAAGGCATCATCCGCTGAGAGTTGTGACAATTGCTATGAGGAAGGCAAAACCTCCAAATGCGGTCAATTTGTCTGCAGGCAAAATTCTTAAAGGTAAAGGTAAAGGGACCCCTGACCGTTAGGTCCAGTCGTGGCCGACTCTGGGGTTGCGGCGCTCATCTCGCTTTATTGGCCGAGGGAGCCGGCTTACAGCTTCCGGGTCATGTGGCCAGCAGGACTAAGCCACTTCTGGCGAACCAGAGCAGCGCAGAGAAACACCCTTTACCTTCCCGCCAGAGCGGTACCTATTTATCTACTTGCACTTTGACGTGCTTTCGAACTGCTAGGTTGGCAGGAGCTGGGACCGAGCAACGGGAGCTCACCCCATAGCGGGGATTCGAACCGCCGACCTTCTGATCAGCAAGTCCTAGGCTCTGTAGTTTAACCCACAGTGCCACCCATGTCCCAAGGCAAAATTCTTCCTGGCCCCCAAATATGGCGTCTGATTATCTCACACCAAGGTGCTCAATATATACTGCCCACTTACTTCAAGGGCAATTCCAATTTGTAAGGTGGGTTTCTGACTGCGCTACTGGCTCCCAATAACACAGCGATGGACTGGAGTCAAGCCCGTTATTGTCCACTCTGGGCAGCTGGGTTCCTTCCTTCTGCCACTGAAGCCCTACAACACACCCGCGCTACCATTGGCTAATTTAAATTTAGAATTTAGCGGGCTATCCTGTCCTCCCCTGTGACTGGCTGAACCCAAGGCAAATGGCCAGGCACGAAAGACAAAGAGGCCGCCCCCTGTCCACCGAGGAATTGTGATGGGCCGCAATTGCCGCCTTCCTGGAAGGGAAGCGGTCCTTATAAACAAAATCTTCCAACACATTTTACAGGGATAATAGCCATTTTGTGACAAATCCTCATCACAAGTTATAATTTTGGGTGGAGGCTCAGAGAAGGTAATAAGACCCAACTATAGTTTAAGGAATATAGATAACATATTTCCCCCAAATAATTGGGGGACATTTCCTCCCCCCCCATTCTTGTTTTTATTGTGTATATTGTTTTTTATCTCATAGTTCTTTTTTTTTAAAAGGTTGTTAATGTTACTGTGTTTTTTTTAAAAAAGTTTTTTATTAGAAAAATTCAACATAACATTTCATCAAAAGAGATATCATCCTTAATTCCCCCCCTATTTTTTCCCTCCCCCCTTCCCATAAAACCCCCCTCCCCCCCTGACTTCCCTCAGGTCCTCTCTCTGGTTTTTCAATACATATACTTCTCTGCAGATTATAAAGTTATAAAGATCCTTAATTTATCTATCTATGTGTTATTAATGAAGGGACGCGGGTGGCGCTGTGGGTTAAACCACAGAGCCTAGGACTTGCCTATCAGAAGGTTGGCGGTTCGAATCCCCACGACGGGATGAGCTCCCGTTCCTCAGTCCCTGCTCCTGCCAACTTAGCAGTTCGAAAGCACGTCAAAGTGCAAGTAGATAAATAGGTACCACTCCGGTGGGAAGGTAAACGGCGTTTCCGTGCGCTGCTCTGGTTCACCAGAAGCGGCATAGTCATGCTGGCCACATGACCCGGAAGGTGTACGCCGGCTCCCTCGGCCAATAAAGCAAGATGAGTGCCGCAACCCCAGAGTTGGTCACGACTGGACCTAATGGTCAGGGGTCCCTTTACCTTTACTATGTGTTATTAATAATAAATTTGTGTATGTTTATTCAAAACCTGCCAAGGAGTCCAATTCATTTTGTTGTTTCTTGAAATACTTTGTAAAAGGTTCCCATTCTTCTTTAAAGTCACAGTTGTTGTTGTCGCGCAGTATGTGTGTCAATTCCGCCAATTCCGCATAGTCCATCAGTTTCTCTTGGCACAGTTCTTTAGTCGGGGTTTCTTCATTCTTCCATCCTTGTGCTATTAAGACTCTTGCCGCCGTTGTCTCATACTTGAAAACGTTCTTAAATTTCCTTGTAGTTCTATGCTGTGAACCACCCTCAGATCTACAGCTGAAGGGAAATATACAAATTTAATAAACAACAACAAAAAGTTAAATGCACCTGTTTTTTTTCTTGCTTCCTCTCGCCTTTTTCATTTCCCCAAATTTCCTGCCTTTCCACATTTCTCTGTTCTTTTTTAGTTCCTTCCCTTCTCTTTCTCTGATTTTTTGGAAGTGAACGGTGTGCTTTCTGCTTGTGCCATAGCAGGAAATGCTTATAATACAACCTGAGGGGAGGAATGTTAAAATTTAGTAATTTTGGTGATCACCAGCTTTGCAAAAATATTACAGGAAAACCTTTAGGCTTTTTGTTTGTTACTGGTAAGGGTGTGGACTGTAATTGTTAGAGCTCATGGGCCTCAGTGTGTTTTATGCTTAAATAGTCAATTTCCACCAGCAGTGTGCAGTCTTCCTATGAGAAGGAGGAAACCTCTGTTTCTCTACTACTGAAGCAGGGACTGGGGATCTCAGCATATTCAGGTAAGTCAGGAGAGACCTAAAATCTTTTGTATTGGAAGGCAAAGTGAATTGTTGGTCAAGCTGAGGGCGAAGGGAATCATGTGACCCAAGGTACCGTATTTTTTCGTGTATAAGATGCCCTGTATTTTGGGGGACTCAAAATTAGGAAAATGGGTGAAGATTGCCCAGAGAGTTGTTGAGCTTTTTGGGGGGGAAGGATTGAATCATAGAATCATAGAATCATAGAGTTGGAAGAGACCACAAGGGCCATCGAGTCCAACCCCCTGCCAAGCAGGAAACACCATCAGAGCACTCCTGACATATGGTTGTCAAGCCTCTGCTTAAAGACCTCCAAAGACGGAGACTCCACCCTACTCCTTGGCAGCAAATTCCACTGTCAAACAGCTCTTACTGTCAGGAAGTTCTTCCTAATGTTTAGGTGGAATCTTCTTTCTTGTAGTTTGGATCCATTGCTCCGTGTCCGCTTCTCTGGAGCAGCAGAAAACAACCTTTCTCCCTCCTCTATGTGGCATCCTTTTATATATTTGAACATGGCTATCATATCACCCCTTAACCTCCTCTTCTCCAGGCTAAACATGCCCAGCTCCCTTAGCCGTTCCTCATAAGGCATCGTTTCCAGGCCTTTGACCATTTTGGTTGCCCTCCTCTGGACACGTTCCAGTTTGTCAGTGTCCTTCTTGAACTGTGGTGCCCAGAACTGGACACAGTACTCCAGGTGAGGTCTGACCAGAGCAGAATACAGTGGCACTATTACTTCCCTTGATCTAGATGCTATACTCCAATTGATGCAGCCCAGAATTGCATTGGCTTTTTTAGCTGCCGCGTCACACTGTTGGCTCATATCAAGTTTGTGGTCAACCAAGACTCCTAGATCCTTTTCACATGTACTGCTCTCAAGCCAGGTGTCACCCATCTTGGTTATTGGTTATTGAACATTTTAAAGGTGGGATTGACAAAAATCGCTCACCCGCCTGAGCTATGCTACCACTCGCACACGTCTCAAAAGCTGTCCCATCGCCACCAGAAGCCGCCAATTGCCCGCCCAATTGTCGCAGCGACAGCAAATCCACGCCAGCCCTTGCTGCAGCCACCAATAACACCAAAAATCTTGCCTTATAAACGGAAAAGTATGGTTTATGATGTAGTTGCCATGATGATGGTCAGTTCCTTCGCAATGGTGAAGGGTCCCCAAATGTTGGAACTTTGAGGGGCTGAGAGCTGGGCTGGATGTGGAACTTTTATTTTCTGTTTCCTCTTTTTGCTTTCTTTCTTTTTCTTTCAATGCTCCATTTTACCGTAAAATAAAATAATGAAAGAGAAACAGTAATTACAGCGGTGTAGCCTTGCAAAGGAACTGGCCCCTAAGGCAGCTAAGGCTGCAATTCTGGGACACTTCCTTCTCTAAAACATTTAATCCGGCCCTGCAAACACAGAACGCTGGCACTGTACCACTTCAGGCTGCATGTGGAAATCGATTCTTCTTATTATCATTTTAATATATTTGCATCCCACCTTTCTCCCAAATTGGAATTCATGTCCTCGTGCAAGATAGCATGTCTATGCACTCCCAGCAGATGGTAAGGTAGCTTGTCAGGGAAAATGCCTGAGCCTTCTTTCTCCCCACTGAGATGCGAACTTTCAGTGTGCAGGGAGGAAATAGACAGGTAATGTCCCACCTGTTCCCACTGGAACAGTCCCAGAAAGGTTGCTTCACATGCCCACTCTGCTCTGCAAATATAATGGGCATGATGTCTGCATGTTTGAATGCCATGAACGCAGTTAGTAGGAGGATCATTCAAGCTGGGAAAATAAAAGGTTAAGTTGGGCTTGGTGAAAGTAGTAGAACAATCCTATTTGTTGTTTAGTCGTTTAGTTGTGTCCGACTCTTCGTGACCCCATGGACTAGAGCACACCAGGCACTCCTGTCTTCCACTGCCTCCCGCAGTTTGGTCAAACTCATGTCCGTAGCTTTGAGAACACTGTCCAACCATCTCGTCATCTGTCGTCCCCTTCTCCTTGTGCCCTCCATCTTTCCCAACATCAGGGTCTTTTCCAGGGAGTCTTCTCTTCTCATGAGGTGGCCAAAGTATTGGTGCCTCAGCTTCACGATCTGTCCTTCCAGTGAGCACTCAGGGCTGATTTCCTTCAGAATGGATAGGTTGGATCTTCTTGCAGTCCATGGGACTCTCCAGAGTCTCCTCCAGCATCAGAATTCAAAAGCATCTATTCTTCGGCGATCAGCCTTCTTTATGGTCCAGCTCTCACTTCCATACATCACTACTGGGAAAACCATAGCTTTAACTACCGTATTTTTCGCCCTATAGGACGCACCTGCCCATAGGATGCACCTAGTTTTTTTGGGGGGAAATAAATAAAAAAAAATTTATCCCCCCCCCAGCCGCGGCTTCAGCGCGCCCCGCGCTCCGGGGAGCAGGCTGCTTCCCTATATTGTGTAATTTGGCCCAGAGTTGGTTTTGCTCTGAATTGCCTGCTGGATGCCTCTCCTTTCTGCCAATAAAAATACTGGTTTAACAGCTTTGCCGTCAAATTTATTGTGCCCATTAAAATGCTGGTGTCAAATTGCAGCTCAGCAATAATCCCATGTGACTATGATGCTCGGCAGTGTGACTGATCTGGATAAGAATAGGCTGCGGATATCTGCCCGGAGCGCGGGGCACTCTGCTTCAGCGCGCCCCGTGCTCTGGGCAGCAGGTTGCTATCCACAGCCTAGGGAGCCCTGCGGGAACTCCCGCAGGCTCCCCAGGCTTGCTGATAGCTTCCTGAAGCCTGGAGAGCGAGAGGGGTCGGTGCGCACCGACCCCTCTCGCTCTCCAAGCTTCAGCGAAAGCCTGCATTCGCCCCATAGGACGCACACAGATTTCCCCTTCATTTTTGGAGGGGAAAAAGTGCGTCCTATAGGGCGAAAAATACGGTATATATGGACCTTTGTTGGCAAGGTGATGTCTCTGCTTTTTAAGATGCTAATCTAGGTTTGTCATTGCTTTATGGTTATGTAAAAATATCATTCAGTTGAAACAGTGATGGAGATGGGTTGTGCCATTTGTCTTCTCATTCCAGAAATCTTCAAACAGTGTTCCACCTGGACAGTTAAAAATCAAGACTCAGCACACTTGGTAAAAAGTATTCTCTGAAGTAGGGTGTGGAATAGGAGTTTTATGCACTGAATGACATCTTTGTTGACAAGTGACAGAAGACAAATCTTTAGCTTTCCCAGAAAAGAACATCATGACCCCCACATCAGCAGGAGTGGCATTAATTCATTTGTTAACACTTCAGCTTGCCTTAGTAGGAAACATTTTCTGTGGGAATGTGCTTATCTGGCCAGAGGATGCCAGCCACTGGCTAAATATCAAGGTCATTATCCAGGAACTGCTGCATAGAGGTCACAATGTCAGCATCCTAGCCCCGTCAGCGTCCATCTTAATCGAACCCAGTGATGATATATCAGCTGCTAAGTTTGAGGTGTTCCCTGTGCCCTATGGGAAGGATGAGGCCCAGTCGTTCTTTGAGGAATTCGTCACGTTGTTGCTGGACCACAAGCCAACTGCTCTGACCTTCTACAGGTTTTACCAAGAGATGCGAAAGATGATGAGGAAAGTACATGAGTTCCATAAGTTCAAGTGTGAAAATGTGCTGGCCGATCAGGAACTCATGGCCCGCCTGAAAAAGAGCAACTACGACGTGCTCCTTGCAGACCCTGCGACACCCTGTGGCGACCTGATTGCTGTGAAAATGGACATCCCGTTTGTGTACACCCTGCAGTTCACGCCAGGCTTGACAGTGGAGAGACACTGTGGCAAGATACCTGCCCCTCCTTCCTATGCCCCGGCTGTCTTGTCTGGGCTCACGGACAAAATGTCATTTGGAGAAAGGGTGAAGAATATAATATCTTACCTCGTGCAAGACCATGTTTTCCAGACCTGGTATGGAGATTGGGACTCTTATTACAGTCAGGTTTTAGGTAAGCCTGTTTTTGTTTCTTCTTCCCAAAGTATTGTTATTATTTGGTAGAGTAGATGCTCTAAAGGGGCCAAGGATTCCAACTTCAGTCCTTGGCACGACCAGTTAGAAAGGACCTCCTAGTAGCAGGATTGGAAAGGCCTCATCCTGGGCCTGTGTAGAGCCATGGTCAGCTGGGAATAGACTCTACTAAGCTTTAGAGCCTGATCATCTGTAATACTACTACTACTACTACTACTACTACTACTAATAATAATAATAAATTTTTATTTATACCCCGCCCTCCCCAGCCAAGACCGGGCCCAGGGCGGCTAACAACCAATAATAAAAACAAGTTGATTAAAATACAATTTTAAAAAGATTAAGATACAGCATTAAAACAATTAGGGAGCAATTCATAGGAGGAGAAAGGAAAAAGAAAGAGGGGGAGGGAATCAAACTGATTCAGAGCCAAAGGCCAGGTGGAACAGCTCTGTCTTATAGAGAGTAAGGGAGTGAGGAGTGAATCTTACCTGCTTTGTTCTTTTATGGCTTCACCCAGTTGCTCTGCCTTCTGTACAACTCCCCCTGAGCTCAAATTGAACTAGAATCATATCTAAAATTAGCTTTGGAGTTGAAGCATAGACATTATTCTGGGATTTTCTGCTCATTTCCACCACTCAACAAATGATGAGCAAGCAACTTTTATGTAGTTCTATCTATTATTTCATCAGGATCCTTCTGTACAATATTTTACTGATGTGTTTTATTGCAATGGATGGCAGAGAAACTTGATCTGATATTGTAAACCTATGTAAATTCCACTTCCCGGAGTGACAGACACACAACTATGCTTTGAAACTGGAGTTACCTGAATTTTGCAATGCAGTTCAATCGACAAAAAAAATTGTACAAAAATGTGTAAGTTATGTGAAGCATGCAGGGAAATGCATACATTTGCGAGAATAGCTTCGTATATTTGGGAAAACTGCTTGCAAATATGTGTACAATATGCAAAAGTGCATACAAAAATATGTCTGTTAGGAGTGACACTTTTTTGTGAAAACTTTTTAAATGAATGACATTTAATGCACTAATGTGGACAATTTATTGTGGAAGAAAGAGACTGAGAGCAGCCACAATTGACCTTTCCTTAGCTCCTGCACATTGGAAAGATACCACATGAAGATAATCTTCATACAACTGTATGTGTGATCACCACCACACTGTTGTTGTTTTGAGGGGAAGATGTGTTATCAATGCACCAGTAATATTGAGGGGGAAAGAAAGTCAAGGAAGCTGAAGGAACCAAAAGCTGCAACAGATAGTATCTGCACAGTGTTCTTTGCAGAATTCAGTAACAAGAACTGAACCAATGGCCTGGTTTGTCAATAGATTGTCACTAGTTCTGGTGCACATTCAGCTACCAACGCTGACTTCAGGCCAATTGGTTCTTTCTAACATTATGGAAGAGAAAACTTGGACTTACCCCTGAAAGAATATCCATCAAGGAGCCATAGCCAGTCCAGGCTTGCTAATGAATGAGTGCTCATAATACATATATTTCTTTCTGTCCCCAGTTCCTGTTCACATCTCTTACTTTTTTTAGGTGTCCAGTTGAAATGTAATGTGTGAACCAGCTTTCACGATTTGTGGAAATGTTGAAAAAGTGAAGGAGACAAGCTGAATGTAACCTCGTTCCTCTTTCTCATTCGACAGGAAGACCCACAACTCAGTGTGAAGTGATGGGGAAAGCGGAAATCTGGTTGATCCGTACCTACTGGGACCTTGAATTCCCACGGCCTCTCCTACCAAATTTTGAGTTTGTGGGGGGTCTGCAGTGTCAGCCAGCCAAGCCTTTGCCAGAGGTAATTCTGAAACCCAATTTCACTTAGGCGTGCTTTCCTGAGAGAAGGTCCCATTGTTCTTGCTGAGTGAATTATACATTTTGAGAAGTGTAGCAAATGTAGTGAATGAGCAGGATGGAAGCTTATCATCACTGATATAACTGTGCCAGGAAGAACTTGGCCTGTTTAATTTCTGCTTTTCAGGCTGATGTGAAAAGCACAGGTGAAAAAGTGGAGAAAGGGTGTCTGCAGCTGGAGTAACCAGTGACTTTGTCTGTTGTCTACTCTGCTCTCTGGGTGGCGCTGTGGTCTAAACCACTGAGTCTCTTGGGCTTGCCGATTGGAAGGTCGGCGGTTCGAATCCCCACGATGGGGTGAGCTCCCGTTGCTCTGTCCCAGCTCCTGCCAACATAGCAGTTCGAAAGCACAACGGTGCAAGTAGATAAATAGGTACCAATGTGGCAGGAAGGTAACCGGCATTTCTGTGCACTCTGGCACTTGTCACGGTGTTATGTTGCGCCAGAAGTGGTTTAGTCATGCTGGCCACATGACTTGGAAAGCTCTCTGTGGACAAACACCGGCTCCCTCAGCCTGAAAGCGAGATGAGTGCCGCACCCCATAGTCGCCTTTGACTGGACTTAACCGTCCAGGGGTCCTTTACCTTTTACCTTTAGAACTCTAATAGGCTTCCATGGAGCCTAAAGCACAGTTTGGAAGCTGGAACTTAAAGATCATTTCCCAAACACTCCCTCACAACATTAAATATCAAGAAAAATATTCACATTGCTACTCATGCATCGGGTTCAAACGGCAAAGACATGGAGGAATGTGACTTTGTCAATATGTTTATTTTTAAATGTGCTTTGAACTTTTGACAGGAAATGGAAGAATTTGTCCAGAGTTCAGGGGAACATGGCATTGTGGTGTTTTCTCTGGGCTCTCTTGTTGCAAACTTAACAGATGAAAAGAGCAACATCGTTGCTTCGGCACTTAGCCAGCTTCCACAGAAGGTCAGTGTTCATGTTGTTTGGTAAAGAAAACAAAAACAAAAAGTTATATAGTGGACTTGTGAAAATGGTGTCCCAATTCCCTTAACTGACCTGTGACATTGCATCCCTTTACTGCAAACACATTAATGATTTTCTTTTTTTGAAATCTACTTAAATACATTAGAGTTGTGTTAGACGTTGAAGCTATCCTTGTCTATTACAGTCATACCTCGGGTTACAGATGCTTCAGGTTGCGTTTTTTCAGGTTATGGACCCGCCAAAACCCGGAAGTACTGGAATGGGTTACTTCTGGGTTTCGGCGGTCGCACATTTTGCTAAATCGCATTTTGCGCATGCGCAGAAGTGCCGAATTGCAACCTGCGTGTGCGCAGATGCAGCGTTGCGGGTTGCGAACATGCCTTCCGCACAGATCACGTTCGCAACCCAAGGATCCACTGTAAATGTTGTGAGAGTTAATTATTGGTGCAGAATAATTCATAGAGAAGAAGATGGACAATGGAATTTGCTCTGGATAACTTATAGTTTATTTGTTTTCTTCAGTTTTACCTGTAATTTATGAATGTAGGAGTCATGGAAGCTTTCCTCTTATTTTCTAATCCAGGTTCTTTGGCGCCACAAAGGGAAAAGACCAGAAACTTTAGGTGCCAACACCAGGATTTATGACTGGATACCACAAAATGATCTTCTTGGTGAGAGAGACCTCATGCTTGTCACAGTTATGGCTTCATTGCTGTGTTCTTCCAATCCCTAGGAAATATCTTTCCTCCATCCCCATATTCCTCACTCATGACAGCAATGAGCATTCTCCCCTTGTTCTATTCTGATCCATTCCTGACCACAGAATGGTAGTTGTCATGTATCCAGTGGTCTGTGTTTGCCTGAGCTTGAGTCCGGACTAGGACTTCTGAGCCCCTGTGTCCTGATTCGACACATGATAATCCAACCACAGAACATTTCAGGATTTGGCCACTGCCATTGGCCCTGAAACTCTGAGTTATGATTCGCAGCTTAGAAATTTAGACAGCCAGTCATGTTCGGAGTGCCCCAGACATTCAGAAATGTACAGTGGTACCTCGGGTTAAGTACTTAATTCGTTCCGGAGGTCCGTTCTTAACCTGAAACTGTTCTTAACCTGAAGCACCACTTTAGCCAATGGGGCCTCCTGCTGCCGCTGCGCTGCCGGAGCACGATTTCTGTTCTCATCCTGGAGCCAAGTTCTTAACCCGAGGTACTATGTCTGGGTTAGAGGAGTCTGTAACCTGAAGCGTATGTAACCCGAAGTACCACTGTATATAAGCAGTTGCTCTGCCCCTGTTGTCCAGTTCTGTTAGTTCAATAAAGGTTCCTGCAGTGATCACTTTGCCTTGCTTCATAGGAACCCATCTATACTTCAGTAGTATCATAAAACTGTAGTGTTTTCTAGTCCAACCAGCAAGTTTATTGTGCTCCTGTGTTCTGTGCTGCCTGCTTTCTTGTTGAGGATACAGTGGTGCCCCGCAAGACGAATGCCTCGCAAGACGAAAAACTCGCTAGACGAAAGGGTTTTCCGTTTTTTGAGTCGTTCCGCAAGACGAATTTCCCTATGGGCTTGCTTCGCAAGACAAAACGTCTTGCGAGTTCTTGCGAGTTTGTTTCCTTTTTCTTAAAGCTGCTAAGCTGCTAAGCCGTTAATAGCCGCTAAGCCGCTAAGCCGTTAATAGCCGCTAAGCCGCTAATAGCCGTGCTTCGCAAGACGAAAAAACCGCAAGACGAAGAGACTCGCGGAACAGATTAATTTCGTTTTGCGAGGCACCGCTGTATATCTATATGCAACATTCAGAGATAGCATGGCATGTGGACTAAGCTGGAATGCTATAGCTGAAGATCAATTATAATTTAACCATTTCATATCGAGTAAATTTTCCTCTTCCTTCTCCAGGACACCCCAATACCAAAGCTTTTATAACACATGGTGGAACCAGTGGAATTTATGAACCTATTTATCATGGTATTCCTATAGTGGGGAGTCCCATGTTTAGCAACCATTCCCATAACAGGAAGAGGCAGGGGAAACATGGGGTACACCCCAGGGAAAACCAAGCCCCCAGACAGTGCTAAATTTTTGGTACTTTGCATTTTCCACTATTCAGGATATCAGGGACTACAAACTCTCTCTGTTTTACAAAGCTGTTGTTGTGTGCTTGGCCAGGGTCAGTGTTGAGTTCTAGAAACATTAATATGTATAGTGAACTGCAATCTTCAGAGATTGCCTGACAGCTGGACTATGCTGGGCACTGCTGCTGAGAATCAATGCTAATAACCTACTTTTATCATCCCATAGTCAACAGAGTCTCATCTTCTCCTTCCAGGACACCCCAAGACCAAAGCCTTCATAACACATGGTGGGATCAATGGAATTTATGAAGCTATTTACCATGGCGTTCCCACAGTGGGGATTCCCATGTTTGCTGACCAGCCCGACAATATTCAGCACATGAAGGCAAAGGGGATGGCTGTAGGGCTGGACATCCAGACAATGGAAGCCGAAGATTTAGTGGATGCTGTGAAGGCTGTTATTCTCAACGCCACGTGAGTCAATCGCAAACTCTCCTCTGAAAGTGAGAGATGACTAGTGGTCTCCATTAGTCTGCAGAATGCATGTGAGATTGCTTCAGGGCCAGGTGTATGGCAGCTTTCCTGTGGAAATGGGCAGAAACCATGCCAAGTGTCAAAAGCTGATTATGGAAGAGTATTGCTCCTTAGCACTGCGCCCGTTGTTGTTTTGCTAGAATTGCAACATTTCCTAGAATTGCACTGCAGTCTACAGGGTTGCTGTGAGGATAAATTCAGAATGGTGTTAGATTCAAAATGCTACTGTAAAAAGTTGTTGTTGTTTAGTCATTTAGTCGTGTCCGACTCTTCGTGACCCCATGGACCAGAGCACGCCAGGCACTTCTGTCTTCCACTGCCTCTCGCAGTTTGGTCAAACCCATGTTGGTAGCTTCGAGAAAACTGTCCAACCATCTCGTCCTCTGTCGTCCCCTTCTCCTTGTGCCCTTCATCTTTCCCAACATCAGGGGCTTTTCCAGGGAGTGTTCTCTTCTCATGAGGTGGCCAAAGTACTGGAGCCTCAGCTTCACAATTTGTCCTTCCAGTGAGCACTCAGGGCTGATTTCCTTCAGAATGGATAGGTTTGATCTTCTTGCAGTCCATGGGACTCTCAAGAGTCTTCTCCAGCACCATAATTCAAAAGCACCAATTCTTCGGCGATCAGCTTTCTTTATGGTCCAGCTCTCACTTCCATACATCACGACTGGGAAAACCATAGCTTGAACTATACGGACCTTTGTTGGCAAGGTGATGTCTCTACTGTAAAAAGTAGGATGGTTCAAATCAATGTCCATAGTATCAAGGCATGTACTGCACCCTCCTTGCACACCTCACCCAGGCAAGTATGCATCCACACATTGGATTTGCAGAAGATATGCATGTAAAGTCATGTGCTCAGATGCCTAAATATTGTGGTTCTGTCACAGATTTGCACCTCCTTTGATTTGTAGGTGTTTGTTTTTCATGACTCAAACCTGGCGACACACACAGTCCTCCCCCAGTTCAAAATCAGGGACAGACAGGCTGAAAATACACTTTTAATTATTATCATTCTTTATTTATCAATTATTGAGTTTATATCTATTCCATCTTTCCCCTAAGGAGCTCAAGGTGGCATTCATGGGTCTTCTTCCCCCATGTTATTCTCACAACAACCCTGTGAGGGAGTTGAGGCTGAGAGAGACAATAATTGGCCCATGATCATACAGGGAACTTCATGGCTCTATGATAGTTTTGACTCTGATCTCCCAGCTCCTAGCCCAGTTAATATGCCTCCACTATACTGCACATTCTGGAAAGAGGGGAGTAATCTTTTCACACAGGCCTGGAAATATATGGGGGGTGGGGCAACTTATTAACAGCCCTGTGTGGCTCCTTTAAGACTAAGCTATGCAGGCTGCCATACAGTGCATATGTTATGTACTGAGGTGAATAGGATCCAAAAGGCAGCAGTCTGATTGGTCCTAGAATAATAGGATTCAGAATGCAGCAGTCTGATTGGTCCACAGGAGCCACCCAATCCAGCTCCAGGTGGAAGGGAATCTGCAACCTGATTGGCCTACAGGAGAATCTCGGAATTAGCCAATCACATGGGGCCCATTGTGTAAATAATGTATATAAGGCAGACATTCTGGGGGAACTTCCATTCCTCCTCACCACTATGAGCTGAATAAAGAGCATAGAATCCACTTTCGACACTGAGTATATTTCAGCATACATATGGGGAAGCAATCCCCATAGAATTCAGTGGGGCTGCACTAGCTGTAAAAGAAGAATCAGGAAAAAGGAGCTGGATAAAACCACTATAAAAACTGTTTGATTTGAAATTAGCCTGGCTTTGAGTTTGTTGATGTCTCTGGTAACCTTTCTCTCACTTCTTGGGTGTTAGCTCCTATTATAGATGTATGATCTGTATCGCTCTGCTTGTTCTATTGCTGCAGATTTGTCATTGCCTTCGGCTATTTAGATGGGTTGAGTAATATGCAGTTCTTTTGGCATGAATCCACCCTAGACATTGCAATAGCAACTCTGAACCAAGCTATGGCACTCAGGGTTTATCCACACTTCCTCTTGTCTTCCCCCGCCCAAGAGAAAGCTGCTCTTTAGTGCTCAATTGGAGGAAACAGCAACTCCTTTTTGTCCCTGGATTGCCATTTGTTCTGATCTATCGCCAAAGAGTGAGTTTTCCCTTGAAAAGGAATGGGACAAGGGGAAAACTGCTGGGAAGCATGCTTTCTGGGCATGGCACAAGCAGAAGTGTGGACAAGCCCTTAGTTAGGTGCTAAGTATTTATACAGCTGCCGTGTTTAAATGCCCCGTTTCACTGCAAAGTAGGAGGATAGAGAGAGGGTGCTAAGAGGTGGTGGCCCCACAACTTTTCTCCCAGCAGTGAAGCAACTGGATAGTAGGGACACCTTCTGAACCAAAGTAAGAAACATTTTCAGTTTAGTTAGGTGCTAAGCATTGTAGAGGGATGCAGGTGGTGCTGTGGGTTAAACCACAAGGCCTAGGACTTGCCGATCAGAAGGTTGGCAGTTTGAATCCCTGCAACAGGGTGAGCTCCCGTTGCCAGGGCCAGGGCCAGGGCAAATAACGAGACCCAGTCTTACAGCTGTGAAACATAGCAGGTGCTGCTAGGTTGTGTTACTTAAGCTGTGTCAGCATTTGGACATAGTATATAAGGAGCAGCACCTAGCTCTCTCATTACCCTGGGGGATGGGTTGTGGTTGGGTCATGTTTGTTGTTCTCTTTAGTGTAAAAGGAGTTTTGTATTTGTTATTAAAACCTTGTTAAAGTTATTTTTGAGTTCCTTGTCATGCATGGTCTCCCCAGCAAGCTCTCTGTAGTGCTACTAAACTGCAAATAGCCAACATCTTTGGCTCCTGCCAACCTAGCAGTTCAAAAGCAGGTCAACGTGCAAGTAGATAAATAGTTACCACTCCGGTGGGAAGGTAAACGGCGTTTCCGTACACTGCTCTGGTTTACCAGAAGCGGCTTAGTCATGCTGGCCACATGACCCGGAAGCTGTACGCCGGCTCCCTCGGCCAATAAAGCGAGATGAGCGCCGCAACCCCAGAGTCGGTCACGACTGGACCTAATGGTCAGGGGTCCCTTTACCTTTACCTAAGCATTGCAGTTGTACAAATACTTTGGTGTCCACGATATCTTTGCAAGGGAGAAGAATCTTGAATGGAAAACAGTAGGCAAGTTTTAATGCTGCTTAACAATTTCCAGAGGTGTGCTCATGTGAGTGTGTTGCAACAAAAGGCTAACCGATTGATCATGATGACATAATAAATGTGTTGATTTTAAAAGTTATTTTGCATCTTGGGGGTAATCATCAAGGACTTTAATGCTACAGTGCTTGCTAAACTGCAATCAAAAATTGAATTCTGGTCTTATCTCCAGGGCGTAGGAAGGGGGGGGCGGGGGCCATCATGGAGGGGGGTGACAAATTATCAATTACTGCCCTACTAGGGCGGTTCATAAAAAAACCTTTTTGTAAAAAATTCCTACTCCAAATATCTTATCTTACTACACTAGGGATTATATAGCTATATATGAAATTTCATGCATATCAGTTAATATCTTGACCCTCCTCCAAGAAAATAGCTGTTTACTGGGCCGTTTTCCTATGTCGTGAAGACTGAAATTTCAATTCAGGGAAGCACTTGCTGTTCCCAACTCTAACCCTGCGGAAAGCCATCTAATTAGACTTTAATTTGATATTGACATGCTTTTAGGAGGTAATTTAATTATTGTTTGATTTTATACCAGTGTTATGTATCTGATGTTAGCTGCCTTGAGCCCAACATTGGTCAGGGAGGGGGGGATATAAATAAAAGTTTATTATTATTATTATAGTTATCATCATCATCATCATCATCAATTATTATTCCTTTGTAAGAAAATATGAAATAACATAAAACCATTTTTGCAGGCAAGCAAAAAAAAAAAAAAAAATCAACCGGGGGGGGGGGGTTTGACAATAAATTTTCTGCACTGGGTACCACCTGACCTTCCTACGCCTCTGCCTATTTCAATTTGTTTTTATTTCTCTTCCCCACCTCCCTTTCCTCCAGATATAAGGAAAACGCCTTGAGGCTATCACAGATCCACCATGACCAACTGTTAAAGCCGCTGGACCGGGCTGTCTTTTGGATAGAGTTTGTCATGCGCCACAAAGGTGCCAAGCACTTGAGAGTAGCTGCCCATCACTTGACTTGGTACCAATATCATTCCCTGGATACCATTGCCTTCTTGATCGGTTGCATGGCACTCTTCACATTCATTGCTGTCAAATGCTGTTTATGCTGTTTATTGTATTGTCGGAAACGTGTTAGGATCATTATGAAGATGAAAACAGAATAGTTTCTCTTGGGACTCTGCCATTGTTGTGTGCCCCTTTATGGAATCTGCTTCCAAAAGTGCTAAGCATTTTCAGCTGTTTAAAGAAGGTTTTAATGTTTGGTGTTTTTATCATGTTTTTATATTCTGCTGGGAGCTGCCCAGAGTGGCTGGGGAAACCCAGCCAGATGGGCGGGGAATTAATAATAATAATAATTTATTATTATAGCAATGCTCAGCTGAAGCCAGCCTTAACAACCCTCCATTCAGCAGTGGAGAGAGGAGACTTGTAGGTATTCACAGTGCTTTTTTCTGCTAGCCTCGATGGCAGCCTCATTTCCTCTCACGGTGTTTCCTGAGTCTCAGACAGAAGCGAGCGTTTAATGTGTGAAGTAGGAGTTGGAATCTAGCACGGTGATTGGTCAGTTTTGTTGTTACCACCTCCAATAGGTACTTCACTTCCTTTCCCAGTGTAATGCATGTTCTTTGTACTTTTGTCCATTTACTGTATTTATTGTCCCCGATTTGAACTATAAAATGTTGATTTTCAAAATGAGAGTACCCCTAAACTTTTTTTTTAAAAAAAGCAAAAAAGCACTGGGCATCCATAATGGTTTGCTTTAGGGTTACTCCCCCCACTTTGAGATTATTCTATAAAAATAAAGATCCAGAAAATGCAGCATAATAAGGTAGTAATGTAAAAGAATTGTAATAGTGATGCAGAAAAAGAATCAATGGCTGCAGCTTTTATGCTGTAAATGGCTTGGCTGCACTGCTCAGAATACAGCTCAATTTTTTATAAATTAAATAAAAAGGATCAAGGCTCATTAACAAACTATCATTTGGTTTTGCTATCTGAAAAAGACCAAATAAAGTTAAATCGCACCATTTCAAAATGGGCATAAATACTCCTCCCTTCCACTACTGCAGCAAATAGAATACACGGATAGTGAACGGAAGATTGCATCTCTGTGGTACAGCGATCTCCCAGGTTAAATCTGGTAGACCTGCGAGAGAACCCGGTCTCAAAGCCAGGCCAGCAGCCCACAGAGGCAATACCGAGCTGTCTCCTTCCGTATAAGACAGTATTTGACATTCCCTTAATGCTCCTTTTGTGACTATCCCCATGAGATACGATGTCAAAATATTGCTCTGCATTCCGTGTTTGGTACAAGCCAATAAGGAATCAGGGCAGGGCATTTTCAGTGGTGGCCCCAATGCGTTGGAATTCTTTGTCTCAGGAGAACTTGACAGGTCTATCTTCCTTGCCTGCAAAAGCACAGAGATTCAGGCACGCAGTAAAACAGCAAGATCCATCTCATTCATTCTCTCCTCCACTCTCCACCCCCATGAATACACTAGCCAGTGTTGGTTTTACATATAAGCTAAACAAGCTATAGCTTAGGGCCCCACTCTCTTGGGGGCCCCCAAAAATAATAATAATATAATAATAATATCTTTATTGTCATTGCCCCCTCTCGGGGACAACGAAATTACTTCACTGTTAATATACTGTTAATTTCACTGTTAATATACTTCTTCTTAACTGTATTTCAGTTCAATAATTACTTTGATCAAATACATATTTTGTTATGTGCAAATGGCTTTAGATACCAATTAAGTCCATAAATCACCATATAACACATATTCAACACAAAAAACAGCGACAATTTGTTGTTGACAAAAGACAGGTGGACATATAAAGGGCCCCATTACCTTCAGTAGCTTGCAGCCTCATCAAATCTAAATCTGGCCCTGGGCACACGCCAGTGGCGTAGCGTGGGGGGTGCAGGGGGGGCCGGCCGCACCGGGCGCAACATCTGGGGTTAGGGCAAATCCACAGGTTAGGGGGCGCAAATCCACGGGTTAGGGGGCGCAAATCCACGGGTTAGGGGGCGCAAATTACTTGCCTTGCCCCGGGTGCTGACAACCCACGCTACGCCACTGGCACACGCATGTAGCAGAGTTATGATTGCATTGCATCATGGACTTAGGGGTCTCAGAGTCCCATGGGGAGTTGGGCAGCAAAAGCCCAACCCCAATTTTTGCATCAGTCAGAAGGCTGGCTAATACGCCCACAAGGTTTGGGTGGCAATAATAGTAGTATACTGGTATATTTTTTTACAGTGAGTAGAGAATAAAATTGTCTGCCACAAATCTAGGTTGCTTTATTGCTTGCTGGCTGGTGGAAACGATGAATAATAAGACTGTCAGAAAAAAACATAATTGTGGAGCTGACTGCCTATGATAATACAGTACAGGACTGTGTGCAGTGTATTCACACCACAAAACACTGCTAACACAGACAGACAAGGAATACTGAACACAGCTATAAAAAAACAACTCACAAACTTCACCTAAATGCTAAAAGCCAAAAGAGTTTTCTGTAGCATTTATGCCACATATTTATTTATTTAAATATATTTAAAAGCATTTACAGTGGTACCTCGGGTTAAGAACTTAATTCGTTCTGGAGGTCTGTTCTTAACCTGAAACTGTTCTTAACCTGAAGCGCCACTTTAGCTAATGGGGCTTCCTGCTGCCACCGCGCTACCACTGCACGATTTCTGTTCTCATCCTGAAGCAAAGTTCTTAACCCAAGGTACTATTTCTGGGTTAGCGGAGTCTGTAACCTGAAGCGTCTGTAACCTGAAGCATCTGTAACCCGAGGTACCACTATATAAACTTCTTAATTTTTTTAAAATCTCCAAGTAGCGTGCAACATAGAAACAACATAGTTGTTGCATGGTTGTTGAGATGACAGTTACATCTCAGTTCTGGTCTGTCACAGAATCAACCTGTATGTTCTGAGGCAGAACCCTCCAGTCTCCAGAAGAATACTAATAAAGGGAAAAAAGAGATGATGGATTATTAAAATGACATAACTGTCAGGGGGTAGTTATTATTACTTCCAATATCTTTGGGTTAAAATCTTTTCATATGCAAGTAAGCCCCAAGACCTTATTCCAGATATACAGTGGTACCTCAGTGGTACATACACTTCAGGTTACAAACTCCGCTAACCCAGAAATATTGCTTCAGGTTAAGAACTTTGCTTCAGGGTGAGAACAGAAATCGCGCAGCAGCGGCGCAACAGCAGCAGGAGGCCCCATTAGCCAAAGTGGTGCTTCAGGATAAGAACAGTTTCAGGTTAAGAACGGACCTCTGGAACGAATTAAGTACTTAACTTGAGGTACCACTGTATCATAGCTGTCAACTTACAGATTTGAAAATAAGGGACCTGCAGCCTCACCTGTTCCAGGCACTCCAGTCTTCCTGTCCTCCTGCAGTCTGGTCAAACTCATGCTGGTTAGCTTCGAGAACACTGTCCAACCAACTTTGTAACCAGAGGTTCAACGGAATAGAATCTGAATCAAATGCACCACAAGGCCTATGCAGCCTCAATTTAAGATGGCTCCCCGGCCTGGCTTTGCACTGCAAAGTTTGCAGCAGCACGTGCAACAAAATGGCGTCCAGCATTCAAAAAACCCCTCAGCTTGCATTAACTAGCCACACACAAGGCATGCAAGCTCCACCCCCCAGTCGTTCTTAGACTTCTTATTGGGTGAGCAACACAGCCAAGCAACACAGTTGGAGCCTCCCTCCTCCCTGGCCGGCAGGGAGGGAGGGAGAGGAGCTGCTTCCTTTGAAATTTAAGGGACATCATTTAAGGGATATTTAAGG
Source organism: Podarcis muralis (assembly GCF_964188315.1). NCBI lineage: Eukaryota > Metazoa > Chordata > Lepidosauria > Squamata > Lacertidae > Podarcis > Podarcis muralis. The sequence continues at coordinate 49,120,498 of NC_135667.1, forward strand.
GACATCCATCAATAAGGGACAGCAGTGGGACATGGCGCTGGAATAAGGGACACTTGACAGCTATGCACTGTATTGTGTTTAAGATTAGGAAGCTCTGATTTATAGAATGGGGATGATAAAGATAACATGTAACCTTAAATATGTAATATGGGAGAGTATACAGGGGTGGCCTCCAGCTTCTTCCAAAAACACCCCCAAATGTGGCAAAGGGGGGGGGGCAATGCTCCTCACTGCCAGAGAGGCCGAGATTCAATGCTGACCACCAATCATGGCTCAGCCAGGAGAGCCTGACTCTTAACCTCAGGGTCGTGGGTTTGAGCCCCACTTTGGTTGAAAGATTCCTGCATTGCAGGCAGACGGATTGTCCTTGTGGTTGGTCCCTCCGATCTCCACAATCCTATGATGCTAAAGGAAGAGTGAAGAGCCTAAGCTCTGCCACAAGCTCCATAGCGGCAGCAGCACCCCTTCTGCTATGCTTTCGCTGGGACTCCTAAGCGATGGACATCCTATCAAAGGCTCATTGGCATGGATAGCCAAGGCCATCGCTACCAACAACGCTCTTTGGAAAACAGGACACTGGATGGGAAAGGCCTCCTTAGAGGACCGCACAGTAAACTGGGTGCAGATAGTACAGATAGTCAGAATTGGCCCTTGGATGCACATCTGATTAAACCTGTGGGGCCTGATTCAGCCAAGTGAAAGGAAAGCGGAAGGCTGCTTCTGTGGGGAAAGGGATGGGCAGGGAGACGAAGAGCCCCACCCTCTTCTTCTGCAACTAACAATATAAGAGAAAAACACACAGAGTGAATTTTTCACAGCCCCACAGTTGTTGCTGTTGTCTGTATTTATTGAATTATTTCAGCATGCAAAATAGGGCACGGATGTAAGGGTTGATGGGTCCAAGTAGGCATGATGGAAGCAACAGTATTTGTTCTTTAAGTGTGTCTGCCACATTTATATGTGAGGAAGCCAGAATCAAGCAACAATCCAACAGAATAAGAAATCTAGCCACTATTGTTTTCATTACTGACACACATCTAAAGAAGCAGGTAAGTTTTGGCACTTTGAAGTCAGTGGTTTTTATTCACACAATGTTCCCAGTTGTGCCTCAGCTGTGTCATATCTACGGGAAACTGCCCAGAATAGACCCACATCCCATGTCATTCTGGCCTCCTTCGGGAGAAAGGGTGAAATATAAATTCAACAAATAAAATAATTATAAGTGAGTGTCCGGCTTGGGAACGTTCTTTGGAAGCCCAACATCTGACATGGCTTCCTTCTGAGAGCAGGAAGCTCCTGCAGCCAATCAGAAGCCGTCCCTTGCCCCCCCCTTCTAGAACCCACCACTCTCAACCAACTCTCAACTGCCTCCCCCCCAACATTCAGACTCGCTTTAATAGCATAACTCTGCCCCACTACTGTGAACTGAGTTACTGAGTTACACTGCTATGGCTGACCTTCGCAAAGGTAAGAACCTGGAACCCCATAGGATTATAGAATTGTAGAGTTGGGAGGGACCCCAAGGGTCATCTAGACCAACCCCCAGCTAAAGCATCCATGGCAGATGGCCATCCCACCTCTGCTGAAGAACCTCCAAGGAAGGAGAGTCTACTGCCCACTGAGGGATTTCTTCCCACTGTCAAACAGCTCTTGCTGTCAGAAAGCTTTTCTTGAAGTTGAGTCAGAATCTCCTTATTGTAGCTTGAATCTACGGCTTCAGGTCCTGAGGGCTTCTGGAGCAGGAGAAAACAATCTTTCTCCTTCCTCCCTGTGACGGCCCTTGAGATATTGAGAGGGCTGCATGATGTGGCTCTCATATCCATGTCCTGAGGGACAGAGAGCAAAACGCTTCTCTCTCCCCTTTCTCCACCCCATGCAGAATTGCAAGGGGTCAGTGCATCTGGCTGGTAAGAAGATGGTTGGAGTTTGGAGCCCAGCCAGGGCTGGCTGTGGGCAGGATATTTTCTGTTGTGAATTACCATATTTTTCGCTCTATAGGACGCACTTTTTCCCCTTCAAAAATGAAGGGGAAATGTGTGTGCGTCCTATGGAGCGAAGAAGCCATAGCCCCGCGACCCTCTCCCAGCTGGAAAGGTGATGCGCGACTATGGCAGCAGCCTCTCCGCTGCGCCTTTCCGCTGCTCCCTGACCTGCTCTTTGGGGCTGGTGGTGGGCTTCCCTCCGCCAGCCCCAAAGAGCGGGTCGAAAGGAACCTGAAGCCTGGAGAGCGAGAGGGGTCGGTGCACACCGACCCCTCTCGCTCTCCAGGTTTCCAAGGTAAGCCGCCTGAACGGCACCTTGTTTTATTGGCAGAAGTAAGGGGTTGCTGGAAAAATTACTAACTAGAGATGCAGAAAAGGGAGGCATGGGGAAGTCGGTGAAAGAGGGTAAATGAAAAGAGGGTTATGAACCTATACGTGTTTTATATGTTGTGTTTGTTTTTGTATTGCGTTGTGTATGTTTAAAAAATTTATGTTGGAAAACTAATAAAAATTTATATATATATATATATATATATAAAAGAACGGCACCTTGTTTTAGAGTGGGGAAACAAGAGGGGGGAAATTCTCCCCCTCTCTGCGCAGCGCCTCCTGCCGCTTCACTGAAGGGGCGCTGGGCAGAGAGGGGGAGAATTTTTTTTCTTGTTCTTCCCCCTCTAAAACAAGGTGCGTCCTATTGTCCGGTGCGTCCTATGGTGCGAAAAATACGGTACTGGTTGGTAACTTCCTCTGTTTTTATTTTCCTTTCTGTCTCACAGGTTCTCAGGCAGGAAGACATCAGCATAAACAAATCTCCCTGGAGATTGTGGTATGTTAATTCCTTGGGGAGCCTCTTCAGTGGGGCTGGCTGGTGGGTCTGGGCCTGGCCCCCTGGCCAGGTGGAAAGGGCCTTGCAGGGAGCGGCCATCACCCTCCCACCTGCCCCCTAGGTCCCTCCGCTGGCTGGCCGCCCCCTGATGTGGCTGTGGGGAGAGAAAATATGGACGGCGATCTGCCCCAGAAGAAAATCTTTGGGGAGGGCCCACGGGACCCCTGTCCCCTAGAGTGGATGCCTTTGGCAGGAGAGTAAAATGCCCTTCTTCCTTTGCAGGGCCGTGGTTTGGAAGTGCCAGTCAGGGCTCCGGCCAAGCAGCAGCCCAGCGGTGCCACGTCCAAAACCAACATCAGCAGGTATGCTGTGCCCTTCTGTGGCAGGGGTGGGGCAGTCTGAGGATGGCACGGCCGGTGTGCTGGGCTATTGCCTCATAAGAAAAGGTTTTTAATAGAGGGTGAATTGAATGGGTGGAGGGTTGGAGGAGAGGCAGAAAGAAGAGCTCATTCGACCGTGGCTAGGGGGCGCGATCTGGACGGTTCTCCAGGGGCGCAAGATCACTCAGCTACGGCTCTGCGTACAGGAGGCCCTTGACATTTGAGAGCCCAAAGTTGGCCCTTGGTTGGGCACAGTTCCAGGTTGAAACCTGTGGAGGCCCCTAGGCAGTCAAAATATCCCTGGGCTCCTTGCAAATCATATCCTGATACGTTTTTTATTTTAGCAACCAACAATAATTAATAGGCAAAACAAACAGTACTTATTCTGATCCGTTGTTGCCTGGCCCATAGGCCTACTCTGCCCATTGAATAATCTGGCTCTGGTGGAGATCAATCCCAGAATTCTCCCTGTCTCCCCCAATCATACTAACTGAGCTTGTTTCTTCCTTAGGCGAGAGGCCGGCCAGAACAAAGGGGGAAAGGCTCCCAGCTCAGGTAAGTGGAAATGCCCACTGAGTGCCCCATATTTTAGGAATGCTTCCTTCCCTTGTCCCCCATCCTCATGCCCCAGACTGGGGCTAGCATGGCAGGGAGCCAGGCGCCTGCTCATGTTTCTTTTTTCTTTGCAGTGTGGGAGCCTTTCCCCAACACATATTTTGTTCTGGCGAAATCCCTGGAGAGGCGTGGCGAACATCAGGTACGAGGGCAGAGGGAATGAAGGGATCCTTGTGAAACATGTTTTGGGAGTCCCACCTGTGGCTTCCATTCTCATGCGATGTCCTTCTTCCTCCACAGGGCCACGCCTCCAGGGATGAGGCTCCAGCGCCGGCTCCCGGAATGAACCAAGCAACATCCCGGCGGTTCCCGGCTGTCGTCCCTCGCGGCGCATCCCCACTGCCCCTCCTCCGTACGGGCATGGCTCCATCCCGGCCCGGTTTGGCACAGAAGCAGCAGCCAAAGTTTCCTCCCATTAAAACAGCTTCTCAGCTGAGGGAGGAGACTTTGGCTGTTGCTTCTGTGCTAGGCCGGTCGGACGCCCGTACGGTGGAGAAGTGGGGAGCCCTTCTAAGATCAGGTAAGTGGAAATGCCCCCTTCTCAGGTCCCCCACCCTCCTGCCCCAGACTGGGGCTAGTGTGGCTGGGAGACAGGAGCCTTCTGATGTCTCTGTTTGTTTTGCAGCGAGGGATAAGTACAGCCATGGAACCGCCGCATTCCTCCGGGAGGGACTGGAGCCCAGACGACGGCCTCTCGCCCCTGAGGTAATGGGACAGGGGGGAGGAGGGGGGCCTTAGGAAACACACAAGGAGGGCCTGCAGGATCAGGCCAAGGGGCCATCTGGTCCACCCTCCTCTTCTCCCAGGGGCCACCCAGATGCCACTGCGAAAGCAGTCAACAGGATTCGACCCCAAGAAGCAGTGCTTCAAAGATCCCTTCTTTCTTGCAGGATCTCGATCGTGCACCGCTGTGGCTGCTGCCCAAGCCTCCCCCCAAAAGACTAGGTAAGAGGAAGGGAACCTTTGCACGGGGCGAGGAGAAGGCTGGGGGCCTTCCTACAGGGGTTGCTTCACTACAGCTCCCATTGTCCTTGACGACTGTCCTTTCCCCCCTTCTTCTTTTTTTAATAAAAAAACACAGGTTGAGGCGAATTCCAGAGCGTTTGGATCTCAGCTGAAGGACTGGAAATCTTTATGCAGGAGATCATTTCCAACGCCTCTGATGCACTGGACAAGATCAGCTATGAGAGTCTGACAGATCCCTCAAAGCTGGAAAGTGGCAAAGAGCTGAAGATAGATATCATTCCCAATCCCCATGATCGCACCCTCACCTTGGTGGACACCGGTATTGGCATGACAAAGGCAGACCTTATCAACATTCTGGGCACCATTGCGAAGTCTGGCACCAAATCCTTCATGGAAGCCTTGCAAGCTGGTGCAGACATCTCCATGATTGGACAGTTCGGTGTGGGCTTTTACTCTGCTTACCTTGTGGCTGAGAAGGTTGTGGTTATCACCAAGCACAACGATGATGAACAGTATGCCTGGGAGTCATCTGCAGGCAGCTGCTTCACTGTCAAAACTGACCATGGCGAACCCATTGTCCGTGGTACCAAAGTGATCTTGCACCTGAAGGAAGGTCAGACTGAATACCTGGAGGAACGTTGCATCAAGGAAGTGGTGAAGAAGCACTCCCAGTTCATCGGCTACCCTATCACCCTCTATCTGGAGAAGGAGCGTGAGAAGGAAATCAGCGACGATGAGGCGGAAAAGGAAAAAGTGGAGAAGGAGGATGAAGAGGCAGCCCCCAAGGATGAGGAGAAGAAGCCCAAGACTGAAGATGTGGGCTCAGATGAAGAGGAGGAAGGTGGCAAGAGCAAGAAGAAGACCAAGAAGAACAAGGAAAAGTACATCGACCAGGAGGAACTGAACAAGACCAAGCCCATCTGGACTCGAAACCCTGATGACATCACTCAGGAGGAGTATGGCGAGTTCTACAAGAGCTTGACTAATGATTGGGAAGACCATCTGGCTGTTAAGCGCTTCTCTGTGGAGGGGCAGTTGGAATTCCGGGCGCTTCTCTTCATCCCACGCCGGGCCCCATTGACCTCTTTGAGAACAAGAAGAAAAAGAACAACATCAAGCTCTATGTGAGGCGCGTCTTCATTATGGACAGCTGTGATGAACTCATCCCAGTGTACCTGAACTTCATCCGGGGTGTAGTGGACTCCGAGGATCTGCCCCTGAACATCTCCCGTGAGATGCTGCAACAAAGCAAGATTCTCAAAGTGATTCGCAAGAACATCGTCAAGAAATGCCTGGAGCTTTTTGCAGAGCTGGCGGAGGACAAAGAAAACTACAAGAAGTTCTACGAGGCCTTCTCCAAAAATCTCAAGCCGGGGATCCATGAGGACTCTACCAACAGGAAATGCCTGTCAGAACTGTTGCGGTACCACACTTCCCACTCCGGCGATGAGATGAATTCCCTCTCCGAATATGTGTCCCGTATGAAGGAAAACCAGGAAAGCATCTCTTACATCACAGGTGAGAGCAAGGAGCAGGTGGCTAACTCTGCCTTTGTGGAGCAAGTGAGGAGACGTGGTTTTGAGGTGGTGTACATGACAGAGCCCATTGATGAGTAGAGCGTCCAGCAGCAGGAGGAATTTGATGGCAAGACCTTGGTGTCCGTCACCAAAGAAGGGCTGGAGCTGCCAGAGGATGAGGACGAGAAGCAGAAGATGGAGGAGAGCAAAGCCAAGTTTGAGAACCTTTGCAAACTCATGAAGGAAATCCTGGAGAAGAAAGTTGACAAGGTGACGGTCTCAAACAGGCTGGTCTCCTGGCCCTGCTGTATTGTCACCAGCACCTATGGCTGGACCGCCAACGTGGAACGTATCATGAAGGCCCAGGCCTTGCGAGACAACTCCACCACGGGCTACATGATGGCCAAGAAGCACCTGGAGATCAATCCTGACCACCCCATTGTAGAGACGCTGCGTCAGAAGGCCGAGGCAGACAAGAACGACAAGGCCGTCAAGGACCTTGTGGCGCTGCTTTTGGAGACAGCACTGCTTTCCTCTGGCTTCTCCTTGGAGGACCCACAGACTCACTCCAACCGTATCTCTAGGATGATCAAGCTGGGACTCGGGATTGAGGAAGATGAGGTTGGTGCTGAAGAGCCTAGTGCCGCTGTCTCTGAAGATATTCCCCCTCTGGAAGGAGACGAGGATGCCTCACGCATGGAGGAGGTGGACTAAAGAGACCTCCCCCTCTGTCTTGCCCCCATCCATTCCCTGCACCATCGCCTTGCTCAGGAAGACTGGCTCCGGCAGGGCTCTGGCAGGCCTTCGTAAGCAGTCTCTCACTACCTTCCTGTACAATTGGTAGCCAGTGTGACAAGGGGTTTCCACACCTATCTGATCTGTCTTTCTGCTGCTCTAGGGGAAAGGGACCGGCCCACTGGTTTTAGGTTTTCCCTCCCCGCATGCGGGTTTTATCCTTTGTCTTCTGGGCCACCAAGCATCCATCCTACCATAGCTGAGGTGAACACAGTGAATGTCCTCCCCACTAATAGAGCAGTGAGTTGACTCCTTGCCTCCCTCCCTCACTGCTGCCCTTTGTCCTCAGAGAGCAGGGACTTGTACTCTTGTTGGCTGTTTGTATTTGGTTTGGTTTTACTGGAATTAAAATAACAAAGAATGTGGTTTACCTTGATGAAAACAAGGCACATTAAATGCTTCCATATATTACTTTCGTCCTGTGTTTACTGTCAGTACAAATGTCTTGTAATGGTCGCCTGTGGCTTCTAAAAGGAGGCCCTCCAACATTTCTCCAGTGAGAATAGGGATGTCCCATTCCATAATGATAATTTTACTATTTATACCCTACCCATCTGATTGGGTTGCCCCAGCCACTCTGGGCAGCTTCCAACATATATAAAAACATAATAAAACATTAAACTTTTTTTTTTTTTTTTAAAAAAACCTTCCCTATACAGGATTGTCTTCAGACAGCTCGGGGGTTGGATAACTCCATAACCTCCAACATCTCTCCAATGAAAATAGAGACATATTAAGGAAAAGTGGGGCATTGTGGGATCAAATCAGAAACCGAGACGGCTTCTCCATATTAGGGATGTTCCTGGAAAATAGGGACACTTGGAGGGTCTGTAAAAGCCATCAGCGTGTAGCAGCAGCCACACCCCAGGAAAGGCTTTGACCAGCCAGCTAAAGCAAGTGAGGGTAACCAATGGTTCTCAAACCCTCAGAGAGTTAATACAGAGACAGGCTCTGGTGGATTGAGCAGAGGAGACCAATTGTGGTTCCAGTGGTCTGCAGGTACTGTACAGGGATGTGAGGGGCAGAGGGGGTTTGTCGGCCTGGCAAGGCAGCCCATCTCAGAGACAAAAAACCTTGATTTTAAATCTCCACTGCATGCATGTATGTGTGTTGCATATATGATGGAAATCTTTAAACGGCTCCCAATACTGGTGTTGCCTCAAATCTAGTTTTATTTTTTTAGGGAGACGTGTCTCCAATTAGTTCTATGCCTCCTACTGATGTGGGTGGTGCTGTGGTCTAAAACCACTGGGACTCTTGGGATTGCCGATCAGAAGGTTGGCGGTTCAAATCCCCGTGACGGGGTGAGCTCCTATTCCTCTGTCCCAGCTCCTGCCAACCTAGCAGTTCAAAAGCACACCAGTGCAAGTAGATAAATGGGTATCAGTGCGGTGGGAAGCTAAATGGCATTTCCGTGTGCTTTGGTTTCCGTCACGGTGTCCCATTGCGCCAGAAGCGGTTTAGTCCTGCTGGCCACATGACCTGGAAAACTCTGTGGACAAAGGCCGGCTCCCTTGGCCTGAAAGTGAGATGAGCACCACAACCCCATAGTTGCCTTTGACTGGACTTAACCATCCAGGGGTCCTTTGCCTTTTTTTCTAATGCCTCCTACTATATCAACTTCCAGTAAAGTTTTCCAGTTTCTGAGGCTCCATCAATTCTTTCCACAGTATGTTCCTCCTATCTCTCAAGAGTGAGGAAGTAATAGAGTTGTGGGGACACGATCCCTTGTTTCTGGATAGTGGGTGAACAACTCTGGGCATTTGTTGTTTGGAATAAATTACATTGTAGATTAGAGGTAGGAATTAATAAATACGTATTATATGTAATTATGCTTCATTCATCCATAATAGCATATACTTAAGGGTATTGCTTAATCTACTTTTGGAAAACCGTAAACAAGCAAAATTGTAAACAGCAAATTAAACACTGACTCATGACTTTTCCACGGTTTTCAACTGGAAAGTTCTCAGGGACAGATTTACAAGAACAATACACTTGCTTCCAACTGCCATACCCGTGTTTCCTTTCCTGAAGGGGGGGGGGGTTGAGTTAAATGATGCAAGGAAACTATAAATATCAGTTAGGCATAATAATACTTCTTTAAACCACACCAAGGAAACACCATAATGTTGTGGGAACCACTAAACAAAGTTTCCTATTTCTTTCACACACACTGTTTGAAACGGTGAACTGAAACTTGACTTACTCGAGTAAATTAGAGTAGAATAGGGCTTAATTTTAGCAAGGTTACAGAGATCATTTTGCCAAAAGAACATCGCTGTTCTCAAGGGAGATCCAGGGAGGAAACAAACCTCCCTCGCAGAGTCATATTCCGGAGCCTCTTTTATTCCTGCGGCACTGAGAATGTCTACATGAGATTAGTTCTTAAGTATAGCAAATGCAGTACAGTATACTAATAGAGTTTAAAATTAAGGATGTGGACCTGTGGGAATTAGAGATATGGCCAAGTAATGTGGCATGTGATAGACTGGTGCAGGAATCGAACAGGGTACCTCTGAGGGATTCTGTGTGACACACACACTGCCAGCTAAGGGCATTTCCACACTTCTGTTTGCCCCATGGTTTCTAGACATGTTTCTAGGCAAGCAGTTTTCTGCTTTCCCCCTTGCCATCTTCCTTTCTAGGGAGCTCTTTAGCTCTAAACTGGAGCAAACATCCATCTGGAGAAAACCCGAATGGCCATTTGTTCCAAATGAGCACTAAAGAGCTGTGGGGTTTTTTTCCTGGGAGGAAAGCCCTAAGAGACAAAAGAAGCGTGAGAAAAGTGAAATCTCTGGAAATGAAAAAAGGAATCAAAGCAGTAACAACAAAGAAGTTTCCTAAATTCACTCAGACATTACCATTCACGTGGTTGTGCCATCCAAAACAGAATGGTACTGCCATCGCCGGATTTACATATAAGCTTAACAAGCTATAGCTTAGGGCCCCACTCTCTTGGGGGCCCCCAAAAAATTAAAGGAAAAAAACCTGGACATGCATTTCCAAAATATAAGATAAAAAAACAAATTAAATAAAACCTACATACAGCAACAGTGTTTTGTATTGTGTAGGTCCATAAAATACCATATAGCATATATTCAACACAAAAAACAGTGACAATTTGTTGTTGACAAACGACAGCTGGACATATAAAGGGCCCCATTATCTTCAAGAGCTTAGGGCCTCATCAAACCTAAATCCAGCCCTAGGTACAGCTATTAGCCCTGAAATCCTGCCCTAAATCTAAACCTAAACCTAAATCCAGCCCTGGGTACAGCTATTAGCCCTGAACATGGAACCTTCCGGGGAGGAAAGGATTGCTGATTTCTTGCCCTGCTTGTATACTTCCCCAAAGCATTCTCCGCTGGAAAGACGACGTTCTAGACCAGGGATTACTATTGTTATTTGTTGAATTTATATATCGCCCTATACCTGGAGGTCTCAGGGCGGTTCTGTGCTGTCTGGGACTGGTCAGAGTATTGATCTGGACAGTACCACACTGGCTACCCCTACCTCAGTGGACCTTTGATCTGAGGATCAGGGGTCAGCAAACTTTTTCAGCAGGGGACCAGTCCACTGTCCCTCAGACCTTGTGGGGGGCCGGACTATATTTTGAAAAAAAATAATGAATGAATTCCTATGCCCCACAAATAACCCAGAGATGCATTTTAAATAAAAGCACACATTCTACTCATGTGAAAACATGCTGATTCCTGGACCGTCCGCGGGCTGGATTTAGAAAGCAGTTGGGCCGGATCCATAGCTGTCAACTTACAGATTTGAAAATAAGGGACCGGCAGACTCGAAAATAAGGGATCAGCAGCCGAAATAAGGGATTTTGCTTAGCTTATGCAGAAATCCGCCACTGATGGAGCCATGCTGCTTTGGCTGCGACTGACTGTGTTTTGCGGGGGTTGGACTAGATGATCCTAAGGGTCTACAACTCCGACCAAAGTAGAGTGGCAGACAAAACTGATGAACGACGTCGAGCTGGCAAAGCTTACAGGCAGAATTAGAAACCAGGAAGATGACCTCTTTAATAAAGAATGGGGAAAGTTTATCATTTATTTGAAATGCTATTGTAAAGAGTTACATACATTGGTAGGATTGACAGAAAACTTGTAGTGAAAATTTGAACTATGGATGGACAAATGATTTATAAAAATAGAGTTATGAAAGGGATGCAGAGGGGGAAATCACTACATTAAGATGCTGCACTGATTGGAGGGTATGCTAAGCAGCACGTTGGGGCTGCCGTCGTCCTGGTGCGAGGAGTTCCATCGGCCCTTCCCTGACCAAGAGAGAGGGAGAGAGACTCTCGCCCATGCTGCCCACAAGCCCGGCATGAGGCGGTTGCGGCGGCGACGCGGCAGCTGAAGCGCTGCCCTTCTGCATCCCTCCCCATCCCCTCCTCTTCCTCCTCCCTCAGGCCACCTCCTCAGCCACCACTGCCCCCTCCGGCTTCCCCTGGCAGCGCGGTGGAAGTCTCGCAAGAGAGGGGCTGCCTGCTCGCCCGCCGCCACCCGTCTCCTCATGTGGCAGCTCGCGCGCATGCTCTCTCTCACGGCGGAGGACCCTGAGCCGCTGCTTCCCTCCCTAGCCGAGCAAGCATGAAACCCGGGAAATTTAAGGGACATCATCAATCTGGGACAGCAGCGGGAAACGGCGCTGGGATAAGGGAGTTTCCCGCCAAATAAGGGACGGTTGACAGCTATGGCGCACCGACCCCTCTCGCTCTCCAGGCTTCAGGAAGCTATCAGCAAGCCTGGGGAGCCCACGGGAGTTCCTGCCGGGCTCCCTAGGCTGCGAATAGCAGCCTGCTTGCCCGGAGCGCGGGGCGCACTGAAGCAGAGCGCCCCGCACTTCAGGCAGACATCGGCCAGCCCCACAAGCTCGGGGGACAGCGGGGAGGCGCAGCGCCGCCATCCCGCTGTTCCTCGACCTGGTTTGGATTCCCTGACCTGGTTTTGGGGGGGAAATAAAGGGGGGGAAATTTCCTTTATTTCCCCCCCAAAAAACTAGGTGCGTCCTATGGGCCGGTGCGTCCTATGGGACGAAAAATACGGTAATTACTAAAGAAGGTGGTCAAAATGACCTGACCTAAAATGATGGAATACTTCCATGTTGCCGAACTAACAGGGAGGATAAGAGGAGATATGGTACCAAAAGTGAATAAGGAGTGGGCTATCTTTAATGAATACATCAAAATTTATGTGGGAAAAGTAGAATTTCTGACAGATACTGAGTGAATCCAGAAAATGATTAGAGTGAAAGGAGAGTAAAGTTAAGAGAAAAGAAGAGATTAAAGAAATAATGAAATGCGTTTAAGCTAGTTGGAAAATAAAGTAGCGTAACAAGAACGGCTGGAAGTCAAGTCACTTGGTGGGTGTCCGTGTGGGGTAGGTATGTAGGTATGTATGTATAGTGTAGGTAGGTATTATATAGAGCATAGCTGTCAGATTTGAAAATAAGGGACCAGCAACCTCGAAAATAAGGGATCAGTTGTCAAAATAAGGGATTTTCCAGGCACAGGTGTGTTCAACTTCTGAGCCCCTCCGAGCCAAAGGCAGAAAGCCCAGCCAGCAGCCAAACGAAGCCTCAAGCGGTGGTTCCCACAGCGCAGCAACCCGGCAAAGGGGATGCAGCAAGGAAAATGAGCGTCACTTCTCCGCTGGGAAGCGCTGAGCAAAGGCGAGTCCCCAGGCAACGCGGCCGATTTGATCGGCACAAGGCATGCAAGCTCCACCCCCCAGTCGTTCTTAGATTCCTTATTGGGTGAGCAACGCAGCCAAGCAACACAGTTGGAGCCTCCCTCCTCCCTGGCCGGCAGGGAGGGAGGGAGAGGAGCTGCTTCCTTTGAAACCCGGGAAATTTAAGGGACATCATCAATAAGGGACAGCAGCGGGACACGGCACTGGGATAAGGGACTTTCCCGCCACATAAGGGACGGTTGACAGCTATGATATAGAGTAATGTAGGTAAGTTTTATGTTATGAAAATTAGGTAGTGTGTTGTGTACGTGTATTGTGTAAATGTATATGTATGTGTTTTATATGTTAAAAAATTAAAAAAACAACAACCTGACGGACGTTGTCTTCAGTCTTCCAACTAAACTCATGCCTTCTTGTTACTCATGATGATCCAGGAAAGTTCTACGGGCACCCTTTCAATTCAACCCAGCTCCTTTTATCCCTGAGGTTCTAGAAGCCTGGTGAAATTATTTGGCCATCCCCTTTACCCTTACACCTCCTTAGGAAGGAGTGTGTGGCTATGGCACTAGTCCATGGTGCCATGAACCATAGTTTATTAACATAAAGAGCATTAACTCCTGTATCCCATGGAATAGGAGGGACGTGGGTGGCGCTGTGGTCTAAACCACTGAGCCTCTTGGGCTTGCCAATCAGAAGGTCAGCGGTTCGAATCCCCGCGATGGGGTGAACTCCCGTTGCTCGGTCCCTGCTCCTGCCAACCTAGCAGTTCAAAAGCACATCAAAGTCCAAGTAGATAAATAGGTACTGCTCTGGTGGGAAGTTAAACAGTGTTTCCGTGCGCTGCTCTGGTTCACCAGAAGCGGCTTAGTCAAGCTGGCCACATGACCCAGAAGCTGTGCGCCAGCTCCTTCTGCCAATAAAGCGAGATGAGTGCCGCAACCCCAGAGTCATCCGCGACTAGTCAGGGGTCCCTTTACCTTTACCTTATCCCGTGGAATAAGTTCACCCTGGGTAAGAAGGAAAAGCTAGACCTCAACAGCCACCTTAATAAAGCTGTGTATCTCCTTATTGGCAGACTGAACCCCATGTTCTGAAATCTATGGGCAAAAGCAGTAGGCACCATTGGAGAGTTTCATGTGACGTATTCACTGTGGCCCTACAAAGGAACTTGCATCAAGACAAGAGTTCCCCTTTTCAGATTCTGTGAAGTGAACCAACAGGTGGGTACTTAATTTGTTCCGGAGGTCCGTACTTAACCTGAAACTTTACTTAACCTGAAGCACCACTTTAGCTAATGGGGCCTCCTGCTGCCGCCGTGCTGCCGGAGCACGATTTCTGTTCTCATCCTGAAGCAAAGTTCTTAACCTGAAGCACTATTTCTGGGTTAGCGGAGTTTGTAACCTGAAGCGTATGTAACCTGAAGCGTATGTAACCTGAGGTACCACTGTATGGGGAAATGGTGTGTGTGTCCCTTTGTGTATCAGGGTCACGGCTGACGTTTTGTTTCCAAAACATACAGGGAGCCTCTATAGATACAAGATCTATCAATGACTATTCATCAAATAGCTAAAGAGAACTTCCTGAATGAGAGGCAGAAATCCTATGAAAACCAGTTGATGTGGGGCAAACGATGGGAAAGGGCCAGCATCTTCACATCCTGGTTATGGGCTTTCCAGGGGCATCTAATTGGCCACTGCTGGAAGATGCTGGACTAGGTAAAACCTTTGGGATGATCCAGCAGAACTCTTCTCACTTTTTCTCCCTCTCCCAGCACACTGCTATTCTGTACATTGTGCCCCAGTGTCTGCAACAATAGGACCAAGCTACCATTAAGGGACGCGGGTGGCGCTGTGGGTTAAACCACAGAGCCAAGGACTTGCCGATCAGAAGGTCGGCGGTTCTAATCCCCGCAACGGGGTGAGCTTCCATTGTTCGGTCCCTGCTCCTGCCCACCTAGCAGTTCAAAAGCAGTCAAAGTGCAAGTGGATAAAAAGGTACCACTCCGGCGCAAAGGTAAACGGCGTTTCCGTGTGCTGCTCTGGTTTGCCAGAAGCGGCTTAGTCCTGCTGGCCACATGACCCGGAAGCTGTACACCGGCTCCCTCGGCCAATAAAGTGAGCACCGCAACCCCAGAGTCGTTTGTGACTGGACTTAACTGTCAGGGGTCCCTTTACCTTTACCTTTACCGTTAACAATATTTACCACTTACCCATGTGGTCAGTGCCCTTCAATGACTTCTTTTTCCAGTAAGCCAACTTCACTGGTAACACTGGTGGGAAACACTAGGTTTATTCTCTCAGCCACCACACACATACAAACGCACCTGCCTTTAAGCCATTGTTTGATAGTAAAGTCTATTTTACAGTTTATGCTCTGTGACCATTGATACCCTACTCATGTTCAGGTTTCGCTTCACCAAGAAATGGATAAAGTGATTTTGGAGATAGAAACCACAGGAAGTTTGCATACGTTCTACTGTCTGCTGTCATCTAGTGTTCCTGCAGGGTATCTCAGGCAATTCTGTAAATCAGAGCTAGGGCAATGTGCCTTCAGACAGTAAGTCATCATTTTGATAGGTTCATCTCATTGGGTTGCTGAAACATTAAGAAGTCTGCTACTATAGATGGGCGGGACCAATTGTGCTGATTGCCACCTGATTGCCATCCCCAATGCCAGCCAGTTAACAATTGTCTGTAATAATAATAATAATAATAATAATAATAATAATAATAATAATTTATTATTTATACCCCACCCATCTGGCGGAGTTTCCCCAGCCACTCTGGGTGGCTCCCAATCAAATGTTAAAAACAGTACAGCATTAAATATTAAAAACTTCCCTGAACAGGGCTGCCTTCAGATGTCTTTTAAAGATAGGATAACTGCTTATTTCCTTCACATCTGAAGGGAGGGTGTTCCACAAGGTGGGCGCCACTACCGAGAAGGCCCTCTGCCTGGTTCCCTGTAACCTCACTTCTCGCAATGAGGGAACCACCAGAAGGCCCTGGGAGATGGACCTCAGTGTCCGAGCAGAACGTTGGAGGTGGAGACGCTCCTTCAGGTATACAGGGCTGAGGCCATTTAGGGCTTTAAAGGTCAGCACCAACACTTTGAATTGTGCTCAGAAACGTACTGGGAAGCTGTAAAGCGCCCACACGATTGATCCACACATTACAGCAGCGACATGATATGAACCCATGGAGAAACAACTCCCATTCAGCTTCTGTAAAGTCAAAAACAAGTGGAAGAAATGGAGGCAGTGAGAGATTTTACTTTCTTGGGCTCCATGATCACTGCAGATGGTGACAGCAGCCACGAAATTAAAAGATGCCTGCTTCTTGGGAGAAAAGCAATGACAAACCTAGGCAGCATCTTAAAAAGCAGAGACATCACCTTGCCAACAAAGTTCCGTATAGTAAAAGCCATGGTTTTCCCAGTAGTGATGTATGGAAGTGAGAGCTGGACCATAAAGAAGGCTGATCGCCAAAGAATTGATGCTTTTGAATTATGGTGCTGGAGGAGACTCTTGAGAGTCCCATGGACTGCAAGAAGATCAAACCTCTCCATTCTGAAGGAAATCAGTCCTGAGTGCTCACTGGAAGGACAGATCCTGAAGCTGAGACTCCAATACTTTGGCCATCTCATGAGAAGAGAAGACTCCCTGGAAAAGACCCTGATGTTGGGAAAGATGGAGGGCACAAGGAGAAGGGGACGACAGAGGACGAGATGGTTGGACAGTGTTCTCAAAGCTACCAGCATGAGTTTGACCAAACTGCGGGAGGCAGTGGAAGACAGGAGTGCCTGGCGTGCTCTGGTCCATGGGGTCACGAAGAGTCGGACACGACTAAACGACTAAACAACAACAACAAAGTCAAAAACGGACAGGGGTGGAGGCCAAGAGGTTTCTCTCCAGATGTTATTGAACTTTAATTTCTAGAAGGAAAACTCTGATCCGAAACCTCAGCTGCCTTGCGGGACATCTTCAGAAGAAGAAACAGGTGAACCCTACACAAATCCAGAGTGGAATCCCTAAGACGGTTGAATGGTGTCTTGCACACCTCCCTCCGTCAACTCCTGCAGCCAAGCTGCTGCCAAACATATTCCTTTCCTTTCCTTTGGACCACATCAACAAGGCTGAGAGTCTGTTGTCTGGGCAGCTCAGGACCTCCACACACACTGCCCAAGCCTGCACCCCACACTACACTTGGGGGTAGCTAACAGAGGGATCTGAGTCCACCCCCACACTCCATGTCTCTTATAAAGGTACCCCTGCCCATACGGGCCAGTCTTGACAGACTCTAGGGTTGTGCGCCCATCTCACTTAAGAGGCCGGGGGCCAGCGCTGTCCGGAGACACTTCCGGGTCACGTGGCCAGCGTGACATCGCTGCTCTGGCGAGCCAGAGCCGCACACGGAACGCCGTTTACCTTCCCGCTAGTAAGCGGTCCCTATTTATCTACTTGCACCCGGAGGTGCTTTCGAACTGCTAGGTTGGCAGGCGCTGGGACCGAACAACGGGAGCGCACCCCGCCGCGGGGATTCGAACCGCCGACCTTTCGATCAGCAAGCCCTAGGCGCTGAGGCTTTTACCCACAGCGCCACCCGCGTCCCATGTCTCTTATAAATAATAATAAATTTTTATTTATACCCCACCCTTCCCGGTTCAGAAACCTGGGCTCAGGGCGGCTAGCAACAAATGTAAAACACTTAATTGATGCAACAAAAAACAGCATAAAATACAGTATAAAATGTGAATAACAATAAATTCAGAATTCAAAAATCAATTTAGGGGGGAAGTCCATCCAATAAACATTAGATGATCACCAGGGCTAGCTGGCTAAAATAGTCCTATTTGGGCCAGCGAGGAGACCAGGGGAGAATTAGCTGTGGGATCCCACAGCAGGTAATCTTCATAAAAAGGGGAGGGGGAGGGAAGGAAGGGGAATAAAAGATCAGGCTAAGTTTAAATTGAAAGCCAGGTGGAATAGCTCTGTCTTACAGGCCCTGCGGAAGGAAGTTAAATCCTGCAGGGCCCTGGTCTCATGGGACAGAGCATTCCACCAGGTCGGAGCCATCACTGAGAAGGCCCTGGCCCTGGTGGAGGATACTCCAACTTCCTTAGGGCCCGGGACCTCTAAACTATGATTATTCATGGACCTTAAGGTCCTCTGCGGGGCATACCAGGAGAAGCGGTCCCGTAAATACAAGGGCCCTAAGCCAACAGCGGATGCCAAAAAGATCAGTGTTTAAAAGCTGTAGTTTGGCACAGGCGTTCACAAGCTTTGAAGTTACTCAGGACTCAAAACTTTGCATTCCCATACCTAGAAACAATGGTCCCAGAAAAATGACATCTGACCTATTTTGTGTATATCAAACTTCTAACCCGTAGGTAACACCCCAGAGGGGGTCTAGGGGGTCGGCTGATAGTATGAAATAATGGAATTATCCTGGCCTGTTGCTCCATCCAGAAATTCCCATTGTGGGGGCCCAGACAGCTATAAAGGACCCTGCCTTTAGACCCCAAATTTGGCTCATTTCTTCCGTTTGTATAAGGCGGAACTTTCTATCATTCTGGCAAACATATGCGTTTGCCCATAGGATGCCTCCAAACTTGCATTTGCTTCAAGGATGGGGAGGAAGTGCAGATATCTGTCGGATCAGCTGGTGGGGGGGGGTGCTTGCTTAACCTGTCTCACACCCACCAGTTCTCCCCTGCAAATGGATTCCTTGCCCACCGCCCCCAGTGGGCTCATTCCAAGTTACAGAGCACTGTGTGTATCGTATTTTTCGCTCCATTAGACGCACCTAGTTTTCAGAGCCAGTGTGATGTAGTGGTTAAGAGCGGTAGTCTCGTAATCTGGGGAACCGGGTTCACGTCTCCGCTCCTCCACATGCAGCTGCTGGGTGACCTTGGGCCAGTCACACTTCTCTGAAGTCTCTCAGCCCCACTCACCTCACAGAGTGTTTGTTGTGGGGGAGGAAGGGAAAGGCGAATGTTAGCCGCCTTGAGACTCCTTAAAGGGAGTGAAAGGCGGGATATCAAATCCAAATCCAAACAAGGGGAAAAAAATATTCTGAACGAAACAGTGGATGTATGATTTTTGTGGTTCATGCTGTGGCCACAGACATGATATGTGATTTGATGGTGAGTTTGGGGTAGCTCAATGCAAAAATCCTGAGAATCCATATGCTTTTACCTCCCCCCTCCCAGGCAGCCTCCTTTATCACTAGCGTCCCTTATCTCCCTGCCAATCAGATGCTCAGTGGCTTCGTTTCAACCCCCCCTTCCCTCTTGTTTGCCTTAGCGTCTTTTCCTTAGCTGGAGCAGTTTTTTGCTCCTCCTTTTCTTCTAGTTTCTCTCCTCATTGCATGTTTTAGTATTCCTGTCGCCCTCCCAGGCAGCCTCCTTTATCACTAGCGTCCCTTATCTCCCTGCCGATCAGCTGCTCAGCGGCTTTGTTTCAACACACCCAACCCTCTTTCTTAAAAAAAAAAAGCA
The DNA here is from genome assembly GCF_964188315.1 of Podarcis muralis. Classification (NCBI taxonomy): domain Eukaryota; kingdom Metazoa; phylum Chordata; class Lepidosauria; order Squamata; family Lacertidae; genus Podarcis; species Podarcis muralis. Next base: position 49,139,791 of record NC_135667.1, read on the forward strand.
TGATCTGCTTTTTGCCCCTGGGCAATTCGGCTCCAGGGACCACACAATCGCTCCATCAGAAGCACAGACATTTCCCCTTACTTTTTAGGAGGAAAACAGTACGTCTTACGGGGCGAAAAATACGGTCTTTGAAGGAGGGGGTCCTTTTCAAGAAAGCACAGCCAGCTATTGCTTACTCCTACATTAGCATTAAAAGGGACTGGGAACCTGGTGTTTGCTTTGTAGCATCTAACATGCCTTCCCTGTGTGAACAGCACTGCTTGCTCAGGACACGGCAGTCATCTGTGAACCCATAACTTACTCCTGCACTAACCACAACTAGATACAAAAGTACAAGTTTGCCTCACTTCCTGATTCTGCTAGCTCTATATAAACTATTTGCCTATGTGTATTGATAACAAGAAACTGTACAAGCTGTACTCAGGACCACCTTAATGTTAGGTTGGATGGAATTAGCTTCCAAGGAGCAATTTTGTTATGCTGGAGGAGATGGGGGTAAATAGGAGTCGAGAAATGCTGAAAGGGAGGGGAGAAGAAAAGCAAAGTAGGCCATAATTCGAAGAGAACAAAAACTGTTGGAAAACAGTCTGGGGTGCCACTGCAGCCCATGAACTCTGTGCGTCCTCCGGTATGCGCAGCTCTGGAAATGGCATTTCCCTTCTTCTCCAGCGTGCTTCAGTGACATATATCAAATGATATATGCACACTAATCTTCTAGCATAACACAGCCAGAAGCGTGAGAGATCATAGAACTAATCTACGTATTTATTTACACACTATGTACAGACAAAGGAGTCATGGCGACCTCTCTCTCCAGCTCCGAGAGAAGAACAGGAACAAGTAAAAGCAAAAGTACAGTACAAGAGTACATACACCAGAAGAGATAAGACTGTCTTCCGTTCCCACACTCTTCCCAGACAGGCATGTGATTTACACAAATCTCATCTGGAGCATCAGAGGCGTGAAATACTAACACTTCTATTCAGTGGCGTAGCGTGGGTTGTCAGCACCCGGGGCAAGGCAAGTAATTTGCGCCCCTAACCTGTGGATTTGCGCCCCCTAACCAATGGATTTGCCCTAACCCCAGATGTTGCGCCCGGTGCGGCCGGCCCCCCCTGCACCCCCCACGCTACGCCACTGCTTCTATTACATCTCCTGTCATATGCAGTGGTACCTCGGGTTAAGTACTTAATTCGTTCTGGAGGTCCGTTCTTAACCTGAAATTGTTCTTAACCTGAAGCACCACTTTAGCTAATGAGGCCTCCTGCCGCCGCCGGAGCACGATTTCTGTTCTCATCCTGAAGCAAAGATCTTAATCCGAGGTAGTATTTCTGGGTTAGCGGAGTCTGTAACCTGAAGCGTATGTAACCCGAGGTACCACTGTAGCTACATCTATCCTGCCTATGCCAACTTGATTTAGGAAGAAATACTCATTCAGAAATTTACCACACACAACATATACTATTCCCCTCCCCCCAATTTGTCACAGAAGGTGCAATCGGGAGTCATTTTTAAGAAGCCATTTTAGAGTTTTTCTAATTATCCTTATGTTTCCATGTACTTCTCAGATCAGGAAGAGTCAAATGTGCTAAATATGTACCAAGGCATGTGTGTGTGTTTTATAACATGTCCCTTCTCCTTGGCATAACTGTTTCTCTCACAAGCGACGCTAGCACTTTCTTGTATGTGTCCAAAACAGTCTGAGCAGAAGGTCTTTCAGCTGGGCTCCTTTTGCAGGCCCCGTGGATGTCAAAGAGGTGGAACCTGACAAGATCGCTCCCATCGACATCCCCCAAGATAAAATTGGAAACATCGGGGATTTTCCATATATCTGCCATTTCATCATAAGGAGGCATGAGGCTGTCTTCAAAGGCCATTTCATTTCCATGAGGCCAAAGCTGTTCTGGAGCGACAAAGTCACCCTGAAGTTCCCGATGGCCACATTTGATCAGTTGACCAGCATTCTTGTCTACAAGAGGCAAAGCATCCAAGTCATTCACAATAACATGGAAGCTGCTGGTCAGCAAGTACTGAGAAAGAACTTTATCCAAGTCGCTGGAGTCACACATCACAAGGGTGCCCAGGGGACTGTTGTGCAAGTAATGGAGGATGCTCACGTAATCGATGGCAAGCAGGAACCTGACGTGCCACGTGTTGAAGCTCTTGTACTTTGGAAGGTTCAAGATCTCGTTCAGATTCTTCAGAGAGCCGAATGGGTGGTACTCCGTAAGAACGGTGAACTCCTCCTCACAATAGCCAATCAGCTTGACCACATGTCTGCTTTGTAGAGATTTCAGCATCTGTAAGCCATGAATGAAGTCCTCTTGAAGTTCCGGCACAGTTAACCGGGAAAGGGCGACTTTGTTTTCCTTCCACTCAGAAAGGAAGACCTAGAACAAGGAGAACAATGTTCAAACTTTGGAGATCCAAACTCTGAAATGCAGTTTGTAAAAGCCAAGCTGTTTTTCAATATGGGGGACAACAGTTTAGTCTTGACAAACGCAAATCCAACCCTATGTGTTAAACACACACACACACAAGAACAAAACACATGAATAGATACAAGGTCTATGCCACAACAAAGCAAGTTATGTCACAGCAAATATCTGAAAATCGGTAATGTTTACAAATCCCAGAGTGTCTGGAAATAGAGAGGTGAATATGTACAGTCACTCAAATGTAACTGTGAACATTCACTTGGTGTTGTGCTCCTGCAACATGAGGAAACACAGTGGTACCTTGGTTTGATACGTCTTACAACACGTCAAACCCGGAAGTACGTGTCCCAGTTTGCAACCTTTTTTTGGATTACAACCCATTTTTTCGGATTACAAACAAAAAAATTTTGTAGGCCCCATTGGCGAAAGTGCACCTTGGGTTACAACCTGTTTTGGTTTACAAACGGATCTCCGGAACAGATTATGGTTGTAAACCAAGGTACCACTTTAGATATATATTTCTAGATGTAGATTCAGCTGGGATTGTCAGCATCCACATATAAACAATGACAGATTTAAGATTCACTGAAACATACATCAAAGCCACTCACATCCATCACCTTCCTTCCCTCAGTTGTTCATGGTAAGTTTCCCTTTTATGACCCTCGTTACAGCTCTGAGTTAATTCGGTCAGGTGTCAAATTCAGGCAAGTGGGATATTTGACCAGTTCTGTCAAGTGGCCATTGCCCAAGCTTGTCTTTCTTCAGAATCCACTGCAAGTAAGGAAGCGTCTCCTCTGGCCTCCTTCGGAAGATTTTGCTTGACATCTGAGGTGGCCCAGGCGGAACGAACATACAGCATCCTCAGTTTAGAGGCTTGTCAACTATACCCCCACTGGGTGTGTCCATGGAGTAGAGAAGACCTCTTAAATCCTTTAAGTCCTCCCTCCCTTGTTACTCTCTTTTGCTACAGGATTCAGGTTCCATTCAGGCAAGCCCAAACACCCCTCCTCTTTCCCTTGCTACCTCCAGTTCACCCTGGAATTGTCCCCTCTTTGTGCCTTCCCCACCTTTCCAGTCCTTTCTCCCTTTGGACCCTCCTTTCCCTGTTATTCTGCTCTCCTTCTCTGTCTGTCCACCTTTCCTTCTCCGCCATTTTCATGGCGTCAGCTGCAGTTTATATGCAGCAACGTGAACACCTTGCTCTTTCCCTACTTCTCAGCTGAGATGTAAGGTAAAGGTAAAGGGACCCCTGACCCCTGTTAGGTCCAGTCGTGGCCGACTCTGGGGTTGCGGCGCTCATCTCGCTTTATTGGCCGAGGGAGCCGGCGTACCGGGTCATGTGGCCAGCATGACTAAGCCGCTTCTTCTTCCTGCCGGAGTGGTACCTATTTATCTACTTGCACTTTGACGTGCTTTCGAACTGCTAGGTTGGCAGAAGCTGGGACCGGACAACAGGAGCTCACCCTGGTGTGCGGATTCGAACCGCCGACCTTCTGATCGGCAAGTCCTAGGCTCTGTGGTTTAACCCACAGCGCTACCCGTGTCCCCAGCTGAGATGTAGTGTGCCTCTAAGCTACTTCCTGGCTGGCATGTGAGCTCTGAGCAGCTGCCTCCTCTTCAGGAGAACGCAGCCCGCCAGAACCAGTCTGCATGCCCCCACGGCTGGAGCCTAACAATCCTATCAGCCTTTCTCCCAGCTGACAATGTCATTTAGAACTTTTTCTGAAGCGTATGTCTGGTACGAAAAAAGGTGAATGGCAAATTTACAACATTTTTTATTATATTCAAGATTCATTATTATAAACCAACCCTTTTCACAGCTCCTTCACCAATGCGTTTCAGTTTGCGGACTTCTCTTTTCAGCGTTTCACAAAACAACCATGGTGAGCAGTTCTTCACTGTTCCTAATCTGAAGTAACCGTGCTGACAAGAGTCATGTTCAACGTCGGCCTGTCCATAGGAAGGATATACGTAGCTGAAATATTGATACAGCAGCAAGTTCACAAGCAGCACAGCCAAAATCAGATACAAGACGGGAGGGATCAGCTTTTGCGTAAGATCAGTTTTCGTATCGTACGATTTTTTCTCCATGTTGTAACAGTCATCTTTCAGATTTTCTGCAAGACATTAGAGTTATAAATTGTTACTTTAATTTAGCAATTCTGGGGGAGGGGTAGTTCTTGGGGCAGGGGGAGATTCCAACACAGTCAAACTCTCCTAACTTTACGTAGCAAAACTACAAACAGGCATTTTTGAGTGAATTGCCAAAAGTCAGATTTTTGCTGAAATTGTGACCCCGGAGCTTAGGGATTTTTTCAAAAAAACCATTTCCCACCGGTTAAGTTGCTGAGGGCTGATTTCTTTTCCTGTGACAAAAAGCCTTTTGTTTCGATTGCCAAAGCTTTCAGGGGAGCATTTGCAAGCGTTTGGCACCATTTTTGAGTGAATTGCCCAAAGTCAGATTTTTGCTGAAATTGTGAACCCGGAGCTTAGGGATTTTTTCAAAAAAATCTTTTTCCGCCGGTTAAGTTGTCGAGGGCTGATTTCTTCTCCTGTGATAAAAACCCTTCTGTTCCGCCTGCAAAACCTTTAAGGGGAACATTTGCAAACGTTTGGCACCATTTTTGAGAGAATTGATAAAAGTCAGATTTTTGCTGAAATTGTGTCCTTGGTGCTTAGGGATTTTTTCAAAAAAATCTTTTCCCTCCAATTAAGTTGTTGAGGGCTGATTTCTTGTCCTGTGATAAAAGGCCTTCTGTTTCGCCAGCCAAAGCTTTCAGGGGAGCATTTGCAAGCGTTTGGCACCATTTTTGAGTGAATTGCCAAAAGTCAGATTTTTGCTGAAATTGTGACCCTGGGGCTTAGGGATTTTTTCAAAAAATTATTTTCCGCCGGTTAAGTTGCTGAGGGCTGATTTCTTTTCCTGTGATAAAAAGCCTTCTGTTTCGACTGCCAAAGCTTTCAGGGGGGTATTTGCAAGGGTTTGGTACCATTTTTGAGTGAATTGCCAAAAGTCAAATTTTTTCTGAAATTGTGACCCTGGGGCTTAGGGATTTTTTCAAAAAAATCTGTTTCCGCAGGTCAAGTTGTGGGGGGTTGATTTCTTTTCCTGTGACAAAATGCCTTCTGTTTCAACTGCCAAAGCTTTCAGAGGAGCATTTGCAAGCGTTTGACACCATTTTTGAGTGAATTGGCAAAAGTCAGATTTTTGCTGAAATTGTGACACCAGGGCTTAGGGATTTTTTCAAAAAATTATTTGCAGCCGGCTAAGTTGCTGAGGGCTGATTTCTTTTCCTATGATAAAAAGCCTTCTGTTTCGACTGCCAGAGCTTTCAAGGGAGCATTTGCAAGCATTTGGCACCATTTTTGAGTGAATTGCCAAAAGTCAGATTTTTGCTGAAATTGTGACCCCGGGGCTTAGGGATTTTTTTTCAAAAAATCATTTTCCGCTGGTTAAGTTGCTGAGGGCTGATTTCTTTTCTCGTGACAAAAAGGCTTCTGTTTCGACTGCCAAATCTTTCAGGGGAGCATTTGCAAGCGTTTGGCACCATTTTTGAGTGAATTGCCAAAAGTCAGATTTTTGCTGAAATTGTGACCCCGGGGTATAGGGATTTTTTCAAAAAATCATTTTCCGCTGGTTAAGTTGCTGAGGGCTGATTTCTTTTCCCGTGACAAAAAGGCTTCTGTTTTGACTGCCAAATCTTTCAGGGAAGCATTTGCAAGCGTTTGGCACCATTTTTGAGTGAATTGCCAAAAGTCAGATTTTTGCTGAAATTGTGACCCCGGGGCTTAGGGATTTAAAAAAAATATATTTTCCGCCGTTTAAGTTGTTGAGGGCTGATTTCTTCTCCTGTGACAAAAAGCCTTCTGTTTCGACGGCCAAATCTTTCAGGGGAGCATTTGCAAGCGTTTGGCACCATTTTTGAGTGAATTGCCAAAAGTCAGATTTTTGCTGAAATTGTGACCCCGGGGCTTAGGGATTTTTTCAAAAAATCCTTTTCCGCTGGTTAAGTTGCTGAGGGCTGATTTCTTTTGCCGTGACAAAAAGCCTTCTGTTTCGACTGACAAAGCTTTCTGGCGAGCATTTGCAAGCGTTTGGCACCATTTTTGAGTGAATTGCCAAAAGTCAGATTTTTGCTGAAATTGTGACCCCGGGGCTTAGGGATTTAAAAAAAATATATTTTCCGCCGTTTAAGTTGTTGAGGGCTGATTTCTTCTCCTGTGACAAAAAGCCTTCTGTTTCGACGGCCAAAGCTTTCAGGGGAGCATTTGCAAGCGTTTGGCACCATTTTTGAGTGAATTGCCAAAAGTCAGATTTTTGCTGAAATTGTGACCCCGGGGCTTAGGGATTTTTTCAAAAAATTATTTTCCGCCGGTTAAGTTGCTGAGGGCTGATTTCTTTTCCCGTGACAAAAAGGCTTCTGTTTCGACTGCCAAAGCTTTCAGGGGAACATTTGCAAGGGTTTGGCACCATTTTTGAGTGAATTGCCAAAAGTCAGATTTTTGCTGAAATTGTGACCCCGGGGCTTAGGGATTTAAAAAAAAAATATTTTCCGCCGTTTAAGTTGTCGAGGGCTGATTTCTTCTCCTGTGACAAAAAGCCTTCTGTTTCGACTGCCAAAGCTTTCAGGGGAGCATTTGCAAGCGTTTGGCACCATTTTTGAGTGAATTGCCCAAAGTCAGATTTTTGCTGAAATTGTGAACCCGGAGCTTAGGGATTTTTTCAAAAAAATCTTTTTCCTCCGGGTAAGTTGTTGAGGGCTGATTTCTTGTCCTGTGATAAAAATCCTTCTGTTTCGCCTGCAAAACATTTAAGGGGAGCTTTTGCAAAAGTTTGGCACCATTTTGAGTGAATTGACAAAAGTCAGATTTTTGCTGAAATTATGACCCCGGGGCATAGGGGATTTTTCAAAAAAATTATTTTCCGCCGGTTAAGTTGTCGAGGGCTGATTTCTTCTCCTGTGATAAAAACCCTTCTGTTCCGCCTGCAAAACCTTTAAGGGGAACATTTGCAAACGTTTGGCACCATTTTTGAGAGAATTGATAAAAGTCAGATTTTTGCTGAAATTGTGTCCTTGGTGCTTAGGGATTTTTTCAAAAAAATCTTTTCCCTCCAATTAAGTTGTTGAGGGCTGATTTCTTGTCCTGTGATAAAAGGCCTTCTGTTTCGCCAGCCAAAGCTTTCAGGGGAGCATTTGCAAGCGTTTGGCACCATTTTTGAGTGAATTGCAAAAAGTCAGATTTTTGCTGAAATTGTGACCCCGGGGCTTAGGGATTTTTTAAAAAAATCTATTTTCGCAGGTCAAGTTGTGGAGGGCTGATTTCTTTTCCCGTGACACAAAGCCTTCTGTTTCGACTGCCAAAGCTTTCAGGGGAGCATTTGCAAGCGTTTGGCACCATTTTTGAGTGAATTGCCAAAAGTCAGATTTTTGCTGAAATTGTGACCCTGGGGCTTAGGGATTTTTTCAAAAAATTATTTTCCGCCGGTTAAGTTGCTGAGGGCTGATTTCTTTTCCTGTGATAAAAAGCCTTCTGTTTCGACTGCCAAAGCTTTCAGGGGGGTATTTGCAAGGGTTTGGTACCATTTTTGAGTGAATTGCCAAAAGTCAAATTTTTTCTGAAATTGTGACCCTGGGGCTTAGGGATTTTTTCAAAAAAATCTGTTTCCGCAGGTCAAGTTGTGGGGGGTTGATTTCTTTTCCTGTGACAAAATGCCTTCTGTTTCGACTGCCAAAGCTTTCAGGGGAGCATTTGCAAGCGTTTGACACCATTTTTGAGTGAATTGGCAAAAGTCAGATTTTTGCTGAAATTGTGACACCAGGGCTTAGGGATTTTTTCAAAAAATTATTTGCAGCCGGCTAAGTTGCTGAGGGCTGATTTCTTTTCCTATGATAAAAAGCCTTCTGTTTCGACTGCCAGAGCTTTCAAGGGAGCATTTGCAAGCGTTTGGCACCATTTTTGAGTGAATTGCCAAAAGTCAGATTTTTGCTGAAATTGTGACCCCGGGGCTTAGGGATTTTTTTCAAAAAATCATTTTCCGCTGGTTAAGTTGCTGAGGGCTGATTTCTTTTCCCGTGACAAAAAGGCTTCTGTTTCGACTGCCAAATCTTTCAGGGGAGCATTTGCAAGCGTTTGGCACCATTTTTGAGTGAATTGCCAAAAGTCAGATTTTTGCTGAAATTGTGACCCCGGGGTATAGGGATTTTTTCAAAAAATCATTTTCCGCTGGTTAAGTTGCTGAGGGCTGATTTCTTTTCCCATGACAAAAAGGCTTCTGTTTTGACTGCCAAATCTTTCAGGGGAGCATTTGCAAGCGTTTGGCACCATTTTTGAGTGAATTGCCAAAAGTCAGATTTTTGCTGAAATTGTGACCCCGGGGCTTAGGGATTTAAAAAAAAAATATTTTCCGCCGTTTAAGTTGTTGAGGGCTGATTTCTTCTCCTGTGACAAAAAGCCTTCTGTTTCGACGGCCAAATCTTTCAGGGGCGCAATTGCAAGCGTTTGGCACCATTTTTGAGTGAATTGCCAAAAGTCAGATTTTTGCTGAAATTGTGACCCCGGGGCTTAGGGATTTTTTCAAAAAAATATTTTCCGCCGTTTAAGTTGTTGAGGGCTGATTTCTTTTCCCGTGACAAAAAGGCTTCTGTTTCGACTGCCAAAGCTTTCAGGGGAGCATTTGCAAGCGTTTGGCACCATTTTTGAGTGAATTGCCAAAAGTCAGATTTTTGCTGAAATTGTGACCCCGGGGCTTAGGGATTTTTTCAAAAAATCCTTTTCCGCTGGTTAAGTTGCTGAGGGCTGATTTCTTTTGCCGTGACAAAAAGCCATTTTTGAGTGAATTGCCAAAAGTCAGATTTTTGCTGAAATTGTGACCCCGGGGCTTAGGGATTTTAAAAAAATATATTTTCCGCCGTTTAAGTTGCTGAGGGCTGATTTCTTTTCCCGTGACAAAAAGGCTTCTGTTTCGACTGCCAAAGCTTTCAGGGGAACATTTGCAAGGGTTTGGCACCATTTTTGAGTGAATTGCCAAAAGTCAGATTTTTGCTGAAATTGTGACCCCGGGGCTTAGGGATTTTAAAAAAAAATATTTTCCGCCGTTTAAGTTGTCGAGGGCTGATTTCTTCTCCTGTGACAAAAAGCCTTCTGTTTCGACTGCCAAAGCTTTCAGGGGAGCATTTGCAAGCGTTTGGCACCATTTTTGAGTGAATTGCCAAAAGTCAGATTTTTGCTGAAATTGTGACCCCGGGGCTTAGGGATTTTTTCAAAAAAATAATTTTCCGCCGTTTAAGTTGTCGAGGGCTGATTTCTTCTCCTGTGACAAAAAGGCTTCTGTTTCGACTGCCAAAGCTTTCAGGGAAGCATTTGCAAGCGTTTGGCACCATTTTTGAGTGAATTGCCAAAAGTCAGATTTTTGCTGAAATTGTGACCCCGGGGCTTAGGGATTTTTTCAAAAAATTATTTTCCGCAGGTCAAGTTGTGGAGGGCTGATTCCTTTTCCCGTGACAAAAAGGCTTCTGTTTCGACTGCCAAAGCTTTCAGGGGAGCATTTGCAAGCGTTTGGCACCATTTTTGAGTGAATTGGAAAAAAATCAGATTTTTGCTGAAATTGTGACCCCGGGGCTTAGGGATTTTTTTAAAAAATTATTTTCCGCTAATTAAGTTGTTGAGGGCTGATTTCTTTTCCCGTGACAAAAAGCCTTCTGTTTCAACTGCCAAAGCTTTCAGGGGAGCATTTGCCAGCGTTTGGCACCATTTTTGAAGAATTGCCAAAAGTCAGTTTTTTTCTGAAATTGTGACGCCGGGGCTTAGGGATTTTTTCAAAAAAATATTTTCTGCCGGTTAAGTTTTTGAGGGCTGATTTCTTGTCCTGTGATAAAAAGCCTTCTGTTTCGAGTGCCAAACCTTTCAGGAGAGCATTTTCAAGCTTTTGGCACCATTTTTGAGTGAATTGCCAAAAGTCAGATTTTTGCTGAAATTGTGACCCCGGGGCTTAGGGATTTTTTCAAAAAAATATATTCTGCCAGTTAGGTTTTTGAGGGCTGATTTCTCGTCCTGTGATAAAAAGCCTTCTGTTTCGTGTGCCAAACCTTTCAGGGGAGCATTTTCAAGCTTTTGGCACCATTTTTGAGTGAATTGACAAAAGTCACATTTTTGCTGAAATTGTGACCCCGGGGCTTAGGGATTTTTTCAAAAAAATATTTTCTGCCGGTTAAGTTTTTGAGGGCTGATTTCTTGTCCTGTGATAAAAAGCCTTCTGTTTCCATCGCCAAAGTTTTCAGGGGAGGATTTTCAAGCTTTTGGGACCATTTTTGAGTGAATTGCCAAAAGTCAGATTTTTGCTGAAATTGTGACCCCGGGGCTTAGGGATTTTTTCAAAAAAATATTTTCTGCCGGTTAAGTTTTTGAGGGCTGATTTCCTGTCCTGTGATAAAAAGCCTTCTGTTTCGAGTGCCAAACCTTTCAAGAGAGCATTTTCAAGCTTTTGGCACCATTTTTGAGTGAATTGCCAAAAGTCAGATTTTTTGCTGAAATTGTGACCCCAGGGCTTAGGGATTTTTTTCAAAAAAATATTTTCTGCCAGTTAGGTTTTTGAGGGCTGATTTCCTGTCCTGTGATAAAAAGCCTTCTGTTTCGAGTGCCAAACCTTTCAAGAGAGCATTTTCAAGCTTTTGGCACCATTTTTGAGTGAATTGCCAAAAGTCAGATTTTTGCTGAAATTGTGACCCTGGGGCTTAGGGATTTTTTCAAAAAAATATTTTCTGCCGGTTAAGTTTTTGAGGGCTGATTTCTTTTCCTGTGATAAAAAGCCTTCTGTTTCGAGTGCCAAAGCTTTCAGGGGAGGATTTTCAAGCTTTTGGAACCATTTTTGAGTGAATTGCCAAAAGTCAGATTTTTGCTGAAATCGTGACCCCGGGGCTTAGGGATTTTTTCAAAAAAATATTTTCTGTCGGTTATGTTTTGGAGGGCTGATTTCTTGTCCTGTGATAAAAAGCCTTCTGTTTCCATCGCCAAAGCTTTCAGGGGAGCATTTGCAACCGGTTGGCACCATTTTTGAGTGAATTGCCAAAAGTCAGATTTTTGCTGAAATTCTGACCCCGGGGCTTAGGGATTTTTTCAAAAAAATATTTTCTGCCGGTTAAGTTTTTGAGGGCTGATTTCTTGTCCTGGGATAAAAAGCCTTCTGTTTCCATCGCCAAAGTTTTCAGGAGAGTATTTGCAACCGGTTGGCACCATTTTTGAATGAATTGCCAAAAGTCAGATTTTTGCTGAAATTGTGACCCCGGGGCTTAGGGATTTTTTCAAAAAAATATTTTCTGCCAGTTAAGTTTTTGAGGGCTGATTTCTTTTCCTGTGATAAAAAGCCTTCTGTTTCGAGTGCCAAAGCTTTCAGGGGAGGATTTTCAAGCTTTTGGAACCATTTTTGAGTGAATTGCCAAAAGTCAGATTTTTGCTGAAATTGTGACCCCGGGGCTTAGGGATTTTTTCAAAAAAAAATTTTCTGTCGGTTATGTTTTTGAGGGCTGATTTCTTGTCCTGTGATAAAAAGCCTTCTGTTTCCATCGCCAAAGCTTTCAGGGGAGCATTTGCAACCGGTTGGCACCATTTTTGAGTGAATTGCCAAAAGTCAGATTTTTGATGAAATTGTGACCCCGGGGCTTAGGGATTTTTTCAAAAAAATATTTTCTGCCGGTGAAGTTTTTGAGGGCTGATTTCTTGTCCTGTGATAAAAAGCCTTCTGTTTCCATCGCCAAAGCTTTCAGGGGAGCATTTGCAATCGGTTGGCACCATTTTTGAGTGAACAGCCAAAAGTTAGATTGTTGCTGAAATTGTGACCCCGGGCCTTAGGGATTTTTTCAAAAAAATATTTTCTGCCGGTTAAGTTTTTGAGGGCTGATTTCTTGTCCTGTGATAAAAAGCCTTCTGTTTCGAGTGCCAAACCTTTCAGGAGAGCATTTTCAATCTTTTGGCACCATTTTTGAGTGAATTGCCAAAAGTCAGATTTTTGCTGAAATTGTGACCCCGGGGCTTAGGGATTTTTTCAAAAAAATATTTTCTGCCGGTTAAGTTTTTGAGGGCTGATTTCTTGTCCTGTGAGAAAAAGCCTTCTGTTTCGAGTGCCAAACTTTTCAGGAGAGCATTTTCAAGCTTTTGGCACCATTTTTGAATGAATTGCCAAAAGTCAGATTTTTGCTGAAATTGTGACCCCGGGGCTTAGGGATTTTTTTAAAAAAATATTTTCTGCCGGTTAGGTTTTTGAGGGCTGATTTCTTGTCCTGTGATAAAAAGCCTTCTGTTTCGAGTGCAAAACCTTTCAGGAGAGCATTTTCAAGCTTTTGGCACCATTTTTGAGTGAATTGCCAAAAGTCAGATTTTTGCTGAAATTGTGACCCCGGGTCTTAGGGATTTTTTCAAAAAAATATTTTCTGCCGGTTAGGTTTTTGAGGGCTGATTTCTTGTCCTGTGATTAAAAGCCTTCTGTTTCGAGTGCCAAACCTTTCAGGAGAGCATTTTCAAGCTTTTGGCACCATTTTTGAGTGAATTGCCAAAAGTCAGATTTTTGCTGAAATTGTGACCCCGGGGCTTAGGGATTTTTTCAAAAAAATATTTTCTGCCGGTTAAGTTTTTGAGGGCTGATTTCTTGTCCTGTGATAAAAAGCCTTCTGTTTCCATCGTCAAAGCTTTCAGGGAGCATTTGCAACCGGTTGGCACCATTTTTGAGTGAACACCCAAAAGTTAGATTTTTACTGAAATTGTGACCCCGGGGCTTAGGGATTTTTTCAAAAAAATATTTTCTGCCGGTTAAGTTTTTGAGGGCTGATTTCTTGTCCTGTGATAAAAAGCCTTCTGTTTCCATCGCCAAAGCTTTTAGGGGACCATTTGCAACCGGTTGGCACAATTTTTGAGTGAACAGCCAAAAGTCAGATTTTTGCTGAATTGTGACCCCGGGGCTTAGGGATTTTTTCAAAAAAATATTTTCTGCCGGTTAGGTTTTTGAGGGCTGATTTCTTGTCCTGTGATAAAAAGCCTTCTGTTTCGAGTGCCAAACCTTTCAGGAGAGCATTTTCATGCTTTTGGCACCATTTTTGAGTGAATTGCCAAAGGTCAGATTTTTGCTGAAATTGTGACCCCGGGGCTTAGGGATTTTTTCAAAAAAATATTTTCTGCCGGTTAGGTTTTTGAGGGCTGATTTCTTGTCCTGTGATAAAAAGCCTTCTGTTTCCATCGCCAAAGCTTTCAGGGGATCATTTTCAAGCTTTTGGCACCATTTTTAAGTGAATTGCCAAAAGTCAGATATTTGCTGAAAGTGTAACCCCGGGCCTTAGGGATTTTTTCAAAAAAATATTTTCTGCCGGTTAAGTTTTTGAGGGCATATTTCTTGTCCTGTGATAAAAAGCCTTCTGTTTCGAGCGCCAAACCTTTCAGGAGAGCATTTTCAAGCTTTTGGCACCATTTTTGAGTGAATTGACAAAAGTCAGATTTTTGCTGAAATTGTGACCCCGGGGCTTAGGGATTTTGTCAAAAAAATATTTTCTGCCGGTTAAGTTTTAGAGGGCATATTTCTTGTCCTGTGATAAAAAGCCTTCTGTTTCGAGCGCCAAACCTTTCAGGAGAGCATTTTCAAGCTTTTGGCACCATTTTTGAATGAATTGCCAAAAGTCAGATTTTTGCTGATATGTTGACCCCGGGGCTTAGGGATTTTTTCAAAAAATTATTTTCCACCGGTTAAGTTGCTGAGGGCTGATTTCTTCTCCTGTGACAAAAAGACTTCTGTTTCGACTGCCAAAGTTTTCAGGGTAGCATTTGCAAGCGTTTGGCACCATTTTTGAGTGAATTGCTAAAAGTCAGATTTTTGCTGAAATTGTGACCCCGGGGCTTAGGGATTTTTTTAAAAAAATATTTTCCGCCGTTTAAGTTGTTGAGGGCTGATTTCTTCTCCTGTGACAAAAAGCCTTCTGTTTCGACGGCCAAAGATTTCAGGGGAGCATTTGCAAGCGTTTGGCACTATTGTTGAGTGAATTGAAAAAAATCAGATTTTTACTGAAATTGTGACCCCCGGGGCTTAGGGATTTTTTCAAAAAAATAATTTTCCGCTGGTTAAGTTGTTGAAGGCTGCTTTCTTCTCCTGTGACAAAAAGCCTTCTGTTTCGACTGCCAAAGCTTTCAGGGGAGCATTTGCAAGCGTTTGGCACCATTTTTGAGTGAATTGCCAAAAGTCAGATTTTTGCTGAAATTGTGACCCCGGGGCTTAGGGATTTAAAAAAAATATATTTTCCGCCGTTTAAGTTGTTGAGGGCTGATTTCTTTTCCCGTGACAAAAAGGCTTCTGCTTCCACTGCCAAAGCTATCAGGGGAGGATTTGCAAGCGTTTGGCACCATTTTTGAGTGAATTGCCAAAAGTCAGATTTTTGCTGAAATTGTGACCCCGGGGCTTAGGGATTTTTTCAAAAAAATATATTCTGCCAGTTAGGTTTTTGAGGGCTGATTTCTCGTCCTGTGATAAAAAGCCTTCTGTTTCGTGTGCCAAACCTTTCAGGGGAGCATTTTCAAGCTTTTGGCACCATTTTTGAGTGAATTGACAAAAGTCACATTTTTGCTGAAATTGTGACCCCGGGGTTTAGGGATTTTTTCAAAAAAATATTTTCTGCCGGTTAAGTTTTTGAGGGCTGATTTCTTGTCCTGTGATAAAAAGCCTTCTGTTTCCATCGCCAAAGTTTTCAGGGGAGGATTTTCAAGCTTTTGGGACCATTTTTGAGTGAATTGCCAAAAGTCAGATTTTTGCTGAAATTGTGACCCCGGTGCTTAGGGATTTTTTCAAAAAAATATTTTCTGCCGGTTAAGTTTTTGAGGGCTGATTTCCTGTCCTGTGATAAAAAGCCTTCTGTTTCGAGTGCCAAACCTTTCAAGAGAGCATTTTCAAGCTTTTGGCACCATTTTTGAGTGAATTGCCAAAAGTCAGATTTTTTGCTGAAATTGTGACCCCAGGGCTTAGGGATTTTTTTCAAAAAAATATTTTCTGCCAGTTAGGTTTTTGAGGGCTGATTTCCTGTCCTGTGATAAAAAGCCTTCTGTTTCGAGTGCCAAACCTTTCAAGAGAGCATTTTCAAGCTTTTGGCACCATTTTTGAGTGAATTGCCAAAAGTCAGATTTTTGCTGAAATTGTGACCCCGGGGCTTAGGGATTTTTTCAAAAAAATATTTTCTGCCGGTTAAGTTTTTGAGGGCTGATTTCTTTTCCTGTGATAAAAAGCCTTCTGTTTCGAGTGCCAAAGCTTTCAGGGGAGGATTTTCAAGCTTTTGGAACCATTTTTGAGTGAATTGCCAAAAGTCAGATTTTTGCTGAAATCGTGACCCCGGGGCTTAGGGATTTTTTCAAAAAAATATTTTCTGTCGGTTATGTTTTTGAGGGCTGATTTCTTGTCCTGTGATAAAAAGCCTTCTGTTTCCATCGCCAAAGCTTTCAGGGGAGCATTTGCAACCGGTTGGCACCATTTTTGAGTGAATTGCCAAAAGTCAGATTTTTGCTGAAATTCTGACCCCGGGGCTTAGGGATTTTTTCAAAAAAATATTTTCTGCCGGTTAAGTTTTTGAGGGCTGATTTCTTGTCCTGGGATAAAAAGCCTTCTGTTTCCATCGCCAAAGTTTTCAGGAGAGTATTTGCAACCGGTTGGCACCATTTTTGAATGAATTGCCAAAAGTCAGATTTTTGCTGAAATTGTGACCCCGGGGCTTAGGGATTTTTTCAAAAAAATATTTTCTGCCAGTTAAGTTTTTGAGGGCTGATTTCTTTTCCTGTGATAAAAAGCCTTCTGTTTCGAGTGCCAAAGCTTTCAGGGGAGGATTTTCAAGCTTTTGGAACCATTTTTGAGTGAATTGCCAAAAGTCAGATTTTTGCTGAAATTGTGACCCCGGGGCTTAGGGATTTTTTCAAAAAAAAATTTTCTGTCGGTTATGTTTTTGAGGGCTGATTTCTTGTCCTGTGATAAAAAGCCTTCTGTTTCCATCGCCAAAGCTTTCAGGGGAGCATTTGCAAGCGGTTGGCACCATTTTTGAGTGAATTGCCAAAAGTCAGATTTTTGCTGAAATTCTGACCCCGGGGCTTAGGGATTTTTTCAAAAAAATATTTTCTGCCGGTTAAGTTTTTGAGGGCTGATTTCTTGTCCTGTGATCAAAAGCCTTCTGTTTCGAGTGCCAAACCTTTCAGGAGAGCATTTTCAAGCTTTTGGAACCATTTTTGAGTGAATTGCCAAAAGTCAGATTTTTGCTGAAATTGTGACCCCGGGGCTTAGGGATTTTTTCAAAAAAATATTTTCTGCCGGTTAGTTTTTTGAGGGCTGATTTCTTGTCCTGTGATAAAAAGCCTTCTGTTTCGAGTGCCAAACCTTTCAGGAGAGCATTTTCAAGCTTTTGGCACCATTTTTGAGTGAATTGTCAAAAGTCAGATTTTTGATGAAATTGTGACCCCGGGGCTTAGGGATTTTTTCAAAAAAATATTTTCTGCCGGTTAGGTTTTTGAGGGCTGATTTCTTGTCCTGTGATAAAAAGCCTTCTGTTTCCATCGCCAAAGCTTTCAGGGGATCATTTTCAAGCTTTTGGCACCATTTTTGAGTGAATTGCCAAAAGTCAGATATTTGCTGAAAGTGTAACCCCGGGCCTTAGGGATTTTTTCAAAAAAATATTTTCTGCCAGTTAAGTTTTCGAGGGCTGATTTCTTGTCCTGTGATAAAAAGCCTTCTGTTTTGAGTGCCAAACCTTTCAGGAGAGCATTTTCATGCTTTTGGCACCATTTTTGAGTGAATTGCCAAAAGTCAAATTTTTGCTGAAATTGTGACCCCGGGGCTTAGGGATATTTTCAAAAAAATATTTTCTGCCGGTTATGTTTTTGAGGGCTGATTTCTTGTCCTGTGATAAAAAGCCTTCTGTTTCGAGTGCCAAACCTTTCAGGAGAGCATTTTCAAGCTTTTGGCACCATTTTTGAGTGAATTGCCAAAAGTCAGATTTTTGCTGAAATTGTGACCCCGGGGCTTAGGGAATTTTTCAAAAAAATATTTTCTGCCGGTTAAGTTTTTGAGGGCTTATTTCTTGTCCTGTGATAAAAAGCCTTCTGTTTCCATCGCCAAAGCTTTCAGGGAGCATTTGCAACCGGTTGGCACCATTTTTGAGTGAACACCCAAAAGTTAGATTTTTGCTGAAATTGTGACCCCGGGGCTTAGGGATTTTTTCAAAAAAATATTTTCTGCCGGTTAGGTTTTCGAGGGCTTATTTCTTGTCCTGTGATAAAAAGCCTTCTGTTTCCATCGCCAAAGCTTTCAGGGGATCATTTTCAATCTTTTGGCACCATTTTTGAGTGAATTGCCAAAAGTCAGATTTTTGATGCAATTTTGACCCCAGGGCTTAGGGAATTTTTCAAAAAAATATTTTCTGTCGGTTATGTTTTTGAGGGCTGATTTCTTGTCCTGTGATAAAAAGCCTTCTGTTTCCATCGCCAAAGCTTTCAGGGGAGCATTTGCAGCCGGTTGGCACCATTTTTGAATGAATTGCCAAAAGTCAGATTTTTGCTGAAATTGTGACCCCGGGGCTTAGGGATTTTTTCAAAAAAATATTTTCTGCCGGTTAAGTTTTTGAGGGCTGATTTCTTTTCCCGTGACAAAAAGGCTTCTGTTTCGACTGCCAAATCTTTCAGGGGAGCATTTGCAAGCGTTTGGCACCATTTTTGAGTGAATTGCCAAAAGTCAGATTTTTGCTGAAATTGTGACCCCGGGGTATAGGGATTTTTTCAAAAAATCATTTTCCGCTGGTTAAGTTGCTGAGGGCTGATTTCTTTTCCCGTGACAAAAAGGCTTCTGTTTCGACTGCCAAATCTTTCAGGGGAGCATTTGCAAGCGTTTGGCACCATTTTTGAGTGAATTGCCAAAAGTCAGATTTTTGCTGAAATTCTGACCCCGGGGCTTAGGGATTTAAAAAAAAAATATTTTCCGCCGTTTAAGTTGTTGAGGGCTGATTTCTTCTCCTGTGACAAAAAGCCTTCTGTTTCGACGGCCAAATCTTTCAGGGGAGCATTTGCAAGCGTTTGGCACCATTTTTGAGTGAATTGCCAAAAGTCAGATTTTTGCTGAAATTGTGACCCCGGGGCTTAGGGATTTTTTTTCAAAAAATCATTTTCTGCTGGTTAAGTTGCTGAGGGCTGATTTCTTTTCTCGTGACAAAAAGGCTTCTGTTTCGACTGCCAAATCTTTCAGGGGAGCATTTGCAAGCGTTTGGCACCATTTTTGAGTGAATTGCCAAAAGTCAGATTTTTGCTGAAATTGTGACCCCGGGGTATAGGGATTTTTTCAAAAAATCATTTTCCGCTGGTTAAGTTGCTGAGGGCTGATTTCTTTTCCCATGACAAAAAGGCTTCTGTTTTGACTGCCAAATCTTTCAGGGGAGCATTTGCAAGCGTTTGGCACCATTTTTGAGTGAATTGCCAAAAGTCAGATTTTTGCTGAAATTGTGACCCCGGGGCTTAGGGATTTTTTCAAAAAATCCTTTTCCGCTGGTTAAGTTGCTGAGGGCTGATTTCTTTTGCCGTAACAAAAAGCCTTCTGTTTCGACTGACAAAGCTTTCTGGCGAGCATTTGCAAGCGTTTGGCACCATTTTTGAGTGAATTGCCAAAAGTCAGATTTTTGCTGAAATTGTGACCCCGGGGCTTAGGGATTTTTTCAAAAAATTATTTTCCACTGGTTAAGTTGCTGAGGGCTGATTTCTTTTCCCGTGACAAAAAGCCTTCTGTTTCGACTGCCAAAGCTTTCAGGGTAGCATTTGCAAGCGTTTGGCACCATTTTTGAGTGAATTGCCAAAAGTCAGATTTTTGCTGAAATTGTGACCCCGGGGCTTAGGGATTTTTTCAAAAAATCATTTTCCGCTGCTTAAGTTGCTGAGGGCTGATTTCTTTTCCCGTGACAAAAAGGCTTCTGTTTCGACTGCCAAAGCTTTCAGGGGAACATTTGCAAGGGTTTGGCACCATTTTTGAGTGAATTGCCAAAAGTCAGATTTTTGCTGAAATTGTGACCCCGGGGCTTAGGGATTTTAAAAAAAAATATTTTCCGCCGTTTAAGTTGTCGAGGGCTGATTTCTTCTCCTGTGACAAAAAGCCTTCTGTTTCGACTGCCAAAGCTTTCAGGGGAGCATTTGCAAGCGTTTGGCACCATTTTTGAGTGAATTGCCAAAAGTCAGATTTTTGCTGAAATTGTGACCCCGGGGCTTAGGGATTTTTTCAAAAAAATAATTTTCCGCGGGTTAAGTTGTTGAAGGCTGCTTTCTACTCCCGTGACAAAAAGGCTTCTGTTTCGACTGCCAAAGCTTTCAGGGAAGCATTTGCAAGCGTTTGGCACCATTTTTGAGGGAATTGCCAAAAGTCAGATTTTTGCTGATATGTTGACCCCGGGGCTTAGGGATTTTTTCAAAAAATTATTTTCCACCGGTTAAGTTGCTGAGGGCTGATTTCTTCTCCTGTGACAAAAAGACTTCTGTTTCGACTGCCAAAGTTTTCAGGGTAGCATTTGCAAGCGTTTGGCACCATTTTTGAGTGAATTGCTAAAAGTCAGATTTTTGCTGAAATTGTGACCCCGGGGCTTAGGGATTTTTTAAAAAAAATATTTTCCGCCGTTTAAGTTGTTGAGGGCTGATTTCTTCTCCTGTGACAAAAAGCCTTCTGTTTCGACGGCCAAAGCTTTCAGGGGAGCATTTGCAAGCGTTTGGCACTATTGTTGAGTGAATTGAAAAAAATCAGATTTTTGCTGAAATTGTGACCCCCGGGGCTTAGGGATTTTTTCAAAAAAATAATTTTCCGCTGGTTAAGTTGTTGAAGGCTGCTTTCTTCTCCTGTGACAAAAAGCCTTCTGTTTCGACTGCCAAAGCTTTCAGGGGAGCATTTGCAAGCGTTTGGCACCATTTTTGAGTGAATTGCCAAAAGTCAGATTTTTGCTGAAATTGTGACCCCGGGGCTTAGGGATTTTTTCAAAAAATTATTTTCCGCCGGTTAAGTTGCTGAGGGCTGATTTCTTTTCCCGTGACAAAAAGGCTTCTGTTTCGACTGCCAAAGCTTTCAGGGGAGCATTTGCAAGCGTTTGGCACCATTTTTGAGTGAATTGCCAAAAGTCAGATTTTTGCTGAAATTGTGACCCCGGGGCTTAGGGATTTAAAAAAAATATATTTTCCGCCGTTTAAGTTGTTGAGGGCTGATTTCTTCTCCTGTGACAAAAAGCCTTCTGTTTCGACGGCCAAAGCTTTCAGGGGAGCATTTGCAAGCGTTTGGCACCATTTTTGAGTGAATTGGAAAAAAATCAGATTTTTGCTGAAATTGTGAGCCCGGGGCTTAGGGATTTTTTTAAAAAAATATATTTTCCGCCGTTTAAGTTGTTGAGGGCTGATTTCTTTTCCCGTGACAAAAAGGCTTCTGCTTCCACTGCCAAAGCTTTCACGGGAGCATTTGCAAGCGTTTGGCAATATTTTTGAGTGAATTGAGAAAAGTCAGATTTTTGCTGAAATTGTGACCCCGGGGCTTAGGGATTTTTTCAAAAAAATAATTTTCCGCGGGTTAAGTTGTTGAAGGCTGCTTTCTTCTCCCGTGACAAAAAGGCTTCTGTTTCGACTGCCAAAGCTTTCAGGGGAGCATTTGCAAGTGTTTGGCACCATTTTTGAGGGAATTGCCAAAAGTCAGATTTTTGCTGAAATTTTGATCCCGGGGCTTAGGGATTTTTTCAAAAAATTATTTTCCGCCGGTTAAGTTGCTGAGGGCTGATTTCTTTTCCCGTGACAAAAAGGCTTCTGCTTCCACTGCCAAAGCTATCAGGGGAGCATTTGCAAGCGTTTGGCACCATTTTTGAGTGAATTGCCAAAAGTCAGATTTTTGCTGAAATTGTGACCCCGGGGCTTTGGGTTTTTTTCAAAAAAAAAAAAAAATGCCGCCGGTTAAGTTGTTGAGGGCTGATTTCTTTTCCCGTGACAAAAAGCCTTCTGTTTCAACTGCCAAAGCTTTCAGGGGAGCATTTGCCAGCGTTTGGCACCATTTTTGAAGAATTGCCAAAAGTCAGTTTTTTTCTGAAATTGTGACGCCGGGGCTTAGGGATTTTTTCAAAAAAATATTTTCTGCCGGTTAAGTTTTTGAGGGCTGATTTCTTGTCCTGTGATAAAAAGCCTTCTGTTTCCATCGCCAAAGTTTTCAGGGGAGGATTTTCAAGCTTTTGGGACCATTTTTGAGTGAATTGCCAAAAGTCAGATTTTTGCTGAAATTGTGACCCCGGGGCTTAGGGATTTTTTCAAAAAAATATTTTCTGCCGGTTAAGTTTTTGAGGGCTGATTTCCTGTCCTGTGATAAAAAGCCTTCTGTTTCGAGTGCCAAACCTTTCAAGAGAGCATTTTCAAGCTTTTGGCACCATTTTTGAGTGAATTGCCAAAAGTCAGATTTTTTGCTGAAATTGTGACCCCAGGGCTTAGGGATTTTTTTCAAAAAAATATTTTCTGCCAGTTAGGTTTTTGAGGGCTGATTTCCTGTCCTGTGATAAAAAGCCTTCTGTTTCGAGTGCCAAACCTTTCAAGAGAGCATTTTCAAGCTTTTGGCACCATTTTTGAGTGAATTGCCAAAAGTCAGATTTTTGCTGAAATTGTGACCCCGGGGCTTAGGGATTTTTTCAAAAAAATATTTTCTGCCGGTTAAGTTTTTGAGGGCTGATTTCTTTTCCTGTGATAAAAAGCCTTCTGTTTCGAGTGCCAACGCTTTCAGGGGAGGATTTTCAAGCTTTTGGAACCATTTTTGAGTGAATTGCCAAAAGTCAGATTTTTGCTGAAATCGTGACCCCGGGGCTTAGGGATTTTTTCAAAAAAATATTTTCTGTCGGTTATGTTTTTGAGGGCTGATTTCTTGTCCTGTGATAAAAAGCCTTCTGTTTCCATCGCCAAAGCTTTCAGGGGAGCATTTGCAACCGGTTGGCACCATTTTTGAGTGAATTGCCAAAAGTCAGATTTTTGCTGAAATTCTGACCCCGGGGCTTAGGGATTTTTTCAAAAAAATATTTTCTGCCGGTTAAGTTTTTGAGGGCTGATTTCTTGTCCTGGGATAAAAAGCCTTCTGTTTCCATCGCCAAAGTTTTCAGGAGAGTATTTGCAACCGGTTGGCACCATTTTTGAATGAATTGCCAAAAGTCAGATTTTTGCTGAAATTGTGACCCCGGGGCTTAGGGATTTTTTTAAAAAAATATTTTCTGCCAGTTAAGTTTTTGAGGGCTGATTTCTTTTCCTGTGATAAAAAGCCTTCTGTTTCGAGTGCCAAAGCTTTCAGGGGAGGATTTTCAAGCTTTTGGAACCATTTTTGAGTGAATTGCCAAAAGTCAGATTTTTGCTGAAATTGTGACCCCGGGGCTTAGGGATTTTTTCAAAAAAATATTTTCTGCCGGTTAAGTTTTTGAGGGCTGATTTCCTGTCCTGTGATAAAAAGCCTTCTGTTTCGAGTGCCAAACCTTTCAAGAGAGCATTTTCAAGCTTTTGGCACCATTTTTGAGTGAATTGCCAAAAGTCAGATTTTTTGCTGAAATTGTGACCCCAGGGCTTAGGGATTTTTTTCAAAAAAATATTTTCTGCCAGTTAGGTTTTTGAGGGCTGATTTCCTGTCCTGTGATAAAAAGCCTTCTGTTTCGAGTGCCAAACCTTTCAAGAGAGCATTTTCAAGCTTTTGGCACCATTTTTGAGTGAATTGCCAAAAGTCAGATTTTTGCTGAAATTGTGACCCCGGGGCTTAGGGATTTTTTCAAAAAAATATTTTCTGCCGGTTAAGTTTTTGAGGGCTGATTTCTTTTCCTGTGATAAAAAGCCTTCTGTTTCGAGTGCCAACGCTTTCAGGGGAGGATTTTCAAGCTTTTGGAACCATTTTTGAGTGAATTGCCAAAAGTCAGATTTTTGCTGAAATCGTGACCCCGGGGCTTAGGGATTTTTTCAAAAAAATATTTTCTGTCGGTTATGTTTTTGAGGGCTGATTTCTTGTCCTGTGATAAAAAGCCTTCTGTTTCCATCGCCAAAGCTTTCAGGGGAGCATTTGCAACCGGTTGGCACCATTTTTGAGTGAATTGCCAAAAGTCAGATTTTTGCTGAAATTCTGACCCCGGGGCTTAGGGATTTTTTCAAAAAAATATTTTCTGCCGGTTAAGTTTTTGAGGGCTGATTTCTTGTCCTGGGATAAAAAGCCTTCTGTTTCCATCGCCAAAGTTTTCAGGAGAGTATTTGCAACCGGTTGGCACCATTTTTGAATGAATTGCCAAAAGTCAGATTTTTGCTGAAATTGTGACCCCGGGGCTTAGGGATTTTTTCAAAAAAATATTTTCTGCCAGTTAAGTTTTTGAGGGCTGATTTCTTTTCCTGTGATAAAAAGCCTTCTGTTTCGAGTGCCAAAGCTTTCAGGGGAGGATTTTCAAGCTTTTGGAACCATTTTTGAGTGAATTGCCAAAAGTCAGATTTTTGCTGAAATTGTGACCCCGGGGCTTAGGGATTTTTTCAAAAAAAAATTTTCTGTCGGTTATGCTTTTGAGGGCTGATTTCTTGTCCTGTGATAAAAAGCCTTCTGTTTCCATCGCCAAAGCTTTCAGGGGAGCATTTGCAAGCGGTTGGCACCATTTTTGAGTGAATTGCCAAAAGTCAGATTTTTGCTGAAATTCTGACCCCGGGGCTTAGGGATTTTTTCAAAAAAATATTTTCTGCCGGTTAGTTTTTTGAGGGCTGATTTCTTGTCCTGTGATAAAAAGCCTTCTGTTTCGAGTGCCAAACCTTTCAGGAGAGCATTTTCAAGCTTTTGGCACCATTTTTGAGTGAATTGTCAAAAGTCAGATTTTTGATGAAATTGTGACCCCGGGGCTTAGGGATTTTTTCAAAAAAATATTTTCTGCCGGTGAAGTTTTTGACGGCTGATTTCTTGTCCTGTGATAAAAAGCCTTCTGTTTCCATCGCCAAAGCTTTCAGGGGAGCATTTGCAATCGGTTGGCACCATTTTTGAGTGAACAGCCAAAAGTTAGATTGTTGCTGAAATTGTGACCCCGGGCCTTAGGGATTTTTTCAAAAAAATATTTTCTGCCGGTTAAGTTTTTGAGGGCTGATTTCTTGTCCTGTGATAAAAAGCCTTCTGTTTCGAGTGCCAAACCTTTCAGGAGAGCATTTTCAATCTTTTGGCACCATTTTTGAGTGAATTGCCAAAAGTCAGATTTTTGCTGAAATTGTGACCCCGGGGCTTAGGGATTTTTTCAAAAAAATATTTTCTGCCGGTTAAGTTTTTGAGGGCTGATTTCTTGTCCTGTGAGAAAAAGCCTTCTGTTTCGAGTGCCAAACTTTTCAGGAGAGCATTTTCAAGCTTTTGGCACCATTTTTGAATGAATTGCCAAAAGTCAGATTTTTGCTGAAATTGTGACCCCGGGGCTTAGGGAATTTTTTCAAAAAATATTTTCTGCCGGTTAGGTTTTTGAGGGCTGATTTCTTGTCCTGTGATAAAAAGCCTTCTGTTTCGAGTGCAAAACCTTTCAGGAGAGCATTTTCAAGCTTTTGGCACCATTTTTGAGTGAATTGCCAAAAGTCAGATTTTTGCTGAAATTGTGACCCCGGGTCTTAGGGATTTTTTCAAAAAAATATTTTCTGCCGGTTAGGTTTTTGAGGGCTGATTTCTTGTCCTGTGATTAAAAGCCTTCTGTTTCGAGTGCCAAACTTTTCAGGAGAGCATTTTCAAGCTTTTGGCACCATTTTTGAGTGAATTGCCAAAAGTCAGATTTTTGCTGAAATTGTGACCCCGGGGCTTAGGGATTTTTTCAAAAAAATATTTTCTGCCGGTTAAGTTTTTGAGGGCTGATTTCTTGTCCTGTGATAAAAAGCCTTCTGTTTCCATCGTCAAAGCTTTCAGGGAGCATTTGCAACCGGTTGGCACCATTTTTGAGTGAACACCCAAAAGTTAGATTTTTACTGAAATTGTGACCCCGGGGCTTAGGGATTTTTTCAAAAAAATATTTTCTGCCGGTTAAGTTTTTGAGGGCTGATTTCTTGTCCTGTGATAAAAAGCCTTCTGTTTCGAGTGCCAAACTTTTCAGGAGAGCATTTTCAAGCTTTTGGCACCATTTTTGAATGAATTGCCAAAAGTCAGATTTTTGATGAAATTGTGACCCCGGGGCTGAGGGATTTTTTCAAAAAAATATTTTCTGCCGGTTAAGTTTTTGAGGGCTGATTTCTTGTCCTGTGATAAAAAGCCTTCTGTTTCGAGTACCAAACCTTTCAGGAGAACATTTTCAAGCTTTTGGCACCATTTTTGAATGAATTGCCAAAAGTCAGATTATTGCAGAAATTGTGACCCGGGGGTTTAGGGATTTTTTCAAAAAAATATTTTCTGCCGGTTAAGTTTTTGAGGGCTGATTTCTTGTCCTGTGATAAAAAGCCTTCTGTTTCCATCGCCAAAGCATTCAGGGAGCATTTGCAACCGGTTGGCACCATTTTTGAGTGAACACCCAAAAGTTAGATTTTTGCTGCAATTGTGACCCCGGGGCTTAGGGATTTTTTCAAAAAAATATTTTCTTCCGGTTAGGTTTTTGAGGGCTGATTTCTTGTCCTGTGATAAAAAGCCTTCTGTTTCGAGTGCCAAACCTTTCAGGAGAGCATTTTCATGCTTTTGGCACCATTTTTGAGTGAATTGCCAAAGGTCAGATTTTTGCTGAAATTGTGACCCCGGGGCTTAGGGATTTTTTCAAAAAAATATTTTCTGCCGGTTAGGTTTTTGAGGGCTGATTTCTTGTCCTGTGATAAAAAGCCTTCTGTTTCGAGCGCCAAACCTTTCAGGAGAGCATTTTCAAGCTTTTGGCACCATTTTTGAGTGAATTGCCAAAAGTCAGATTTTTGCTGAAATTGTGACCCCGGGGCTTAGGGATTTTGTCAAAAAAATATTTTCTGCCGGTTAAGTTTTTGAGGGCATATTTCTTGTCCTGTGATAAAAAGCCTTCTGTTTCGAGCGCCAAACCTTTCAGGAGAGCATTTTCAAGCTTTTGGCACCATTTTTGAATGAATTGCCAAAAGTCAGATTTTTGCTGATATGTTGACCCCGGGGCTTAGGGATTTTTTCAAAAAATTATTTTCCACCGGTTAAGTTGCTGAGGGCTGATTTCTTCTCCTGTGACAAAAAGACTTCTGTTTCGACTGCCAAAGTTTTCAGGGTAGCATTTGCAAGCGTTTGGCACCATTTTTGAGTGAATTGCTAAAAGTCAGATTTTTGCTGAAATTGTGACCCCGGGGCTTAGGGATTTTTTTAAAAAAATATTTTCCGCCGTTTAAGTTGTTGAGGGCTGATTTCTTCTCCTGTGACAAAAAGCCTTCTGTTTCGACGGCCAAAGCTTTCAGGGGAGCATTTGTAAGCGTTTGGCACTATTGTTGAGTGAATTGAAAAAAATCAGATTTTTGCTGAAATTGTGACCCCCGGGGCTTAGGGATTTTTTCAAAAAAATAATTTTCCGCTGGTTAAGTTGTTGAAGGCTGCTTTCTTCTCCTGTGACAAAAAGCCTTCTGTTTCGACTGCCAAAGCTTTCAGGGGAGCATTTGCAAGCGTTTGGCACCATTTTTGAGTGAATTGCCAAAAGTCAGATTTTTGCTGAAATTGTGACCCCGGGGTTTAGGGATTTTTTCAAAAAATTATTTTCCGCCGGTTAAGTTGCTGAGGGCTGATTTCTTTTCCCGTGACAAAAAGGCTTCTGTTTCGACTGCCAAAGCTTTCAGGGGAGCATTTGCAAGCGTTTGGCACCATTTTTGAGTGAATTGCCAAAAGTCAGATTTTTGCTGAAATTGTGACCCCGGGGCTTAGGGATTTAAAAAAAATATATTTTCCGCTGTTTAAGTTGTTGAGGGCTGATTTCTTCTCCTGTGACAAAAAGCCTTCTGTTTCGACGGCCAAAGCTTTCAGGGGAGCATTTGCAAGCGTTTGGCACCATTTTTGAGTGAATTGGAAAAAAATCAGATTTTTGCTGAAATTGTGAGCCCGGGGCTTAGGGATTTTTTTAAAAAATTATTTTCCGCTAATTAAGTTGCTGAGGGCTGATTTCTTTTCCCGTGACAAAAAGGCTTCTGCTTCCACTGCCAAAGCTTTCACGGGAGCATTTGCAAGCGTTTGGCAACATTTTTGAGTGAATTGAGAAAAGTCAGATTTTTGCTGAAATTGTGACCCCGGGGCTTAGGGATTTTTTCAAAAAAATAATTTTCCACGGGTTAAGTTGTTGAAGGCTGCTTTCTTCTCCCGTGACAAAAAGGCTTCTGTTTCGACTGCCAAAGCTTTCAGGGGAGCATTTGCAAGTGTTTGGCACCATTTTTGAGGGAATTGCCAAAAGTCAGATTTTTGCTGAAATTTTGATCCCGGGGCTTAGGGATTTTTTCAAAAAATTATTTTCCGCCGGTTAAGTTGCTGAGGGCTGATTTCTTTTCCCGTGACAAAAAGGCTTCTGCTTCCACTGCCAAAGGTATCAGGGGAGCATTTGCAAGCGTTTGGCACCATTTTTGAGTGAATTGCCAAAAGTCAGATTTTTGCTGAAATTGTGACACCGGGGCTTTGGGTTTTTTTCAAAAAAAAAAAAAAAATGCCGCCGGTTAAGTTGTTGAGGGCTGATTTCTTTTCCCGTGACAAAAAGCCTTCTGTTTCAACTGCCAAAGCTTTCAGGGGAGCATTTGCCAGCGTTTGGCACCATTTTTGAAGAATTGCCAAAAGTCAGTTTTTTTCTGAAATTGTGACGCCGGGGCTTAGGGATTTTTTCAAAAAAATATTTTCTGCCGGTTAAGTTTTTGAGGGCTGATTTCTTGTCCTGTGATAAAAAGCCTTCTGTTTCGAGTCCCAAACCTTTCAGGAGAGCATTTTCAAGCTTTTGGCACCATTTTTGAGTGAATTGCCAAAAGTCAGATTTTTGCTGAAATTGTGACCCCGGGGCTTAGGGATTTTTTCAAAAAAATATATTCTGCCAGTTAGGTTTTTGAGGGCTGATTTCTCGTCCTGTGATAAAAAGCCTTCTGTTTCGTGTGCCAAACCTTTCAGGGGAGCATTTTCAAGCTTTTGGCACCATTTTTGAGTGAATTGACAAAAGTCACATTTTTGCTGAAATTGTGACCCCGGGGCTTAGGGATTTTTTCAAAAAAATATTTTCTGCCGGTTAAGTTTTTGAGGGCTGATTTCTTGTCCTGTGATAAAAAGCCTTCTGTTTCCATCGCCAAAGTTTTCAGGGGAGGATTTTCAAGCTTTTGGGACCATTTTTGAGTGAATTGCCAAAAGTCAGATTTTTGCTGAAATTGTGACCCCGGTGCTTAGGGATTTTTTCAAAAAAATATTTTCTGCCGGTTAAGTTTTTGAGGGCTGATTTCCTGTCCTGTGATAAAAAGCCTTCTGTTTCGAGTGCCAAACCTTTCAAGAGAGCATTTTCAAGCTTTTGGCACCATTTTTGAGTGAATTGCCAAAAGTCAGATTTTTTGCTGAAATTGTGACCCCAGGGCTTAGGGATTTTTTTCAAAAAAATATTTTCTGCCAGTTAGGTTTTTGAGGGCTGATTTCCTGTCCTGTGATAAAAAGCCTTCTGTTTCGAGTGCCAAACCTTTCAAGAGAGCATTTTCAAGCTTTTGGCACCATTTTTGAGTGAATTGCCAAAAGTCAGATTTTTGCTGAAATTGTGACCCCGGGGCTTAGGGATTTTTTCAAAAAAATATTTTCTGCCGGTTAAGTTTTTGAGGGCTGATTTCTTTTCCTGTGATAAAAAGCCTTCTGTTTCGAGTGCCAAAGCTTTCAGGGGAGGATTTTCAAGCTTTTGGAACCATTTTTGAGTGAATTGCCAAAAGTCAGATTTTTGCTGAAATCGTGACCCCGGGGCTTAGGGATTTTTTCAAAAAAATATTTTCTGTCGGTTATGTTTTTGAGGGCTGATTTCTTGTCCTGTGATAAAAAGCCTTCTGTTTCCATCGCCAAAGCTTTCAGGGGTGCATTTGCAACCGGTTGGCACCATTTTTGAGTGAATTGCCAAAAGTCAGATTTTTGCTGAAATTCTGACCCCGGGGCTTAGGGATTTTTTCAAAAAAATATTTTCTGCCGGTTAAGTTTTTGAGGGCTGATTTCTTGTCCTGGGATAAAAAGCCTTCTGTTTTTTCATCGCCAAAGTTTTCAGGAGAGTATTTGCAACCGGTTGGCACCATTTTTGAATGAATTGCCAAAAGTCAGATTTTTGCTGAAATTGTGACCCCGGGGCTTAGGGATTTTTTCAAAAAAATATTTTCTGCCAGTTAAGTTTTTGAGGGCTGTTTTCTTTTCCTGTGATAAAAAGCCTTCTGTTTCGAGTGCCAAAGCTTTCAGGGGAGGATTTTCAAGCTTTTGGAACCATTTTTGAGTGAATTGCCAAAAGTCAGATTTTTGCTGAAATTGTGACCCCGGGGCTTAGGGATTTTTTCAAAAAAATATTTTCTGCCGGTTATGTTTTTGAGGGCTGATTTCTTGTCCTGTGATAAAAAGCCTTCTGATCCATCGCCAAAGCTTTCAGGGGAGCATTTGCAACCGGTTGGCACCATTTTTGAGTGAATTGCCAAAAGTCAGATTTTTGCTGAAATTCTGACCCCGGGGCTTAGGGATTTTTTCAAAAAAATATTTTCTGCCGGTTAAGTTTTTGAGGGCTGATTTCTTGTCCTGTGATCAAAAGCCTTCTGTTTCGAGTGCCAAACCTTTCAGGAGAGCATTTTCAAGCTTTTGGAACCATTTTTGAGTGAATTGCCAAAAGTCAGATTTTTGCTGAAATTGTGACCCCGGGGCTTAGGGATTTTTTCAAAAAAATATTTTCTGCCGGTTAAGTTTTTGAGGGCTGATTTCTTGTCCTGTGAGAAAAAGCCTTCTGTTTCGAGTGCCAAACTTTTCAGGAGAGCATTTTCAAGCTTTTGGCACCATTTTTGAATGAATTGCCAAAAGTCAGATTTTTGCTGAAATTGTGACCCCGGGGCTTAGGGATTTTTTTTAAAAAATATTTTCTGCCGGTTAGGTTTTTGAGGGCTGATTTCTTGTCCTGTGATAAAAAGCCTTCTGTTTCGAGTGCAAAACCTTTCAGGAGAGCATTTTCAAGCTTTTGGCACCATTTTTGAGTGAATTGCCAAAAGTCAGATTTTTGCTGAAATTGTGACCCCGGGTCTTAGGGATTTTTTCAAAAAAATATTTTCTGCCGGTTAGGTTTTTGAGGGCTGATTTCTTGTCCTGTGATTAAAGGCCTTCTGTTTCGAGTGCCAAACCTTTCAGGAGAGCATTTTCAAGCTTTTGGCACCATTTTTGAGTGAATTGCCAAAAGTCAGATTTTTTGCTGAAATTGTGACCCCGGGGCTTAGGGATTTTTTCAAAAAAATATTTTCTGCCGGTTAAGTTTTTGAGGGCTGATTTCTTGTCCTGTGATAAAAAGCCTTCTGTTTCCATCGTCAAAGCTTTCAGGGAGCATTTGCAACCGGTTGGCACCATTTTTGAGTGAACACCCAAAAGTTAGATTTTTACTGAAATTGTGACCCCGGGGCTTAGGGATTTTTTCAAAAAAATATTTTCTGCCGGTTAAGTTTTTGAGGGCTGATTTCTTGTCCTGTGATAAAAAGCCTTCTGTTTCGAGTGCCAAACTTTTCAGGAGAGCATTTTCAAGCTTTTGGCACCATTTTTGAATGAATTGCCAAAAGTCAGATTTTTGATGAAATTGTGACCCCGGGGCTGAGGGATTTTTTCAAAAAAATATTTTCTGCCGGTTAAGTTTTTGAGGGCTGATTTCTTGTCCTGTGATAAAAAGCCTTCTGTTTCGAGTACCAAACCTTTCAGGAGAACATTTTCAAGCTTTTGGCACCATTTTTGAATGAATTGCCAAAAGTCAGATTATTGCAGAAATTGTGACCCGGGGGTTTAGGGATTTTTTCAAAAAAATATTTTCTGCCGGTTAAGTTTTTGAGGGCATATTTCTTGTCCTGTGATAAAAAGCCTTCTGTTTCGAGCGCCAAACCTTTCAGGAGAGCATTTTCAAGCTTTTGGCACCATTTTTGAGTGAATTGCCAAAAGTCAGATTTTTGCTGAAATTGTGACCCCGGGGCTTAGGGATTTTTTTAAAAAAATATTTTCCGCCGTTTAAGTTGTTGAGGGCTGATTTCTTCTCCTGTGACAAAAAGCCTTCTGTTTCGACGGCCAAAGCTTTCAGGGGAGCATTTGCAAGCGTTTGGCACTATTGTTGAGTGAATTGAAAAAAATCAGATTTTTGCTGAAATTGTGACCCCCGGGGCTTAGGGATTTTTTCAAAAAAATAATTTTCCGCTGGTTAAGTTGTTGAAGGCTGCTTTCTTCTCCTGTGACAAAAAGCCTTCTGTTTCGACTGCCAAAGCTTTCAGGGGAGCATTTGCAAGCGTTTGGCACCATTTTTGAGTGAATTGCCAAAAGTCAGATTTTTGCTGAAATTGTGACCCCGGGGTTTAGGGATTTTTTCAAAAAATTATTTTCCGCCGGTTAAGTTGCTGAGGGCTGATTTCTTTTCCCGTGACAAAAAGGCTTCTGTTTCGACTGCCAAAGCTTTCAGGGGAGCATTTGCAAGCGTTTGGCACCATTTTTGAGTGAATTGCCAAAAGTCAGATTTTTGCTGAAATTGTGACCCCGGGGCTTAGGGATTTAAAAAAAATATATTTTCCGCTGTTTAAGTTGTTGAGGGCTGATTTCTTCTCCTGTGACAAAAAGCCTTCTGTTTCGACGGCCAAAGCTTTCAGGGGAGCATTTGCAAGCGTTTGGCACCATTTTTGAGTGAATTGGAAAAAAATCAGATTTTTGCTGAAATTGTGAGCCCGGGGCTTAGGGATTTTTTTAAAAAATTATTTTCCGCTAATTAAGTTGCTGAGGGCTGATTTCTTTTCCCGTGACAAAAAGGCTTCTGCTTCCACTGCCAAAGCTTTCACGGGAGCATTTGCAAGCGTTTGGCAACATTTTTGAGTGAATTGAGAAAAGTCAGATTTTTGCTGAAATTGTGACCCCGGGGCTTAGGGATTTTTTCAAAAAAATAATTTTCCACGGGTTAAGTTGTTGAAGGCTGCTTTCTTCTCCCGTGACAAAAAGGCTTCTGTTTCGACTGCCAAAGCTTTCAGGGGAGCATTTGCAAGTGTTTGGCACCATTTTTGAGGGAATTGCCAAAAGTCAGATTTTTGCTGAAATTTTGATCCCGGGGCTTAGGGATTTTTTCAAAAAATTATTTTCCGCCGGTTAAGTTGCTGAGGGCTGATTTCTTTTCCCGTGACAAAAAGGCTTCTGCTTCCACTGCCAAAGGTATCAGGGGAGCATTTGCAAGCGTTTGGCACCATTTTTGAGTGAATTGCCAAAAGTCAGATTTTTGCTGAAATTGTGACCCCGGGGCTTTGGGTTTTTTTCAAAAAAAAAAAAAAAATGCCGCCGGTTAAGTTGTTGAGGGCTGATTTCTTTTCCCGTGACAAAAAGCCTTCTGTTTCAACTGCCAAAGCTTTCAGGGGAGCATTTGCCAGCGTTTGGCACCATTTTTGAAGAATTGCCAAAAGTCAGTTTTTTTCTGAAATTGTGACGCCGGGGCTTAGGGATTTTTTCAAAAAAATATTTTCTGCCGGTTAAGTTTTTGAGGGCTGATTTCTTGTCCTGTGATAAAAAGCCTTCTGTTTCGAGTCCCAAACCTTTCAGGAGAGCATTTTCAAGCTTTTGGCACCATTTTTGAGTGAATTGCCAAAAGTCAGATTTTTGCTGAAATTGTGACCCCGGGGCTTAGGGATTTTTTCAAAAAAATATATTCTGCCAGTTAGGTTTTTGAGGGCTGATTTCTCGTCCTGTGATAAAAAGCCTTCTGTTTCGTGTGCCAAACCTTTCAGGGGAGCATTTTCAAGCTTTTGGCACCATTTTTGAGTGAATTGACAAAAGTCACATTTTTGCTGAAATTGTGACCCCGGGGCTTAGGGATTTTTTCAAAAAAATATTTTCTGCCGGTTAAGTTTTTGAGGGCTGATTTCTTGTCCTGTGATAAAAAGCCTTCTGTTTCCATCGCCAAAGTTTTCAGGGGAGGATTTTCAAGCTTTTGGGACCATTTTTGAGTGAATTGCCAAAAGTCAGATTTTTGCTGAAATTGTGACCCCGGTGCTTAGGGATTTTTTCAAAAAAATATTTTCTGCCGGTTAAGTTTTTGAGGGCTGATTTCCTGTCCTGTGATAAAAAGCCTTCTGTTTCGAGTGCCAAACCTTTCAAGAGAGCATTTTCAAGCTTTTGGCACCATTTTTGAGTGAATTGCCAAAAGTCAGATTTTTTGCTGAAATTGTGACCCCAGGGCTTAGGGATTTTTTTCAAAAAAATATTTTCTGCCAGTTAGGTTTTTGAGGGCTGATTTCCTGTCCTGTGATAAAAAGCCTTCTGTTTCGAGTGCCAAACCTTTCAAGAGAGCATTTTCAAGCTTTTGGCACCATTTTTGAGTGAATTGCCAAAAGTCAGATTTTTGCTGAAATTGTGACCCCGGGGCTTAGGGATTTTTTCAAAAAAATATTTTCTGCCGGTTAAGTTTTTGAGGGCTGATTTCTTTTCCTGTGATAAAAAGCCTTCTGTTTCGAGTGCCAAAGCTTTCAGGGGAGGATTTTCAAGCTTTTGGAACCATTTTTGAGTGAATTGCCAAAAGTCAGATTTTTGCTGAAATCGTGACCCCGGGGCTTAGGGATTTTTTCAAAAAAATATTTTCTGTCGGTTATGTTTTTGAGGGCTGATTTCTTGTCCTGTGATAAAAAGCCTTCTGTTTCCATCGCCAAAGCTTTCAGGGGTGCATTTGCAACCGGTTGGCACCATTTTTGAGTGAATTGCCAAAAGTCAGATTTTTGCTGAAATTCTGACCCCGGGGCTTAGGGATTTTTTCAAAAAAATATTTTCTGCCGGTTAAGTTTTTGAGGGCTGATTTCTTGTCCTGGGATAAAAAGCCTTCTGTTTTTTCATCGCCAAAGTTTTCAGGAGAGTATTTGCAACCGGTTGGCACCATTTTTGAATGAATTGCCAAAAGTCAGATTTTTGCTGAAATTGTGACCCCGGGGCTTAGGGATTTTTTCAAAAAAATATTTTCTGCCAGTTAAGTTTTTGAGGGCTGTTTTCTTTTCCTGTGATAAAAAGCCTTCTGTTTCGAGTGCCAAAGCTTTCAGGGGAGGATTTTCAAGCTTTTGGAACCATTTTTGAGTGAATTGCCAAAAGTCAGATTTTTGCTGAAATTGTGACCCCGGGGCTTAGGGATTTTTTCAAAAAAATATTTTCTGCCGGTTATGTTTTTGAGGGCTGATTTCTTGTCCTGTGATAAAAAGCCTTCTGATCCATCGCCAAAGCTTTCAGGGGAGCATTTGCAACCGGTTGGCACCATTTTTGAGTGAATTGCCAAAAGTCAGATTTTTGCTGAAATTCTGACCCCGGGGCTTAGGGATTTTTTCAAAAAAATATTTTCTGCCGGTTAAGTTTTTGAGGGCTGATTTCTTGTCCTGTGATCAAAAGCCTTCTGTTTCGAGTGCCAAACCTTTCAGGAGAGCATTTTCAAGCTTTTGGAACCATTTTTGAGTGAATTGCCAAAAGTCAGATTTTTGCTGAAATTGTGACCCCGGGGCTTAGGGATTTTTTCAAAAAAATATTTTCTGCCGGTTAAGTTTTTGAGGGCTGATTTCTTGTCCTGTGAGAAAAAGCCTTCTGTTTCGAGTGCCAAACTTTTCAGGAGAGCATTTTCAAGCTTTTGGCACCATTTTTGAATGAATTGCCAAAAGTCAGATTTTTGCTGAAATTGTGACCCCGGGGCTTAGGGATTTTTTTTAAAAAATATTTTCTGCCGGTTAGGTTTTTGAGGGCTGATTTCTTGTCCTGTGATAAAAAGCCTTCTGTTTCGAGTGCAAAACCTTTCAGGAGAGCATTTTCAAGCTTTTGGCACCATTTTTGAGTGAATTGCCAAAAGTCAGATTTTTGCTGAAATTGTGACCCCGGGTCTTAGGGATTTTTTCAAAAAAATATTTTCTGCCGGTTAGGTTTTTGAGGGCTGATTTCTTGTCCTGTGATTAAAGGCCTTCTGTTTCGAGTGCCAAACCTTTCAGGAGAGCATTTTCAAGCTTTTGGCACCATTTTTGAGTGAATTGCCAAAAGTCAGATTTTTTGCTGAAATTGTGACCCCGGGGCTTAGGGATTTTTTCAAAAAAATATTTTCTGCCGGTTAAGTTTTTGAGGGCTGATTTCTTGTCCTGTGATAAAAAGCCTTCTGTTTCCATCGTCAAAGCTTTCAGGGAGCATTTGCAACCGGTTGGCACCATTTTTGAGTGAACACCCAAAAGTTAGATTTTTACTGAAATTGTGACCCCGGGGCTTAGGGATTTTTTCAAAAAAATATTTTCTGCCGGTTAAGTTTTTGAGGGCTGATTTCTTGTCCTGTGATAAAAAGCCTTCTGTTTCGAGTGCCAAACTTTTCAGGAGAGCATTTTCAAGCTTTTGGCACCATTTTTGAATGAATTGCCAAAAGTCAGATTTTTGATGAAATTGTGACCCCGGGGCTGAGGGATTTTTTCAAAAAAATATTTTCTGCCGGTTAAGTTTTTGAGGGCTGATTTCTTGTCCTGTGATAAAAAGCCTTCTGTTTCGAGTACCAAACCTTTCAGGAGAACATTTTCAAGCTTTTGGCACCATTTTTGAATGAATTGCCAAAAGTCAGATTATTGCAGAAATTGTGACCCGGGGGTTTAGGGATTTTTTCAAAAAAATATTTTCTGCCGGTTAAGTTTTTGAGGGCATATTTCTTGTCCTGTGATAAAAAGCCTTCTGTTTCGAGCGCCAAACCTTTCAGGAGAGCATTTTCAAGCTTTTGGCACCATTTTTGAGTGAATTGCCAAAAGTCAGATTTTTGCTGAAATTGTGACCCCGGGGCTTAGGGATTTTTTCAAAAAAATATTTTCTGCCGGTTAAGTTTTTGAGGGCATATTTCTTGTCCTGTGATAAAAAGCCTTCTGTTTCGAGCGCCAAACCTTTCAGGAGAGCATTTTCAAGCTTTTGGCACCATTTTTGAGTGAATTGCCAAAAGTCACATTTTTGCTGAAATTGTGACCCCGGGAATTAGGGATTTTTTCAAAAAAATATTTTCTGCCGGTTAGGTTTTTGAGGGCTGATTTCTTGTCCTGTGATTAAAGGCCTTCTGTTTCGAGTGCCAAACCTTTCAGGAGAGCATTTTCAAGCTTTTGGCACCATTTTTGAGTGAATTGCCAAAAGTCAGATTTTTTGCTGAAATTGTGACCCCGGGGCTTAGGGATTTTTTCAAAAAAATATTTTCTGCCGGTTAAGTTTTTGAGGGCTGATTTCTTGTCCTGTGATAAAAAGCCTTCTGTTTCCATCGTCAAAGCTTTCAGGGAGCATTTGCAACCGGTTGGCACCATTTTTGAGTGAACACCCAAAAGTTAGATTTTTACTGAAATTGTGACCCCGGGGCTTAGGGATTTTTTCAAAAAAATATTTTCTGCCGGTTAAGTTTTTGAGGGCTGATTTCTTGTCCTGTGATAAAAAGCCTTCTGTTTCGAGTACCAAACCTTTCAGGAGAACATTTTCAAGCTTTTGGCACCATTTTTGAATGAATTGCCAAAAGTCAGATTATTGCAGAAATTGTGACCCGGGGGTTTAGGGATTTTTTCAAAAAAATATTTTCTGCCGGTTAAGTTTTTGAGGGCATATTTCTTGTCCTGTGATAAAAAGCCTTCTGTTTCGAGCGCCAAACCTTTCAGGAGAGCATTTTCAAGCTTTTGGCACCATTTTTGAGTGAATTGCCAAAAGTCAGATTTTTGCTGAAATTGTGACCCCGGGGCTTAGGGATTTTTTCAAAAAAATATTTTCTGCCGGTTAAGTTTTTGAGGGCATATTTCTTGTCCTGTGATAAAAAGCCTTCTGTTTCGAGCGCCAAACCTTTCAGGAGAGCATTTTCAAGCTTTTGGCACCATTTTTGAGTGAATTGCCAAAAGTCACATTTTTGCTGAAATTGTGACCCCGGGAATTAGGGATTTTTTCAAAAAAATATTTTGTGCCGGTTAAGTTTTTGAGGGCTGATTTCTTGTCCTGTGATAAAAAGCCTTCTGTTTCGAGTGCCAAACCTTTCAGGAGAGCATTTTCAAGCTTTTGGCACCATTTTTGAGTGAATTGCCAAAAGTCAGATTTTTGCTGAAATTGTGACCCCGGGGCTGAGGGATTTTTTCAAAAAAATATTTTCTGCCGGTTAGGTTTTTGAGGGCTGATTTCTTGTCCTGTGATAAAAAGCCTTCTGTTTCCATCGCCAAAGCTTTTAGGGGACCATTTGCAACCGGTTGGCACAATTTTTGAGTGAACAGCCAAAAGTCAGATTTTTGCTGAATTGTGACCCCGGGGCTTAGGGATTTTTTCAAAAAAATATTTTCTGCCGGTTAGGTTTTTGAGGGCTGATTTCTTGTCCTGTGATAAAAAGCCTTCTGTTTCGAGTGCCAAACCTTTCAGGAGAGCATTTTCATGCTTTTGGCACCATTTTTGAGTCAATTGCCAAAGGTCAGATTTTTGCTGAAATTGTGACCCCGGGGCTTAGGGATTTTTTCAAAAAAATATTTTCTGCCGGTTAGGTTTTTGAGGGCTGATTTCTTGTCCTGTGATAAAAAGCCTTCTGTTTCCATCGCCAAAGCTTTCAGGGGATCATTTTCAAGCTTTTGGCACCATTTTTGAGTGAATTGCCAAAAGTCAGATATTTGCTGAAATTGTGACCCCGGGGCTTAGGGATTTTTTCAAAAAAATATTTTCTGCCGGTTAAGTTTTTGAGGGCTTATTTCTTGTCCTGTGATAAAAAGCCTTCTGTTTCCATCGCCAAAGCTTTCAGGGAGCATTTGCAACCGGTTGGCACCATTTTTGAGTGAACACCCAAAAGTTAGATTTTTGCTGAAATTGTGACCCCGGGGCTTAGGGATTTTTTCAAAAAAATATTTTCTGCCGGTTAAGTTTTTGAGGGCTGATTTCTTGTCCTGTGATAAAAAGCCTTCTGTTTCGAGTGCCAAACCTTTCAGGAGAGCATTTTCAAGCTTTTGGCACCATTTTTGAATGAATTGCCAAAAGTCAGATTTTTTGCTGAAATTGTGACCCCAGGGCTTAGGGAATTTTTCAAAAAAATATTTTCTGCCAGTTAGGTTTTTGAGGGCTGATTTCCTGTCCTGTGATAAAAAGCCTTCTGTTTCGAGTGCCAAACCTTTCAAGAGAGCGTTTTCAAGCTTTTGGCACCATTTTTGAGTGAATTGCCAAAAGTCACATTTTTGCTGAAATTGTGATCCCGGGAATTAGGGATTTTTTCAAAAAAATATTTTGTGCCAGTTAGGTTTTTGAGGGCTGATTTCCTGTCCTGTGATAAAAAGCCTTCTGTTTCGAGTGCCAAACCTTTCAAGAGAGCATTTTCAAGCTTTTGGCACCATTTTTGAGTGAATTGCCAAAAGTCAGATTTTTCCTGAAATTGTGACCCCGGGGGTTAGGGATTTTTTCAAAAAAATATTTTCTGCCGGTTAAGTTTTTGAGGGCTGATTTCTTGTCCTGTGATAAAAAGCCTTCTGTTTCCATCGCCAAAGCTTTCAGGGAGCATTTGCAACCGGTTGGCACCATTTTTGAGTGAACACCCAAAAGTTAGATTTTTGCTGAAATTGTGACCCCGGGGCTTAGGGATTTTTTCAAAAAAATATTTTCTGCCAGTTAGGTTTTCGAGGGCTTATTTCTTGTCCTGTGATAAAAAGCCTTCTGTTTCCATCGCCAAAGCTTTCAGGGGATCATTTTCAATCTTTTGGCACCATTTTTGAGTGAATTGCCAAAAGTCAGATTTTTGATGAAATTGTGACCCCGGGGCTTAGGGATTTTTTCAAAAAAATATTTTCTGCCGGTTAAGTTTTTGAGGGCTGATTTCTTGTCCTGTGATAAAAAGCCTTCTGTTTCGAGTGCCAAACCTTTCAGGAGAGCATTTTCAAGCTTTTGGCACCATTTTTGAGTGAATTGCCAAAAGTCAGATTTTTGCTGAAATTGTGACCCCGGGGCTTAGGGATTTTTTCAAAAAAATATTTTCTGCCGGTTAAGTTTTTGAGGGCTTATTTCTTGTCCTGTGATAAAAAGCCTTCTGTTTCCATCGCCAAAGCTTTCAGGGCGCATTTGCAACCGGTTGGCACCATTTTTGAGTGAACACCCAAAAGTTAGATTTTTGCTGAAATTGTGACCCCGGGGCTTAGGGATTTTTTTAAAAAAATATTTTCTGCCGGTTAGGTTTTCGAGGGCTTATTTCTTGTCCTGTGATAAAAAGCCTTCTGTTTCCACCGCCAAAGCTTTCAGGGGATCATTTTCAATCTTTTGGCACCATTTTTGAGTGAATTGCCAAAAGTCAGATTTTTGATGAAATTGTGACCCCGGGGCTTAGGGATTTTTTAAAAAAAATATTTTCTGCCGGTTAAGTTTTTGAGGGCTGATTTCTTGTCCTGTGATAAAAAGCCTTCTGTTTCCATCGCCAAAGCTTTCAGGGGATCATTTTCAATCTTTTGGCACCATTTTTGAGTGAACAGCCAAAAGTCAGATTTTTGCTGAAATTGTGACCCCGGGGCTTAGGGATTTTTTCAAAAAAATATTTTCTGCCGGTTAAGTTTTTGAGGGCTGATTTCTTGTCCTGTGATAAAAAGCCTTCTGTTTCCATCGCCAAAGCTTTCAGGGAGCATTTGCAAACGGTTGGCACCATTTTTGAGTGAACACCCAAAAGTTAGATGTTTGATGAAATTGTGACCCCGGGGCTTAGGGATTTTTTCAAAAAAATATTTTCTGCCGGTTAAGTTTTTGAGGGCTGATTTCTTGTCCTGTGATAAAAAGCCTTCTGTTTCGAGTGCCAAACTTTTCAGGAGAGCATTTTCAAGCTTTTGGCACCATTTTTGAATGAATTGCCAAAAGTCAGATTTTTGATGAAATTGTGACCCCGGGGCTGAGGGATTTTTTCAAAAAAATATTTTCTGCCGGTTAAGTTTTTGAGGGCTGATTTCTTGTCCTGTGATAAAAAGCCTTCTGTTTCGAGTGCCAAACCTTTCAGGAGAGCATTTTCAAGCTTTTGGCACCATTTTTGAATGAATTGCCAAAAGTCAGATTATTGCTGAAATTGTGACCCCGGGGTTTAGGGATTTTTTCAAAAAAATATTTTCTGCCGGTTAAGTTTTTGAGGGCTGATTTCTTGTCCTGTGATAAAAAGCCTTCTGTTTCCATCGCCAAAGCTTTCAGGGAGCATTTGCAACCGGTTGGCACCATTTTTGAGTGAACACCCAAAAGTTAGATTTTTGCTGAAATTGTGACCCCGGGGCTTAGGGATTTTTTCAAAAAAATATTTTCTGCCGGTTAGGTTTTTGAGGGCTGATTTCTTGTCCTGTGATAAAAAGCCTTCTGTTTCCATCGCCAAAGCTTTCAGGGGACCATTTGCAACCGGTTGGCACAATTTTTGAGTGAACAGCCAAAAGTCAGATTTTTGCTGAATTGTGACCCCGGGGCTTAGGGATTTTTTCAAAAAAATATTTTCTGCCGGTTAAGTTTTTGAGGGCTGATTTCTTGTCCTGTGATAAAAAGCCTTCTGTTTCCATCGCCAAAGCTTTCAGGGAGCATTTGCAACCGGTTGGCACCATTTTTGACTGAATTGCCAAAAGTCAGATTTTTGCTGAAATTGTGACCCCGGGGCTTAGGGATTTTTTTAAAAAAATATTTTCTGCCGGTTAGGTTTTCGAGGGCTTATTTCTTGTCCTCTGATAAAAAGCCTTCTTTTTCCATCGCCAAAGCTTTCAGGGGATCATTTTCAATCTTTTGGCACCATTTTTGAGTGAATTGCCAAAAGTCAG
This sequence comes from Podarcis muralis, assembly GCF_964188315.1. Lineage (NCBI taxonomy): Eukaryota > Metazoa > Chordata > Lepidosauria > Squamata > Lacertidae > Podarcis > Podarcis muralis. Next base: position 49,181,115 of record NC_135667.1, read on the forward strand.
ATTTTTGATGAAATTGTGACCCCGGGGCTTAGGGATTTTTTCAAAAAAATATTTTCTACCGGTTAAGTTTTTGAGGGCTGATTTCTTGTCCTGTGATAAAAAGCCTTCTGTTTCCATCGCCAAAGCTTTCAGGGGATCATTTTCAATCTTTTGGCACCATTTTTGAGTGAACAGCCAAAAGTCAGATTTTTGCTGAAATTGTGACCCCGGGGCTTAGGGATTTTTTCAAAAAAATATTTTCTGCCGGTTAAGTTTTTGAGGGCTGATTTCTTGTCCTGTGATAAAAAGCCTTCTGTTTCCATCGCCAAAGCTTTCAGGGAGCATTTGCAACCGGTTGACACCATTTTTGAGTGAACACCCAAAAGTTAGATTTTTGCTGAAATTGTGACCCCGGGGCTTAGGGATTTTTTCAAAAAAATATTTTCTGCCGGTTAAGTTTTTGAGGGCTGATTTCTTGTCCTGTGATAAAAAGCCTTCTGTTTCCATCGCCAAAGCTTTCAGGGAGCATTTGCAACCGGTTGACACCATTTTTGAGTGAACACCCAAAAGTTAGATTTTTGATGAAATTGTGACCCCGGGGCTGAGGGATTTTTTCAAAAAAATATTTTCTGCCGGTTAAGTTTTTGAGGGCTGATTTCTTGTCCTGTGATAAAAAGCCTTCTGTTTCGAGTACCAAACCTTTCAGGAGAACATTTTCAAGCTTTTGGCACCATTTTTGAATGAATTGCCAAAAGTCAGATTATTGCAGAAATTGTGACCCGGGGGTTTAGGGATTTTTTCAAAAAAATATTTTCTGCCGGTTAAGTTTTTGAGGGCATATTTCTTGTCCTGTGATAAAAAGCCTTCTGTTTCGAGCGCCAAACCTTTCAGGAGAGCATTTTCAAGCTTTTGGCACCATTTTTGAGTGAATTGCCAAAAGTCAGATTTTTGCTGAAATTGTGACCCCGGGGCTTAGGGATTTTTTCAAAAAAATATTTTCTGCCGGTTAAGTTTTTGAGGGCATATTTCTTGTCCTGTGATAAAAAGCCTTCTGTTTCGAGCGCCAAACCTTTCAGGAGAGCATTTTCAAGCTTTTGGCACCATTTTTGAGTGAATTGCCAAAAGTCACATTTTTGCTGAAATTGTGACCCCGGGAATTAGGGATTTTTTCAAAAAAATATTTTCTGCCGGTTAGGTTTTTGAGGGGTGATTTCTTGTCCTGTGATTAAAGGCCTTCTGTTTCGAGTGCCAAACCTTTCAGGAGAGCATTTTCAAGCTTTTGGCACCATTTTTGAATGAATTGCCAAAAGTCAGATTTTTTGCTGAAATTGTGACCCCGGGGCTTAGGGATTTTTTCAAAAAAATATTTTCTGCCGGTTAAGTTTTTGAGGGCTGATTTCTTGTCCTGTGATAAAAAGCCTTCTGTTTCCATCGTCAAAGCTTTCAGGGAGCATTTGCAACCGGTTGGCACCATTTTTGAGTGAACACCCAAAAGTTAGATTTTTACTGAAATTGTGACCCCGGGGCTTAGGGATTTTTTCAAAAAAATATTTTCTGCCGGTTAAGTTTTTGAGGGCTGATTTCTTGTCCTGTGATAAAAAGCCTTCTGTTTCGAGTACCAAACCTTTCAGGAGAACATTTTCAAGCTTTTGGCACCATTTTTGAATGAATTGCCAAAAGTCAGATTATTGCAGAAATTGTGACCCGGGGGTTTAGGGATTTTTTCAAAAAAATATTTTCTGCCGGTTAAGTTTTTGAGGGCATATTTCTTGTCCTGTGATAAAAAGCCTTCTGTTTCGAGCGCCAAACCTTTCAGGAGAGCATTTTCAAGCTTTTGGCACCATTTTTGAGTGAATTGCCAAAAGTCAGATTTTTGCTGAAATTGTGACCCCGGGGCTTAGGGATTTTTTCAAAAAAATATTTTCTGCCGGTTAAGTTTTTGAGGGCATATTTCTTGTCCTGTGATAAAAAGCCTTCTGTTTCGAGCGCCAAACCTTTCAGGAGAGCATTTTCAAGCTTTTGGCACCATTTTTGAGTGAATTGCCAAAAGTCACATTTTTGCTGAAATTGTGACCCCGGGAATTAGGGATTTTTTCAAAAAAATATTTTGTGCCGGTTAAGTTTTTGAGGGCTGATTTCTTGTCCTGTGATAAAAAGCCTTCTGTTTCGAGTGCCAAACCTTTCAGGAGAGCATTTTCAAGCTTTTGGCACCATTTTTGAGTGAATTGCCAAAAGTCAGATTTTTGCTGAAATTGTGACCCCGGGGCTGAGGGATTTTTTCAAAAAAATATTTTCTGCCGGTTAGGTTTTTGAGGGCTGATTTCTTGTCCTGTGATAAAAAGCCTTCTGTTTCCATCGCCAAAGCTTTTAGGGGACCATTTGCAACCGGTTGGCACAATTTTTGAGTGAACAGCCAAAAGTCAGATTTTTGCTGAATTGTGACCCCGGGGCTTAGGGATTTTTTCAAAAAAATATTTTCTGCCGGTTAGGTTTTTGAGGGCTGATTTCTTGTCCTGTGATAAAAAGCCTTCTGTTTCGAGTGCCAAACCTTTCAGGAGAGCATTTTCATGCTTTTGGCACCATTTTTGAGTCAATTGCCAAAGGTCAGATTTTTGCTGAAATTGTGACCCCGGGGCTTAGGGATTTTTTCAAAAAAATATTTTCTGCCGGTTAGGTTTTTGAGGGCTGATTTCTTGTCCTGTGATAAAAAGCCTTCTGTTTCCATCGCCAAAGCTTTCAGGGGATCATTTTCAAGCTTTTGGCACCATTTTTGAGTGAATTGCCAAAAGTCAGATATTTGCTGAAATTGTGACCCCGGGGCTTAGGGATTTTTTCAAAAAAATATTTTCTGCCGGTTAAGTTTTTGAGGGCTTATTTCTTGTCCTGTGATAAAAAGCCTTCTGTTTCCATCGCCAAAGCTTTCAGGGAGCATTTGCAACCGGTTGGCACCATTTTTGAGTGAACACCCAAAAGTTAGATTTTTGCTGAAATTGTGACCCCGGGGCTTAGGGATTTTTTCAAAAAAATATTTTCTGCCAGTTAGGTTTTTGAGGGCTGATTTCCTGTCCTGTGATAAAAAGCCTTCTGTTTCCATCGCCAAAGCTTTCAGGGGAGCATTTGCAGCCGGTTGGCACCATTTTTGAATGAATTGCCAAAAGTCAGATTTTTGCTGAAATTGTGACCCCGGGGCTTAGGGATTTTTTCAAAAAAATATTTTCTGCCGGTTAAGTTTTTGAGGGCTGATTTCTTGTCCTGTGATAAAAAGCCTTCTGTTTCGAGTGCCAAACCTTTCAGGAGAGCATTTTCAAGCTTTTGGCACCATTTTTGAATGAATTGCCAAAAGTCAGATTTTTTGCTGAAATTGTGACCCCAGGGCTTAGGGAATTTTTCAAAAAAATATTTTCTGCCAGTTAGGTTTTTGAGGGCTGATTTCCTGTCCTGTGATAAAAAGCCTTCTGTTTCGAGTGCCAAACCTTTCAAGAGAGCGTTTTCAAGCTTTTGGCACCATTTTTGAGTGAATTGCCAAAAGTCACATTTTTGCTGAAATTGTGACCCCGGGAATTAGGGATTTTTTCAAAAAAATATTTTGTGCCAGTTAGGTTTTTGAGGGCTGATTTCCTGTCCTGTGATAAAAAGCCTTCTGTTTCGAGTGCCAAACCTTTCAAGAGAGCATTTTCAAGCTTTTGGCACCATTTTTGAGTGAATTGCCAAAAGTCAGATTTTTCCTGAAATTGTGACCCCGGGGGTTAGGGATTTTTTCAAAAAAATATTTTCTGCCGGTTAAGTTTTTGAGGGCTTATTTCTTGTCCTGTGATAAAAAGCCTTCTGTTTCCATCGCCAAAGCTTTCAGGGAGCATTTGCAACCGGTTGGCACCATTTTTGAGTGAACACCCAAAAGTTAGATTTTTGCTGAAATTGTGACCCCGGGGCTTAGGGATTTTTTCAAAAAAATATTTTCTGCCAGTTAGGTTTTCGAGGGCTTATTTCTTGTCCTGTGATAAAAAGCCTTCTGTTTCCATCGCCAAAGCTTTCAGGGGATCATTTTCAATCTTTTGGCACCATTTTTGAGTGAATTGCCAAAAGTCAGATTTTTGATGAAATTGTGACCCCGGGGCTTAGGGATTTTTTCAAAAAAATATTTTCTGCCGGTTAAGTTTTTGAGGGCTGATTTCTTGTCCTGTGATAAAAAGCCTTCTGTTTCGAGTGCCAAACCTTTCAGGAGAGCATTTTCAAGCTTTTGGCACCATTTTTGAGTGAATTGCCAAAAGTCAGATTTTTGCTGAAATTGTGACCCCGGGGCTTAGGGATTTTTTCAAAAAAATATTTTCTGCCGGTTAAGTTTTTGAGGGCTTATTTCTTGTCCTGTGATAAAAAGCCTTCTGTTTCCATCGCCAAAGCTTTCAGGGCGCATTTGCAACCGGTTGGCACCATTTTTGAGTGAACACCCAAAAGTTAGATTTTTGCTGAAATTGTGACCCCGGGGCTTAGGGATTTTTTTAAAAAAATATTTTCTGCCGGTTAGGTTTTCGAGGGCTTATTTCTTGTCCTGTGATAAAAAGCCTTCTGTTTCCACCGCCAAAGCTTTCAGGGGATCATTTTCAATCTTTTGGCACCATTTTTGAGTGAATTGCCAAAAGTCAGATTTTTGATGAAATTGTGACCCCGGGGCTTAGGGATTTTTTAAAAAAAATATTTTCTGCCGGTTAAGTTTTTGAGGGCTGATTTCTTGTCCTGTGATAAAAAGCCTTCTGTTTCCATCGCCAAAGCTTTCAGGGGATCATTTTCAATCTTTTGGCACCATTTTTGAGTGAACAGCCAAAAGTCAGATTTTTGCTGAAATTGTGACCCCGGGGCTTAGGGATTTTTTCAAAAAAATATTTTCTGCCGGTTAAGTTTTTGAGGGCTGATTTCTTGTCCTGTGATAAAAAGCCTTCTGTTTCCATCGCCAAAGCTTTCAGGGAGCATTTGCAAACGGTTGGCACCATTTTTGAGTGAACACCCAAAAGTTAGATGTTTGATGAAATTGTGACCCCGGGGCTTAGGGATTTTTTCAAAAAAATATTTTCTGCCGGTTAAGTTTTTGAGGGCTGATTTCTTGTCCTGTGATAAAAAGCCTTCTGTTTCGAGTGCCAAACTTTTCAGGAGAGCATTTTCAAGCTTTTGGCACCATTTTTGAATGAATTGCCAAAAGTCAGATTTTTGATGAAATTGTGACCCCGGGGCTGAGGGATTTTTTCAAAAAAATATTTTCTGCCGGTTAAGTTTTTGAGGGCTGATTTCTTGTCCTGTGATAAAAAGCCTTCTGTTTCGAGTGCCAAACCTTTCAGGAGAGCATTTTCAAGCTTTTGGCACCATTTTTGAATGAATTGCCAAAAGTCAGATTATTGCTGAAATTGTGACCCCGGGGTTTAGGGATTTTTTCAAAAAAATATTTTCTGCCGGTTAAGTTTTTGAGGGCTGATTTCTTGTCCTGTGATAAAAAGCCTTCTGTTTCCATCGCCAAAGCTTTCAGGGAGCATTTGCAACCGGTTGGCACCATTTTTGAGTGAACACCCAAAAGTTAGATTTTTGCTGAAATTGTGACCCCGGGGCTTAGGGATTTTTTCAAAAAAATATTTTCTGCCGGTTAGGTTTTTGAGGGCTGATTTCTTGTCCTGTGATAAAAAGCCTTCTGTTTCCATCGCCAAAGCTTTCAGGGGACCATTTGCAACCGGTTGGCACAATTTTTGAGTGAACAGCCAAAAGTCAGATTTTTGCTGAATTGTGACCCCGGGGCTTAGGGATTTTTTCAAAAAAATATTTTCTGCCGGTTAAGTTTTTGAGGGCTGATTTCTTGTCCTGTGATAAAAAGCCTTCTGTTTCCATCGCCAAAGCTTTCAGGGAGCATTTGCAACCGGTTGGCACCATTTTTGACTGAATTGCCAAAAGTCAGATTTTTGCTGAAATTGTGACCCCGGGGCTTAGGGATTTTTTTAAAAAAATATTTTCTGCCGGTTAGGTTTTCGAGGGCTTATTTCTTGTCCTGTGATAAAAAGCCTTCTTTTTCCATCGCCAAAGCTTTCAGGGGATCATTTTCAATCTTTTGGCACCATTTTTGAGTGAATTGCCAAAAGTCAGATTTTTGATGAAATTGTGACCCCGGGGCTTAGGGATTTTTTCAAAAAAATATTTTCTACCGGTTAAGTTTTTGAGGGCTGATTTCTTGTCCTGTGATAAAAAGCCTTCTGTTTCCATCGCCAAAGCTTTCAGGGGATCATTTTCAATCTTTTGGCACCATTTTTGAGTGAACAGCCAAAAGTCAGATTTTTGCTGAAATTGTGACCCCGGGGCTTAGGGATTTTTTCAAAAAAATATTTTCTGCCGGTTAAGTTTTTGAGGGCTGATTTCTTGTCCTGTGATAAAAAGCCTTCTGTTTCCATCGCCAAAGCTTTCAGGGAGCATTTGCAACCGGTTGACACCATTTTTGAGTGAACACCCAAAAGTTAGATTTTTGCTGAAATTGTGACCCCGGGGCTTAGGGATTTTTTCAAAAAAATATTTTCTGCCGGTTAAGTTTTTGAGGGCTGATTTCTTGTCCTGTGATAAAAAGCCTTCTGTTTCCATCGCCAAAGCTTTCAGGGAGCATTTGCAACCGGTTGACACCATTTTTGAGTGAACACCCAAAAGTTAGATTTTTGATGAAATTGTGACCCCGGGGCTGAGGGATTTTTTCAAAAAAATATTTTCTGCCGGTTAAGTTTTTGAGGGCTGATTTCTTGTCCTGTGATAAAAAGCCTTCTGTTTCGAGTGCCAAACCTTTCAGGAGAGCATTTTCAAGCTTTTGGCACCATTTTTGAATGAATTGCCAAAAGTCAGATTATTGCTGAAATTGTGACACCGGGGTTTAGGGATTTTTTCAAAAAAATATTTTCTGCCGGTTAAGTTTTTGAGGGCTGATTTCTTGTCCTGTGATAAAAAGCCTTCTGTTTCCATCGCCAAAGCTTTCAGGGAGCATTTGCAACCGGTTGGCACCATTTTTGAGTGAACACCCAAAAGTTAGATTTTTGCTGAAATTGTGACCCCGGGGCTTAGGGATTTTTTCAAAAAAATATTTTCTGCCGGTTAGGTTTTTGAGGGCTGATTTCTTGTCCTGTGATAAAAAGCCTTCTGTTTCCATCGCCAAAGCTTTCAGGGGACCATTTGCAACCGGTTGGCACAATTTTTGAGTGAACAGCCAAAAGTCAGATTTTTGCTGAATTGTGACCCCGGGGCTTAGGGATTTTTTCAAAAAAATATTTTCTGCCGGTTAGGTTTTTGAGGGCTGATTTCTTGTCCTGTGATAAAAAGCCTTCTGTTTCGAGTGCCAAACCTTTCAGGAGAGCATTTTCAAGCTTTTGGCACCATTTTTGAGTGAATTGCCAAAAGTCAGATTTTTGCTGAAATTGTGACCCCGGGGCTTAGGGATTTTTTCAAAAAAATATTTTCTGCCGGTTAAGTTTTTGAGGGCTGATTTCTTGTCCTGTGATAAAAAGCCTTCTGTTTCCATCGCCAAAGCTTTCAGGGAGCATTTGCAACCGGTTGGCACCATTTTTGACTGAATTGCCAAAAGTCAGATTTTTGCTGAAATTGTGACCCCGGGGCTGAGGGATTTTTTCAAAAAAATATTTTCTGCCGGTTAAGTTTTTGAGGGCTGATTTCTTGTCCTGTGATAAAAAGCCTTCTGTTTCGAGTGCCAAACCTTTCAGGAGAGCATTTTCAAGCTTTTGGCACCATTTTTGAATGAATTGCCAAAAGTCAGATTATTGCTGAAATTGTGACCCCGGGGTTTAGGGATTTTTTCAAAAAAATATTTTCTGCCGGTTAAGTTTTTGAGGGCTGATTTCTTGTCCTGTGATAAATGCCTTCTGTTTCCATCGCCAAAGCTTTCAGGGAGCATTTGCAACCGGTTGGCACCATTTTTGAGTGAACACCCAAAAGTTAGATTTTTGCTGAAATTGTGACCCCGGGGCTTAGGGATTTTTTCAAAAAAATATTTTCTGCCAGTTAGGTTTTTGAGGGCTGATTTCTTGTCCTGTGATAAAAAGCCTTCTGTTTCCATCGCCAAAGCTTTCAGGGGACCATTTGCAACCGGTTGGCACAATTTTTGAGTGAACAGCCAAAAGTCAGATTTTTGCTGAATTGTGACCCCGGGGCTTAGGGATTTTTTCAAAAAAATATTTTCTGCCGGTTAGGTTTTTGAGGGCTTATTTCTTGTCCTGTGATAAAAAGCCTTCTGTTTCCATCGCCAAAGCTTTCAGGGGATCATTTTCAATCTTTTGGCACCATTTTTGAGTGAATTGCCAAAAGTCAGATTTTTGATGAAATTGTGACCCCGGGGCTTAGGGATTTTTTCAAAAAAATATTTTCTGCCGGTTAAGTTTTTGAGGGCTGATTTCTTGTCCTGTGATAAAAAGCCTTCTGTTTCCATCGCCAAAGCTTTCAGGGGATCATTTTCATTCTTTTGGCACCATTTTTGAGTGAACACCCAAAAGTTAGATTTTTGCTGAAATTGTGACCCCGGGGCTTAGGGATTTTTTCAAAAAAATATTTTCTGCCAGTTAGGTTTTCGAGGGCTTATTTCTTGTCCTGTGATAAAAAGCCTTCTGTTTCCATCGCCAAAGCTTTCAGGGGGTCATTTTCAATCTTTTGGCACCATTTTTGAGTGAATTGCCAAAAGTCAGATTTTTGATGAAATTGTGACCCCGGGGCTTAGGGATTTTTTCAAAAAAATATTTTCTGCCGGTTAAGTTTTTGAGGGCTGATTTCTTGTCCTGTGATAAAAAGCCTTCTGTTTCGAGTGCCAAACTTTTCAGGAGAGCATTTTCAAGCTTTTGGCACCATTTTTGAATGAATTGCCAAAAGTCAGATTTTTGATGAAATTGTGACCCTGAGGGAATTTTTCAAAAAAATATTTTCTGCCGGTTAAGTTTTTGAGGGCTGATTTCTTGTCCTGTGATAAAAAGCCTTCTGTTTCGAGTGCCAAACCTTTCAGGAGAGCATTTTCAAGCTTTTGGCACCATTTTTGAATGAATTGCCAAAAGTCAGATTATTGCTGAAATTGTGACCCCGGGGTTTAGGGATTTTTTCAAAAAAATATTTTCTGCCGGTTAAGTTTTTGAGGGCTGATTTCTTGTCCTGTGATAAAAAGCCTTCTGTTTCCATCGCCAAAGCTTTCAGGGAGCATTTGCAACCGGTTGGCACCATTTTTGAGTGAACACCCAAAAGTTAGATTTTTGCTGAAATTGTGACCCCGGGGCTTAGGGATTTTTTCAAAAAAATATTTTCTGCCGGTTAGGTTTTTGAGGGCTGATTTCTTGTCCTGTGATAAAAAGCCTTCTGTTTCCATCGCCAAAGCTTTCAGGGGACCATTTGCAACCGGTTGGCACAATTTTTGAGTGAACAGCCAAAAGTCAGATTTTTGCTGAATTGTGACCCCGGTGCTTAGGGATTTTTTCAAAAAAATATTTTCTGCCGGTTAGGTTTTTGAGGGCTGATTTCTTGTCCTGTGATAAAAAGCCTTCTGTTTCGAGTGCCAAACCTTTCAGGAGAGCATTTTCAAGCTTTTGGCACCATTTTTGAGTGAATTGCCAAAAGTCAGATTTTTGATGAAATTGTGACCCCGGGGCTGAGGGATTTTTTCAAAAAAATATTTTCTGCCGGTTAAGTTTTTGAGGGCTGATTTCTTGTCCTGTGATAAAAAGCCTTCTGTTTCGAGTGCCAAACCTTTCAGGAGAGCATTTTCAAGCTTTTGGCACCATTTTTGAATGAATTGCCAAAAGTCAGATTATTGCTGAAATTGTGACCCCGGGGTTTAGGGATTTTTTCAAAAAAATATTTTCTGCCGGTTAGGTTTTCGAGGGCTTATTTCTTGTCCTGTGATAAAAAGCCTTCTGTTTCCATCGCCAAAGCTTTCAGGGGATCATTTTCAATCTTTTGGCACCATTTTTGAGTGAATTGCCAAAAGTCAGATTTTTGATGAAATTGTGACCCCGGGGCTTAGGGATTTTTTCAAAAAAATATTTTCTGCCGGTTAAGTTTTTGAGGGCTGATTTCTTGTCCTGTGATAAAAAGCCTTCTGTTTCCATCGCCAAAGCTTTCAGGGGATCATTTTCAATCTTTTGGCACCATTTTTGAGTGAACAGCCAAAAGTCAGATTTTTGCTGAAATTGTGACCCCGGGGCTTAGGGATTTTTTCAAAAAAATATTTTCTGCCGGTTAGGTTTTTGAGGGCTGATTTCTTGTCCTGTGATAAAAAGCCTTCTGTTTCGAGTGCCAAACCTTTCAGGAGAGCATTTTCAAGCTTTTGGCACCATTTTTGAGTGAATTGCCAAAAGTCAGATTTTTGCTGAAATTGTGATCCCGGGGCTTAGGGATTTTTTCAAAAAAATATTTTCTGCCGGTTAAGTTTTTGAGGGCTGATTTCTTGTCCTGTGATAAAAAGCCTTCTGTTTCCATCGCCAAAGCTTTCAGGGAGCATTTGCAACCGGTTGGCACCATTTTTGAGTGAACACCCAAAAGTTAGATTTTTGCTGAAATTGTGACCCCGGGGCTTAGGGATTTTTTCAAAAAAATATTTTCTGCCGGTTAGGTTTTTGAGGGCTGATTTCTTGTCCTGTGATAAAAAGCCTTCTGTTTCGAGTGCCAAACCTTTCAGGAGAGCATTTTCAAGCTTTTGGCACCATTTTTGAGTGAATTGCCAAAAGTCAGATTTTTGCTGAAATTGTGACCCCGGGGCTTAGGGATTTTTTCAAAAAAATATTTTCTGCCGGTTAAGTTTTTGAGGGCTTATTTCTTGTCCTGTGATAAAAAGCCTTCTGTTTCCATCGCCAAAGCTTTCAGGGAGCATTTGCAACCGGTTAGCACCATTTTTGAATGAATTGCCAAAAGTCAGATTTTTGCTGAAATTGTGACCCCGGGGCTTAGGGATTTTTTTAAAAAAATGTTTTCTGCCAGTTAGGTTTTTGAGGCCTGATTTCTTGTCCTGTGATAAAAAGCCTTCTGTTTCCATCGCCAAAGCTTTCAGGGGACCATTTGCAACCGGTTGGCACAATTTTTGAGTGAACAGCCAAAAGTCAGATTTTTGCTGAATTGTGACCCCGGGGCTTAGGGATTTTTTCAAAAAAATATTTTCTGCCGGTTAGGTTTTTGAGGGCTTATTTCTTGTCCTGTGATAAAAAGCCTTCTGTTTCCATCGCCAAAGCTTTCAGGGGATCATTTTCAATCTTTTGGCACCATTTTTGAGTGAATTGCCAAAAGTCAGATTTTTGATGAAATTGTGACCCCGGGGCTTAGGGATTTTTTCAAAAAAATATTTTCTGCCGGTTAAGTTTTTGAGGGCTGATTTCTTGTCCTGTGATAAAAAGCCTTCTGTTTCCATCGCCAAAGCTTTCAGGGGATCATTTTCAATCTTTTGGCACCATTTTTGAGTGAACAGCCAAAAGTCAGATTTTTGCTGAAATTGTGACCCCGGGGCTTAGGGATTTTTTCAAAAAAATATTTTCTGCCGGTTAGGTTTTTGAGGGCTGATTTCTTGTCCTGTGATAAAAAGCCTTCTGTTTCCATCGCCAAAGCTTTCAGGGGACCATTTGCAACCGGTTGGCACAATTTTTGAGTGAACAGCCAAAAGTCAGATTTTTGCTGAATTGTGACCCCGGGGCTTAGGGATTTTTTCAAAAAAATATTTTCTGCCGGTTAGGTTTTTGAGGGCTGATTTCTTGTCCTGTGATAAAAAGCCTTCTGTTTCGAGTGCCAAACCTTTCAGGAGAGCATTTTCAAGCTTTTGGCACCATTTTTGAGTGAATTGCCAAAAGTCAGATTTTTGCTGAAATTGTGATCCCGGGGCTTAGGGATTTTTTCAAAAAAATATTTTCTGCCGGTTAAGTTTTTGAGGGCTGATTTCTTGTCCTGTGATAAAAAGCCTTCTGTTTCCATCGCCAAAGCTTTCAGGGAGCATTTGCAACCGGTTGGCACCATTTTTGAGTGAACACCCAAAAGTTAGATTTTTGCTGAAATTGTGACCCCGGGGCTTAGGGATTTTTTCAAAAAAATATTTTCTGCCGGTTAGGTTTTTGAGGGCTGATTTCTTGTCCTGTGATAAAAAGCCTTCTGTTTCGAGTGCCAAACCTTTCAGGAGAGCATTTTCAAGCTTTTGGCACCATTTTTGAGTGAATTGCCAAAAGTCAGATTTTTGCTGAAATTGTGACCCCGGGGCTTAGGGATTTTTTCAAAAAAATATTTTCTGCCGGTTAAGTTTTTGAGGGCTTATTTCTTGTCCTGTGATAAAAAGCCTTCTGTTTCCATCGCTAAAGCTTTCAGGGAGCATTTGCAACCGGTTGGCACCATTTTTGAATGAATTGCCAAAAGTCAGATTTTTGCTGAAATTGTGACCCCGGGGCTTAGGGATTTTTTTAAAAAAATATTTTCTGCCGGTTAGGTTTTCGAGGGCTTATTTCTTGTCCTGTGATAAAAAGCCTTCTGTTTCCATCGCCAAAGCTTTCAGGGGATCATTTTCAATCTTTTGGCACCATTTTTGAGTGAATTGCCAAAAGTCAGATTTTTGATGAAATTGTGACCCCGGGGCTTAGGGATTTTTTCAAAAAAATATTTTCTGCCGGTTAAGTTTTTGAGGGCTGATTTCTTGTCCTGTGATAAAAAGCCTTCTGTTTCCATCGCCAAAGCTTTCAGGGGATCATTTTCAATCTTTTGGCACCATTTTTGAGTGAACAGCCAAAAGTCAGATTTTTGCTGAAATTGTGACCCCGGGGCTTAGGGATTTTTTCAAAAAAATATTTTCTGCCGGTTAGGTTTTTGAGGGCTGATTTCTTGTCCTGTGATAAAAAGCCTTCTGTTTCCATCGCCAAAGCTTTCAGGGGACCATTTGCAACCGGTTGGCACAATTTTTGAGTGAACAGCCAAAAGTCAGATTTTTGCTGAATTGTGACCCCGGGGCTTAGGGATTTTTTCAAAAAAATATTTTCTGCCGGTTAGGTTTTTGAGGGCTGATTTCTTGTCCTGTGATAAAAAGCCTTCTGTTTCGAGTGCCAAACCTTTCAGGAGAGCATTTTCAAGCTTTTGGCACCATTTTTGAGTGAATTGCCAAAAGTCAGATTTTTGCTGAAATTGTGATCCCGGGGCTTAGGGATTTTTTCAAAAAAATATTTTCTGCCGGTTAAGTTTTTGAGGGCTGATTTCTTGTCCTGTGATAAAAAGCCTTCTGTTTTCATCGCCAAAGCTTTCAGGGAGCATTTGCAACCGGTTGGCACCATTTTTGAGTGAACACCCAAAAGTTAGATTTTTGCTGAAATTGTGACCCCGGGGCTTAGGGATTTTTTCAAAAAAATATTTTCTGCCGGTTAGGTTTTTGAGGGCTGATTTCTTGTCCTGTGATAAAAAGCCTTCTGTTTCGAGTGCCAAACCTTTCAGGAGAGCATTTTCAAGCTTTTGGCACCATTTTTGAGTGAATTGCCAAAAGTCAGATTTTTGCTGAAATTGTGACCCCGGGGCTTAGGGATTTTTTCAAAAAAATATTTTCTGCCGGTTAAGTTTTTGAGGGCTTATTTCTTGTCCTGTGATAAAAAGCCTTCTGTTTCCATCGCTAAAGCTTTCAGGGAGCATTTGCAACCGGTTGGCACCATTTTTGAATGAATTGCCAAAAGTCAGATTTTTGCTGAAATTGTGACCCCGGGGCTTAGGGATTTTTTTAAAAAAATATTTTCTGCCGGTTAGGTTTTCGAGGGCTTATTTCTTGTCCTGTGATAAAAAGCCTTCTGTTTCCATCGCCAAAGCTTTCAGGGGATCATTTTCAATCTTTTGGCACCATTTTTGAGTGAATTGCCAAAAGTCAGATTTTTGATGAAATTGTGACCCCGGGTCTTAGGGATTTTTTCAAAAAAATATTTTCTGCCGGTTAAGTTTTTGAGGGCTGATTTCTTGTCCTGTGATAAAAAGCCTTCTGTTTCCATCGCCAAAGCTTTCAGGGGATCATTTTCAATCTTTTGGCACCATTTTTGAGTGAACAGCCAAAAGTCAGATTTTTGCTGAAATTGTGACCCCGGGGCTTAGGGATTTTTTCAAAAAAATATTTTCTGCCGGTTAGGTTTTTGAGGGCTGATTTCTTGTCCTGTGATAAAAAGCCTTCTGTTTCCATCGCCAAAGCTTTCAGGGGACCATTTGCAACCGGTTGGCACAATTTTTGAGTGAACAGCCAAAAGTCAGATTTTTGCTGAATTGTGACCCCGGGGCTTAGGGATTTTTTCAAAAAAATATTTTCTGCCGGTTAGGTTTTTGAGGGCTGATTTCTTGTCCTGTGATAAAAAGCCTTCTGTTTCGAGTGCCAAACCTTTCAGGAGAGCATTTTCAAGCTTTTGGCACCATTTTTGAGTGAATTGCCAAAAGTCAGATTTTTGCTGAAATTGTGATCCCGGGGCTTAGGGATTTTTTCAAAAAAATATTTTCTGCCGGTTAAGTTTTTGAGGGCTGATTTCTTGTCCTGTGATAAAAAGCCTTCTGTTTCCATCGCCAAAGCTTTCAGGGAGCATTTGCAACCGGTTGGCACCATTTTTGAGTGAACACCCAAAAGTTAGATTTTTGCTGAAATTGTGACCCCGGGGCTTAGGGATTTTTTCAAAAAAATATTTTCTGCCGGTTAGGTTTTTGAGGGCTGATTTCTTGTCCTGTGATAAAAAGCCTTCTGTTTCGAGTGCCAAACCTTTCAGGAGAGCATTTTCAAGCTTTTGGCACCATTTTTGAGTGAATTGCCAAAAGTCAGATTTTTGCTGAAATTGTGACCCCGGGGCTTAGGGATTTTTTCAAAAAAATATTTTCTGCCGGTTAAGTTTTTGAGGGCTTATTTCTTGTCCTGTGATAAAAAGCCTTCTGTTTCCATCGCCAAAGCTTTCAGGGAGCATTTGCAACCGGTTGGCACCATTTTTGAATGAATTGCCAAAAGTCAGATTTTTGCTGAAATTGTGACCCCGGGGCTTAGGGATTTTTTTAAAAAAATATTTTCTGCCGGTTAGGTTTTCGAGGGCTTATTTCTTGTCCTGTGAAAAAAAGCCTTCTGTTTCCATCGCCAAAGCTTTCAGGGGATCATTTTCAATCTTTTGGCACCATTTTTGAGTTAATTGCCAAAAGTCAGATTTTTGATGAAATTGTGACCCCGGGGCTTAGGGATTTTTTCAAAAAAATATTTTCTGCCGGTTAAGTTTTTGAGGGCTGATTTCTTGTCCTGTGATAAAAAGCCTTCTGTTTCCATCGCCAAAGCTTTCAGGGGATCATTTTCAATCTTTTGGCACCATTTTTGAGTGAACAGCCAAAAGTCAGATTTTTGCTGAAATTGTGACCCCGGGGCTTAGGGATTTTTTCAAAAAAATATTTTCTGCCGGTTAAGTTTTTGAGGGCTGATTTCTTGTCCTGTGATAAAAAGCCTTCTGTTTTGAGTGCCAAACTTTTCAGGAGAGCATTTTCAAGCTTTTGGCACCATTTTTTAATGAATTGCCAAAAGTCAGATTTTTGATGAAATTGTGACCCCGGGGCTGAGGGATTTTTTCAAAAAAATATTTTCTGCCGGTTAAGTTTTTGAGGGCTGATTTCTTGTCCTGTGATAAAAAGCCTTCTGTTTCGAGTGCCAAACCTTTCAGGAGAGCATTTTCAAGCTTTTGGCACCATTTTTGAATGAATTGCCAAAAGTGAGATTATTGCTGAAATTGTGACCCCGGGGTTTAGGGATTTTTTCAAAAAAATATTTTCTGCCGGTTAAGTTTTTGAGGGCTGATTTCTTGTCCTGTGATAAAAAGCCTTCTGTTTCCATCGCCAAAGCTTTCAGGGAGCATTTGCAACCGGTTGGCACCATTTTTGAGTGAACACCCAAAAGTTAGATTTTTGCTGAAATTGTGACCCCGGGGCTTAGGGATTTTTTCAAAAAAATATTTTCTGCCAGTTAGGTTTTTGAGGCCTGATTTCTTGTCCTGTGATAAAAAGCCTTCTGTTTCCATCGCCAAAGCTTTCAGGGGACCATTTGCAACCGGTTGGCACAATTTTTGAGTGAACAGCCAAAAGTCAGATTTTTGCTGAATTGTGACCCCGGGGCTTAGGGATTTTTTCAAAAAAATATTTTCTGCCGGTTAGGTTTTTGAGGGCTTATTTCTTGTCCTGTGATAAAAAGCCTTCTGTTTCCATCGCCAAAGCTTTCAGGGGATCATTTTCAATCTTTTGGCACCATTTTTGAGTGAATTGCCAAAAGTCAGATTTTTGATGAAATTGTGACCCCGGGGCTTAGGGATTTTTTCAAAAAAATATTTTCTGCCGGTTAAGTTTTTGAGGGCTGATTTCTTGTCCTGTGATAAAAAGCCTTCTGTTTCCATCGCCAAAGCTTTCAGGGGATCATTTTCAATCTTTTGGCACCATTTTTGAGTGAACAGCCAAAAGTCAGATTTTTGCTGAAATTGTGACCCCGGGGCTTAGGGATTTTTTCAAAAAAATATTTTCTGCCGGTTAGGTTTTTGAGGGCTGATTTCTTGTCCTGTGATAAAAAGCCTTCTGTTTCCATCGCCAAAGCTTTCAGGGGACCATTTGCAACCGGTTGGCACAATTTTTGAGTGAACAGCCAAAAGTCAGATTTTTGCTGAATTGTGACCCCGGGGCTTAGGGATTTTTTCAAAAAAATATTTTCTGCCGGTTAGGTTTTTGAGGGCTTATTTCTTGTCCTGTGATAAAAAGCCTTCTGTTTCCATCGCCAAAGCTTTCAGGGGATCATTTTCAATCTTTTGGCACCATTTTTGAGTGAATTGCCAAAAGTCAGATTTTTGATGAAATTGTGACCCCGGGGCTTAGGGATTTTTTTAAAAAAATATTTTCTGCCGGTTAGGTTTTCGAGGGCTGATTTCTTGTCCTGTGATAAAAAGCCTTCTGTTTCGAGTGCCAAACCTTTCAGGAGAGCATTTTCAAGCTTTTGGCACCATTTTTGAATGAATTGCCAAAAGTCAGATTATTGCTGAAATTGTGACCCCGGGGTTTAGGGATTTTTTCAAAAAAATATTTTCTGCCGGTTAAGTTTTTGAGGGCTGATTTCTTGTCCTGTGATAAAAAGCCTTCTGTTTCCATCGCCAAAGCTTTCAGGGAGCATTTGCAACCGGTTGGCACCATTTTTGAGTGAACACCCAAAAGTTAGATTTTTGCTGAAATTGTGACCCCGGGGCTTAGGGATTTTTTCAAAAAAATATTTTCTGCCGGTTAGGTTTTTGAGGGCTGATTTCTTGTCCTGTGATAAAAAGCCTTCTGTTTCCATCGCCAAAGCTTTCAGGGGACCATTTGCAACCGGTTGGCACAATTTTTGAGTGAACAGCCAAAAGTCAGATTTTTGCTGAATTGTGACCCCGGTGCTTAGGGATTTTTTCAAAAAAATATTTTCTGCCGGTTAAGTTTTTGAGGGCTTATTTCTTGTCCTGTGATAAAAAGCCTTCTGTTTCGAGTGCCAAAGCTTTCAGGAGAGCATTTTCAAGCTTTTGGCACCATTTTTGAGTGAATTGCCAAAAGTCAGATTTTTGATGAAATTGTGACCCCGGGGCTGAGGGATTTTTTCAAAAAAATATTTTCTGCCGGTTAAGTTTTTGAGGGCTGATTTCTTGTCCTGTGATAAAAAGCCTTCTGTTTCGAGTGCCAAACCTTTCAGGAGAGCATTTTCAAGCTTTTGGCACCATTTTTGAATGAATTGCCAAAAGTCAGATTATTGCTGAAATTGTGACCCCGGGGTTTAGGGATTTTTTCAAAAAAATATTTTCTGCCGGTTAGGTTTTCGAGGGCTTATTTCTTGTCCTGTGATAAAAAGCCTTCTGTTTCCATCGCCAAAGCTTTCAGGGGATCATTTTCAATCTTTTGGCACCATTTTTGAGTGAATTGCCAAAAGTCAGATTTTTGATGAAATTGTGACCCCGGGGCTTAGGGATTTTTTCAAAAAAATATTTTCTGCCGGTTAAGTTTTTGAGGGCTGATTTCTTGTCCTGTGATAAAAAGCCTTCTGTTTCCATCGCCAAAGCTTTCAGGGGATCATTTTCAATCTTTTGGCACCATTTTTGAGTGAACAGCCAAAAGTCAGATTTTTGCTGAAATTGTGACCCCGGGGCTTAGGGATTTTTTCAAAAAAATATTTTCTGCCGGTTAGGTTTTTGAGGGCTGATTTCTTGTCCTGTGATAAAAAGCCTTCTGTTTCGAGTGCCAAACCTTTCAGGAGAGCATTTTCAAGCTTTTGGCACCATTTTTGAGTGAATTGCCAAAAGTCAGATTTTTGCTGAAATTGTGATCCCGGGGCTTAGGGATTTTTTCAAAAAAATATTTTCTGCCGGTTAAGTTTTTGAGGGCTGATTTCTTGTCCTGTGATAAAAAGCCTTCTGTTTCCATCGCCAAAGCTTTCAGGGAGCATTTGCAACCGGTTGGCACCATTTTTGAGTGAACACCCAAAAGTTAGATTTTTGCTGAAATTGTGACCCCGGGGCTTAGGGATTTTTTCAAAAAAATATTTTCTGCCGGTTAGGTTTTTGAGGGCTGATTTCTTGTCCTGTGATAAAAAGCCTTCTGTTTCGAGTGCCAAACCTTTCAGGAGAGCATTTTCAAGCTTTTGGCACCATTTTTGAGTGAATTGCCAAAAGTCAGATTTTTGCTGAAATTGTGACCCCGGGGCTTAGGGATTTTTTCAAAAAAATATTTTCTGCCGGTTAAGTTTTTGAGGGCTTATTTCTTGTCCTGTGATAAAAAGCCTTCTGTTTCCATCGCCAAAGCTTTCAGGGAGCATTTGCAACCGGTTAGCACCATTTTTGAATGAATTGCCAAAAGTCAGATTTTTGCTGAAATTGTGACCCCGGGGCTTAGGGATTTTTTTAAAAAAATGTTTTCTGCCAGTTAGGTTTTTGAGGCCTGATTTCTTCTCCTGTGATAAAAAGCCTTCTGTTTCCATCGCCAAAGCTTTCAGGGGACCATTTGCAACCGGTTGGCACAATTTTTGAGTGAACAGCCAAAAGTCAGATTTTTGCTGAATTGTGACCCCGGGGCTTAGGGATTTTTTCAAAAAAATATTTTCTGCCGGTTAGGTTTTTGAGGGCTTATTTCTTGTCCTGTGATAAAAAGCCTTCTGTTTCCATCGCCAAAGCTTTCAGGGGATCATTTTCAATCTTTTGGCACCATTTTTGAGTGAATTGCCAAAAGTCAGATTTTTGATGAAATTGTGACCCCGGGGCTTAGGGATTTTTTCAAAAAAATATTTTCTGCCGGTTAAGTTTTTGAGGGCTGATTTCTTGTCCTGTGATAAAAAGCCTTCTGTTTCCATCGCCAAAGCTTTCAGGGGATCATTTTCAATCTTTTGGCACCATTTTTGAGTGAACAGCCAAAAGTCAGATTTTTGCTGAAATTGTGACCCCGGGGCTTAGGGATTTTTTCAAAAAAATATTTTCTGCCGGTTAGGTTTTTGAGGGCTGATTTCTTGTCCTGTGATAAAAAGCCTTCTGTTTCCATCGCCAAAGCTTTCAGGGGACCATTTGCAACCGGTTGGCACAATTTTTGAGTGAACAGCCAAAAGTCAGATTTTTGCTGAATTGTGACCCCGGGGCTTAGGGATTTTTTCAAAAAAATATTTTCTGCCGGTTAGGTTTTTGAGGGCTGATTTCTTGTCCTGTGATAAAAAGCCTTCTGTTTCGAGTGCCAAACCTTTCAGGAGAGCATTTTCAAGCTTTTGGCACCATTTTTGAGTGAATTGCCAAAAGTCAGATTTTTGCTGAAATTGTGATCCCGGGGCTTAGGGATTTTTTCAAAAAAATATTTTCTGCCGGTTAAGTTTTTGAGGGCTGATTTCTTGTCCTGTGATAAAAAGCCTTCTGTTTCCATCGCCAAAGCTTTCAGGGAGCATTTGCAACCGGTTGGCACCATTTTTGAGTGAACACCCAAAAGTTAGATTTTTGCTGAAATTGTGACCCCGGGGCTTAGGGATTTTTTCAAAAAAATATTTTCTGCCGGTTAGGTTTTTGAGGGCTGATTTCTTGTCCTGTGATAAAAAGCCTTCGGTTTCGAGTGCCAAACCTTTCAGGAGAGCATTTTCAAGCTTTTGGCACCATTTTTGAGTGAATTGCCAAAAGTCAGATTTTTGCTGAAATTGTGACCCCGGGGCTTAGGGATTTTTTCAAAAAAATATTTTCTGCCGGTTAAGTTTTTGAGGGCTTATTTCTTGTCCTGTGATAAAAAGCCTTCTGTTTCCATCGCTAAAGCTTTCAGGGAGCATTTGCAATCGGTTGGCACCATTTTTGAATGAATTGCCAAAAGTCAGATTTTTGCTGAAATTGTGACCCCGGGGCTTAGGGATTTTTTTAAAAAAATATTTTCTGCCGGTTAGGTTTTCGAGGGCTTATTTCTTGTCCTGTGATAAAAAGCCTTCTGTTTCCATCGCCAAAGCTTTCAGGGGATCATTTTCAATCTTTTGGCACCCTTTTTGAGTGAATTGCCAAAAGTCAGATTTTTGATGAAATTGTGACCCCGGGGCTTAGGGATTTTTTCAAAAAAATATTTTCTGCCGGTTAAGTTTTTGAGGGCTGATTTCTTGTCCTGTGATAAAAAGCCTTCTGTTTCCATCGCCAAAGCTTTCAGGGGATCATTTTCAATCTTTTGGCACCATTTTTGAGTGAACAGCCAAAAGTCAGATTTTTGCTGAAATTGTGACCCCGGGGCTTAGGGATTTTTTCAAAAAAATATTTTCTGCCGGTTAGGTTTTTGAGGGCTGATTTCTTGTCCTGTGATAAAAAGCCTTCTGTTTCCATCGCCAAAGCTTTCAGGGGACCATTTGCAACCGGTTGGCACAATTTTTGAGTGAACAGCCAAAAGTCAGATTTTTGCTGAATTGTGACCCCGGGGCTTAGGGATTTTTTCAAAAAAATATTTTCTGCCGGTTAGGTTTTTGAGGGCTGATTTCTTGTCCTGTGATAAAAAGCCTTCTGTTTCGAGTGCCAAACCTTTCAGGAGAGCATTTTCAAGCTTTTGGCACCATTTTTGAGTGAATTGCCAAAAGTCAGATTTTTGCTGAAATTGTGATCCCGGGGCTTAGGGATTTTTTCAAAAAAATATTTTCTGCCGGTTAAGTTTTTGAGGGCTGATTTCTTGTCCTGTGATAAAAAGCCTTCTGTTTTCATCGCCAAAGCTTTCAGGGAGCATTTGCAACCGGTTGGCACCATTTTTGAGTGAACACCCAAAAGTTAGATTTTTGCTGAAATTGTGACCCCGGGGCTTAGGGATTTTTTCAAAAAAATATTTTCTGCCGGTTAGGTTTTTGAGGGCTGATTTCTTGTCCTGTGATAAAAAGCCTTCTGTTTCGAGTGCCAAACCTTTCAGGAGAGCATTTTCAAGCTTTTGGCACCATTTTTGAGTGAATTGCCAAAAGTCAGATTTTTGCTGAAATTGTGACCCCGGGGCTTAGGGATTTTTTCAAAAAAATATTTTCTGCCGGTTAAGTTTTTGAGGGCTTATTTCTTGTCCTGTGATAAAAAGCCTTCTGTTTCCATCGCTAAAGCTTTCAGGGAGCATTTGCAACCGGTTGGCACCATTTTTGAATGAATTGCCAAAAGTCAGATTTTTGCTGAAATTGTGACCCCGGGGCTTAGGGATTTTTTTAAAAAAATATTTTCTGCCGGTTAGGTTTTCGAGGGCTTATTTCTTGTCCTGTGATAAAAAGCCTTCTGTTTCCATCGCCAAAGCTTTCAGGGGATCATTTTCAATCTTTTGGCACCATTTTTGAGTGAATTGCCAAAAGTCAGATTTTTGATGAAATTGTGACCCCGGGTCTTAGGGATTTTTTCAAAAAAATATTTTCTGCCGGTTAAGTTTTTGAGGGCTGATTTCTTGTCCTGTGATAAAAAGCCTTCTGTTTCCATCGCCAAAGCTTTCAGGGGATCATTTTCAATCTTTTGGCACCATTTTTGAGTGAACAGCCAAAAGTCAGATTTTTGCTGAAATTGTGACCCCGGGGCTTAGGGATTTTTTCAAAAAAATATTTTCTGCCGGTTAGGTTTTTGAGGGCTGATTTCTTGTCCTGTGATAAAAAGCCTTCTGTTTCCATCGCCAAAGCTTTCAGGGGACCATTTGCAACCGGTTGGCACAATTTTTGAGTGAACAGCCAAAAGTCAGATTTTTGCTGAATTGTGACCCCGGGGCTTAGGGATTTTTTCAAAAAAATATTTTCTGCCGGTTAGGTTTTTGAGGGCTTATTTCTTGTCCTGTGATAAAAAGCCTTCTGTTTCGAGTGCCAAACCTTTCAGGAGAGCATTTTCAAGCTTTTGGCACCATTTTTGAGTGAATTGCCAAAAGTCAGATTTTTGCTGAAATTGTGATCCCGGGGCTTAGGGATTTTTTCAAAAAAATATTTTCTGCCGGTTAAGTTTTTGAGGGCTGATTTCTTGTCCTGTGATAAAAAGCCTTCTGTTTCCATCGCCAAAGCTTTCAGGGAGCATTTGCAACCGGTTGGCACCATTTTTGAGTGAACACCCAAAAGTTAGATTTTTGCTGAAATTGTGACCCCGGGGCTTAGGGATTTTTTCAAAAAAATATTTTCTGCCGGTTAGGTTTTTGAGGGCTGATTTCTTGTCCTGTGATAAAAAGCCTTCTGTTTCGAGTGCCAAACCTTTCAGGAGAGCATTTTCAAGCTTTTGGCACCATTTTTGAGTGAATTGCCAAAAGTCAGATTTTTGCTGAAATTGTGACCCCGGGGCTTAGGGATTTTTTCAAAAAAATATTTTCTGCCGGTTAAGTTTTTGAGGGCTTATTTCTTGTCCTGTGATAAAAAGCCTTCTGTTTCCATCGCCAAAGCTTTCAGGGAGCATTTGCAACCGGTTGGCACCATTTTTGAATGAATTGCCAAAAGTCAGATTTTTGCTGAAATTGTGACCCCGGGGCTTAGGGATTTTTTTAAAAAAATATTTTCTGCCGGTTAGGTTTTCGAGGGCTTATTTCTTGTCCTGTGAAAAAAAGCCTTCTGTTTCCATCGCCAAAGCTTTCAGGGGATCATTTTCAATCTTTTGGCACCATTTTTGAGTTAATTGCCAAAAGTCAGATTTTTGATGAAATTGTGACCCCGGGGCTTAGGGATTTTTTCAAAAAAATATTATCTGCCGGTTAAGTTTTTGAGGGCTGATTTCTTGTCCTGTGATAAAAAGCCTTCTGTTTCCATCGCCAAAGCTTTCAGGGGATCATTTTCAATCTTTTGGCACCATTTTTGAGTGAACAGCCAAAAGTCAGATTTTTGCTGAAATTGTGACCCCGGGGCTTAGGGATTTTTTCAAAAAAATATTTTCTGCCGGTTAAGTTTTTGAGGGCTGATTTCTTGTCCTGTGATAAAAAGCCTTCTGTTTTGAGTGCCAAACTTTTCAGGAGAGCATTTTCAAGCTTTTGGCACCATTTTTTAATGAATTGCCAAAAGTCAGATTTTTGATGAAATTGTGACCCCGGGGCTGAGGGATTTTTTCAAAAAAATATTTTCTGCCGGTTAAGTTTTTGAGGGCTGATTTCTTGTCCTGTGATAAAAAGCCTTCTGTTTCGAGTGCCAAACCTTTCAGGAGAGCATTTTCAAGCTTTTGGCACCATTTTTGAATGAATTGCCAAAAGTGAGATTATTGCTGAAATTGTGACCCCGGGGTTTAGGGATTTTTTCAAAAAAATATTTTCTGCCGGTTAAGTTTTTGAGGGCTGATTTCTTGTCCTGTGATAAAAAGCCTTCTGTTTCCATCGCCAAAGCTTTCAGGGAGCATTTGCAACCGGTTGGCACCATTTTTGAGTGAACACCCAAAAGTTAGATTTTTGCTGAAATTGTGACCCCGGGGCTTAGGGATTTTTTCAAAAAAATATTTTCTGCCAGTTAGGTTTTTGAGGCCTGATTTCTTGTCCTGTGATAAAAAGCCTTCTGTTTCCATCGCCAAAGCTTTCAGGGGACCATTTGCAACCGGTTGGCACAATTTTTGAGTGAACAGCCAAAAGTCAGATTTTTGCTGAATTGTGACCCCGGGGCTTAGGGATTTTTTCAAAAAAATATTTTCTGCCGGTTAGGTTTTTGAGGGCTTATTTCTTGTCCTGTGATAAAAAGCCTTCTGTTTCCATCGCCAAAGCTTTCAGGGGATCATTTTCAATCTTTTGGCACCATTTTTGAGTGAATTGCCAAAAGTCAGATTTTTGATGAAATTGTGACCCCGGGGCTTAGGGATTTTTTTAAAAAAATATTTTCTGCCGGTTAAGTTTTCGAGGGCTGATTTCTTGTCCTGTGATAAAAAGCCTTCTGTTTCCATCGCCAAAGCTTTCAGGGGATCATTTTCAATCTTTTGGCACCATTTTTGAGTGAACAGCCAAAAGTCAGATTTTTGCTGAAATTGTGACCCCGGGGCTTAGGGATTTTTTCAAAAAAATATTTTCTGCCGGTTAAGTTTTTGAGGGCTGATTTCTTGTCCTGTGATAAAAAGCCTTCTGTTTCCATCGCCAAAGCTTTCAGGGAGCATTTGCAACCGGTTGGCACCATTTTTGAGTGAACAGCCAAAAGTTAGATTTTTGCTGAAATTGTGACCCCGGGGCTTAGGGATTTTTTCAAAAAAATATTTTCTGCCAGTTAAGTTTTTGAGGGCTGATTTCTTGTCCTGTGATAAAAAGCCTTCTGTTTCGAGTGCCAAACTTTTCAGGAGAGCATTTTCAAGCTTTTTGCACCATTTTTGAATGAATTGCCAAAAGTCAGATTTTTGATGAAATTGTGACCCCGGGGCTGAGGGATTTTTTCAAAAAAATATTTTCTGCCGGTTAAGTTTTTGAGGGCTGATTTCTTGTCCTGTGATAAAAAGCCTTCTGTTTCGAGTGCCAAACATTTCAGGAGAGCATTTTCAAGCTTTTGGCACCATTTTTGAATGAATTGCCAAAAGTCAGATTATTGCTGAAATTGTGACCCCGGGGTTTAGGGATTTTTTCAAAAAAATATTTTCTGCCGGTTAAGTTTTTGAGGGCTGATTTCTTGTCCTGTGATAAAAAGCCTTCTGTTTCCATCGCCAAAGCTTTCAGGGAGCATTTGCAACCGGTTGGCAGCATTTTTGAGTGAACACCCAAAAGTTAGATTTTTGCTGAAATTGTGACCCCGTGGCTTAGGGATTTTTTCAAAAAAATATTTTCTGCCGGTTAGGTTTTTGAGGGCTGATTTCTTGTCCTGTGATAAAAAGCCTTCTGTTTCGAGTGCCAAACCTTTCAGGAGAGCATTTTCAAGCTTTTGGCACCATTTTTGAGTGAATTGCCAAAAGTCAGATTTTTGCTGAAATTGTGACCCCGGGGCTTAGGGATTTTTTCAAAAAAATATTTTCTGCCGGTTAAGTTTTCGAGGGCTTATTTCTTGTCCTGTGATAAAAAGCCTTCTGTTTCCATCGCCAAAGCTTTCAGGGAGCATTTGCAACCGGTTGGCACCATTTTTGAATGAATTGCCAAAAGTCAGATTTTTGCTGAAATTGTGACCCCGGGGCTTAGGGATTTTTTTAAAAAAATATTTTCTGCCGGTTAGGTTTTCGAGGGCTTATTTCTTGTCCTGTGATAAAAAGCCTTCTGTTTCGAGTGCCAAACCTTTCAGGAGAGCATTTTCAATCTTTTGGCACCATTTTTGAGTGAATTGCCAAAAGTCAGATTTTTGATGAAATTGTGACCCCGGGGCTTAGGGATTTTTTCAAAAAAATATTTTCTGTCGGTTAAGTTTTTGAGGGCTGATTTCTTGTCCTGTGAGAAAAAGCCTTCTGTTTCGAGTGCCAAACCTTTCAGGAGAGCATTTTCAAGCTTTTGGCACCATTTTTGAGTGAATTGCCAAAAGTCAGATTTTTGCTGAAATTGTGACCCCGGGGCTTAGGGATTTTTTCAAAAAAATATTTTCTGCCAGTTAGGTTTTTGAGGGCTGATTTCTTGTCCTGTGATAAAAAGCCTTCTGTTTCCATCGCCAAAGCTTTCAGGGGAGCATTTGCAACCGGTTGGCACCATTTTTGAGTGAACAGCCAAAAGTTAGATTGTTGCTGAAATTGTGACCCCGGGGCTTAGGGATTTTTTCAAAAAAATATTTTCTGCCGGTTAAGTTTTTGAGGGCTGATTTCTTGTCCTGTGATAAAAAGCCTTCTGTTTCGAGTGCCAAACCTTTCGGGAGAGCATTTTCAATCTTTTGGCACCATTTTTGAGTGAATTGCCAAAAGTCAGATTTTTGCTGAAATTGTGACCCCGGGGCTTAGGGATTTTTTCAAAAAAATATTTTCTGCCGGTTAAGTTTTTGAGGGCTGATTTCTTGTCCTGTAATAAAAAGCCTTCTGTTTCCATCGCCAAAGCTTTCAGGGGAGGATTTTCAAGCTTTTGGCACCATTTTTGAATGAATTGTCAAAAGTCAGATTTTTGATGAAATTGTGACCCCGGGGCTGAGGGATTTTTTCAAAAAAATATTTTCTGCCGGTTAAGTTTATGAGGGCTGATTTCTTGTCCTGTAATAAAAAGCCTTCTGTTTCCATCGCCAAAGCTTTCAGGGAGCATTTGCAACCGGTTGGCACCATTTTTGAGTGAACACCCAAAACTTAGATTTTTGCTGAAATTGTGACCCCGGGGCTTAGGGTTTTTTTCAAAAAAATATTTTCTGCCGGTTAGGTTTTTGAGGACTGATTTCTTGTCCTGTGATAAAAAGCCTTCTGTTTCCATCGCCAAAGCTTTCAGGGGACCATTTGCAACCGGTTGGCACAATTTTTGAGTGAACAGCCAAAAGTCAGATTTTTGCTGAATTGTGACCCCGGGGCTTAGGGATTTTTTCAAAAAAATATTTTCTGCCGGTTAGGTTTTTGAGGGCTGATTTCTTGTCCTGTGATAAAAAGCCTTCTGTTTCGAGTGCCAAACCTTTCAGGAGAGCATTTTCAAGCTTTTGGCACCATTTTTGAGTGAATTGCCAAAAGTCAGATTTTTGCTGAAATTGTGACCCCGGGGCTTAGGGATTTTTTCAAAAAAATATTTTCTGCCAGTTAGGTTTTTGAGGGCTGATTTCTTGTCCTGTGATAAAAAGCCTTCTGTTTCCATCGCCAAAGCTTTCAGGGGAGCATTTGCAACCGGTTGGCACCATTTTTGAGTGAACACCCAAAACTTAGATTTTTGCTGAAATTGTGACCCCGGGGCTTAGGGATTTTTTCAAAAAAATATTTTCTGCCGGTTAAGTTTTTGAGGGCTGATTTCTTGTCCTGTGATAAAAAGCCTTCTGTTTCGAGTGCCAAACCTTTCGGGAGAGCATTTTCAATCTTTTGGCACCATTTTTGAGTGAATTGCCAAAAGTAAGATTTTTGCTGAAATTGTGACCCCGGGGCTTAGGGATTTTTTCAAAAAAATATTTTCTGCCGGTTAAGTTTTTGAGGGCTGATTTCTTGTCCTGTGATAAAAAGCCTTCTGTTTCCATCGCCAAAGCTTTCAGGGGAGGATTTTCAAGCTTTTGGCACCATTTTTGAATGAATTGTCAAAAGTCAGATTTTTGATGAAATTGTGACCCCGGGGCTGAGGGATTTTTTCAAAAAAATATTTTCTGCCGGTTAAGTTTTTGAGGGCTTATTTCTTGTCCTGTGATAAAAAGCTTTCTGTTTCCAACGCCAAAGCTTTCAGGGGAGCATTTTCAAGCTTTTTGCACCATTTTTGAATGAATTGCCAAAAGTCAGATTTTTGCTGAAATTGTGACCCCGGGGTTTAGGGATTTTTTCAAAAAAATATTTTCTGCCGGTTAAGTTTTTGAGGGCTGATTTCTTGTCCTGTGATAAAAAGCCTTCTGTTTCCATCGCCAAAGCTTTCAGGGAGCATTTGCAACCGGTTGGCACCATTTTTGAGTGAACACCCAAAACTTAGATTTTTGCTGAAATTGTGACCCCGGGGCTTAGGGATTTTTTCAAAAAAATATTTTCTGCCGGTTAGGTTTTTGAGGACTGATTTCTTGTCCTGTGATAAAAAGCCTTCTGTTTCCATCGCCAAAGCTTTCAGGGGACCATTTGCAACAGGTTGGCACAATTTTTGAGTGAACAGCCAAAAGTCAGATTTTTGCTGAATTGTGACCCCGGGGCTTAGGGATTTTTTCAAAAAAATATTTTCTGCCGGTTAGGTTTTTGAGGGCTGATTTCTTGTCCTGTGATAAAAAGCCTTCTGTTTCGAGTGCCAAACCTTTCAGGAGAGCATTTTCAAGCTTTTGGCACCATTTTTGAGTGAATTGCCAAAAGTCAGATTTTTGCTGAAATTGTGACCCCGGGGCTTAGGGATTTTTTCAAAAAAATATTTTCTGCCAGTTAGGTTTTTGAGGGCTGATTTCTTGTCCTGTGATAAAAAGCCTTCTGTTTCCATCGCCAAAGCTTTCAGGGGAGCATTTGCAACCGGTTGGCACCATTTTTGAGTGAACAGCCAAAAGTTAGATTGTTGCTGAAATTGTGACCCCGGGTCTTAGGGATTTTTTCAAAAAAATATTTTCTGCCGGTTAAGTTTTTGAGGGCTGATTTCTTGTCCTGTGATAAAAAGCCTTCTGTTTCGAGTGCCAAACCTTTCAGGAGAGCATTTTCAATCTTTTGGCACCATTTTTGAGTGAATTGCCAAAAGTCAGATTTTTGCTGAAATTGTGACCCCGGGGCTTAGGGATTTTTTCAAAAAAATATTTTCTGCCGGTTAAGTTTTTGAGGGCTGATTTCTTGTCCTGTGATAAAAAGCCTTCTGTTTCGAATGCCAAACCTTTCAGGAGAGCATTTTCAAGCTTTTGGCACCATTTTTGAATGAATTGTCAAAAGTCAGATTTTTGATGAAATTGTGACCCCGGGGCTGAGGGATTTTTTCAAAAAAATATTTTCTGCCGGTTAAGTTTTTGAGGGCTTATTTCTTGTCCTGTGATAAAAAGCTTTCTGTTTCCAACGCCAAAGCTTTCAGGGGAGCATTTGCAACCGGTTGGCACCATTTTTGAGTGAACAGCCAAAAGTTAGATTTTTGCTGAAATTGTGACCCCGGGGCTTAGGGATTTTTTCAAAAAAATATTTTCTGCCGGTTAGGTTTTTGAGGGCTGATTTCTTGTCCTGTGATAAAAAGCCTTCTGTTTCGAGTGCCAAAGCTTTCAGGAGAGCATTTTCAAGCTTTTTGCACCATTTTTGAGTGAATTGCCAAAAGTCAGATTTTTGCTGAAATTGTGACCCCGGGGCTTAGGGATTTTTTCAAAAAAATATTTTCTGCCGGTTAAGTTTTTGAGGGCTGATTTCTTGTCCTGTGATAAAAAGCCTTCTGTTTCCATCACCAAAGCTTTCAGGGACCATTTGCAACCGATTGGCACAATTTTTGAGTGAACAGCCAAAAGTCAGATTTTTGCTGAAATTGTGACCCCGGGGCTTAGGGATTTTTTCAAAAAAATATTTTCTGCCGGTTAGGTTTTGAGGGCTGATTTCTTGTCCTGTGATAAAAAGCCTTCTGTTTCCATCGCCAAAGCTTTCAGGGGACCATTTGCAACCAGTTGGCACAATTTTTGAGTGAACAGCCAAAAGGCAGATTTTTGCTGAAATTGTGACCCCGGGGCTTAGGGATTTTTTTCAAAAAAATATTTTCTGCCGGTTAGGTTTTTGAGGGCTGATTTCTTGTCCTGTGATAAAAAGCCTTCTGTTTCGAGTGCCAAACCTTTCAGGAGAGCATTTTCAAGCTTTTGGCACCATTTTTGAGTGAATTGCCAAAAGTCAGATTTTTGCTGAAATTGTGACCCCGGGGCTTAGGGATTTTTTCAAAAAAATATTTTCTGCCGGTTAGGTTTTTGAGGGCTGATTTCTTGTCCTGTGATAAAAAGCCTTCTGTTTCGAGTGCCAAACCTTTCAGGAGAGCATTTTCAAGCTTTTGGCACCATTTTTGAGTGAATTGCCAAAAGTCAGATTTTTGCTGAAATTGTGACCTCGGGGCTTAGTGATTTTTTCAAAAAAATATTTTCTGCCAGTTAGGTTTTTGAGGGCTGATTTCTTGTCCTGTGATAAAAAGCCTTCTGTTTCCATCGCCAAAGCTTTCAGGGGAGCATTTTCAAGCTTTTGGCACCATTTTTGAGTGAATTGCCAAAAGTCAGATTTTTGCTGAAATTGTGACCCCCGGGGCTTAGGGATTTTTTCAAAAAAATATTTTCTGCCGGTTAAGTTTTTGAGGGCTGATTTCTTGTCCTGTGATAAAAAGCCTTCTGTTTCCCTCGCCAAAGCTTTCAGGGGATCATTTGCAACCGGTTGGCACCATTTTTGAGTGAACAGCCAAAAGTCAGATTTTTGCTGAAATTGTGACCCCGGGGCTTAGGGATTTTTTGAAAAAAATATTTTCTGCCGGTTAGGTTTTTGAGGGCTGATTTCTTGTCCTGTGATAAAAAGCCTTCTGTTTCCATCGCCAAAGCTTTCAGGGGATCATTTGCAACCGGTTGGCACAATTTTTTAGTGAACAGTCAAAAGTCAGATTTTTGCTGAATTGTGACCCCGGGGCTTAGGGATTTTTTCAAAAAAATATTTTCTGCCGGTTAGGTTTTTGAGGGCTGATTTCTTGTCCTGTGATAAAAAGCCTTCTGTTTCCATCGCCAAAGCTTTCAGGGGATCATTTGCAACCGGTTGGCCCAATTTTTGAGTGAACAGCCAAAAGTCAGATTTTTGCTGAAATTGTGACCCCGGGGCTTAGGGATTTTTTCAAAAAAATATTTTCTGCCGGTTAGGTTTTTGAGGGCTGATTTCTTGTCCTGTGATAAAAAGCCTTCTGTTTCGAGTGCCAAACCTTTCAGGAGAGCATTTTCAAGCTTTTGGCACCATTTTTGAGTGAATTGCCAAAAGTCAGATTTTTGCTGAAATTGTGACCCCGGGGCTTAGGGATTTTTTCAAAAAAATATTTTCTGCCAGTTAGGTTTTTGAGGGCTGATTTCTTGTCCTGTGATAAAAAGCCTTCTGTTTCCATCGCCAAAGCTTTCAGGGGAGCATTTTCAAGCTTTTGGCACCATTTTTGAGTGAATTGCCAAAAGTCAGATTTTTGCTGAAATTGTGACCCCCGGGGCTTAGGGATTTTTTCAAAAAAATATTTTCTGCCGGTTAAGTTTTTGAGGGCTGATTTCTTGTCCTGTGATAAAAAGCCTTCTGTTTCCCTCGCCAAAGCTTTCAGGGGACCATTTGCAACCGGTTGGCACCATTTTTGAGTGAACAGCCAAAAGTCAGATTTTTGCTGAAATTGTGACCCCGGGGCTTAGGGATTTTTTCAAAAAAATATTTTCTGCCGGTTAGGTTTTTGAGGGCTGATTTCTTGTCCTGTGATAAAAAGCCTTCTGTTTCGAGTGCCAAACCTTTCAGGAGAGCATTTTCAAGCTTTTGGCACCATTTTTTGAGTGAATTGCCAAAAGTCAGATTTTTGCTGAAATTGTGACCCCGGGGCTTAGGGATTTTTTCAAAAAAATATTTTCTGCCGGTTAGGTTTTTGAGGGCT
Organism: Podarcis muralis; assembly: GCF_964188315.1. Lineage (NCBI taxonomy): Eukaryota > Metazoa > Chordata > Lepidosauria > Squamata > Lacertidae > Podarcis > Podarcis muralis. Next base: position 49,212,582 of record NC_135667.1, read on the forward strand.
TATTTCTTGTCCTGTGATAAAAAGCCTTCTGTTTCCCTCGCCAAAGCTTTCAGGGGATCATTTGCAACCGGTTGGCACCATTTTTGAGTGAACAGCCAAAAGTCAGATTTTTGCTGAAATTGTGACCCCGGGGCTTAGGGATTTTTTGAAAAAAATATTTTCTGCCGGTTAGGTTTTTGAGGGCTGATTTCTTGTCCTGTGATAAAAAGCCTTCTGTTTCCATCGCCAAAGCTTTCAGGGGATCATTTGCAACCGGTTGGCACAATTTTTTAGTGAACAGTCAAAAGTCAGATTTTTGCTGAATTGTGACCCCGGGGCTTAGGGATTTTTTCAAAAAAATATTTTCTGCCGGTTAGGTTTTTGAGGGCTGATTTCTTGTCCTGTGATAAAAAGCCTTCTGTTTCGAGTGCCAAACCTTTCAGGAGAGCATTTTCAAGCTTTTGGCACCATTTTTTGAGTGAATTGCCAAAAGTCAGATTTTTGCTGAAATTGTGACCTTAGGGATTTTTTCAAAAAAATATTTTCTGCCGGTTAAGTTTTTGAGGGCTGATTTCTTGTCCTGTGATAAAAAGCCTTCTGTTTCCATCGCCAAAGCTTTCAGGGGATCATTTGCAACCGGTTGGCCCAATTTTTGAGTGAACAGCCAAAAGTCAGATTTTTGCTGAAATTGTGACCCCGGGGCTTAGGGATTTTTTCAAAAAAATATTTTCTGCCGGTTAGGTTTTTGAGGGCTGATTTCTTGTCCTGTGATAAAAAGCCTTCTGTTTCGAGTGCCAAACCTTTCAGGAGAGCATTTTCAAGCTTTTGGCACCATTTTTGAGTGAATTGCCAAAAGTCAGATTTTTGCTGAAATTGTGACCCCGGGGCTTAGGGATTTTTTCAAAAAAATATTTTCTGCCAGTTAGGTTTTTGAGGGCTGATTTCTTGTCCTGTGATAAAAAGCCTTCTGTTTCCATCGCCAAAGCTTTCAGGGGAGCATTTTCAAGCTTTTGGCACCATTTTTGAGTGAATTGCCAAAAGTCAGATTTTTGCTGAAATTGTGACCCCCGGGGCTTAGGGATTTTTTCAAAAAAATATTTTCTGCCGGTTAAGTTTTTGAGGGCTGATTTCTTGTCCTGTGATAAAAAGCCTTCTGTTTCCCTCGCCAAAGCTTTCAGGGGACCATTTGCAACCGGTTGGCACCATTTTTGAGTGAACAGCCAAAAGTCAGATTTTTGCTGAAATTGTTACCCCGGGGCTTAGGGATTTTTTGAAAAAAATATTTTCTGCCGGTTAGGTTTTTGAGGGCTGATTTCTTGTCCTGTGATAAAAAGCCTTCTGTTTCCATCGCCAAAGCTTTCAGGGGATCATTTGCAACCGGTTGGCACAATTTTTGAGTGAACAGCCAAAAGTCAGATTTTTGCTGAATTGTGACCCCGGGGCTTAGGGATTTTTTCAAAAAAATATTTTCTGCCGGTTAGGTTTTTGAGGGCTGATTTCTTGTCCTGTGATAAAAAGCCTTCTGTTTCGAGTGCCAAACCTTTCAGGAGAGCATTTTCAAGCTTTTGGCACCATTTTTTGAGTGAATTGCCAAAAGTCAGATTTTTGCTGAAATTGTGACCCCGGGGCTTAGGGATTTTTTCAAAAAAATATTTTCTGCCGGTTAGGTTTTTGAGGGCTGATTTCTTGTCCTGTGATAAAAAGCCTTCTGTTTCCATCGCCAAAGCTTTCAGGGGAGCATTTACAAACGGTTGGAACCATTTTTGAGTGAATTGCCAAAAGTCAGATTTTTGCTGAAATTGTGACCCCGGGGCTTAGGGATTTTTTCAAAAAAATATTTTCTGCCGGTTAAGTTTTTGAGGGCTGATTTCTTGTCCTGTGATAAAAAGCCTTCTGTTTCCCTCGCCAAAGCTTTCAGGGGATCATTTGCAACCGGTTGGCACCATTTTTGAGTGAACAGCCAAAAGTCAGATTTTTGCTGAAATTGTGACCCCGGGGCTTAGGGATTTTTTGAAAAAAATATTTTCTGCCGGTTAGGTTTTTGAGGGCTGATTTCTTGTCCTGTGATAAAAAGCCTTCTGTTTCCATCGCCAAAGCTTTCACGGGATCATTTGCAACCGGTTGGCACAATTTTTTAGTGAACAGTCAAAAGTCAGATTTTTGCTGAATTGTGACCCCGGGGCTTAGGGATTTTTTCAAAAAAATATTTTCTGCCGGTTAGGTTTTTGAGGGCTGATTTCTTGTCCTGTGATAAAAAGCCTTCTGTTTCGAGTGCCAAACCTTTCAGGAGAGCATTTTCAAGCTTTTGGCACCATTTTTTGAGTGAATTGCCAAAAGTCAGATTTTTGCTGAAATTGTGACCTTAGGGATTTTTTCAAAAAAATATTTTCTGCCGGTTAAGTTTTTGAGGGCTGATTTCTTGTCCTGTGATAAAAAGCCTTCTGTTTCCATCGCCAAAGCTTTCAGGGGATCATTTGCAACCGGTTGGCCCAATTTTTGAGTGAACAGCCAAAAGTCAGATTTTTGCTGAAATTGTGACCCCGGGGCTTAGGGATTTTTTCAAAAAAATATTTTCTGCCGGTTAGGTTTTTGAGGGCTGATTTCTTGTCCTGTGATAAAAAGCCTTCTGTTTCGAGTGCCAAACCTTTCAGGAGAGCATTTTCAAGCTTTTGGCACCATTTTTGAGTGAATTGCCAAAAGTCAGATTTTTGCTGAAATTGTGACCCCGGGGCTTAGGGATTTTTTCAAAAAAATATTTTCTGCCAGTTAGGTTTTTGAGGGCTGATTTCTTGTCCTGTGATAAAAAGCCTTCTGTTTCCATCGCCAAAGCTTTCAGGGGAGCATTTTCAAGCTTTTGGCACCATTTTTGAGTGAATTGCCAAAAGTCAGATTTTTGCTGAAATTGTGACCCCCGGGGCTTAGGGATTTTTTCAAAAAAATATTTTCTGCCGGTTAAGTTTTTGAGGGCTGATTTCTTGTCCTGTGATAAAAAGCCTTCTGTTTCCCTCGCCAAAGCTTTCAGGGGACCATTTGCAACCGGTTGGCACCATTTTTGAGTGAACAGCCAAAAGTCAGATTTTTGCTGAAATTATGACCCCGGGGCTTAGGGATTTTTTGAAAAAAATATTTTCTGCCGGTTAGGTTTTTGAGGGCTGATTTCTTGTCCTGTGATAAAAAGCCTTCTGTTTCCATCGCCAAAGCTTTCAGGGGATCATTTGCAACCGGTTGGCACAATTTTTGAGTGAACAGCCAAAAGTCAGATTTTTGCTGAATTGTGACCCCGGGGCTTAGGGATTTTTTCAAAAAAATATTTTCTGCCGGTTAGGTTTTTGAGGGCTGATTTCTTGTCCTGTGATAAAAAGCCTTCTGTTTCGAGTGCCAAACCTTTCAGGAGAGCATTTTCAAGCTTTTGGCACCATTTTTTGAGTGAATTGCCAAAAGTCAGATTTTTGCTGAAATTGTGACCCCGGGGCTTAGGGATTTTTTCAAAAAAATATTTTCTGCCGGTTAGGTTTTTGAGGGCTTATTTCTTGTCCTGTGATAAAAAGCCTTCTGTTTCCATCGCCAAAGCTTTCAGGGGAGCATTTACAAACGGTTGGAACCATTTTTGAGTGAATTGCCAAAAGTCAGATTTTTGCTGAAATTGTGACCCCGGGGCTTAGGGATGTTTTCAAAAAAATATTTTCTGCCGGTTAAGTTTTTGAGGGCTGATTTCTTGTCCTGTGATAAAAAGCCTTCTGTTTCCATCACCAAAGCTTTCAGGGGACCATTTGCAACCGATTGGCACAATTTTTGAGTGAACAGCCAAAAGTCAGATTTTTGCTGAAATTGTGACCCCGGGGCTTAGGGATTTTTTTCAAAAAAATATTTTCTGCCGGTTAGGTTTTTGAGGGCTGATTTCTTGTCCTGTGATAAAAAGCCTTCTGTTTCGAGTGCCAAACCTTTCAGGAGAGCATTTTCAAGCTTTTGGCACCATTTTTGAGTGAATTGCCAAAAGTCAGATTTTTGCTGAAATTGTGACCCCGGGGCTTAGGGATTTTTTCAAAAAAATATTTTCTGCCAGTTAGGTTTTTGAGGGCTGATTTCTTGTCCTGTGATAAAAAGCCTTCTGTTTCCATCGCCAAAGCTTTCAGGGGAGCATTTTCAAGCTTTTGGCACCATTTTTGAGTGAATTGCCAAAAGTCAGATTTTTGCTGAAATTGTGACCCCCGGGGCTTAGGGATTTTTTCAAAAAAATATTTTCTGCCGGTTAAGTTTTTGAGGGCTGATTTCTTGTCCTGTGATAAAAAGCCTTCTGTTTCCCTCGCCAAAGCTTTCAGGGGACCATTTGCAACCGGTTGGCACCATTTTTGAGTGAACAGCCAAAAGTCAGATTTTTGCTGAAATTATGACCCCGGGGCTTAGGGATTTTTTGAAAAAAATATTTTCTGCCGGTTAGGTTTTTGAGGGCTGATTTCTTGTCCTGTGATAAAAAGCCTTCTGTTTCCATCGCCAAAGCTTTCAGGGGATCATTTGCAACCGGTTGGCACAATTTTTGAGTGAACAGCCAAAAGTCAGATTTTTGCTGAATTGTGACCCCGGGGCTTAGGGATTTTTTCAAAAAAATATTTTCTGCCGGTTAGGTTTTTGAGGGCTGATTTCTTGTCCTGTGATAAAAAGCCTTCTGTTTCGAGTGCCAAACCTTTCAGGAGAGCATTTTCAAGCTTTTGGCACCATTTTTTGAGTGAATTGCCAAAAGTCAGATTTTTGCTGAAATTGTGACCCCGGGGCTTAGGGATTTTTTCAAAAAAATATTTTCTGCCGGTTAGGTTTTTGAGGGCTTATTTCTTGTCCTGTGATAAAAAGCCTTCTGTTTCCATCGCCAAAGCTTTCAGGGGAGCATTTACAAACGGTTGGAACCATTTTTGAGTGAATTGCCAAAAGTCAGATTTTTGCTGAAATTGTGACCCCGGGGCTTAGGGATTTTTTCAAAAAAATATTTTCTGCCGGTTAAGTTTTTGAGGGCTGATTTCTTGTCCTGTGATAAAAAGCCTTCTGTTTCCATCACCAAAGCTTTCAGGGGACCATTTGCAACCGATTGGCACAATTTTTGAGTGAACAGCCAAAAGGCAGATTTTTGCTGAAATTGTGACCCCGGGGCTTAGGGATTTTTTTCAAAAAAATATTTTCTGCCGGTTAGGTTTTTGAGGGCTGATTTCTTGTCCTGTGATAAAAAGCCTTCTGTTTCGAGTGCCAAACCTTTCAGGAGAGCATTTTCAAGCTTTTGGCACCATTTTTGAGTGAATTGCCAAAAGTCAGATTTTTGCTGAAATTGTGACCCCGGGGCTTAGGGATTTTTTCAAAAAAATATTTTCTGCCGGTTAGGTTTTTGAGGGCTGATTTCTTGTCCTGTGATAAAAAGCCTTCTGTTTCCATCGCCAAACCTTTCAGGAGAGCATTTTCAAGCTTTTGGCACCATTTTTGAGTGAATTGCCAAAAGTCACATTTTTCCTGAAATTGTGACCCCGGGCTTTAGGGATTTTTTCAAAAAAATATTTTCTGCCGGTTAGGTTTTTGAGGGCTGATTTCTTCTCCTGTGATAAAAAGCCTTCTGTTTCCCTCGCCAAAGCTTTCAGGGGATCATTTGCAACCGGTTGGCACCATTTTTGAGTGAACAGCCAAAAGTCAGATATTTGCTGAAATTGTGACCCCGGGGCTTAAGGATTTTTTAAAAAAAGTATTTTCTGCCGGTTAGGTTTTTGAGGGCTGATTTCTTGTCCTGTGATAAAAAGCCTTCTGTTTCGAGTGCCAAACCTTTCAGGAGAGCATTTTCAAGCTTTTGGCACCATTTTTGAGTGAATTGCCAAAAGTCAGATTTTTGCTGAAATTGTGACCCCGGGGCTTAGGGATTTTTTCAAAAAAATATTTTCTGCCGGTTAAGTTTTTGAGGGCTGATTTCTTGTCCTGTGATAAAAAGCCGTCTGTTTCCATCGCCAAAGCTTTCAGGGGACCATTTTCAACCGGTTGGCACCATTTTTGAGTGAACAGCCAAAAGTTAGATTTTTGCTGAAATTGTGACCCCGGGGCTTAGGGATTTCTTCAAAAAAATATTTTCTGCCGGTTAGGTTTTTGAGGGCTGATTTCTTGTCCTGTGATAAAAAGCCTTCTGTTTCCATCGCCAAAGCTTTCAGGGGAGCATTTTCAAGCTTTTGGCACCATTTTTGAGTGAATTGCCAAAAGTCAGATTTTTGCTGAAATTGTGACCCCGGGGCTTAGGGATTTCTTGAAAAAAATATTTTCTGCCGGTTAGGTTTTTGAGGGCTGATTTCTTGTCCTGTGATAAAAAGCCTTCTGTTTCCATCGCCAAAGCTTTCAGGGGATCATTTGCAACCGGTTGGCACAATTTTTGAGTGAACAGCCAAAAGTCAGATTTTTGCTGAATTGTGACCCCGGGGCTTAGGGATTTTTTCAAAAAAATATTTTCTGCCGGTTAGGTTTTTGAGGGCTGTTTTCTTGTCCTGTGATAAAAAGCCTTCTGTTTCGAGTGCCAAACCTTTCAGGAGAGCATTTTCAAGCTTTTGGCACCATTTTTTGAGTGAATTGCCAAAAGTCAGATTTTTGCTGAAATTGTGACCCCGGGGCTTAGGGATTTTTTCAAAAAAATATTTTCTGCCGGTTAAGTTTTTGAGGGCTTATTTCTTGTCCTGTGATAAAAAGCCTTCTGTTTCCATCGCCAAAGCTTTCAGGGGAGCATTTACAAACGGTTGGCACCATTTTTGAGTGAATTGCCAAAAGTCAGATTTTTGCTGAAATTGTGACCCCGGGGCTTAGGGATTTTTTCAAAAAAATATTTTCTGCCGGTTAAGTTTTTGAGGGCTGATTTCTTGTCCTGTGATAAAAAGCCTTCTGTTTCCATCACCAAAGCTTTCAGGGGACCATTTGCAACCGATTGGCACAATTTTTGAGTGAACAGCCAAGTCAGATTTTTGCTGAAATTGTGACCCCGGGGCTTAGGGATTTTTTCAAAAAAATATTTTCTGCCGGTTAGGTTTTGAGGGCTGATTTCTTGTCCTGTGATAAAAAGCCTTCTTTTTCCATCGCCAAAGCTTTCAGGGGACCATTTGCAACCAGTTGGCCCAATTTTTGAGTGAACAGCCAAAAGGCAGATTTTTGCTGAAATTGTGACCCCGGGGCTTAGGGATTTTTTCAAAAAAATATTTTCTGCCGGTTAGGTTGTTGAGGGCTGATATCTTGTCCTGTGATAAAAAGCCTTCTGTTTCGAGTGCCAAACCTTTCAGGAGAGCATTTTCAAGCTTTTGGCACCATTTTTGAGTGAACTGCCAAAAGTCAGATTTTTGCTGAAATTGTGACCCCGGGGCTTAGGGATTTTTTCAAAAAAATATTTTCTGCCGGTTAGGTTTTTGAGGGCTGATTTCTTGTCCTGTGATAAAAAGCCTTCTGTTTCCATCGCCAAACCTTTCAGGAGAGCATTTTCAAGCTTTTGGCACCATTTTTGAGTGAATTGCCAAAAGTCACATTTTTCCTGAAATTGTGACCCCGGGAATTAGGGATTTTTTCAGAAAAATATTTTCTTCCGGTTAAGTTTTTGAGGGCTGATTTCTTGTCCTGTGATAAAAAGCCTTCTGTTTCGAGTGCCAAACCTTTCAGGAGAGCATTTTCAAGCTTTGGGCACCATTTTTGAGTGAATTGCCAAAAGTCAGATTTTTGCTGAAATTGTGACCCCGGGGCTTAGGGATTTTTTCAAAAAAATATTTTCTGCCGGTTAAGTTTTTGAGGGCTGATTTCTTGTTCTGTGATAAAAAGCCGTCTGTTTCCATCGCCAAAGCTTTCAGGGGACCATTTTCAACCGGTTGGCACCATTTTTGAGTGAACAGCCAAAAGTTAGATTTTTGCTGAAATTGTGACCCCGGGGCTTAGGGATTTTTTCAAAAAAATATTTTCTGCCGGTTAGGTTTTTGAGGGCTGATTTCTTGTCCTGTGATAAAAAGCCTTCTGTTTCCATCGCCAAAGCTTTCAGGGGATCATTTGCAACCGGTTGGCCCAATTTTTGAGTGAACAGCCAAAAGTCAGATTTTTGCTGAAATTGTGACCCCGGGGCTTAGGGATTTTTTCAAAAAAATATTTTCTGCCGGTTAGGTTTTTGAGGGCTGATTTCTTGTCCTGTGATAAAAAGCCTTCTGTTTCGAGTGCCAAACCTTTCAGGAGAGCATTTTCAAGCTTTTGGCACCATTTTTGAGTGAATTGCCAAAAGTCACATTTTTCCTGAAATTGTGACCCAGGGGCTTAGGGATTTTTTCAAAAAAATATTTTCTGCCGGTTAAGTTTTTGAGGGCTGATTTCTTGTCCTGTGATAAAAAGCCTTCTGTTTCGAGTGCCAAACCTTTCAGGAGAGCATTTTCAAGCTTTTGGCACCATTTTTGAGTGAATTGCCAAAAGTCAGATTTTTGCTGAAATTGTGACCCCGGGGCTTAGGGATTTTTTCAAAAAAATATTTTCTGCCGGTTAGGTTTTTGAGGGCTTATTTCTTGTCCTGTGATAAAAAGCCTTCTGTTTCCATCGCCAAAGCTTTCAGGGGAGCATTTACAAACGGTTGGAACCATTTTTGAGTGAATTGCCAAAAGTCAGATTTTTGCTGAAATTGTGACCCCGGGGCTTAGGGATTTTTTCAAAAAAATATTTTCTGCCGGTTAAGTTTTTGAGGGCTGATTTCTTGTCCTGTGATAAAAAGCCTTCTGTTTCCATCACCAAAGCTTTCAGGGGACCATTTGCAACCGATTGGCACAATTTTTGAGTGAACAGCCAAAAGGCAGATTTTTGCTGAAATTGTGACCCCGGGGCTTAGGGATTTTTTTCAAAAAAATATTTTCTGCCGGTTAGGTTTTTGAGGGCTGATTTCTTGTCCTGTGATAAAAAGCCTTCTGTTTCGAGTGCCAAACCTTTCAGGAGAGCATTTTCAAGCTTTTGGCACCATTTTTGAGTGAATTGCCAAAAGTCAGATTTTTGCTGAAATTGTGACCCCGGGGCTTAGGGATTTTTTCAAAAAAATATTTTCTCCCGGTTAGGTTTTTGAGGGCTGATTTCTTGTCCTGTGATAAAAAGCCTTCTGTTTCCATCGCCAAACCTTTCAGGAGAGCATTTTCAAGCTTTTGGCACCATTTTTGAGTGAATTGCCAAAAGTCACATTTTTCCTGAAATTGTGACCCCGGGAATTAGGGATTTTTTCAAAAAAATATTTTCTGCCGGTTAAGTTTTTGAGGGCTGATTTCTTGTCCTGTGATAAAAAGCCTTCTGTTACCATCGCCAAAGTTTTCAGGGGAGTATTTGCAACCGGTTGGCACCATTTTTGAGTGAATTGCCAAAAGTCAGATTTTTGCTGAAATTGTGACCCCGGGCTTTAGGGATTTTTTCAAAAAAATATTTTCTGCCGGTTAGGTTTTTGAGGGCTGATTTCTTCTCCTGTGATAAAAAGCCTTCTGTTTCCCTCGCCAAAGCTTTCAGGGGATCATTTGCAACCGGTTGGCACCATTTTTGAGTGAACAGCCAAAAGTCAGATATTTGCTGAAATTGTGACCCCGGGGCTTAAGGATTTTTTAAAAAAAGTATTTTCTGCCGGTTAGGTTTTTGAGGGCTGATTTCTTGTCCTGTGATAAAAAGCCTTCTGTTTCGAGTGCCAAACCTTTCAGGAGAGCATTTTCAAGCTTTTGGCACCATTTTTGAGTGAATTGCCAAAAGTCAGATTTTTGCTGAAATTGTGACCCCGGGGCTTAGGGATTTTTTCAAAAAAATATTTTCTGCCGGTTAAGTTTTTGAGGGCTGATTTCTTGTCCTGTGATAAAAAGCCGTCTGTTTCCATCGCCAAAGCTTTCAGGGGACCATTTTCAACCGGTTGGCACCATTTTTGAGTGAACAGCCAAAAGTTAGATTTTTGCTGAAATTGTGACCCCGGGGCTTAGGGATTTCTTCAAAAAAATATTTTCTGCCGGTTAGGTTTTTGAGGGCTGATTTCTTGTCCTGTGATAAAAAGCCTTCTGTTTCCATCGCCAAAGCTTTCAGGGGAGCATTTTCAAGCTTTTGGCACCATTTTTGAGTGAATTGCCAAAAGTCAGATTTTTGCTGAAATTGTGACCCCGGGGCTTAGGGATTTCTTGAAAAAAATATTTTCTGCCGGTTAGGTTTTTGAGGGCTGATTTCTTGTCCTGTGATAAAAAGCCTTCTGTTTCCATCGCCAAAGCTTTCAGGGGATCATTTGCAACCGGTTGGCACAATTTTTGAGTGAACAGCCAAAAGTCAGATTTTTGCTGAATTGTGACCCCGGGGCTTAGGGATTTTTTCAAAAAAATATTTTCTGCCGGTTAGGTTTTTGAGGGCTGATTTCTTGTCCTGTGATAAAAAGCCTTCTGTTTCGAGTGCCAAACCTTTCAGGAGAGCATTTTCAAGCTTTTGGCACCATTTTTTGAGTGAATTGCCAAAAGTCAGATTTTTGCTGAAATTGTGACCCCGGGGCTTAGGGATTTTTTCAAAAAAATATTTTCTGCCGGTTAAGTTTTTGAGGGCTTATTTCTTGTCCTGTGATAAAAAGCCTTCTGTTTCCATCGCCAAAGCTTTCAGGGGAGCATTTACAAACGGTTGGCACCATTTTTGAGTGAATTGCCAAAAGTCAGATTTTTGCTGAAATTGTGACCCCGGGGCTTAGGGATTTTTTCAAAAAAATATTTTCTGCCGGTTAAGTTTTTGAGGGCTGATTTCTTGTCCTGTGATAAAAAGCCTTCTGTTTCCATCACCAAAGCTTTCAGGGGACCATTTGCAACCGATTGGCACAATTTTTGAGTGAACAGCCAAGTCAGATTTTTGCTGAAATTGTGACCCCGGGGCTTAGGGATTTTTTCAAAAAAATATTTTCTGCCGGTTAGGTTTTGAGGGCTGATTTCTTGTCCTGTGATAAAAAGCCTTCTTTTTCCATCGCCAAAGCTTTCAGGGGACCATTTGCAACCAGTTGGCCCAATTTTTGAGTGAACAGCCAAAAGGCAGATTTTTGCTGAAATTGTGACCCCGGGGCTTAGGGATTTTTTCAAAAAAATATTTTCTGCCGGTTAGGTTGTTGAGGGCTGATATCTTGTCCTGTGATAAAAAGCCTTCTGTTTCGAGTGCCAAACCTTTCAGGAGAGCATTTTCAAGCTTTTGGCACCATTTTTGAGTGAACTGCCAAAAGTCAGATTTTTGCTGAAATTGTGACCCCGGGGCTTAGGGATTTTTTCAAAAAAATATTTTCTGCCGGTTAGGTTTTTGAGGGCTGATTTCTTGTCCTGTGATAAAAAGCCTTCTGTTTCCATCGCCAAACCTTTCAGGAGAGCATTTTCAAGCTTTTGGCACCATTTTTGAGTGAATTGCCAAAAGTCACATTTTTCCTGAAATTGTGACCCCGGGAATTAGGGATTTTTTCAGAAAAATATTTTCTTCCGGTTAAGTTTTTGAGGGCTGATTTCTTGTCCTGTGATAAAAAGCCTTCTGTTTCGAGTGCCAAACCTTTCAGGAGAGCATTTTCAAGCTTTGGGCACCATTTTTGAGTGAATTGCCAAAAGTCAGATTTTTGCTGAAATTGTGACCCCGGGGCTTAGGGATTTTTTCAAAAAAATATTTTCTGCCGGTTAAGTTTTTGAGGGCTGATTTCTTGTCCTGTGATAAAAAGCCTTCTGTTTCCATCACCAAAGCTTTCAGGGGACCATTTTCAACCGGTTGGCACCATTTTTGAGTGAACAGCCAAAAGTTAGATTTTTGCTGAAATTGTGACCCCGGGGCTTAGGGATTTTTTCAAAAAAATATTTTCTGCCGGTTAGGTTTTTGAGGGCTGATTTCTTGTCCTGTGATAAAAAGCCTTCTGTTTCGAGTGCCAAACCTTTCAGGAGAGCATTTTCAAGCTTTTGGCACCATTTTTGAGTGAATTGCCAAAAGTCAGATTTTTGCTTAAATTGTGACCCCGGGGCTTAGGGATTTTTTCAAAAAAATATTTTCTGCCAGTTAGGTTTTTGAGGGCTGATTTCTTGTCCTGTGATAAAAAGCCTTCTGTTTCCATCGCCAAAGCTTTCAGGGGAGCATTTTCAAGCTTTTGGCACCATTTTTGAGTGAATTGCCAAAAGTCAGATTTTTGCTGAAATTGTGACCCCCGGGGCTTAGGGATTTTTTCAAAAAAATATTTTCTGCCGGTTAAGTTTTTGAGGGCTGATTTCTTGTCCTGTGATAAAAAGCCTTCTGTTTCGAGTGCCAAACCTTTCAGGAGAGCATTTTCAAGCTTTTGGCACCATTTTTGAGTGAATTGCCAAAAGTCAGATTTTTGCTGAAATTGTGACCCCGGGGCTTAGGGATTTTTTGAAAAAAATATTTTCTGCCGGTTAGGTTTTTGAGGGCTGATTTCTTGTCCTGTGATAAAAAGCCTTCTGTTTCCATCGCCAAAGCTTTCAGGGGATCATTTGCAACCGGTTGGCACAATTTTTTAGTGAACAGTCAAAAGTCAGATTTTTGCTGAATTGTGACCCCGGGGCTTAGGGATTTTTTCAAAAAAATATTTTCTGCCGGTTAGGTTTTTGAGGGCTGATTTCTTGTCCTGTGATAAAAAGCCTTCTGTTTCGAGTGCCAAACCTTTCAGGAGAGCATTTTCAAGCTTTTGGCACCATTTTTTGAGTGAATTGCCAAAAGTCAGATTTTTGCTGAAATTGTGACCTTAGGGATTTTTTCAAAAAAATATTTTCTGCCGGTTAAGTTTTTGAGGGCTGATTTCTTGTCCTGTGATAAAAAGCCTTCTGTTTCCATCGCCAAAGCTTTCAGGGGATCATTTGCAACCGGTTGGCCCAATTTTTGAGTGAACAGCCAAAAGTCAGATTTTTGCTGAAATTGTGACCCCGGGGCTTAGGGATTTTTTCAAAAAAATATTTTCTGCCGGTTAGGTTTTTGAGGGCTGATTTCTTGTCCTGTGATAAAAAGCCTTCTGTTTCGAGTGCCAAACCTTTCAGGAGAGCATTTTCAAGCTTTTGGCACCATTTTTGAGTGAATTGCCAAAAGTCAGATTTTTGCTGAAATTGTGACCCCGGGGCTTAGGGATTTTTTCAAAAAAATATTTTCTGCCAGTTAGGTTTTTGAGGGCTGATTTCTTGTCCTGTGATAAAAAGCCTTCTGTTTCCATCGCCAAAGCTTTCAGGGGAGCATTTTCAAGCTTTTGGCACCATTTTTGAGTGAATTGCCAAAAGTCAGATTTTTGCTGAAATTGTGACCCCCGGGGCTTAGGGATTTTTTCAAAAAAATATTTTCTGCCGGTTAAGTTTTTGAGGGCTGATTTCTTGTCCTGTGATAAAAAGCCTTCTGTTTCCCTCGCCAAAGCTTTCAGGGGACCATTTGCAACCGGTTGGCACCATTTTTGAGTGAACAGCCAAAAGTCAGATTTTTGCTGAAATTGTTACCCCGGGGCTTAGGGATTTTTTGAAAAAAATATTTTCTGCCGGTTAGGTTTTTGAGGGCTGATTTCTTGTCCTGTGATAAAAAGCCTTCTGTTTCCATCGCCAAAGCTTTCAGGGGATCATTTGCAACCGGTTGGCACAATTTTTGAGTGAACAGCCAAAAGTCAGATTTTTGCTGAATTGTGACCCCGGGGCTTAGGGATTTTTTCAAAAAAATATTTTCTGCCGGTTAGGTTTTTGAGGGCTGATTTCTTGTCCTGTGATAAAAAGCCTTCTGTTTCGAGTGCCAAACCTTTCAGGAGAGCATTTTCAAGCTTTTGGCACCATTTTTTGAGTGAATTGCCAAAAGTCAGATTTTTGCTGAAATTGAGACCCCGGGGCTTAGGGATTTTTTCAAAAAAATATTTTCTGCCGGTTAGGTTTTTGAGGGCTGATTTCTTGTCCTGTGATAAAAAGCCTTCTGTTTCCATCGCCAAAGCTTTCAGGGGAGCATTTACAAACGGTTGGAACCATTTTTGAGTGAATTGCCAAAAGTCAGATTTTTGCTGAAATTGTGACCCCGGGGCTTAGGGATTTTTTCAAAAAAATATTTTCTGCCGGTTAAGTTTTTGAGGGCTGATTTCTTGTCCTGTGATAAAAAGCCTTCTGTTTCCCTCGCCAAAGCTTTCAGGGGATCATTTGCAACCGGTTGGCACCATTTTTGAGTGAACAGCCAAAAGTCAGATTTTTGCTGAAATTGTGACCCCGGGGCTTAGGGATTTTTTGAAAAAAATATTTTCTGCCGGTTAGGTTTTTGAGGGCTGATTTCTTGTCCTGTGATAAAAAGCCTTCTGTTTCCATCGCCAAAGCTTTCACGGGATCATTTGCAACCGGTTGGCACAATTTTTTAGTGAACAGTCAAAAGTCAGATTTTTGCTGAATTGTGACCCCGGGGCTTAGGGATTTTTTCAAAAAAATATTTTCTGCCGGTTAGGTTTTTGAGGGCTGATTTCTTGTCCTGTGATAAAAAGCCTTCTGTTTCCCTCGCCAAAGCTTTCAGGGGATCATTTGCAACCGGTTGGCACCATTTTTGAGTGAACAGCCAAAAGTCAGATTTTTGCTGAAATTGTGACCCCGGGGCTTAGGGATTTTTTGAAAAAAATATTTTCTGCCAGTTAGGTTTTTGAGGGCTGATTTCTTGTCCTGTGATAAAAAGCCTTCTGTTTCCATCGCCAAAGCTTTCAGGGGAGCATTTTCAAGCTTTTGGCACCATTTTTGAGTGAATTGCCAAAAGTCAGATTTTTGCTGAAATTGTGACCCCCGGGGCTTAGGGATTTTTTCAAAAAAATATTTTCTGCCGGTTAAGTTTTTGAGGGCTGATTTCTTGTCCTGTGATAAAAAGCCTTCTGTTTCCCTCGCCAAAGCTTTCAGGGGACCATTTGCAACCGGTTGGCACCATTTTTGAGTGAACAGCCAAAAGTCAGATTTTTGCTGAAATTGTGACCCCGGGGCTTAGGGATTTTTTGAAAAAAATATTTTCTGCCGGTTAGGTTTTTGAGGGCTGATTTCTTGTCCTGTGATAAAAAGCCTTCTGTTTCCATCGCCAAAGCTTTCAGGGGATCATTTGCAACCGGTTGGCACAATTTTTTAGTGAACAGTCAAAAGTCAGATTTTTGCTGAATTGTGACCCCGGGGCTTAGGGATTTTTTCAAAAAAATATTTTCTGCCGGTTAGGTTTTTGAGGGCTGATTTCTTGTCCTGTGATAAAAAGCCTTCTGTTTCGAGTGCCAAACCTTTCAGGAGAGCATTTTCAAGCTTTTGGCACCATTTTTTGAGTGAATTGCCAAAAGTCAGATTTTTGCTGAAATTGTGACCTTAGGGATTTTTTCAAAAAAATATTTTCTGCCGGTTAAGTTTTTGAGGGCTGATTTCTTGTCCTGTGATAAAAAGCCTTCTGTTTCCATCGCCAAAGCTTTCAGGGGATCATTTGCAACCGGTTGGCCCAATTTTTGAGTGAACAGCCAAAAGTCAGATTTTTGCTGAAATTGTGACCCCGGGGCTTAGGGATTTTTTCAAAAAAATATTTTCTGCCGGTTAGGTTTTTGAGGGCTGATTTCTTGTCCTGTGATAAAAAGCCTTCTGTTTCGAGTGCCAAACCTTTCAGGAGAGCATTTTCAAGCTTTTGGCACCATTTTTGAGTGAATTGCCAAAAGTCAGATTTTTGCTGAAATTGTGACCCCGGGGCTTAGGGATTTTTTCAAAAAAATATTTTCTGCCAGTTAGGTTTTTGAGGGCTGATTTCTTGTCCTGTGATAAAAAGCCTTCTGTTTCCATCGCCAAAGCTTTCAGGGGAGCATTTTCAAGCTTTTGGCACCATTTTTGAGTGAATTGCCAAAAGTCAGATTTTTGCTGAAATTGTGACCCCCGGGGCTTAGGGATTTTTTCAAAAAAATATTTTCTGCCGGTTAAGTTTTTGAGGGCTGATTTCTTGTCCTGTGATAAAAAGCCTTCTGTTTCCCTCGCCAAAGCTTTCAGGGGACCATTTGCAACCGGTTGGCACCATTTTTGAGTGAACAGCCAAAAGTCAGATTTTTGCTGAAATTGTTACCCCGGGGCTTAGGGATTTTTTGAAAAAAATATTTTCTGCCGGTTAGGTTTTTGAGGGCTGATTTCTTGTCCTGTGATAAAAAGCCTTCTGTTTCCATCGCCAAAGCTTTCAGGGGATCATTTGCAACCGGTTGGCACAATTTTTGAGTGAACAGCCAAAAGTCAGATTTTTGCTGAATTGTGACCCCGGGGCTTAGGGATTTTTTCAAAAAAATATTTTCTGCCGGTTAGGTTTTTGAGGGCTGATTTCTTGTCCTGTGATAAAAAGCCTTCTGTTTCGAGTGCCAAACCTTTCAGGAGAGCATTTTCAAGCTTTTGGCACCATTTTTTGAGTGAATTGCCAAAAGTCAGATTTTTGCTGAAATTGAGACCCCGGGGCTTAGGGATTTTTTCAAAAAAATATTTTCTGCCGGTTAGGTTTTTGAGGGCTGATTTCTTGTCCTGTGATAAAAAGCCTTCTGTTTCCATCGCCAAAGCTTTCAGGGGAGCATTTACAAACGGTTGGAACCATTTTTGAGTGAATTGCCAAAAGTCAGATTTTTGCTGAAATTGTGACCCCGGGGCTTAGGGATTTTTTCAAAAAAATATTTTCTGCCGGTTAAGTTTTTGAGGGCTGATTTCTTGTCCTGTGATAAAAAGCCTTCTGTTTCCCTCGCCAAAGCTTTCAGGGGATCATTTGCAACCGGTTGGCACCATTTTTGAGTGAACAGCCAAAAGTCAGATTTTTGCTGAAATTGTGACCCCGGGGCTTAGGGATTTTTTGAAAAAAATATTTTCTGCCGGTTAGGTTTTTGAGGGCTGATTTCTTGTCCTGTGATAAAAAGCCTTCTGTTTCCATCGCCAAAGCTTTCACGGGATCATTTGCAACCGGTTGGCACAATTTTTTAGTGAACAGTCAAAAGTCAGATTTTTGCTGAATTGTGACCCCGGGGCTTAGGGATTTTTTCAAAAAAATATTTTCTGCCGGTTAGGTTTTTGAGGGCTGATTTCTTGTCCTGTGATAAAAAGCCTTCTGTTTCGAGTGCCAAACCTTTCAGGAGAGCATTTTCAAGCTTTTGGCACCATTTTTTGAGTGAATTGCCAAAAGTCAGATTTTTGCTGAAATTGTGACCTTAGGGATTTTTTCAAAAAAATATTTTCTGCCGGTTAAGTTTTTGAGGGCTGATTTCTTGTCCTGTGATAAAAAGCCTTCTGTTTCCATCGCCAAAGCTTTCAGGGGATCATTTGCAACCGGTTGGCCCAATTTTTGAGTGAACAGCCAAAAGTCAGATTTTTGCTGAAATTGTGACCCCGGGGCTTAGGGATTTTTTCAAAAAAATATTTTCTGCCGGTTAGGTTTTTGAGGGCTGATTTCTTGTCCTGTGATAAAAAGCCTTCTGTTTCGAGTGCCAAACCTTTCAGGAGAGCATTTTCAAGCTTTTGGCACCATTTTTTGAGTGAATTGCCAAAAGTCAGATTTTTGCTGAAATTGTGACCCCGGGGCTTAGGGATTTTTTCAAAAAAATATTTTCTGCCGGTTAGGTTTTTGAGGGCTTATTTCTTGTCCTGTGATAAAAAGCCTTCTGTTTCCATCGCCAAAGCTTTCAGGGGAGCATTTACAAACGGTTGGAACCATTTTTGAGTGAATTGCCAAAAGTCAGATTTTTGCTGAAATTGTGACCCCGGGGCTTAGGGATTTTTTCAAAAAAATATTTTCTGCCGGTTAAGTTTTTGAGGGCTGATTTCTTGTCCTGTGATAAAAAGCCTTCTGTTTCCATCACCAAAGCTTTCAGGGGACCATTTGCAACCGATTGGCACAATTTTTGAGTGAACAGCCAAAAGGCAGATTTTTGCTGAAATTGTGACCCCGGGGCTTAGGGATTTTTTTCAAAAAAATATTTTCTGCCGGTTAGGTTTTTGAGGGCTGATTTCTTGTCCTGTGATAAAAAGCCTTCTGTTTCGAGTGCCAAACCTTTCAGGAGAGCATTTTCAAGCTTTTGGCACCATTTTTGAGTGAATTGCCAAAAGTCAGATTTTTGCTGAAATTGTGACCCCGGGGCTTAGGGATTTTTTCAAAAAAATATTTTCTGCCGGTTAGGTTTTTGAGGGCTGATTTCTTGTCCTGTGATAAAAAGCCTTCTGTTTCCATCGCCAAACCTTTCAGGAGAGCATTTTCAAGCTTTTGGCACCATTTTTGAGTGAATTGCCAAAAGTCACATTTTTCCTGAAATTGTGACCCCGGGCTTTAGGGATTTTTTCAAAAAAATATTTTCTGCCGGTTAGGTTTTTGAGGGCTGATTTCTTCTCCTGTGATAAAAAGCCTTCTGTTTCCCTCGCCAAAGCTTTCAGGGGATCATTTGCAACCGGTTGGCACCATTTTTGAGTGAACAGCCAAAAGTCAGATTTTTGCTGAAATTATGACCCCGGGGCTTAGGGATTTTTTGAAAAAAATATTTTCTGCCGGTTAGGTTTTTGAGGGCTGATTTCTTGTCCTGTGATAAAAAGCCTTCTGTTTCCATCGCCAAAGCTTTCAGGGGATCATTTGCAACCGGTTGGCACAATTTTTGAGTGAACAGCCAAAAGTCAGATTTTTGCTGAATTGTGACCCCGGGGCTTAGGGATTTTTTCAAAAAAATATTTTCTGCCGGTTAGGTTTTTGAGGGCTGATTTCTTGTCCTGTGATAAAAAGCCTTCTGTTTCGAGTGCCAAACCTTTCAGGAGAGCATTTTCAAGCTTTTGGCACCATTTTTTGAGTGAATTGCCAAAAGTCAGATTTTTGCTGAAATTGTGACCCCGGGGCTTAGGGATTTTTTCAAAAAAATATTTTCTGCCGGTTAGGTTTTTGAGGGCTTATTTCTTGTCCTGTGATAAAAAGCCTTCTGTTTCCATCGCCAAAGCTTTCAGGGGAGCATTTACAAACGGTTGGAACCATTTTTGAGTGAATTGCCAAAAGTCAGATTTTTGCTGAAATTGTGACCCCGGGGCTTAGGGATTTTTTCAAAAAAATATTTTCTGCCGGTTAAGTTTTTGAGGGCTGATTTCTTGTCCTGTGATAAAAAGCCTTCTGTTTCCATCACCAAAGCTTTCAGGGGACCATTTGCAACCGATTGGCACAATTTTTGAGTGAACAGCCAAAAGGCAGATTTTTGCTGAAATTGTGACCCCGGGGCTTAGGGATTTTTTTCAAAAAAATATTTTCTGCCGGTTAGGTTTTTGAGGGCTGATTTCTTGTCCTGTGATAAAAAGCCTTCTGTTTCGAGTGCCAAACCTTTCAGGAGAGCATTTTCAAGCTTTTGGCACCATTTTTGAGTGAATTGCCAAAAGTCATATTTTTGCTGAAATTGTGACCCCGGGGCTTAGGGATTTTTTCAAAAAAATATTTTCTGCCGGTTAGGTTTTTGAGGGCTGATTTCTTGTCCTGTGATAAAAAGCCTTCTGTTTCCATCGCCAAACCTTTCAGGAGAGCATTTTCAAGCTTTTGGCACCATTTTTGAGTGAATTGCCAAAAGTCACATTTTTCCTGAAATTGTGACCCCGGGCTTTAGGGATTTTTTCAAAAAAATATTTTCTGCCGGTTAGGTTTTTGAGGGCTGATTTCTTCTCCTGTGATAAAAAGCCTTCTGTTTCCCTCGCCAAAGCTTTCAGGGGATCATTTGCAACCGGTTGGCACCATTTTTGAGTGAACAGCCAAAAGTCAGATATTTGCTGAAATTGTGACCCCGGGGCTTAAGGATTTTTTAAAAAAAGTATTTTCTGCCGGTTAGGTTTTTGAGGGCTGATTTCTTGTCCTGTGATAAAAAGCCTTCTGTTTCGAGTGCCAAACCTTTCAGGAGAGCATTTTCAAGCTTTTGGCACCATTTTTGAGTGAATTGCCAAAAGTCAGATTTTTGCTGAAATTGTGACCCCGGGGCTTAGGGATTTTTTCAAAAAAATATTTTCTGCCGGTTAAGTTTTTGAGGGCTGATTTCTTGTCCTGTGATAAAAAGCCGTCTGTTTCCATCGCCAAAGCTTT
This sequence comes from Podarcis muralis, assembly GCF_964188315.1. Taxonomy (NCBI): domain Eukaryota; kingdom Metazoa; phylum Chordata; class Lepidosauria; order Squamata; family Lacertidae; genus Podarcis; species Podarcis muralis. The sequence continues at coordinate 49,232,583 of NC_135667.1, forward strand.
CAGGGGACCATTTTCAACCGGTTGGCACCATTTTTGAGTGAACAGCCAAAAGTTAGATTTTTGCTGAAATTGTGACCCCGGGGCTTAGGGATTTCTTCAAAAAAATATTTTCTGCCGGTTAGGTTTTTGAGGGCTGATTTCTTGTCCTGTGATAAAAAGCCTTCTGTTTCCATCGCCAAAGCTTTCAGGGGAGCATTTTCAAGCTTTTGGCACCATTTTTGAGTGAATTGCCAAAAGTCAGATTTTTGCTGAAATTGTGACCCCGGGGCTTAGGGATTTCTTGAAAAAAATATTTTCTGCCGGTTAGGTTTTTGAGGGCTGATTTCTTGTCCTGTGATAAAAAGCCTTCTGTTTCCATCGCCAAAGCTTTCAGGGGATCATTTGCAACCGGTTGGCACAATTTTTGAGTGAACAGCCAAAAGTCAGATTTTTGCTGAATTGTGACCCCGGGGCTTAGGGATTTTTTCAAAAAAATATTTCCTGCCGGTTAGGTTTTTGAGGGCTGATTTCTTGTCCTGTGATAAAAAGCCTTCTGTTTCGAGTGCCAAACCTTTCAGGAGAGCATTTTCAAGCTTTTGGCACCATTTTTTGAGTGAATTGCCAAAAGTCAGATTTTTGCTGAAATTGTGACCCCGGGGCTTAGGGATTTTTTCAAAAAAATATTTTCTGCCGGTTAAGTTTTTGAGGGCTTATTTCTTGTCCTGTGATAAAAAGCCTTCTGTTTCCATCGCCAAAGCTTTCAGGGGAGCATTTACAAACGGTTGGCACCATTTTTGAGTGAATTGCCAAAAGTCAGATTTTTGCTGAAATTGTGACCCCGGGGCTTAGGGATTTTTTCAAAAAAATATTTTCTGCCGGTTAAGTTTTTGAGGGCTGATTTCTTGTCCTGTGATAAAAAGCCTTCTGTTTCCATCACCAAAGCTTTCAGGGGACCATTTGCAACCGATTGGCACAATTTTTGAGTGAACAGCCAAGTCAGATTTTTGCTGAAATTGTGACCCCGGGGCTTAGGGATTTTTTCAAAAAAATATTTTCTGCCGGTTAGGTTTTGAGGGCTGATTTCTTGTCCTGTGATAAAAAGCCTTCTTTTTCCATCGCCAAAGCTTTCAGGGGACCATTTGCAACCAGTTGGCCCAATTTTTGAGTGAACAGCCAAAAGGCAGATTTTTGCTGAAATTGTGACCCCGGGGCTTAGGGATTTTTTCAAAAAAATATTTTCTGCCGGTTAGGTTGTTGAGGGCTGATATCTTGTCCTGTGATAAAAAGCCTTCTGTTTCGAGTGCCAAACCTTTCAGGAGAGCATTTTCAAGCTTTTGGCACCATTTTTGAGTGAACTGCCAAAAGTCAGATTTTTGCTGAAATTGTGACCCCGGGGCTTAGGGATTTTTTCAAAAAAATATTTTCTGCCGGTTAGGTTTTTGAGGGCTGATTTCTTGTCCTGTGATAAAAAGCCTTCTGTTTCGAGTGCCAAACCTTTCAGGAGAGCATTTTCAAGCTTTTGGCACCATTTTTGAGTGAATTGCCAAAAGTCACATTTTTCCTGAAATTGTGACCCAGGGGCTTAGGGATTTTTTCAAAAAAATATTTTCTGCCGGTTAAGTTTTTGAGGGCTGATTTCTTGTCCTGTGATAAAAAGCCTTCTGTTTCGAGTGCCAAACCTTTCAGGAGAGCATTTTCAAGCTTTGGGCACCATTTTTGAGTGAATTGCCAAAAGTCAGATTTTTGCTGAAATTGTGACCCCGGGGCTTAGGGATTTTTTCAAAAAAATATTTTCTGCCGGTTAAGTTTTTGAGGGCTGATTTCTTGTTCTGTGATAAAAAGCCGTCTGTTTCCATCGCCAAAGCTTTCAGGGGACCATTTTCAACCGGTTGGCACCATTTTTGAGTGAACAGCCAAAAGTTAGATTTTTGCTGAAATTGTGACCCCGGGGCTTAGGGATTTTTTCAAAAAAATATTTTCTGCCGGTTAGGTTTTTGAGGGCTGATTTCTTGTCCTGTGATAAAAAGCCTTCTGTTTCCATCGCCAAAGCTTTCAGGGGATCATTTGCAACCGGTTGGCCCAATTTTTGAGTGAACAGCCAAAAGTCAGATTTTTGCTGAAATTGTGACCCCGGGGCTTAGGGATTTTTTCAAAAAAATATTTTCTGCCGGTTAGGTTTTTGAGGGCTGATTTCTTGTCCTGTGATAAAAAGCCTTCTGTTTCGAGTGCCAAACCTTTCAGGAGAGCATTTTCAAGCTTTTGGCACCATTTTTGAGTGAATTGCCAAAAGTCACATTTTTCCTGAAATTGTGACCCAGGGGCTTAGGGATTTTTTCAAAAAAATATTTTCTGCCGGTTAAGTTTTTGAGGGCTGATTTCTTGTCCTGTGATAAAAAGCCTTCTGTTTCGAGTGCCAAACCTTTCAGGAGAGCATTTTCAAGCTTTTGGCACCATTTTTGAGTGAATTGCCAAAAGTCAGATTTTTGCTGAAATTGTGACCCCGGGGCTTAGGGATTTTTTCAAAAAAATATTTTCTGCCGGTTAGGTTTTTGAGGGCTTATTTCTTGTCCTGTGATAAAAAGCCTTCTGTTTCCATCGCCAAAGCTTTCAGGGGAGCATTTACAAACGGTTGGAACCATTTTTGAGTGAATTGCCAAAAGTCAGATTTTTGCTGAAATTGTGACCCCGGGGCTTAGGGATTTTTTCAAAAAAATATTTTCTGCCGGTTAAGTTTTTGAGGGCTGATTTCTTGTCCTGTGATAAAAAGCCTTCTGTTTCCATCACCAAAGCTTTCAGGGGACCATTTGCAACCGATTGGCACAATTTTTGAGTGAACAGCCAAAAGGCAGATTTTTGCTGAAATTGTGACCCCGGGGCTTAGGGATTTTTTTCAAAAAAATATTTTCTGCCGGTTAGGTTTTTGAGGGCTGATTTCTTGTCCTGTGATAAAAAGCCTTCTGTTTCGAGTGCCAAACCTTTCAGGAGAGCATTTTCAAGCTTTTGGCACCATTTTTGAGTGAATTGCCAAAAGTCAGATTTTTGCTGAAATTGTGACCCCGGGGCTTAGGGATTTTTTCAAAAAAATATTTTCTCCCGGTTAGGTTTTTGAGGGCTGATTTCTTGTCCTGTGATAAAAAGCCTTCTGTTTCCATCGCCAAACCGTTCAGGAGAGCATTTTCAAGCTTTTGGCACCATTTTTGAGTGAATTGCCAAAAGTCACATTTTTCCTGAAATTGTGACCCCGGGAATTAGGGATTTTTTCAAAAAAATATTTTCTGCCGGTTAAGTTTTTGAGGGCTGATTTCTTGTCCTGTGATAAAAAGCCTTCTGTTACCATCGCCAAAGTTTTCAGGGGAGTATTTGCAACCGGTTGGCACCATTTTTGAGTGAATTGCCAAAAGTCAGATTTTTGCTGAAATTGTGACCCCGGGCTTTAGGGATTTTTTCAAAAAAATATTTTCTGCCGGTTAGGTTTTTGAGGGCTGATTTCTTCTCCTGTGATAAAAAGCCTTCTGTTTCCCTCGCCAAAGCTTTCAGGGGATCATTTGCAACCGGTTGGCACCATTTTTGAGTGAACAGCCAAAAGTCAGATATTTGCTGAAATTGTGACCCCGGGGCTTAAGGATTTTTTAAAAAAAGTATTTTCTGCCGGTTAGGTTTTTGAGGGCTGATTTCTTGTCCTGTGATAAAAAGCCTTCTGTTTCGAGTGCCAAACCTTTCAGGAGAGCATTTTCAAGCTTTTGGCACCATTTTTGAGTGAATTGCCAAAAGTCAGATTTTTGCTGAAATTGTGACCCCGGGGCTTAGGGATTTTTTCAAAAAAATATTTTCTGCCGGTTAAGTTTTTGAGGGCTGATTTCTTGTCCTGTGATAAAAAGCCGTCTGTTTCCATCGCCAAAGCTTTCAGGGGACCATTTTCAACCGGTTGGCACCATTTTTGAGTGAACAGCCAAAAGTTAGATTTTTGCTGAAATTGTGACCCCGGGGCTTAGGGATTTCTTCAAAAAAATATTTTCTGCCGGTTAGGTTTTTGAGGGCTGATTTCTTGTCCTGTGATAAAAAGCCTTCTGTTTCCATCGCCAAAGCTTTCAGGGGAGCATTTTCAAGCTTTTGGCACCATTTTTGAGTGAATTGCCAAAAGTCAGATTTTTGCTGAAATTGTGACCCCGGGGCTTAGGGATTTCTTGAAAAAAATATTTTCTGCCGGTTAGGTTTTTGAGGGCTGATTTCTTGTCCTGTGATAAAAAGCCTTCTGTTTCCATCGCCAAAGCTTTCAGGGGATCATTTGCAACCGGTTGGCACAATTTTTGAGTGAACAGCCAAAAGTCAGATTTTTGCTGAATTGTGACCCCGGGGCTTAGGGATTTTTTCAAAAAAATATTTTCTGCCGGTTAGGTTTTTGAGGGCTGATTTCTTGTCCTGTGATAAAAAGCCTTCTGTTTCGAGTGCCAAACCTTTCAGGAGAGCATTTTCAAGCTTTTGGCACCATTTTTTGAGTGAATTGCCAAAAGTCAGATTTTTGCTGAAATTGTGACCCCGGGGCTTAGGGATTTTTTCAAAAAAATATTTTCTGCCGGTTAAGTTTTTGAGGGCTTATTTCTTGTCCTGTGATAAAAAGCCTTCTGTTTCCATCGCCAAAGCTTTCAGGGGAGCATTTACAAACGGTTGGCACCATTTTTGAGTGAATTGCCAAAAGTCAGATTTTTGCTGAAATTGTGACCCCGGGGCTTAGGGATTTTTTCAAAAAAATATTTTCTGCCGGTTAAGTTTTTGAGGGCTGATTTCTTGTCCTGTGATAAAAAGCCTTCTGTTTCCATCACCAAAGCTTTCAGGGGACCATTTGCAACCGATTGGCACAATTTTTGAGTGAACAGCCAAGTCAGATTTTTGCTGAAATTGTGACCCCGGGGCTTAGGGATTTTTTCAAAAAAATATTTTCTGCCGGTTAGGTTTTTGAGGGCTGATTTCTTGTCCTGTGATAAAAAGCCTTCTGTTTCGAGTGCCAAACCTTTCAGGAGAGCATTTTCAAGCTTTTGGCACCATTTTTTGAGTGAATTGCCAAAAGTCAGATTTTTGCTGAAATTGAGACCCCGGGGCTTAGGGATTTTTTCAAAAAAATATTTTCTGCCGGTTAGGTTTTTGAGGGCTGATTTCTTGTCCTGTGATAAAAAGCCTTCTGTTTCCATCGCCAAAGCTTTCAGGGGAGCATTTACAAACGGTTGGAACCATTTTTGAGTGAATTGCCAAAAGTCAGATTTTTGCTGAAATTGTGACCCCGGGGCTTAGGGATTTTTTCAAAAAAATATTTTCTGCCGGTTAAGTTTTTGAGGGCTGATTTCTTGTCCTGTGATAAAAAGCCTTCTGTTTCCCTCGCCAAAGCTTTCAGGGGATCATTTGCAACCGGTTGGCACCATTTTTGAGTGAACAGCCAAAAGTCAGATTTTTGCTGAAATTGTGACCCCGGGGCTTAGGGATTTTTTGAAAAAAATATTTTCTGCCGGTTAGGTTTTTGAGGGCTGATTTCTTGTCCTGTGATAAAAAGCCTTCTGTTTCCATCGCCAAAGCTTTCACGGGATCATTTGCAACCGGTTGGCACAATTTTTTAGTGAACAGTCAAAAGTCAGATTTTTGCTGAATTGTGACCCCGGGGCTTAGGGATTTTTTCAAAAAAATATTTTCTGCCGGTTAGGTTTTTGAGGGCTGATTTCTTGTCCTGTGATAAAAAGCCTTCTGTTTCGAGTGCCAAACCTTTCAGGAGAGCATTTTCAAGCTTTTGGCACCATTTTTTGAGTGAATTGCCAAAAGTCAGATTTTTGCTGAAATTGTGACCTTAGGGATTTTTTCAAAAAAATATTTTCTGCCGGTTAAGTTTTTGAGGGCTGATTTCTTGTCCTGTGATAAAAAGCCTTCTGTTTCCATCGCCAAAGCTTTCAGGGGATCATTTGCAACCGGTTGGCCCAATTTTTGAGTGAACAGCCAAAAGTCAGATTTTTGCTGAAATTGTGACCCCGGGGCTTAGGGATTTTTTCAAAAAAATATTTTCTGCCGGTTAGGTTTTTGAGGGCTGATTTCTTGTCCTGTGATAAAAAGCCTTCTGTTTCGAGTGCCAAACCTTTCAGGAGAGCATTTTCAAGCTTTTGGCACCATTTTTTGAGTGAATTGCCAAAAGTCAGATTTTTGCTGAAATTGTGACCCCGGGGCTTAGGGATTTTTTCAAAAAAATATTTTCTGCCGGTTAGGTTTTTGAGGGCTTATTTCTTGTCCTGTGATAAAAAGCCTTCTGTTTCCATCGCCAAAGCTTTCAGGGGAGCATTTACAAACGGTTGGAACCATTTTTGAGTGAATTGCCAAAAGTCAGATTTTTGCTGAAATTGTGACCCCGGGGCTTAGGGATTTTTTCAAAAAAATATTTTCTGCCGGTTAAGTTTTTGAGGGCTGATTTCTTGTCCTGTGATAAAAAGCCTTCTGTTTCCATCACCAAAGCTTTCAGGGGACCATTTGCAACCGATTGGCACAATTTTTGAGTGAACAGCCAAAAGGCAGATTTTTGCTGAAATTGTGACCCCGGGGCTTAGGGATTTTTTTCAAAAAAATATTTTCTGCCGGTTAGGTTTTTGAGGGCTGATTTCTTGTCCTGTGATAAAAAGCCTTCTGTTTCGAGTGCCAAACCTTTCAGGAGAGCATTTTCAAGCTTTTGGCACCATTTTTGAGTGAATTGCCAAAAGTCAGATTTTTGCTGAAATTGTGACCCCGGGGCTTAGGGATTTTTTCAAAAAAATATTTTCTGCCGGTTAGGTTTTTGAGGGCTGATTTCTTGTCCTGTGATAAAAAGCCTTCTGTTTCCATCGCCAAACCTTTCAGGAGAGCATTTTCAAGCTTTTGGCACCATTTTTGAGTGAATTGCCAAAAGTCACATTTTTCCTGAAATTGTGACCCCGGGCTTTAGGGATTTTTTCAAAAAAATATTTTCTGCCGGTTAGGTTTTTGAGGGCTGATTTCTTCTCCTGTGATAAAAAGCCTTCTGTTTCCCTCGCCAAAGCTTTCAGGGGATCATTTGCAACCGGTTGGCACCATTTTTGAGTGAACAGCCAAAAGTCAGATTTTTGCTGAAATTATGACCCCGGGGCTTAGGGATTTTTTGAAAAAAATATTTTCTGCCGGTTAGGTTTTTGAGGGCTGATTTCTTGTCCTGTGATAAAAAGCCTTCTGTTTCCATCGCCAAAGCTTTCAGGGGATCATTTGCAACCGGTTGGCACAATTTTTGAGTGAACAGCCAAAAGTCAGATTTTTGCTGAATTGTGACCCCGGGGCTTAGGGATTTTTTCAAAAAAATATTTTCTGCCGGTTAGGTTTTTGAGGGCTGATTTCTTGTCCTGTGATAAAAAGCCTTCTGTTTCGAGTGCCAAACCTTTCAGGAGAGCATTTTCAAGCTTTTGGCACCATTTTTTGAGTGAATTGCCAAAAGTCAGATTTTTGCTGAAATTGTGACCCCGGGGCTTAGGGATTTTTTCAAAAAAATATTTTCTGCCGGTTAGGTTTTTGAGGGCTTATTTCTTGTCCTGTGATAAAAAGCCTTCTGTTTCCATCGCCAAAGCTTTCAGGGGAGCATTTACAAACGGTTGGAACCATTTTTGAGTGAATTGCCAAAAGTCAGATTTTTGCTGAAATTGTGACCCCGGGGCTTAGGGATTTTTTCAAAAAAATATTTTCTGCCGGTTAAGTTTTTGAGGGCTGATTTCTTGTCCTGTGATAAAAAGCCTTCTGTTTCCATCACCAAAGCTTTCAGGGGACCATTTGCAACCGATTGGCACAATTTTTGAGTGAACAGCCAAAAGGCAGATTTTTGCTGAAATTGTGACCCCGGGGCTTAGGGATTTTTTTCAAAAAAATATTTTCTGCCGGTTAGGTTTTTGAGGGCTGATTTCTTGTCCTGTGATAAAAAGCCTTCTGTTTCGAGTGCCAAACCTTTCAGGAGAGCATTTTCAAGCTTTTGGCACCATTTTTGAGTGAATTGCCAAAAGTCAGATTTTTGCTGAAATTGTGACCCCGGGGCTTAGGGATTTTTTCAAAAAAATATTTTCTGCCGGTTAGGTTTTTGAGGGCTGATTTCTTGTCCTGTGATAAAAAGCCTTCTGTTTCCATCGCCAAACCTTTCAGGAGAGCATTTTCAAGCTTTTGGCACCATTTTTGAGTGAATTGCCAAAAGTCACATTTTTCCTGAAATTGTGACCCCGGGCTTTAGGGATTTTTTCAAAAAAATATTTTCTGCCGGTTAGGTTTTTGAGGGCTGATTTCTTCTCCTGTGATAAAAAGCCTTCTGTTTCCCTCGCCAAAGCTTTCAGGGGATCATTTGCAACCGGTTGGCACCATTTTTGAGTGAACAGCCAAAAGTTAGATTTTTGCTGAAATTGTGACCCCGGGGCTTAGGGATTTCTTCAAAAAAATATTTTCTGCCGGTTAGGTTTTTGAGGGCTGATTTCTTGTCCTGTGATAAAAAGCCTTCTGTTTCCATCGCCAAAGCTTTCAGGGGAGCATTTTCAAGCTTTTGGCACCATTTTTGAGTGAATTGCCAAAAGTCAGATTTTTGCTGAAATTGTGACCCCGGGGCTTAGGGATTTCTTGAAAAAAATATTTTCTGCCGGTTAGGTTTTTGAGGGCTGATTTCTTGTCCTGTGATAAAAAGCCTTCTGTTTCCATCGCCAAAGCTTTCAGGGGATCATTTGCAACCGGTTGGCACAATTTTTGAGTGAACAGCCAAAAGTCAGATTTTTGCTGAATTGTGACCCCGGGGCTTAGGGATTTTTTCAAAAAAATATTTCCTGCCGGTTAGGTTTTTGAGGGCTGATTTCTTGTCCTGTGATAAAAAGCCTTCTGTTTCGAGTGCCAAACCTTTCAGGAGAGCATTTTCAAGCTTTTGGCACCATTTTTTGAGTGAATTGCCAAAAGTCAGATTTTTGCTGAAATTGTGACCCCGGGGCTTAGGGATTTTTTCAAAAAAATATTTTCTGCCGGTTAAGTTTTTGAGGGCTTATTTCTTGTCCTGTGATAAAAAGCCTTCTGTTTCCATCGCCAAAGCTTTCAGGGGAGCATTTACAAACGGTTGGCACCATTTTTGAGTGAATTGCCAAAAGTCAGATTTTTGCTGAAATTGTGACCCCGGGGCTTAGGGATTTTTTCAAAAAAATATTTTCTGCCGGTTAAGTTTTTGAGGGCTGATTTCTTGTCCTGTGATAAAAAGCCTTCTGTTTTCATCACCAAAGCTTTCAGGGGACCATTTGCAACCGATTGGCACAATTTTTGAGTGAACAGCCAAGTCAGATTTTTGCTGAAATTGTGACCCCGGGGCTTAGGGATTTTTTCAAAAAAATATTTTCTGCCGGTTAGGTTTTGAGGGCTGATTTCTTGTCCTGTGATAAAAAGCCTTCTTTTTCCATCGCCAAAGCTTTCAGGGGACCATTTGCAACCAGTTGGCCCAATTTTTGAGTGAACAGCCAAAAGGCAGATTTTTGCTGAAATTGTGACCCCGGGGCTTAGGGATTTTTTCAAAAAAATATTTTCTGCCGGTTAGGTTGTTGAGGGCTGATATCTTGTCCTGTGATAAAAAGCCTTCTGTTTCGAGTGCCAAACCTTTCAGGAGAGCATTTTCAAGCTTTTGGCACCATTTTTGAGTGAACTGCCAAAAGTCAGATTTTTGCTGAAATTGTGACCCCGGGGCTTAGGGATTTTTTCAAAAAAATATTTTCTGCCGGTTAGGTTTTTGAGGGCTGATTTCTTGTCCTGTGATAAAAAGCCTTCTGTTTCGAGTGCCAAACCTTTCAGGAGAGCATTTTCAAGCTTTTGGCACCATTTTTGAGTGAATTGCCAAAAGTCACATTTTTCCTGAAATTGTGACCCAGGGGCTTAGGGATTTTTTCAAAAAAATATTTTCTGCCGGTTAAGTTTTTGAGGGCTGATTTCTTGTCCTGTGATAAAAAGCCTTCTGTTTCGAGTGCCAAACCTTTCAGGAGAGCATTTTCAAGCTTTGGGCACCATTTTTGAGTGAATTGCCAAAAGTCAGATTTTTGCTGAAATTGTGACCCCGGGGCTTAGGGATTTTTTCAAAAAAATATTTTCTGCCGGTTAAGTTTTTGAGGGCTGATTTCTTGTTCTGTGATAAAAAGCCGTCTGTTTCCATCGCCAAAGCTTTCAGGGGACCATTTTCAACCGGTTGGCACCATTTTTGAGTGAACAGCCAAAAGTTAGATTTTTGCTGAAATTGTGACCCCGGGGCTTAGGGATTTTTTCAAAAAAATATTTTCTGCCGGTTAGGTTTTTGAGGGCTGATTTCTTGTCCTGTGATAAAAAGCCTTCTGTTTCCATCGCCAAAGCTTTCAGGGGATCATTTGCAACCGGTTGGCCCAATTTTTGAGTGAACAGCCAAAAGTCAGATTTTTGCTGAAATTGTGACCCCGGGGCTTAGGGATTTTTTCAAAAAAATATTTTCTGCCGGTTAGGTTTTTGAGGGCTGATTTCTTGTCCTGTGATAAAAAGCCTTCTGTTTCGAGTGCCAAACCTTTCAGGAGAGCATTTTCAAGCTTTTGGCACCATTTTTGAGTGAATTGCCAAAAGTCACATTTTTCCTGAAATTGTGACCCAGGGGCTTAGGGATTTTTTCAAAAAAATATTTTCTGCCGGTTAAGTTTTTGAGGGCTGATTTCTTGTCCTGTGATAAAAAGCCTTCTGTTTCGAGTGCCAAACCTTTCAGGAGAGCATTTTCAAGCTTTTGGCACCATTTTTGAGTGAATTGCCAAAAGTCAGATTTTTGCTGAAATTGTGACCCCGGGGCTTAGGGATTTTTTCAAAAAAATATTTTCTGCCGGTTAGGTTTTTGAGGGCTTATTTCTTGTCCTGTGATAAAAAGCCTTCTGTTTCCATCGCCAAAGCTTTCAGGGGAGCATTTACAAACGGTTGGAACCATTTTTGAGTGAATTGCCAAAAGTCAGATTTTTGCTGAAATTGTGACCCCGGGGCTTAGGGATTTTTTCAAAAAAATATTTTCTGCCGGTTAAGTTTTTGAGGGCTGATTTCTTGTCCTGTGATAAAAAGCCTTCTGTTTCCATCACCAAAGCTTTCAGGGGACCATTTGCAACCGATTGGCACAATTTTTGAGTGAACAGCCAAAAGGCAGATTTTTGCTGAAATTGTGACCCCGGGGCTTAGGGATTTTTTTCAAAAAAATATTTTCTGCCGGTTAGGTTTTTGAGGGCTGATTTCTTGTCCTGTGATAAAAAGCCTTCTGTTTCGAGTGCCAAACCTTTCAGGAGAGCATTTTCAAGCTTTTGGCACCATTTTTGAGTGAATTGCCAAAAGTCAGATTTTTGCTGAAATTGTGACCCCGGGGCTTAGGGATTTTTTCAAAAAAATATTTTCTCCCGGTTAGGTTTTTGAGGGCTGATTTCTTGTCCTGTGATAAAAAGCCTTCTGTTTCCATCGCCAAACCTTTCAGGAGAGCATTTTCAAGCTTTTGGCACCATTTTTGAGTGAATTGCCAAAAGTCACATTTTTCCTGAAATTGTGACCCCGGGAATTAGGGATTTTTTCAAAAAAATATTTTCTGCCGGTTAAGTTTTTGAGGGCTGATTTCTTGTCCTGTGATAAAAAGCCTTCTGTTACCATCGCCAAAGTTTTCAGGGGAGTATTTGCAACCGGTTGGCACCATTTTTGAGTGAATTGCCAAAAGTCAGATTTTTGCTGAAATTGTGACCCCGGGCTTTAGGGATTTTTTCAAAAAAATATTTTCTGCCGGTTAGGTTTTTGAGGGCTGATTTCTTCTCCTGTGATAAAAAGCCTTCTGTTTCCCTCGCCAAAGCTTTCAGGGGATCATTTGCAACCGGTTGGCACCATTTTTGAGTGAACAGCCAAAAGTCAGATATTTGCTGAAATTGTGACCCCGGGGCTTAAGGATTTTTTAAAAAAAGTATTTTCTGCCGGTTAGGTTTTTGAGGGCTGATTTCTTGTCCTGTGATAAAAAGCCTTCTGTTTCGAGTGCCAAACCTTTCAGGAGAGCATTTTCAAGCTTTTGGAACCATTTTTGAGTGAATTGCCAAAAGTCAGATTTTTGCTGAAATTGTGACCCCGGGGCTTAGGGATTTTTTCAAAAAAATATTTTCTGCCGGTTAAGTTTTTGAGGGCTGATTTCTTGTCCTGTGATAAAAAGCCGTCTGTTTCCATCGCCAAAGCTTTCAGGGGAGCATTTTCAAGCTTTTGGCACCATTTTTGAGTGAATTGCCAAAAGTCAGATTTTTGCTGAAATTGTGACCCCGGGGCTTAGGGATTTCTTGAAAAAAATATTTTCTGCCGGTTAGGTTTTTGAGGGCTGATTTCTTGTCCTGTGATAAAAAGCCTTCTGTTTCCATCGCCAAAGCTTTCAGGGGATCATTTGCAACCGGTTGGCACAATTTTTGAGTGAACAGCCAAAAGTCAGATTTTTGCTGAATTGTGACCCCGGGGCTTAGGGATTTTTTCAAAAAAATATTTTCTGCCGGTTAGGTTTTTGAGGGCTGATTTCTTGTCCTGTGATAAAAAGCCTTCTGTTTCGAGTGCCAAACCTTTCAGGAGAGCATTTTCAAGCTTTTGGCACCATTTTTTGAGTGAATTGCCAAAAGTCAGATTTTTGCTGAAATTGTGACCCCGGGGCTTAGGGATTTTTTCAAAAAAATATTTTCTGCCGGTTAAGTTTTTGAGGGCTTATTTCTTGTCCTGTGATAAAAAGCCTTCTGTTTCCATCGCCAAAGCTTTCAGGGGAGCATTTACAAACGGTTGGCACCATTTTTGAGTGAATTGCCAAAAGTCAGATTTTTGCTGAAATTGTGACCCCGGGGCTTAGGGATTTTTTCAAAAAAATATTTTCTGCCGGTTAAGTTTTTGAGGGCTGATTTCTTGTCCTGTGATAAAAAGCCTTCTGTTTCCATCACCAAAGCTTTCAGGGGACCATTTGCAACCGATTGGCACAATTTTTGAGTGAACAGCCAAGTCAGATTTTTGCTGAAATTGTGACCCCGGGGCTTAGGGATTTTTTCAAAAAAATATTTTCTGCCGGTTAGGTTTTGAGGGCTGATTTCTTGTCCTGTGATAAAAAGCCTTCTTTTTCCATCGCCAAAGCTTTCAGGGGACCATTTGCAACCAGTTGGCCCAATTTTTGAGTGAACAGCCAAAAGGCAGATTTTTGCTGAAATTGTGACCCCGGGGCTTAGGGATTTTTTCAAAAAAATATTTTCTGCCGGTTAGGTTGTTGAGGGCTGATATCTTGTCCTGTGATAAAAAGCCTTCTGTTTCGAGTGCCAAACCTTTCAGGAGAGCATTTTCAAGCTTTTGGCACCATTTTTGAGTGAACTGCCAAAAGTCAGATTTTTGCTGAAATTGTGACCCCGGGGCTTAGGGATTTTTTCAAAAAAATATTTTCTGCCGGTTAGGTTTTTGAGGGCTGATTTCTTGTCCTGTGATAAAAAGCCTTCTGTTTCCATCGCCAAAGCTTTCAGGGGATCATTTGCAACCGGTTGGCCCAATTTTTGAGTGAACAGCCAAAAGTCAGATTTTTGCTGAAATTGTGACCCCGGGGCTTAGGGATTTTTTCAAAAAAATATTTTCTGCCGGTTAGGTTTTTGAGGGCTGATTTCTTGTCCTGTGATAAAAAGCCTTCTGTTTCGAGTGCCAAACCTTTCAGGAGAGCATTTTCAAGCTTTTGGCACTATTTTTGAGTGAATTGCCAAAAGTCACATTTTTCCTGAAATTGTGACCCAGGGGCTTAGGGATTTTTTCAAAAAAATATTTTCTGCCGGTTAAGTTTTTGAGGGCTGATTTCTTGTCCTGTGATAAAAAGCCTTCTGTTTCGAGTGCCAAACCTTTCAGGAGAGCATTTTCAAGCTTTTGGCACCATTTTTGAGTGAATTGCCAAAAGTCAGATTTTTGCTGAAATTGTGACCCCGGGGCTTAGGGATTTTTTCAAAAAAATATTTTCTGCCGGTTAGGTTTTTGAGGGCTTATTTCTTGTCCTGTGATAAAAAGCCTTCTGTTTCCATCGCCAAAGCTTTCAGGGGAGCATTTACAAACGGTTGGAACCATTTTTGAGTGAATTGCCAAAAGTCAGATTTTTGCTGAAATTGTGACCCCGGGGCTTAGGGATTTTTTCAAAAAAATATTTTCTGCCGGTTAAGTTTTTGAGGGCTGATTTCTTGTCCTGTGATAAAAAGCCTTCTGTTTCCATCACCAAAGCTTTCAGGGGACCATTTGCAACCGATTGGCACAATTTTTGAGTGAACAGCCAAAAGGCAGATTTTTGCTGAAATTGTGACCCCGGGGCTTAGGGATTTTTTTCAAAAAAATATTTTCTGCCGGTTAGGTTTTTGAGGGCTGATTTCTTGTCCTGTGATAAAAAGCCTTCTGTTTCGAGTGCCAAACCTTTCAGGAGAGCATTTTCAAGCTTTTGGCACCATTTTTGAGTGAATTGCCAAAAGTCAGATTTTTGCTGAAATTGTGACCCCGGGGCTTAGGGATTTTTTCAAAAAAATATTTTCTCCCGGTTAGGTTTTTGAGGGCTGATTTCTTGTCCTGTGATAAAAAGCCTTCTGTTTCCATCGCCAAACCTTTCAGGAGAGCATTTTCAAGCTTTTGGCACCATTTTTGAGTGAATTGCCAAAAGTCACATTTTTCCTGAAATTGTGACCCCGGGAATTAGGGATTTTTTCAAAAAAATATTTTCTGCCGGTTAAGTTTTTGAGGGCTGATTTCTTGTCCTGTGATAAAAAGCCTTCTGTTACCATCGCCAAAGTTTTCAGGGGAGTATTTGCAACCGGTTGGCACCATTTTTGAGTGAATTGCCAAAAGTCAGATTTTTGCTGAAATTGTGACCCCGGGCTTTAGGGATTTTTTCAAAAAAATATTTTCTGCCGGTTAGTTTTTTGAGGGCTGATTTCTTCTCCTGTGATAAAAAGCCTTCTGTTTCCCTCGCCAAAGCTTTCAGGGGATCATTTGCAACCGGTTGGCACCATTTTTGAGTGAACAGCCAAAAGTCAGATATTTGCTGAAATTGTGACCCCGGGGCTTAGGGATTTTTTCAAAAAAATATTTTCTGCCGGTTAGGTTTTTGAGGGCTGATTTCTTGTCCTGTGATAAAAAGCCTTCTGTTTCGAGTGCCAAACCTTTCAGGAGAGCATTTTCAAGCTTTTGGCACCATTTTTGAGTGAATTGCCAAAAGTCAGATTTTTGCTGAAATTGTGACCCCGGGGCTTAGGGATTTTTTCAAAAAAATATTTTCTGCCGGTTAAGTTTTTGAGGGCTGATTTCTTGTCCTGTGATAAAAAGCCGTCTGTTTCCATCGCCAAAGCTTTCAGGGGACCATTTTCAACCGGTTGGCACCATTTTTGAGTGAACAGCCAAAAGTTAGATTTTTGCTGAAATTGTGACCCCGGGGCTTAGGGATTTCTTCAAAAAAATATTTTCTGCCGGTTAGGTTTTTGAGGGCTGATTTCTTGTCCTGTGATAAAAAGCCTTCTGTTTCCATCGCCAAAGCTTTCAGGGGAGCATTTTCAAGCTTTTGGCACCATTTTTGAGTGAATTGCCAAAAGTCAGATTTTTGCTGAAATTGTGACCCCGGGGCTTAGGGATTTCTTGAAAAAAATATTTTCTGCCGGTTAGGTTTTTGAGGGCTGATTTCTTGTCCTGTGATAAAAAGCCTTCTGTTTCCATCGCCAAAGCTTTCAGGGGATCATTTGCAACCGGTTGGCACAATTTTTGAGTGAACAGCCAAAAGTCAGATTTTTGCTGAATTGTGACCCCGGGGCTTAGGGATTTTTTCAAAAAAATATTTTCTGCCGGTTAGGTTTTTGAGGGCTGATTTCTTGTCCTGTGATAAAAAGCCTTCTGTTTCGAGTGCCAAACCTTTCAGGAGAGCATTTTCAAGCTTTTGGCACCATTTTTTGAGTGAATTGCCAAAAGTCAGATTTTTGCTGAAATTGTGACCCCGGGGCTTAGGGATTTTTTCAAAAAAATATTTTCTGCCGGTTAAGTTTTTGAGGGCTTATTTCTTGTCCTGTGATAAAAAGCCTTCTGTTTCCATCGCCAAAGCTTTCAGGGGAGCATTTACAAACGGTTGGCACCATTTTTGAGTGAATTGCCAAAAGTCAGATTTTTGCTGAAATTGTGACCCCGGGGCTTAGGGATTTTTTCAAAAAAATATTTTCTGCCGGTTAAGTTTTTGAGGGCTGATTTCTTGTCCTGTGATAAAAAGCCTTCTGTTTCCATCACCAAAGCTTTCAGGGGACCATTTGCAACCGATTGGCACAATTTTTGAGTGAACAGCCAAGTCAGATTTTTGCTGAAATTGTGACCCCGGGGCTTAGGGATTTTTTCAAAAAAATATTTTCTGCCGGTTAGGTTGTTGAGGGCTGATATCTTGTCCTGTGATAAAAAGCCTTCTGTTTCGAGTGCCAAACCTTTCAGGAGAGCATTTTCAAGCTTTTGGCACCATTTTTGAGTGAACTGCCAAAAGTCAGATTTTTGCTGAAATTGTGACCCCGGGGCTTAGGGATTTTTTCAAAAAAATATTTTCTGCCGGTTAGGTTTTTGAGGGCTGATTTCTTGTCCTGTGATAAAAAGCCTTCTGTTTCCATCGCCAAACCTTTCAGGAGAGCATTTTCAAGCTTTTGGCACCATTTTTGAGTGAATTGCCAAAAGTCACATTTTTGCTGAAATTATGACCCCGGGGCTTAGGGATTTTTTCAAAAAAATATTTTCTGCCGGTTAAGTTTTTGAGGGCTGATTTCTTGTTCTGTGATAAAAAGCCGTCTGTTTCCATCGCCAAAGCTTTCACGGGACCATTTTCAACCGGTTGGCACCATTTTTGAGTGAACAGCCAAAAGTTAGATTTTTGCTGAAATTGTGACCCCGGGGCTTAGGGATTTTTTCAAAAAAATATTTTCTGCCGGTTAGGTTTTTGAGGGCTGATTTCTTGTCCTGTGATAAAAAGCCTTCTGTTTCGAGTGCCAAACCTTTCAGGAGAGCATTTTCAAGCTTTTGGCACCATTTTTGAGTGAATTGCCAAAAGTCACATTTTTCCTGAAATTGTGACCCAGGGGCTTAGGGATTTTTTCAAAAAAATATTTTCTGCCGGTTAAGTTTTTGAGGGCTGATTTCTTGTCCTGTGATAAAAAGCCTTCTGTTTCGAGTGCCAAACCTTTCAGGAGAGCATTTTCAAGCTTTTGGCACCATTTTTGAGTGAATTGCCAAAAGTCAGATTTTTGCTGAAATTGTGACCCAGGGGCTTAGGGATTTTTTCAAAAAAATATTTTCTGCCGGTTAAGTTTTTGAGGGCTGATTTCTTGTCCTGTGATAAAAAGCCTTCTGTTACCATCGCCAAAGTTTTCAGGGGAGTATTTGCAACCGGTTGGCACCATTTTTGAGTGAATTGCCAAAAGTCAGATTTTTGCTGAAATTGTGACCCCGGGCCTTAGGGATTTTTTCAAAAAAATATTTTCTGCCGGTTAAGTTTTTGAGGGCTGATTTCTTGTCCTGTGATAAAAAGCCTTCTGTTTCCCTCGCCAAAGCTTTCAGGGGATCATTTGCAACCGGTTGGCACCATTTTTGAGTGAACAGCCAAAAGTCAGATATTTGCTGAAATTGTGACCCCGGGGCTTAGGGATTTTTTCAAAAAAATATTTTCTGCCGGTTAGGTTTTTGAGGGCTGATTTCTTGTCCTGTGATAAAAAGCCTTCTGTTTCGAGTGCCAAACCTTTCAGGAGAGCATTTTCAAGCTTTTGGCACCATTTTTGAGTGAATTGCCAAAAGTCAGATTTTTGCTGAAATTGTGACCCCGGGGCTTAGGGATTTTTTCAAAAAAATATTTTCTGCCGGTTAAGTTTTTGAGGGCTGATTTCTTGTTCTGTGATAAAAAGCCGTCTGTTTCCATCGCCAAAGCTTTCAGGGGACCATTTTCAACCGGTTGGCACAATTTTTGAGTGAACAGCCAAAAGTTAGATTTTTGCTGAAATTGTGACCCCGGGGCTTAGGGATTTTTTCAAGAAAATATTTTCTGCCGGTTAGGTTTTTGAGGGCTGATTTCTTGTCCTGTGATAAAAAGCCTTCTGTTTCCATCGCCAAAGCTTTCAGGGGATCATTTGCAACCGGTTGGCCCAATTTTTGAGTGAACAGCCAAAAGTCAGATTTTTGCTGAAATTGTGACCCCGGGGCTTAGGGATTTTTTCAAAAAAATATTTTCTGCCGGTTAGGTTTTTGAGGGCTGATTTCTTGTCCTGTGATAAAAAGCCTTCTGTTTCGAGTGCCAAACCTTTCAGGAGAGCATTTTCAAGCTTTTGGCACCATTTTTGAGTGAATTGCCAAAAGTCAGATATTTGCTGAAATTGTGACCCCGGGGCTTAGGGATTTTTTCAAAAAAATATTTTCTGCCGGTTAGGTTTTTGAGGGCTGATTTCTTGTCCTGTGATAAAAAGCCTTCTGTTTCGAGTGCCAAACCTTTCAGGAGAGCATTTTCAAGCTTTTGGCACCATTTTTGAGTGAATTGCCAAAAGTCAGATTTTTGCTGAAATTGTGACCCCGGGGCTTAGGGATTTTTTCAAAAAAATATTTTCTGCCGGTTAAGTTTTTGAGGGCTGATTTCTTGTTCTGTGATAAAAAGCCGTCTGTTTCCATCGCCAAAGCTTTCAGGGGACCATTTTCAACCGGTTGGCACAATTTTTGAGTGAACAGCCAAAAGTTAGATTTTTGCTGAAATTGTGACCCCGGGGCTTAGGGATTTTTTCAAAAAAATATTTTCTGCCGGTTAAGTTTTTGAGGGCTGATTTCTTGTCCTGTGATAAAAAGCCTTCTGTTTCGAGTGCCAAACCTTTCAGGAGAGCATTTTCAAGCTTTTGGCACCATTTTTTGAGTGAATTGCCAAAAGTCAGATTTTTGCTGAAATTGTGACCCAGGGGCTTAGGGATTTTTTCAAAAAAATATTTTCTGCCGGTTAAGTTTTCGAGGGCTGATTTCTTGTCCTGTGATAAAAAGCCTTCTGTTACCATCGCCAAAGTTTTCAGGGGAGTATTTGCAACCGGTTGGCACCATTTTTGAGTGAATTGCCAAAAGTCAGATTTTTGCTGAAATTGTGACCCCGGGCCTTAGGGATTTTTTCAAAAAAATATTTTCTGCCGGTTAGGTTTTTGAGGGCTGATTTCTTGTCCTGTGATAAAAAGCCTTCTGTTTCCCTCGCCAAAGCTTTCAGGGGATCATTTGCAACCGGTTGGCACCATTTTTGAGTGAACAGCCAAAAGTCAGATTTTTGCTGAAATTGTGACCCCGGGCCTTAGGGATTTTTTCAAAAAAATATTTTCTGCCGGTTAGGTTTTTGAGGGCTGATTTCTTGTCCTGTGATAAAAAGCCTTCTGTTTCGAGTGCCAAACCTTTCAGGAGAGCATTTTCAAGCTTTTGGCACCATTTTTGAGTGAATTGCCAAAAGTCAGATTTTTGCTGAAATTGTGACCCCGGGGCTTAGGGATTTTTTCAAAAAAATATTTTCTGCCGGTTAAGTTTTTGAGGGCTGATTTCTTGTCCTGTGATAAAAAGCCGTCTGTTTCCATCGCCAAAGCTTTCAGGGGACCATTTTTAACCGGTTGGCACCATTTTTGAGTGAACAGCCAAAAGTTAGATTTTTGCTGAAATTGTGACCCCGGGGCTTAGGGATTTTTTCAAAAAAATATTTTCTGCCGGTTAGGTTTTTGAGGGCTGATTTCTTGTCCCGTGATAAAAAGCCTTCTGTTTCCATCGCCAAAGCTTTCAGGGGATCATTTGCAACCGGTTGGCCCAATTTTTGAGTGAACAGCCAAAAGTCAGATTTTTGCTGAAATTGTGACCCCGGGGCTTAGGGATTTTTTCAAAAAAATATTTTCTGCCGGTTAGGTTTTTGAGGGCTGATTTCTTGTCCTGTGATAAAAAGCCTTCTGTTTCGAGTGCCAAACCTTTCAGGAGAGCATTTTCAAGCTTTTGGCACCATTTTTGAGTGAATTGCCAAAAGTCACATTTTTCCTGAAATTGTGACCCCGGGAATTAGGGATTTTTTCAGAAAAATATTTTCTGCCGGTTAAGTTTTTGAGGGCTGATTTCTTGTCCTGTGATAAAAAGCCTTCTGTTTAGAGTGCCAAACCTTTCAGGAGAGCATTTTCAAGCTTTTGGCACCATTTTTGAGTGAATTGCCAAAAGTCAGATTTTTGCTGAAATTGTGACCCAGGGGCTTAGGGATTTTTTCAAAAAAATATTTTCTGCCGGTTAAGTTTTTGAGGGCTGATTTCTTGTCCTGTGATAAAAAGCCTTCTGTTTAGAGTGCCAAACCTTTCAGGAGAGCATTTTCAAGCTTTTGGCACCATTTTTGAGTGAACAGCCAAAAGTCAGATTTTTGCTGAAATTGTGACCCCGGGGCTTAGGGAATTTTTGAAAAAAATATTTTCTGCCGGTTAGGTTTTTGAGGGCTGATTTCTTGTCCTGTGATAAAAAGCCTTCTGTTTCCATCGCCAAAGCTTTCAGGGGATCATTGGCAACCGGTTGGCACAATTTTTGAGTGAACAGCCAAAAGTCAGATTTTTGCTGAATTGTGACCCCGGGGCTTAGGGATTTTTTCAAAAAAATATTTTCTGCCGGTTAGGTTTTTGAGGGCTGATTTCTTGTCCTGTGATAAAAAGCCTTCTGTTTCGAGTGCCAAACCTTTCAGGAGAGCATTTTCAAGCTTTTGGCACCATTTTTTGAGTGAATTGCCAAAAGTCAGATTTTTGCTGAAATTGTGACCCCGGGGCTTAGGGATTTTTTCAAAAAAATATTTTCTGCCGGTTAGGTTGTTGAGGGCTGATATCTTGTCCTGTGATAAAAAGCCTTCTGTTTCGAGTGCCAAACCTTTCAGGAGAGCATTTTCAAGCTTTTGGCACCATTTTTGAGTGAATTGCCAAAAGTCAGATTTTTGCTGAAATTGTGACCCCGGGGCTTAGGGATTTTTTCAAAAAAATATTTTCTGCCGGTTAGGTTTTTGAGGGCTGATTTCTTGTCCTGTGATAAAAAGCCTTCTGTTTCCATCGCCAAACCTTTCAGGAGAGCATTTTCAAGCTTTTGGCACCATTTTTGAGTGAATTGCCAAAAGTCACATTTTTCCTGAAATTGTGACCCCGGGAATTAGGGATTTTTTCAGAAAAATATTTTCTGCCGGTTAAGTTTTTGTGGGCTGATTTCTTGTCCTGTGATAAAAAGCCTTCTGTTTCGAGTGCCAAACCTTTCAGGAGAGCATTTTCAAGCTTTTGGCACCATTTTTGAGTGAATTGCCAAAAGTCAGATTTTTGCTGAAATTGTGACCCCGGGGCTTAGGGATTTTTTCAAAAAAATATTTTCTGCCGGTTAAGTTTTTGAGGGCTGATTTCTTGTCCTGTGATAAAAAGCCTTCTGTTACCATCGCCAAAGTTTTCAGGGGAGTATTTGCAACCGGTTGGCACCATTTTTGAGTGAATTGCCAAAAGTCAGATTTTTGCTGAAATTGTGACCCCGGGGCTTAGGGATTTTTTCAAAAAAATATTTTCTGCCGGTTAAGTTTTTGAGGGCTGATTTCTTGTTCTGTGATAAAAAGCCGTCTGTTTCCATCGCCAAAGCTTTCAGGGAACCATTTTCAACCGGTTGGCACAATTTTTGAGTGAACAGCCAAAAGTTAGATTTTTGCTGAAATTGTGACCCCGGGGCTTAGGGATTTTTTCAAAAAAATATTTTCTGCCGGTTAGGTTTTTGAGGGCTGATTTCTTGTCCTGTGATAAAAAGCCTTCTGTTTCCATCGCCAAAGCTTTCAGGGGATCATTTGCAACCGGTTGGCCCAATTTTTGAGTGAACAGCCAAAAGTCAGATTTTTGCTGAAATTGTGACCCCGGGGCTTAGGGATTTTTTCAAAAAAATATTTTCTGCCGGTTAGGTTTTTGAGGGCTGATTTCTTGTCCTGTGATAAAAAGCCTTCTGTTTCGAGTGCCAAACCTTTCAGTAGAGCATTTTCAAGCTTTTGGCACCATTTTTGAGTGAATTGCCAAAAGTCAGATATTTGCTGAAATTGTGACCCCGGGGCTTAGGGATTTTTTCAAAAAAATATTTTCTGCCGGTTAGGTTTTTGAGGGCTGATTTCTTGTCCTGTGATAAAAAGCCTTCTGTTTCGAGTGCCAAACCTTTCAGGAGAGCATTTTCAAGCTTTTGGCACCATTTTTGAGTGAATTGCCAAAAGTCAGATTTTTGCTGAAATTGTGACCCCGGGGCTTAGGGATTTTTTCAAAAAAATATTTTCTGCCGGTTAAGTTTTTGAGGGCTGATTTCTTGTTCTGTGATGAAAAGCCGTCTGTTTCCATCGCCAAAGCTTTCAGGGGACCATTTTCAACCGGTTGGCACAATTTTTGAGTGAACAGCCAAAAGTTAGATTTTTGCTGAAATTGTGACCCCGGGGCTTAGGGATTTTTTCAAAAAAATATTTTCTGCCGGTTAAGTTTTTGAGGGCTGATTTCTTGTCCTGTGATAAAAAGCCTTCTGTTTCGAGTGCCAAACCTTTCAGGAGAGCATTTTCAAGCTTTTGGCACCATTTTTGAGTGAATTGCCAAAAGTCAGATTTTTGCTGAAATTGTGACCCAGGGGCTTAGGGATTTTTTCAAAAAAATATTTTCTGCCGGTTAAGTTTTCGAGGGCTGATTTCTTGTCCTGTGATAAAAAGCCTTCTGTTACCATCGCCAAAGTTTTCAGGGGAGTATTTGCAACCGGTTGGCACCATTTTTGAGTGAATTGCCAAAAGTCAGATTTTTGCTGAAATTGTGACCCCGGGCCTTAGGGATTTTTTCAAAAAAATATTTTCTGCCGGTTAGGTTTTTGAGGGCTGATTTCTTGTCCTGTGATAAAAAGCCTTCTGTTTCCCTCGCCAAAGCTTTCAGGGGATCATTTGCAACCGGTTGGCACCATTTTTGAGTGAACAGCCAAAAGTCAGATTTTTGCTGAAATTGTGACCCCGGGCCTTAGGGATTTTTTCAAAAAAATATTTTCTGCCGGTTAGGTTTTTGAGGGCTGATTTCTTGTCCTGTGATAAAAAGCCTTCTGTTTCGAGTGCCAAACCTTTCAGGAGAGCATTTTCAAGCTTTTGGCACCATTTTTGAGTGAATTGCCAAAAGTCAGATTTTTGCTGAAATTGTGACCCCGGGGCTTAGGGATTTTTTCAAAAAAATATTTTCTGCCGGTTAGGTTTTTGAGGGCTGATTTCTTGTCCTGTGATAAAAAGCCTTCTGTTTCCATCGCCAAACCTTTCAGGAGAGCATTTTCAAGCTTTTGGCACCATTTTTGAGTGAATTGCCAAAAGTCACATTTTTCCTGAAATTGTGACCCCGGGAATTAGGGATTTTTTCAGAAAAATATTTTCTGCCGGTTAAGTTTTTGAGGGCTGATTTCTTGTCCTGTGATAAAAAGCCTTCTGTTTCGAGTGCCAAACCTTTCAGGAGAGCATTTTCAAGCTTTTGGCACCATTTTTGAGTGAATTGCCAAAAGTCAGATTTTTGCTGAAATTGTGACCCAGGGGCTTAGGGATTTTTTCAAAAAAATATTTTCTGCCGGTTAAGTTTTTGAGGGCTGATTTCTTGTCCTGTGATAAAAAGCATTCTGTTACCATCGCCAAAGTTTTCAGGGGAGTATTTGCAACCGGTTGGCACCATTTTTGAGTGAATTGCCAAAAGTCAGATTTTTGCTGAAATTGTGACCCCGGGCCTTAGGGATTTTTTCAAAAAAATATTTTCTGCCGGTTAGGTTTTTGAGGGCTGATTTCTTGTCCTGTGATAAAAAGCCTTCTGTTTCCCTCGCCAAAGCTTTCAGGGGATCATTTGCAACCGGTTGGCACCATTTTTGAGTGAACAGCCAAAAGTCAGATTTTTGCTGAAATTGTGACCCCGGGCCTTAGGGATTTTTTCAAAAAAATATTTTCTGCCGGTTAGGTTTTTGAGGGCTGATTTCTTGTCCTGTGATAAAAAGCCTTCTGTTTCGAGTGCCAAACCTTTCAGGAGAGCATTTTCAAGCTTTTGGCACCATTTTTGAGTGAATTGCCAAAAGTCAGATTTTTGCTGAAATTGTGACCCCGGGGCTTAGGGATTTTTTCAAAAAAATATTTTCTGCCGGTTAAGTTTTTGAGGGCTGATTTCTTGTCCTGTGATAAAAAGCCGTCTGTTTCCATCGCCAAAGCTTTCAGGGGACCATTTTTAACCGGTTGGCACCATTTTTGAGTGAACAGCCAAAAGTTAGATTTTTGCTGAAATTGTGACCCCGGGGCTTAGGGATTTTTTCAAAAAAATATTTTCTGCCGGTTAGGTTTTTGAGGGCTGATTTCTTGTCCCGTGATAAAAAGCCTTCTGTTTCCATCGCCAAAGCTTTCAGGGGATCATTTGCAACCGGTTGGCCCAATTTTTGAGTGAACAGCCAAAAGTCAGATTTTTGCTGAAATTGTGACCCCGGGGCTTAGGGATTTTTTCAAAAAAATATTTTCTGCCGGTTAGGTTTTTGAGGGCTGATTTCTTGTCCTGTGATAAAAAGCCTTCTGTTTCGAGTGCCAAACCTTTCAGGAGAGCATTTTCAAGCTTTTGGCACCATTTTTGAGTGAATTGCCAAAAGTCACATTTTTCCTGAAATTGTGACCCCGGGAATTAGGGATTTTTTCAAAAAAATATTTTCTGCCGGTTAGGTTTTTGAGGGCTGATTTCTTGTCCTGTGATAAAAAGCCTTCTGTTTCGAGTGCCAAACCTTTCAGGAGAGCATTTTCAAGCTTTTGGCACCATTTTTTGAGTGAACTGCCAAAAGTCAGATTTTTGCTGAAATTGTGACCCCGGGGCTTAGGGATTTTTTCAAAAAAATATTTTCTGCCGGTTAGGTTGTTGAGGGCTGATATCTTGTCCTGTGATAAAAAGCCTTCTGTTTCGAGTGCCAAACCTTTCAGGAGAGCATTTTCAAGCTTTTGGCACCATTTTTGAGTGAATTGCCAAAAGTCAGATTTTTGCTGAAATTGTGACCCCGGGGTTTAGGGATTTTTTCAAAAAAATATTTTCTGCCGGTTAGGTTTTTGAGGGCTGATTTCTTGTCCTGTGATAAAAAGCCTTCTGTTTCCATCGCCAAACCTTTCAGGAGAGCATTTTCATGCTTTTGGCACCATTTTTGAGTGAATTGCCAAAAGTCACATTTTTCCTGAAATTGTGACCCCGGGAATTAGGGATTTTTTCAGAAAAATATTTTCTGCCGGTTAAGTTTTTGTGGGCTGATTTCTTGTCCTGTGATAAAAAGCCTTCTGTTTCGAGTGCCAAACCTTTCAGGAGAGCATTTTCAAGCTTTTGGCACCATTTTTGAGTGAATTGCCAAAAGTCAGATTTTTGCTGAAATTGTGACCCAGGGGCTTAGGGATTTTTTCAAAAAAATATTTTCTGCCGGTTAAGTTTTTGAGGGCTGATTTCTTGTCCTGTGATAAAAAGCCTTCTGTTACCATCGCCAAAGTTTTCAGGGGAGTATTTGCAACCGGTTGGCACCATTTTTGAGTGAATTGCCAAAAGTCAGATTTTTGCTGAAATTGTGACCCCGGGCCTTAGGGATTTTTTCAAAAAAATATTTTCTGCCGGTTAGGTTTTTGAGGGCTGATTTCTTGTCCTGTGATAAAAAGCCTTCTGTTTAGAGTGCCAAACCTTTCAGGAGAGCATTTTCAAGCTTTTGGCACCATTTTTGAGTGAATTGCCAAAAGTCAGATTTTTGCTGAAATTGTGACCCCGGGCCTTAGGGATTTTTTCAAAAAAATATTTTCTGCCGGTTAGGTTTTTGAGGGCTGATTTCTTGTCCTGTGATAAAAAGCCTTCTGTTTCGAGTGCCAAACCTTTCAGGAGAGCATTTTCAAGCTTTTGGCACCATTTTTGAGTGAATTGCCAAAAGTCAGATTTTTGCTGAAATTTTAACCCCGGGAATTAGGGATTTTTTCAAAAAAATATTTTCTGCCGGTTAGGTTTTTGAGGGCTGATTTCTTGTCCTGTGATAAAAAGCCTTCTGTTTCCCTCGCCAAAGCTTTCAGGGGATCATTTGCAACCGGTTGGCACCATTTTTGAGTGAACAGCCAAAAGTCAGATTTTTGCTGAAAGTGTGACCCCGGGCCTTAGGGATTTTTTCAAAAAAATATTTTCTGCCGGTTAGGTTTTTGAGGGCTGATTTCTTGTCCTGTGATAAAAAGCCTTCTGTTTCCCTCGCCAAAGCTTTCAGGGGATCATTTGCAACCGGTTGGCACCATTTTTGAGTGAACAGCCAAAAGTCAGATTTTTGCTGAAATTGTGACCCCGGGCCTTAGGGATTTTTTCAAAAAAATATTTTCTGCCGGTTAGGTTTTTGAGGGCTGATTTCTTGTCCTGTGATAAAAAGCCTTCTGTTTCGAGCGCCAAACCTTTCAGGAGAGCATTTTCAAGCTTTTGGCACCATTTTTGAGTGAATTGCCAAAAGTCAGATTTTTGCTGAAATTGTGACCCCGGGGCTTAGGGATTTTTTCAAAAAAATATTTTCTGCCGGTTAAGTTTTTGAGGGCTGATTTCTTGTCCTGTGATAAAAAGCCGTCTGTTTCCATCGCCAAAGCTTTCAGGGGACCATTTTTAACCGGTTGGCACCATTTTTGAGTGAACAGCCAAAAGTTAGATTTTTGCTGAAATTGTGACCCCGGGGCTTAGGGATTTTTTCAAAAAAATATTTTCTGCCGGTTAGGTTTTTGAGGGCTGATTTCTTGTCCCGTGATAAAAAGCCTTCTGTTTCCATCGCCAAAGCTTTCAGGGGATCATTTGCAACCAGTTGGCCCAATTTTTGAGTGAACAGCCAAAAGTCAGATTTTTGCTGAAATTGTGACCCCGGGGCTTAGGGATTTTTTCAAAAAAATATTTTCTGCCGGTTAGGTTTTTGAGGGCTGATTTCTTGTCCTGTGATAAAAAGCCTTCTGTTTCGAGTGCCAAACCTTTCAGGAGAGCATTTTCAAGCTTTTGGCACCATTTTTGAGTGAATTGCCAAAAGTCACATTTTTCCTGAAATTGTGACCCCGGGGCTTAGGGATTTTTTCAAAAAAATATTTTCTGCCGGTTAGGTTTTTGAGGGCTGATTTCTTGTCCTGTGATAAAAAGCCTTCTGTTTCCATCGCCAAACCTTTCAGGAGAGCATTTTCAAGCTTTTGGCACCATTTTTGAGTGAATTGCCAAAAGTCACATTTTTCCTGAAATTGTGACCCCGGGAATTAGGGATTTTTTCAAAAAAATATTTTCTGCCGGTTAGGTTTTTGAGGGCTGATTTCTTGTCCTGTGATAAAAAGCCTTCTGTTTCCCTCGCCAAAGCTTTCAGGGGATCATTTGCAACCGGTTGGCACCATTTTTGAGTGAACAGCCAAAAGTCAGATTTTTGCTGAAATTGTGACCCCGGGCCTTAGGGATTTTTTCAAAAAAATATTTTCTGCCGGTTAGGTTTTTGAGGGCTGATTTCTTGTCCTGTGATAAAAAGCCTTCTGTTTCGAGTGCCAAACCTTTCAGGAGAGCATTTTCAAGCTTTTGGCACCATTTTTGAGTGAATTGCCAAAAGTCAGATTTTTGCTGAAATTGTGACCCCGGGGCTTAGGGATTTTTTCAAAAAAATATTTTCTGCCGGTTAGGTTTTTGAGGGCTGATTTCTTGTCCTGTGATAAAAAGCCTTCTGTTTCCATCGCCAAACCTTTCAGGAGAGCATTTTCAAGCTTTTGGCACCATTTTTGAGTGAATTGCCAAAAGTCACATTTTTCCTGAAATTGTGACCCCGGGAATTAGGGATTTTTTCAGAAAAATATTTTCTGCCGGTTAAGTTTTTGAGGGCTGATTTCTTGTCCTGTGATAAAAAGCCTTCTGTTTCGAGTGCCAAACCTTTCAGGAGAGCATTTTCAAGCTTTTGGCACCATTTTTGAGTGAATTGCCAAAAGTCAGATTTTTGCTGAAATTGTGACCCAGGGGCTTAGGGATTTTTTCAAAAAAATATTTTCTGCCGGTTAAGTTTTTGAGGGCTGATTTCTTGTCCTGTGATAAAAAGCCTTCTGTTACCATCGCCAAAGTTTTCAGGGGAGTATTTGCAACCGGTTGGCACCATTTTTGAGTGAATTGCCAAAAGTCAGATTTTTGCTGAAATTGTGACCCCGGGCCTTAGGGATTTTTTCAAAAAAATATTTTCTGCCGGTTAGGTTTTTGAGGGCTGATTTCTTGTCCTGTGATAAAAAGCCTTCTGTTTCCCTCGCCAAAGCTTTCAGGGGATCATTTGCAACCGGTTGGCACCATTTTTGAGTGAACAGCCAAAAGTCAGATTTTTGCTGAAATTGTGACCCCGGGCCTTAGGGATTTTTTCAAAAAAATATTTTCTGCCGGTTAGGTTTTTGAGGGCTGATTTCTTGTCCTGTGATAAAAAGCCTTCTGTTTCGAGTGCCAAACCTTTCAGGAGAGCATTTTCAAGCTTTTGGCACCATTTTTGAGTGAATTGCCAAAAGTCAGATTTTTGCTGAAATTGTGACCCCGGGGCTTAGGGATTTTTTCAAAAAAATATTTTCTGCCGGTTAAGTTTTTGAGGGCTGATTTCTTGTCCTGTGATAAAAAGCCGTCTGTTTCCATCGCCAAAGCTTTCAGGGGACCATTTTTAACCGGTTGGCACCATTTTTGAGTGAACAGCCAAAAGTTAGATTTTTGCTGAAATTGTGACCCCGGGGCTTAGGGATTTTTTCAAAAAAATATTTTCTGCCGGTTAGGTTTTTGAGGGCTGATTTCTTGTCCCGTGATAAAAAGCCTTCTGTTTCCATCGCCAAAGCTTTCAGGGGATCATTTGCAACCGGTTGGCCCAATTTTTGAGTGAACAGCCAAAAGTCAGATTTTTGCTGAAATTGTGACCCCGGGGCTTAGGGATTTTTTCAAAAAAATATTTTCTGCCGGTTAGGTTTTTGAGGGCTGATTTCTTGTCCTGTGATAAAAAGCCTTCTGTTTCGAGTGCCAAACCTTTCAGGAGAGCATTTTCAAGCTTTTGGCACCATTTTTGAGTGAATTGCCAAAAGTCAGATTTTTGCTGAAATTGTGACCCAGGGGCTTAGGGATTTTTTCAAAAAAATATTTTCTGCCGGTTAAGTTTTTGAGGGCTGATTTCTTGTCCTGTGATAAAAAGCCTTCTGTTTAGAGTGCCAAACCTTTCAGGAGAGCATTTTCAAGCTTTTGGCACCATTTTTGAGTGAATTGCCAAAAGTCAGATTTTTGCTGAAATTGTGACCCAGGGGCTTAGGGATTTTTTCAAAAAAATATTTTCTGCCGGTTAAGTTTTTGAGGGCTGATTTCTTGTCCTGTGATAAAAAGCCTTCTGTTTCCCTCGCCAAAGCTTTCAGGGGACCATTTGCAACCGGTTGGCACCATTTTTGAGTGAACAGCCAAAAGTCAGATTTTTGCTGAAATTGTGACCCCGGGGCTTAGGGAATTTTTGAAAAAAATATTTTCTGCCGGTTAGGTTTTTGAGGGCTGATTTCTTGTCCTGTGATAAAAAGCCTTCTGTTTCCATCGCCAAAGCTTTCAGGGGATCATTGGCAACCGGTTGGCACAATTTTTGAGTGAACAGCCAAAAGTCAGATTTTTGCTGAATTGTGACCCCGGGGCTTAGGGATTTTTTCAAAAAAATATTTTCTGCCGGTTAGGTTTTTGAGGGCTGATTTCTTGTCCTGTGATAAAAAGCCTTCTGTTTCGAGTGCCAAACCTTTCAGGAGAGCATTTTCAAGCTTTTGGCACCATTTTTGAGTGAATTGCCAAAAGTCACATTTTTCCTGAAATTGTGACCCCGGGAATTAGGGATTTTTTCAGAAAAATATTTTCTGCCGGTTAAGTTTTTGAGGGCTGATTTCTTGTCCTGTGATAAAAAGCCTTCTGTTTAGAGTGCCAAACCTTTCAGGAGAGCATTTTCAAGCTTTTGGCACCATTTTTGAGTGAATTGCCAAAAGTCAGATTTTTGCTGAAATTGTGACCCAGGGGCTTAGGGATTTTTTCAAAAAAATATTTTCTGCCGGTTAAGTTTTTGAGGGCTGATTTCTTGTCCTGTGATAAAAAGCCTTCTGTTTCCCTCGCCAAAGCTTTCAGGGGACCATTTGCAACCGGTTGGCACCATTTTTGAGTGAACAGCCAAAAGTCAGATTTTTGCTGAAATTGTGACCCCGGGGCTTAGGGAATTTTTGAAAAAAATATTTTCTGCCGGTTAGGTTTTTGAGGGCTGATTTCTTGTCCTGTGATAAAAAGCCTTCTGTTTCCATCGCCAAAGCTTTCAGGGGATCATTGGCAACCGGTTGGCACAATTTTTGAGTGAACAGCCAAAAGTCAGATTTTTGCTGAATTGTGACCCCGGGGCTTAGGGATTTTTTCAAAAAAATATTTTCTGCCGGTTAGGTTTTTGAGGGCTGATTTCTTGTCCTGTGATAAAAAGCCTTCTGTTTCGAGTGCCAAACCTTTCAGGAGAGCATTTTCAAGCTTTTGGCACCATTTTTTGAGTGAACTGCCAAAAGTCAGATTTTTGCTGAAATTGTGACCCCGGGGCTTAGGGATTTTTTCAAAAAAATATTTTCTGCCGGTTAGGTTGTTGAGGGCTGATATCTTGTCCTGTGATAAAAAGCCTTCTGTTTCGAGTGCCAAACCTTTCAGGAGAGCATTTTCAAGCTTTTGGCACCATTTTTGAGTGAATTGCCAAAAGTCAGATTTTTGCTGAAATTGTGACCCCGGGGCTTAGGGATTTTTTCAAAAAAATATTTTCTGCCGGTTAGGTTTTTGAGGGCTGATTTCTTGTCCTGTGATAAAAAGCCTTCTGTTTCCATCGCCAAACCTTTCAGGAGAGCATTTTCAAGCTTTTGGCACCATTTTTGAGTGAATTGCCAAAAGTCACATTTTTCCTGAAATTGTGACCCCGGGAATTAGGGATTTTTTCAGAAAAATATTTTCTGCCGGTTAAGTTTTTGTGGGCTGATTTCTTGTCCTGTGATAAAAAGCCTTCTGTTTCGAGTGCCAAACCTTTCAGGAGAGCATTTTCAAGCTTTTGGCACCATTTTTGAGTGAATTGCCAAAAGTCAGATTTTTGCTGAAATTGTGACCCAGGGGCTTAGGGATTTTTTCAAAAAAATATTTTCTGCCGGTTAAGTTTTTGAGGGCTGATTTCTTGTCCTGTGATAAAAAGCCTTCTGTTACCATCGCCAAAGTTTTCAGGGGAGTATTTGCAACCGGTTGGCACCATTTTTGAGTGAATTGCCAAAAGTCAGATTTTTGCTGAAATTGTGACCCCGGGCCTTAGGGATTTTTTCAAAAAAATATTTTCTGCCGGTTAGGTTTTTGAGGGCTGATTTCTTGTCCTGTGATAAAAAGCCTTCTGTTTCCCTCGCCAAAGCTTTCAGGGGATCATTTGCAACCGGTTGGCACCATTTTTGAGTGAACAGCCAAAAGTCAGATTTTTGCTGAAATTGTGACCCCGGGGCTTAGGGATTTTTTCAAAAAAATATTTTCTGCCGGTTAGGTTTTTGAGGGCTGATTTCTTGTCCTGTGATAAAAAGCCTTCTGTTTCCATCGCCAAACCTTTCAGGAGAGCATTTTCAAGCTTTTGGCACCATTTTTGAGTGAATTGCCAAAAGTCACATTTTTCCTGAAATTGTGACCCCGGGAATTAGGGATTTTTTCAGAAAAATATTTTCTGCCGGTTAAGTTTTTGAGGGCTGATTTCTTGTCCTGTGATAAAAAGCCTTCTGTTTCGAGTGCCAAACCTTTCAGGAGAGCATTTTCAAGCTTTTGGCACCATTTTTGAGTGAATTGCCAAAAGTCAGATTTTTGCTGAAATTGTGACCCAGGGGCTTAGGGATTTTTTCAAAAAAATATTTTCTGCCGGTTAAGTTTTTGAGGGCTGATTTCTTGTCCTGTGATAAAAAGCCTTCTGTTACCATCGCCAAAGTTTTCAGGGGAGTATTTGCAACCGGTTGGCACCATTTTTGAGTGAATTGCCAAAAGTCAGATTTTTGCTGAAATTGTGACCCCGGGCCTTAGGGATTTTTTCAAAAAAATATTTTCTGCCGGTTAGGTTTTTGAGGGCTGATTTCTTGTCCTGTGATAAAAAGCCTTCTGTTTCCCTCGCCAAAGCTTTCAGGGGATCATTTGCAACCGGTTGGCACCATTTTTGAGTGAACAGCCAAAAGTCAGATTTTTGCTGAAATTGTGACCCCGGGCCTTAGGGATTTTTTCAAAAAAATATTTTCTGCCGGTTAGGTTTTTGAGGGCTGATTTCTTGTCCTGTGATAAAAAGCCTTCTGTTTCGAGTGCCAAACCTTTCAGGAGAGCATTTTCAAGCTTTTGGCACCATTTTTGAGTGAATTGCCAAAAGTCAGATTTTTGCTGAAATTGTGACCCCGGGGCTTAGGGATTTTTTCAAAAAAATATTTTCTGCCGGTTAAGTTTTTGAGGGCTGATTTCTTGTCCTGTGATAAAAAGCCGTCTGTTTCCATCGCCAAAGCTTTCAGGGGACCATTTTTAACCGGTTGGCACCATTTTTGAGTGAACAGCCAAAAGTTAGATTTTTGCTGAAATTGTGACCCCGGGGCTTAGGGATTTTTTCAAAAAAATATTTTCTGCCGGTTAGGTTTTTGAGGGCTGATTTCTTGTCCCGTGATAAAAAGCCTTCTGTTTCCATCGCCAAAGCTTTCAGGGGATCATTTGCAACCGGTTGGCCCAATTTTTGAGTGAACAGCCAAAAGTCAGATTTTTGCTGAAATTGTGACCCCGGGGCTTAGGGATTTTTTCAAAAAAATATTTTCTGCCGGTTAGGTTTTTGAGGGCTGATTTCTTGTCCTGTGATAAAAAGCCTTCTGTTTCGAGTGCCAAAGCTTTCAGGAGAGCATTTTCAAGCTTTTGGCACCATTTTTGAGTGAATTGCCAAAAGTCAGATTTTTGCTGAAATTGTGACCCCGGGGCTTAGGGATTTTTTCAAAAAAATATTTTCTGCCGGTTAAGTTTTTGAGGGCTGATTTCTTGTCCTGTGATAAAAAGCCTTCTGTTTCCCTCGCCAAAGCTTTCAGGGGATCATTTGCAACCGGTTGGCACCATTTTTGAGTGAACAGCCAAAAGTCAGATATTTGCTGAAATTGTGACCCCGGGGCTTAGGGATTTTTTCAAAAAAATATTTTCTGCCGGTTAGGTTTTTGAGGGCTGATTTCTTGTCCTGTGATAAAAAGCCTTCTGTTTCGAGTGCCAAACCTTTCAGGAGAGCATTTTCAAGCTTTTGGCACCATTTTTGAGTGAACAGCCAAAAGTCAGATATTTGCTGAAATTGTGACCCCGGGGCTTAGGGATTTTTTCAAAAAAATATTTTCTGCCGGTTAAGTTTTTGAGGGCTGATTTCTTGTTCTGTGATAAAAAGCCGTCTGTTTCCATCGCCAAAGCTTTCAGGGGACCATTTTCAACCGGTTGGCACAATTTTTGAGTGAACAGCCAAAAGTTAGATTTTTGCTGAAATTGTGACCCCGGGGCTTAGGGATTTTTTCAAAAAAATATTTTCTGCCGGTTAAGTTTTTGAGGGCTGATTTCTTGTCCTGTGATAAAAAGCCTTCTGTTTCGAGTGCCAAACCTTTCAGGAGAGCATTTTCAAGCTTTTGGCACCATTTTTGAGTGAATTGCCAAAAGTCAGATTTTTGCTGAAATTGTGACCCAGGGGCTTAGGGATTTTTTCAAAAAAATATTTTCTGCCGGTTAAGTTTTTGAGGGCTGATTTCTTGTCCTGTGATAAAAAGCCTTCTGTTACCATCGCCAAAGTTTTCAGGGGAGTATTTGCAACCGGTTGGCACCATTTTTGAGTGAATTGCCAAAAGTCAGATTTTTGCTGAAATTGTGACCCCGGGCCTTAGGGATTTTTTCAAAAAAATATTTTCTGCCAGTTAGGTTTTTGAGGGCTGATTTCTTGTCCTGTGATAAAAAGCCTTCTGTTTCCCTCGCCAAAGCTTTCAGGGGATCATTTGCAACCGGTTGGCACCATTTTTGAGTGAACAGCCAAAAGTCAGATTTTTGCTGAAATTGTGACCCCTGGCCTTAGGGATTTTTTCAAAAAAATATTTTCTGCCGGTTAGGTTTTTGAGGGCTGATTTCTTGTCCTGTGATAAAAAGCCTTCTGTTTCGAGTGCCAAACCTTTCAGGAGAGCATTTTCAAGCTTTTGGCACCATTTTTGAGTGAATTGCCAAAAGTCAGATTTTTGCTGAAATTGTGACCCAGGGGCTTAGGGATTTTTTCAAAAAAATATTTTCTGCCGGTTAGGTTTTTGAGGGCTGATTTCTTGTCCTGTGATAAAAAGCCTTCTGTTTCCATCGCCAAACCTTTCAGGAGAGCATTTTCAAGCTTTTGGCACCATTTTTGAGTGAATTGCCAAAAGTCACATTTTTCCTGAAATTGTGACCCCGGGAATTAGGGATTTTTTCAGAAAAATATTTTCTGCCGGTTAAGTTTTTGAGGGCTGATTTCTTGTCCTGTGATAAAAAGCCTTCTGTTTCGAGTGCCAAACCTTTCAGGAGAGCATTTTCAAGCTTTTGGCACCATTTTTGAGTGAATTGCCAAAAGTCAGATTTTTGCTGAAATTGTGACCCAGGGGCTTAGGGATTTTTTCAAAAAAATATTTTCTGCCGGTTATGTTTTTGAGGGCTGATTTCTTGTCCTGTGATAAAAAGCCTTCTGTTACCATCGCCAAAGTTTTCAGGGGAGTATTTGCAACCGGTTGGCACCATTTTTGAGTGAATTGCCAAAAGTCAGATTTTTGCTGAAATTGTGACCCCGGGCCTTAGGGATTTTTTCAAAAAAATATTTTCTGCCGGTTAGGTTTTTGAGGGCTGATTTCTTGTCCTGTGATAAAAAGCCTTCTGTTTCCCTCGCCAAAGCTTTCAGGGGATCATTTGCAACCGGTTGGCACCATTTTTGAGTGAACAGCCAAAAGTCAGATTTTTGCTGAAATTGTGACCCCGGGCCTTAGGGATTTTTTCAAAAAAATATTTTCTGCCGGTTAGGTTTTTGAGGGCTGATTTCTTGTCCTGTGATAAAAAGCCTTCTGTTTCGAGTGCCAAACCTTTCAGGAGAGCATTTTCAAGCTTTTGGCACCATTTTTGAGTGAATTGCCAAAAGTCAGATTTTTGCTGAAATTGTGACCCCGGGGCTTAGGGATTTTTTCAAAAAAATATTTTCTGCCGGTTAAGTTTTTGAGGGCTGATTTCTTGTCCTGTGATAAAAAGCCGTCTGTTTCCATCGCCAAAGCTTTCAGGGGACCATTTTTAACCGGTTGGCACCATTTTTGAGTGAACAGCCAAAAGTTAGATTTTTGCTGAAATTGTGACCCCGGGGCTTAGGGATTTTTTCAAAAAAATATTTTCTGCCGGTTAGGTTTTTGAGGGCTGATTTCTTGTCCCGTGATAAAAAGCCTTCTGTTTCCATCGCCAAAGCTTTCAGGGGATCATTTGCAACCGGTTGGCCCAATTTTTGAGTGAACAGCCAAAAGTCAGATTTTTGCTGAAATTGTGACCCCGGGGCTTAGGGATTTTTTCAAAAAAATATTTTCTGCCGGTTAGGTTTTTGAGGGCTGATTTCTTGTCCTGTGATAAAAAGCCTTCTGTTTCGAGTGCCAAACCTTTCAGGAGAGCATTTTCAAGCTTTTGGCACCATTTTTGAGTGAATTGCCAAAAGTCACATTTTTCCTGAAATTGTGACCCCGGGAATTAGGGATTTTTTCAGAAAAATATTTTCTGCCGGTTAAGTTTTTGAGGGCTGATTTCTTGTCCTGTGATAAAAAGCCTTCTGTTTAGAGTGCCAAACCTTTCAGGAGAGCATTTTCAAGCTTTTGGCACCATTTTTGAGTGAATTGCCAAAAGTCAGATTTTTGCTGAAATTGTGACCCAGGGGCTTAGGGATTTTTTCAAAAAAATATTTTCTGCCGGTTAAGTTTTTGAGGGCTGATTTCTTGTCCTGTGATAAAAAGCCGTCTGTTTCCATCGCCAAAGCTTTCAGGGGACCATTTTTAACCGGTTGGCACCATTTTTGAGTGAACAGCCAAAAGTTAGATTTTTGCTGAAATTGTGACCCCGGGGCTTAGGGATTTTTTCAAAAAAATATTTTCTGCCGGTTAGGTTTTTGAGGGCTGATTTCTTGTCCCGTGATAAAAAGCCTTCTGTTTCCATCGCCAAAGCTTTCAGGGGATCATTTGCAACCGGTTGGCCCAATTTTTGAGTGAACAGCCAAAAGTCAGATTTTTGCTGAAATTGTGACCCCGGGGCTTAGGGATTTTTTCAAAAAAATATTTTCTGCCGGTTAGGTTTTTGAGGGCTGATTTCTTGTCCTGTGATAAAAAGCCTTCTGTTTCGAGTGCCAAACCTTTCAGGAGAGCATTTTCAAGCTTGTGGCACCATTTTTGAGTGAATTGCCAAAAGTCACATTTTTCCTGAAATTGTGACCCCGGGAATTAGGGATTTTTTCAGAAAAATATTTTCTGCCGGTTAAGTTTTTGAGGGCTGATTTCTTGTCCTGTGATAAAAAGCCTTCTGTTTAGAGTGCCAAACCTTTCAGGAGAGCATTTTCAAGCTTTTGGCACCATTTTTGAGTGAATTGCCAAAAGTCAGATTTTTGCTGAAATTGTGACCCAGGGGCTTAGGGATTTTTTCAAAAAAATATTTTCTGCCGGTTAAGTTTTTGAGGGCTGATTTCTTGTCCTGTGATAAAAAGCCTTCTGTTTCCCTCGCCAAAGCTTTCAGGGGACCATTTGCAACCGGTTGGCACCATTTTTGAGTGAACAGCCAAAAGTCAGATTTTTGCTGAAATTGTGACCCCGGGGCTTAGGGATTTTTTGAAAAAAATATTTTCTGCCGGTTAGGTTTTTGAGGGCTGATTTCTTGTCCTGTGATAAAAAGCCTTCTGTTTCCATCGCCAAAGCTTTCAGGGGATCATTGGCAACCGGTTGGCACAATTTTTGAGTGAACAGCCAAAAATCAGATTTTTGCTGAATTGTGACCCCGGGGCTTAGGGATTTTTTCAAAAAAATATTTTCTGCCGGTTAGGTTTTTGAGGGCTGATTTCTTGTCCTGTGATAAAAAGCCTTCTGTTTCGAGTGCCAAACCTTTCAGGAGAGCATTTTCAAGCTTTTGGCACCATTTTTTGAGTGAATTGCCAAAAGTCAGATTTTTGCTGAAATTGTGACCCCGGGGCTTAGGGATTTTTTCAAAAAAATATTTTCTGCCGGTTAGGTTGTTGAGGGCTGATATCTTGTCCTGTGATAAAAAGCCTTCTGTTTCGAGTGCCAAACCTTTCAGGAGAGCATTTTCAAGCTTTTGGCACCATTTTTGAGTGAATTGCCAAAAGTCAGATTTTTGCTGAAATTGTGACCCCGGGGCTTAGGGATTTTTTCAAAAAAATATTTTCTGCCGGTTAGGTTTTTGAGGGCTGATTTCTTGTCCTGTGATAAAAAGCCTTCTGTTTCCATCGCCAAACCTTTCAGGAGAGCATTTTCAAGCTTTTGGCACCATTTTTGAGTGAATTGCCAAAAGTCACATTTTTCCTGAAATTGTGACCCCGGGAATTAGGGATTTTTTCAGAAAAATATTTTCTGCCGGTTAAGTTTTTGTGGGCTGATTTCTTGTCCTGTGATAAAAAGCCTTCTGTTTCGAGTGCCAAACCTTTCAGGAGAGCATTTTCAAGCTTTTGGCACCATTTTTGAGTGAATTGCCAAAAGTCAGATTTTTGCTGAAATTGTGACCCAGGGGCTTAGGGATTTTTTCAAAAAAATATTTTCTGCCGGTTAAGTTTTTGAGGGCTGATTTCTTGTCCTGTGATAAAAAGCCTTCTGTTACCATCGCCAAAGTTTTCAGGGGAGTATTTGCAACCGGTTGGCACCATTTTTGAGTGAATTGCCAAAAGTCAGATTTTTGCTGAAATTGTGACCCCGGGCCTTAGGGATTTTTTCAAAAAAATATTTTCTGCCGGTTAGGTTTTTGAGGGCTGATTTCTTGTCCTGTGATAAAAAGCCTTCTGTTTCCCTCGCCAAAGCTTTCAGGGGATCATTTGCAACCGGTTGGCACCATTTTTGAGTGAACAGCCAAAAGTCAGATTTTTGCTGAAATTGTGACCCCGGGCCTTAGGGATTTTTTCAAAAAAATATTTTCTGCCGGTTAGGTTTTTGAGGGCTGATTTCTTGTCCTGTGATAAAAAGCCTTCTGTTTCGAGTGCCAAACCTTTCAGGAGAGCATTTTCAAGCTTTTGGCACCATTTTTGAGTGAATTGCCAAAAGTCAGATTTTTGCTGAAATTGTGACCCCGGGGCTTAGGGATTTTTTTCAAAAAAATATTTTCTGCCGGTTAGGTTTTTGAGGGCTGATTTCTTGTCCTGTGATAAAAACCTTCTGTTTCCATCGCCAAACCTTTCAGGAGAGCATTTTCAAGCTTTTGGCACCATTTTTGAGTGAATTGCCAAAAGTCACATTATCCTGAAATTGTGACCCCGGGAATTGGGGATTTTTTCAGAAAAATATTTTCTGCCGGTTAAGTTTTTGAGGGCTGATTTCTTGTCCTGTGATAAAAAGCCTTCTGTTTCGAGTGCCAAACCTTTCAGGAGAGCATTTTCAAGCTTTTGGCACCATTTTTGAGTGAATTGCCAAAAGTCAGATTTTTGCTGAAATTGTGACCCAGGGGCTTAGGGATTTTTTCAAAAAAATATTTTCTGCCGGTTAAGTTTTTGAGGGCTGATTTCTTGTCCTGTGATAAAAAGCCTTCTGTTACCATCGCCAAAGTTTTCAGGGGAGTATTTGCAACCGGTTGGCACCATTTTTGAGTGAATTGCCAAAAGTCAGATTTTTGCTGAAATTGTGACCCCGGGCCTTAGGGATTTTTTCAAAAAAATATTTTCTGCCGGTTAGGTTTTTGAGGGCTGATTTCTTGTCCTGTGATAAAAAGCCTTCTGTTTCCCTCGCCAAAGCTTTCAGGGGATCATTTGCAACCGGTTGGCACCATTTTTGAGTGAACAGCCAAAAGTCAGATTTTTGCTGAAATTGTGACCCCGGGCCTTAGGGATTTTTTCAAAAAAATATTTTCTGCCGGTTAGGTTTTTGAGGGCTGATTTCTTGTCCTGTGATAAAAAGCCTTCTGTTTCGAGTGCCAAACCTTTCAGGAGAGCATTTTCAAGCTTTTGGCACCATTTTTGAGTGAATTGCCAAAAGTCAGATTTTTGCTGAAATTGTGACCCCGGGGCTTAGGGATTTTTTCAAAAAAATATTTTCTGCCGGTTAAGTTTTTGAGGGCTGATTTCTTGTCCTGTGATAAAAAGCCGTCTGTTTCCATCGCCAAAGCTTTCAGGGGACAATTTTTAACCGGTAGGCACCATTTTTGAGTGAACAGCCAAAAGTTAGATTTTTGCTGAAATTGTGACCCCGGGGCTTAGGGATTTTTTCAAAAAAATATTTTCTGCCGGTTAGGTTTTTGAGGGCTGATTTCTTGTCCCGTGATAAAAAGCCTTCTGTTTCCATCGCCAAAGCTTTCAGGGGATCATTTGCAACCGGTTGGCCCAATTTTTGAGTGAACAGCCAAAAGTCAGATTTTTGCTGAAATTGTGACCCCGGGGCTTAGGGATTTTTTCAAAAAAATATTTTCTGCCGGTTAGGTTTTTGAGGGCTGATTTCTTGTCCTGTGATAAAAAGCCTTCTGTTTCGAGTGCCAAACCTTTCAGGAGAGCATTTTCAAGCTTTTGGCACCATTTTTGAGTGAATTGCCAAAAGTCAGATTTTTGCTGAAATTGTGACCCCGGGGCTTAGGGATTTTTTCAAAAAAATATTTTCTGCCAGTTAGGTTTTTGAGGGCTGATTTCTTGTCCTGTGATAAAAAGCCTTCTGTTTCCATCGCCAAAGCTTTCAGGGGAGCATTTTCAAGCTTTTGGCACCATTTTTGAGTGAATTGCCAAAAGTCAGATTTTTGCTGAAATTGTGACCCCCGGGGCTTAGGGATTTTTTCAAAAAAATATTTTCTGCCGGTTAAGTTTTTGAGGGCTGATTTCTTGTCCTGTGATAAAAAGCCTTCTGTTTCCCTCGCCAAAGCTTTCAGGGGATCATTTGCAACCGGTTGGCACCATTTTTGAGTGAACAGCCAAAAGTCAGATTTTTGCTGAAATTGTGACCCCGGGGCTTAGGGATTTTTTGAAAAAAATATTTTCTGCCGGTTAGGTTTTTGAGGGCTGATTTCTTGTCCTGTGATAAAAAGCCTTCTGTTTCCATCGCCAAAGCTTTCAGGGGATCATTTGCAACCAGTTGGCACAATTTTTGAGTGAACAGCCAAAAGTCAGATTTTTGCTGAATTGTGACCCCGGGGCTTAGGGATTTTTTCAAAAAAATATTTTCTGCCGGTTAGGTTTTTGAGGGCTGATTTCTTGTCCTGTGATAAAAAGCCTTCTGTTTCGAGTGCCAAACCTTTCAAGAGAGCATTTTCAAGCTTTTGGCACCATTTTTTGAGTGAATTGCCAAAAGTCAGATTTTTGCTGAAATTGTGACCCCGGGGCTTAGGGATTTTTTCAAAAAAATATTTTCTGCCGGTTAGGTTGTTGAGGGCTGATATCTTGTCCTGTGATAAAAAGCCTTCTGTTTCGAGTGCCAAACCTTTCAGGAGAGCATTTTCAAGCTTTTGGCACCATTTTTGAGTGAATTGCCAAAAGTCAGATTTTTGCTGAAATTGTGACCCCGGGGCTTAGGGATTTTTTCAAAAAAATATTTTCTGCCGGTTAGGTTTTTGAGGGCTGATTTCTTGTCCTGTGATAAAAAGCCTTCTGTTTCCATCGCCAAACCTTTCAGGAGAGCATTTTCAAACTTTTGGCACCATTTTTGAGTGAATTGCCAAAAGTCACATTTTTCCTGAAATTGTGACCCCGGGAATTAGGGATTTTTTCAGAAAAATATTTTCTGCCGGTTAAGTTTTTGAGGGCTGATTTCTTGTCCTGTGATAAAAAGCCTTCTGTTTAGAGTGCCAAACCTTTCAGGAGAGCATTTTCAAGCTTTTGGCACCATTTTTGAGTGAATTGCCAAAAGTCCGATTTTTGCTGAAATTGTGACCCAGGGGCTTAGGGATTTTTTCAAAAAAATATTTTCTGCCGGTTAAGTTTTTGAGGGCTGATTTCTTGTCCTGTGATAAAAAGCCTTCTGTTACCATCGCCAAAGTTTTCAGGGGAGTATTTGCAACCGGTTGGCACCATTTTTGAGTGAATTGCCAAAAGTCAGATTTTTGCTGAAATTGTGACCCCGGGCCTTAGGGATTTTTTCAAAAAAATATTTTCTGCCGGTTAGGTTTTTGAGGGCTGATTTCTTGTCCTGTGATAAAAAGCCTTCTGTTTCCCTCGCCAAAGCTTTCAGGGGATCATTTGCAACCGGTTGGCACCATTTTTGAGTGAACAGCCAAAAGTCAGATTTTTGCTGAAATTGTGACGCCGGGCCTTAGGGATTTTTTCAAAAAAATATTTTCTGCCGGTTAGGTTTTTGAGGGCTGATTTCTTGTCCTGTGATAAAAAGCCTTCTGTTTCGAGTGCCAAACCTTTCAGGAGAGCATTTTCAAGCTTTTGGCACCATTTTTGAGTGAATTGCCAAAAGTCAGATTTTTGCTGAAACTGTGACCCCGGGGGCTTAGGGATTTTTTCAAAAAAATATTTTCTACCGGTTAAGTTTTTGAGGGCTGATTTCTTGTCCTGTGATAAAAAGCCGTCTGTTTCCATCGCCAAAGCTTTCAGGGGACCATTTTTAACCGGTTGGCACCATTTTTGAGTGAACAGCCAAAAGTTAGATTTTTGCTGAAATTGTGACCCCCGGGGCTTAGGGATTTTTTCAAAAAAATATTTTCTGCCGGTTAAGTTTTTGAGGGCTGATTTCTTGTCCTGTGATAAAAAGCCTTCTGTTTCCCTCGCCAAAGCTTTCAGGGGATCATTTGCAACCGGTTGGCACCATTTTTGATTGAACAGCCAAAAGTCAGATTTTTGCTGAAATTGTGACCCCGGGGCTTAGGGATTTTTTGAAAAAAATATTTTCTGCCGGTTAGGTTTTTGAGGGGTGATTTCTTGTCCTGTGATAAAAAGCCTTCTGTTTCCATCGCCAAAGCTTTCAGGGGATCATTTGCAACCGGTTGGCACAATTTTTTAGTGAACAGTCAAAATTCAGATTTTTGCTGAATTGTGACCCCGGGGCTAAGGGATTTTTTCAAAAAAATATTTTCTGCCGGTTAGGTTTTTGAGGGCTGATTTCTTGTCCTGTGATAAAAAGCCTTCTGTTTCGAGTGCCAAACCTTTCAGGAGAGCATTTTCAAGCTTTTGGCACCATT
This sequence comes from Podarcis muralis, assembly GCF_964188315.1. Lineage (NCBI taxonomy): Eukaryota > Metazoa > Chordata > Lepidosauria > Squamata > Lacertidae > Podarcis > Podarcis muralis. The sequence continues at coordinate 49,274,969 of NC_135667.1, forward strand.
TTTTGAGTGAATTGCCAAAAGTCAGATTTTTGCTGAAATTGTGACCCCGGGGCTTAGGGATTTTTTCAAAAAAATATTTTCTGCCGGTTAAGTTTTTGAGGGCTGATTTCTTGTCCTGTGATAAAAAGCCTTCTGTTTCCATCGCCAAAGCTTTCAGGGGATCATTTGCAACCGGTTGGCCCAATTTTTGAGTGAACAGCCAAAAGTCAGATTTTTGCTGAAATTGTGACCCCGGGGCTTAGGGATTTTTTCAAAAAAATATTTTCTGCCGGTTAGGTTTTTGAGGGCTGATTTCTTGTCCTGTGATAAAAAGCCTTCTGTTTCGAGTGCCAAACCTTTCAGGAGAGCATTTTCAAGCTTTTGGCACCATTTTTGAGTGAATTGCCAAAAGTCAGATTTTTGCTGAAATTGTGACCCGGGGGCTTAGGGATTTTTTCAAAAAAATATTTTCTGCCAGTTAGGTTTTTGAGGGCTGATTTCTTGTCCTGTGATAAAAAGCCTTCTGTTTCGAGTGCCAAACCTTTCAGGGGAGCATTTTCAAGCTTTTGGCACCATTTTTGAGTGAATTGCCAAAAGTCAGATTTTTGCTGAAATTGTGACCCCGGGGCTTAGGGATTTTTTCAAAAAAATATTTTCTGCCGGTTAGGTTTTGAGGGCTGATTTCTTCTCCTGTGATAAAAAGCCTTCTGTTTCCATCGCCAAAGCTTTCAGGGGACCATTTGCAACCAGTTGGCACAATTTTTGAGTGAACAGCCAAAAGGCAGATTTTTGCTGAAATTGTGACCTCGGGGCTTAGGAATTTTTTTCAAAAAAATATTTTCTGCCGGTTAGGTTTTTGAGGGCTGATTTCTTGTCCTGTGATAAAAAGCCTTCTGTTTCGAGTGCCAAACCTTTCAGGAGAGCATTTTCAAGCTTTTGGCACCATTTTTGAGTGAATTGCCAAAAGTCAGATTTTTGCTGAAATTGTGACCCCGGGGCTTAGGGATTTTTTCAAAAAAATATTTTCTGCCGGTTAGGTTTTTGAGGGCTGATTTCTTGTCCTGTGATAAAAAGCCTTCTGTTTCGAGTGCCAAACCTTTCAGGAGACCATTTTCAAGCTTTTGGCACCATTTTTGAGTGAATTGCCAAAAGTCAGATTTTTGCTGAAATTGTGACCCTGGGGCTTAGGGATTTTTTCAAAAAAATATTTTCTGCCGGTTAGGTTTTTGAGGGCTGATTTCTTGTCCTGTGATAAAAAGCCTTCTGTTTCGAGTGCCAAACCTTTCAGGAGAGCATTTTCAAGCTTTTGGCACCATTTTTGAGTGAATTGCCAAAAGTCAGATTTTTGCTGAAATTGTGACCCCGGGCCTTAGGGATTTTTTCAAAAAAATATTTTCTGCCGGTTAGGTTTTTGAGGGCTGATTTCTTGTCCTGTGATAAAAAGCCTTCTGTTTCGAGTGCCAAACCTTTCAGGAGAGCATTTTCAAGCTTTTGGCACCATTTTTGAGTGAATTGCCAAAAGTCAGATTTTTGCTGAAATTGTGACCCCGGGGCTTAGGGATTTTTTCAAAAAAATATTTTCTGCCGGTTAGGTTTTGAGGGCTGATTTCTTCTCCTGTGATAAAAAGCCTTCTGTTTCCATCGCCAAAGCTTTCAGGGGACCATTTGCAACCAGTTGGCACAATTTTTGAGTGAACAGCCAAAAGGCAGATTTTTGCTGAAATTGTGACCTCGGGGCTTAGGAATTTTTTTCAAAAAAATATTTTCTGCCGGTTAGGTTTTTGAGGGCTGATTTCTTGTCCTGTGATAAAAAGCCTTCTGTTTCGAGTGCCAAACCTTTCAGGAGAGCATTTTCAAGCTTTTGGCACCATTTTTGAGTGAATTGCCAAAAGTCAGATTTTTGCTGAAATTGTGACCCCGGGGCTTAGGGATTTTTTCAAAAAAATATTTTCTGCCGGTTAGGTTTTTGAGGGCTGATTTCTTGTCCTGTGATAAAAAGCCTTCTGTTTCGAGTGCCAAACCTTTCAGGAGAGCATTTTCAAGCTTTTGGCACCATTTTTGAGTGAATTGCCAAAAGTCAGATTTTTGCTGAAATTGTGACCCTGGGGCTTAGGGATTTTTTCAAAAAAATATTTTCTGCCGGTTAGGTTTTTGAGGGCTGATTTCTTGTCCTGTGATAAAAAGCCTTCTGTTTCGAGTGCCAAACCTTTCAGGAGAGCATTTTCAAGCTTTTGGCACCATTTTTGAGTGAATTGCCAAAAGTCAGATTTTTGCTGAAATTGTGACCCCGGGCCTTAGGGATTTTTTCAAAAAAATATTTTCTGCCGGTTAGGTTTTTGAGGGCTGATTTCTTGTCCTGTGATAAAAAGCCTTCTGTTTCGAGTGCCAAACCTTTCAGGAGAGCATTTTCAAGCTTTTGGCACCATTTTTGAGTGAATTGCCAAAAGTCAGATTTTTGCTGAAATTGTGACCCCGGGGCTTAGGGATTTTTTCAAAAAAATATTTTCTGCCGGTTAAGTTTTTGAGGGCTGATTTCTTGTCCTGTGATAAAAAGCCGTCTGTTTCCATCGCCAAAGCTTTCAGGGGACCATTTTCAACCGGTTGGCACCATTTTTGAGTGAACAGCCAAAAGTTAGATTTTTGCTGAAATTGTGACCCCGGGGCTTAGGGATTTTTTCAAAAAAATATTTTCTGCCGGTTAGGTTTTTGAGGGCTGATTTCTTGTCCTGTGATAAAAAGTCTTCTCTTTCCATCGCCAAAGCTTTCAGGGGATCATTTGCAACCGGTTGGCCCAATTTTTGAGTGAACAGCCAAAAGTCAGATTTTTGCTGAATTTGTGACCCCGGGGCTTAGGGATTTTTTCAAAAAAATATTTTCTGCCGGTTAGGTTTTTGAGGGCTGATATCTTGTCCTGTGATAAAAAGCCTTCTGTTTCCCTCGCCAAAGCTTTCAGGGGACCATTTGCAACCGGTTGGCACCATTTTTGAGTGAACAGCCAAAAGTCAGATTTTTGCTGAAATTGTGACCGCGGGCCTTAGGGATTTTTTCAAAAAAATATTTTCTGCCGGTTAAGTTTTTGAGGGCTGATTTCTTGTCCTGTGATAAAAAGCCTTCTGTTTCGAGTGCCAAACCTTTCAGGAGAGCATTTTCAAGCTTTTGGCACCATTTTTGAGTGAATTGCCAAAAGTCAGATTTTTGCTGAAATTGTGACCCCGGGGCTTAGGTATTTTTTCAAAAAAATATTTTCTGCCAGTTAGGTTTTTGAGGGCTGATTTCTTGTCCTGTGATAAACAGCCTTCTGTTTCCCTCGCCAAAGCTTTCAGGGGATCATTTGCAACCGGTTGGCACCATTTTTGAGTGAACAGCCAAAAGTCAGATTATTGCTGAAATTGTGACCCCGGGGCTTAGGGATTTTTTGAAAAAAATATTTTCTGCCGGTTAGGTTTTTGAGGGGTGATTTCTTGTCCTGTGATAAAAAGCCTTCTGTTTCCATCGCCAAAGCTTTCAGGGGATCATTTGCAACCGGTTGGCCCAATTTTTGAGTGAACAGCCAAAAGTCAGATTTTTGCTGAAATTGTGACCCCGGGGCTTAGGGATTTTTTCAAAAAAATATTTTCTGCCGGTTAGGTTTTTGAGGGCTGATTTCTTGTCCTGTGATAAAAAGCCTTCTGTTTCGAGTGCCAAACCTTTCAGGAGAGCATTTTCAAGCTTTTGGCACCATTTTTGAGTGAATTGCCAAAAGTCAGATTTTTGCTGAAATTGTGACCCGGGGGCTTAGGGATTTTTTCAAAAAATATTTTCTGCCAGTTAGGTTTTTGAGGGCTGATTTCTTGTCCTGTGATAAAAAGCCTTCTGTTTCGAGTGCCAAACCTTTCAGGGGAGCATTTTCAAGCTTTTGGCACCATTTTTGAGTGAATTGCCAAAAGTCAGATTTTTGCTGAAATTGTGACCCCGGGGCTTAGGGATTTTTTCAAAAAAATATTTTCTGCCGGTTAGGTTTTGAGGGCTGATTTCTTCTCCTGTGATAAAAAGCCTTCTGTTTCCATCGCCAAAGCTTTCAGGGGACCATTTGCAACCAGTTGGCACAATTTTTGAGTGAACAGCCAAAAGGCAGATTTTTGCTGAAATTGTGACCCCGGGGCTTAGGAATTTTTTTCAAAAAAATATTTTCTGCCGGTTAGGTTTTTGAGGGCTGATTTCTTGTCCTGTGATAAAAAGCCTTCTGTTTCGAGTGCCAAACCTTTCAGGAGAGCATTTTCAAGCTTTTGGCACCATTTTTGAGTGAATTGCCAAAAGTCAGATTTTTGCTGAAATTGTGACCCCGGGGCTTAGGGATTTTTTCAAAAAAATATTTTCTGCCGGTTAGGTTTTGAGGGCTGATTTCTTCTCCTGTGATAAAAAGCCTTCTGTTTCCATCGCCAAAGCTTTCAGGGGACCATTTGCAACCAGTTGGCACAATTTTTGAGTGAACAGCCAAAAGGCAGATTTTTGCTGAAATTGTGACCCCGGGGCTTAGGAATTTTTTTCAAAAAAATATTTTCTGCCGGTTAGGTTTTTGAGGGCTGATTTCTTGTCCTGTGATAAAAAGCCTTCTGTTTCGAGTGCCAAACCTTTCAGGAGAGCATTTTCAAGCTTTTGGCACCATTTTTGAGTGAATTGCCAAAAGTCAGATTTTTGCTGAAATTGTGACCCCGGGGCTTAGGGATTTTTTCAAAAAAATATTTTCTGCCCGTTAGGTTTTTGAGGGCTGATTTCTTGTCCTGTGATAAAAAGCCTTCTGTTTCGAGTGCCAAACCTTTCAGGAGAGCATTTTCAAGCTTTTGGCACCATTTTTGAGTGAATTGCCAAAAGTCAGATTTTTGCTGAAATTGTGACCCCGGGGCTTAGGTATTTTTTCAAAAAAATATTTTCTGCCAGTTAGGTTTTTGAGGGCTGATTTCTTGTCCTGTGATAAAAAGCCTTCTGTTTCCCTCGCCAAAGCTTTCAGGGGATCATTTGCAACCGGTTGGCACCATTTTTGAGTGAACAGCCAAAAGTCAGATTATTGCTGAAATTGTGACCCCGGGGCTTAGGGATTTTTTGAAAAAAATATTTTCTGCCGGTTAGGTTTTTGAGGGGTGATTTCTTGTCCTGTGATAAAAAGCCTTCTGTTTCCATCGCCAAAGCTTTCAGGGGATCATTTGCAACCGGTTGGCCCAATTTTTGAGTGAACAGTCAAAAGTCAGATTTTTGCTGAAATTGTGACCCCGGGGCTTAGGGATTTTTTCAAAAAAATATTTTCTGCCGGTTAGGTTTTTGAGGGCTGATTTCTTGTCCTGTGATAAAAAGCCTTCTGTTTCGAGTGCCAAACCTTTCAGGAGAGCATTTTCAAGCTTTTGGCACCATTTTTGAGTGAATTGCCAAAAGTCAGATTTTTGCTGAAATTGTGACCCGGGGGCTTAGGGATTTTTTCAAAAAATATTTTCTGCCAGTTAGGTTTTTGAGGGCTGATTTCTTGTCCTGTGATAAAAAGCCTTCTGTTTCGAGTGCCAAACCTTTCAGGGGAGCATTTTCAAGCTTTTGGCACCATTTTTGAGTGAATTGCCAAAAGTCAGATTTTTGCTGAAATTGTGACCCCGGGGCTTAGGGATTTTTTCAAAAAAATATTTTCTGCCGGTTAGGTTTTGAGGGCTGATTTCTTCTCCTGTGATAAAAAGCCTTCTGTTTCCATCGCCAAAGCTTTCAGGGGACCATTTGCAACCAGTTGGCACAATTTTTGAGTGAACAGCCAAAAGGCAGATTTTTGCTGAAATTGTGACCCCGGGGCTTAGGAATTTTTTTCAAAAAAATATTTTCTGCCGGTTAGGTTTTTGAGGGCTGATTTCTTGTCCTGTGATAAAAAGCCTTCTGTTTCGAGTGCCAAACCTTTCAGGAGAGCATTTTCAAGCTTTTGGCACCATTTTTGAGTGAATTGCCAAAAGTCAGATTTTTGCTGAAATTGTGACCCCGGGGCTTAGGGATTTTTTCAAAAAAATATTTTCTGCCCGTTAGGTTTTTGAGGGCTGATTTCTTGTCCTGTGATAAAAAGCCTTCTGTTTCGAGTGCCAAACCTTTCAGGAGAGCATTTTCAAGCTTTTGGCACCATTTTTGAGTGAATTGCCAAAAGTCAGATTTTTGCTGAAATTGTGACCCTGGGGCTTAGGGATTTTTTCAAAAAAATATTTTCTGCCGGTTAGGTTTTTGAGGGCTGATTTCTTGTCCTGTGATAAAAAGCCTTCTGTTTCGAGTGCCAAACCTTTCAGGAGAGCATTTTCAAGCTTTTGGCACCATTTTTGAGTGAATTGCCAAAAGTCAGATTTTTGCTGAAATTGTGACCCCGGGCCTTAGGGATTTTTTCAAAAAAATATTTTCTGCCGGTTAGGTTTTTGAGGGCTGATTTCTTGTCCTGTGATAAAAAGCCTTCTGTTTCGAGTGCCAAACCTTTCAGGAGAGCATTTTCAAGCTTTTGGCACCATTTTTGAGTGAATTGCCAAAAGTCAGATTTTTGCTGAAATTGTGACCCCGGGGCTTAGGGATTTTTTCAAAAAAATATTTTCTGCCGGTTAAGTTTTTGAGGGCTGATTTCTTGTCCTGTGATAAAAAGCCGTCTGTTTCCATCGCCAAAGCTTTCAGGGGACCATTTTCAACCGGTTGGCACCATTTTTGAGTGAACAGCCAAAAGTTAGATTTTTGCTGAAATTGTGACCCCGGGGCTTAGGGATTTTTTCAAAAAAATATTTTCTGCCGGTTAGGTTTTTGAGGGCTGATTTCTTGTCCTGTGATAAAAAGTCTTCTCTTTCCATCGCCAAAGCTTTCAGGGGATCATTTGCAACCGGTTGGCCCAATTTTTGAGTGAACAGCCAAAAGTCAGATTTTTGCTGAAATTGTGAAATTGTGGCTTAGGGATTTTTTCAAAAAAATATTTTTTGCCGGTTAGGTTTTTGAGGGCTGATTTCTTGTCCTGTGATAAAAAGCCTTCTGTTTCGAGTGCCAAACCTTTCAGGAGAGCATTTTCAAGCTTTTGGCACAATTTTTGAGTGAATTGCCAAAAGTCAGATTTTTGCTGAAATTGTGACCCCGGGGCTTAGGGATTTTTTCAAAAAAATATTTTCTGCCAGTTAGGTTTTTGAGGGCTGATTTCTTGTCCTGTGATAAAAAGCCTTCTGTTTCCATCGCCAAAGCTTTCAGGGGAGCATTTTCAAGCTTTTGGCACCATTTTTGAGTGAATTGCCAAAAGTCAGATTTTTGCTGAAATTGTGACCCCCGGGGCTTAGGGATTTTTTCAAAAAAATATTTTCTGCCGGTTAAGTTTTTGAGGGCTGATTTCTTCTCCTGTGATAAAAAGCCTTCTGTTTCCCTCGCCAAAGCTTTCAGGGGATCATTTGCAACCGGTTGGCACCATTTTTGAGTGAACAGCCAAAAGTCAGATTTTTGTGTGAAATTGTGACCCCGGGGCTTAGGGATTTTTTGAAAAAAAATATTTTCTGCCGGTTAGGTTTTTGAGGGCTGATTTCTTGTCCTGTGATAAAAAGCCTTCTGTTTCGAGTGCCAAACCTTTCAGGAGAGCATTTTGAAGCTTTTGGCACCATTTTTTGAGTGAATTGCCAAAAGTCAGATTTTTGCTGAAATTGTGACCCCGGGGCTTAGGGATTTTTTCAAAAAAATATTTTCTGCCGGTTAGGTTTTTGAGGGCTGATATCTTGTCCTGTGATAAAAAGCCTTCTGTTTCCCTCGCCAAAGCTTTCAGGGGACCATTTGCAACCGGTTGGCACCATTTTTGAGTGAACAGCCAAAAGTCAGATTTTTGCTGAAATTGTGACCGCGGGCCTTAGGGATTTTTTCAAAAAAATATTTTCTGCCGGTTAAGTTTTTGAGGGCTGATTTCTTGTCCTGTGATAAAAAGCCTTCTGTTTCGAGTGCCAAACCTTTCAGGAGAGCATTTTCAAGCTTTTGGCACCATTTTTGAGTGAATTGCCCAAAGTCAGTTTTTTGCTGAAATTGTGACCCAGGGGCTTAGGGATTTTTTCAAAAAAATATTTTCTGCCGGTTAAGTTTTTGAGGGCTGATTTCTTGTCCTGTGATAAAAAGCCTTCTGTTACCATCGCCAAAGTTTTCAGGGGAGTATTTGCAACCGGTTGGCACCATTTTTGAGTGAATTGCCAAAAGTCAGATTTTTGCTGAAATTGTGACCCCGGGCCTTAGGGATTTTTTCAAAAAAATATTTTCTGCCGGTTAGGTTTTTGAGGGCTGATTTCTTGTCCTGTGATAAAAAGCCTTCTGTTTCCCTCGCCAAAGCTTTCAGGGGATCATTTGCAACCGGTTGGCACCATTTTTGAGTGAACAGCCAAAAGTCAGATATTTGCTGAAATTGTGACCCCGGGGCTTAGGGATTTTTTCAAAAAAATATTTTCTGCCGGTTAGGTTTTTGAGGGCTGATTTCTTGTCCTGTGATAAAAAGCCTTCTGTTTCGAGTGCCAAACCTTTCAGGAGAGCATTTTCAAGCTTTTGGCACCATTTTTGAGTGAATTGCCAAAAGTCAGATTTTTGCTGAAATTGTGACCCCGGGGCTTAGGGATTTTTTCAAAAAAATATTTTCTGCCGGTTAAGTTTTTGAGGGCTGATTTCTTGTCCTGTGATAAAAAGCCGTCTGTTTCCATCGCCAAAGCTTTCAGGGGACCATTTTCAACCGGTTGGCACCATTTTTGAGTGAACAGCCAAAAGTTAGATTTTTGCTGAAATTGTGACCCCGGGGCTTAGGGATTTTTTCAAAAAAATATTTTCTGCCGGTTAGGTTTTTGAGGGCTGATTTCTTGTCCTGTGATAAAAAGCCTTCTCTTTCCATCGCCAAAGCTTTCAGGGGATCATTTGCAACCGGTTGGCCCAATTTTTGAGTGAACAGCCAAAAGTCAGATTTTTGCTGAAATTGTGACCCCGGGGCTTAGGGATTTTTTCAAAAAAATATTTTCTGCCGGTTAGGTTTTTGAGGGCTGATTTCTTGTCCTGTGATAAAAAGCCTTCTGTTTCGAGTGCCAAACCTTTCAGGAGAGCATTTTCACGCTTTTGGCACCATTTTTGAGTGAATTGCCAAATGTCAGATTTTTGCTGAAATTGTGACCCCGGGGCTTAGGGATTTTTTCAAAAAAATATTTTCTGCCAGTTAGGTTTTTGAGGGCTGATTTCTTGTCCTGTGATAAAAAGCCTTCTGTTTCCATCGCCAAAGCTTTCAGGGGAGCATTTTCAAGCTTTTGGCACCATTTTTGAGTGAATTGCCAAAAGTCAGATTTTTGCTGAAATTGTGACCCCGGGGCTTAGGGATTTTTTCAAAAAAAGATTTTCTGCCGGTTAAGTTTTTGAGGGCTGATTTCTTCTCCTGTGATAAAAAGCCTTCTGTTTCCCTCGCCAAAGCTTTCAGGGGATCATTTGCAACCGGTTGGCACCATTTTTGAGTGAACAGCCAAAAGTCAGATTTTTGCTGAAATTGTGACCCCGGGGCTTAGGGATTTTTTCAAAAAAATATTTTCTGCCGGTTAGGTTTTTGAGGGCTGATTTCTTGTCCTGTGATAAAAAGCCTTCTGTTTCCATCGCCAAAGCTTTCAGGGGATCATTTGCAACCGGTTGGCACAATTTTTGAGTGAACAGCCAAAAGTCAGATTTTTGCTGAATTGTGACCCCGGGGCTTAGGGATTTTTTCAAAAAAATATTTTCTGCCGGTTAGGTTTTTGAGGGCTGATTTCTTGTCCTGTGATAAAAAGCCTTCTGTTTCGAGTGCCAAACCTTTCAGGAGAGCATTTTCAAGCTTTTGGCACCATTTTTTGAGTGAATTGCCAAAAGTCAGATTTTTGCTGAAATTGTGACCCCGGGGCTTAGGGATTTTTTCAAAAAAATATTTTCTGCCGGTTAGGTTTTTGAGGGCTGATATCTTGTCCTGTGATAAAAAGCCTTCTGTTTCCCTCGCCAAAGCTTTCAGGGGACCATTTGCAACCGGTTGGCACCATTTTTGAGTGAACAGCCAAAAGTCAGATTTTTGCTGAAATTGTGACCGCGGGCCTTAGGGATTTTTTCAAAAAAATATTTTCTGCCGGTTAAGTTTTTGAGGGCTGATTTCTTGTCCTGTGATAAAAAGCCTTCTGTTTCGAGTGCCAAACCTTTCAGGAGAGCATTTTCAAGCTTTTGGCACCATTTTTGAGTGAATTGCCCAAAGTCAGTTTTTTGCTGAAATTGTGACCCAGGGGCTTAGGGATTTTTTCAAAAAAATATTTTCTGCCGGTTAAGTTTTTGAGGGCTGATTTCTTGTCCTGTGATAAAAAGCCTTCTGTTACCATCGCCAAAGTTTTCAGGGGAGTATTTGCAACCGGTTGGCACCATTTTTGAGTGAATTGCCAAAAGTCAGATTTTTGCTGAAATTGTGACCCCGGGCCTTAGGGATTTTTTCAAAAAAATATTTTCTGCCGGTTAGGTTTTTGAGGGCTGATTTCTTGTCCTGTGATAAAAAGCCTTCTGTTTCCCTCGCCAAAGCTTTCAGGGGATCATTTGCAACCGGTTGGCACCATTTTTGAGTGAACAGCCAAAAGTCAGATATTTGCTGAAATTGTGACCCCGGGGCTTAGGGATTTTTTCAAAAAAATATTTTCTGCCGGTTAGGTTTTTGAGGGCTGATTTCTTGTCCTGTGATAAAAAGCCTTCTGTTTCGAGTGCCAAACCTTTCAGGAGAGCATTTTCAAGCTTTTGGCACCATTTTTGAGTGAATTGCCAAAAGTCAGATTTTTGCTGAAATTGTGACCCCGGGGCTTAGGGATTTTTTCAAAAAAATATTTTCTGCCGGTTAAGTTTTTGAGGGCTGATTTCTTGTCCTGTGATAAAAAGCCGTCTGTTTCCATCGCCAAAGCTTTCAGGGGACCATTTTCAACCGGTTGGCACCATTTTTGAGTGAACAGCCAAAAGTTAGATTTTTGCTGAAATTGTGACCCCGGGGCTTAGGGATTTTTTCAAAAAAATATTTTCTGCCGGTTAGGTTTTTGAGGGCTGATTTCTTGTCCTGTGATAAAAAGCCTTCTCTTTCCATCGCCAAAGCTTTCAGGGGATCATTTGCAACCGGTTGGCCCAATTTTTGAGTGAACAGCCAAAAGTCAGATTTTTGCTGAAATTGTGACCCCGGGGCTTAGGGATTTTTTCAAAAAAATATTTTCTGCCGGTTAGGTTTTTGAGGGCTGATTTCTTGTCCTGTGATAAAAAGCCTTCTGTTTCGAGTGCCAAACCTTTCAGGAGAGCATTTTCACGCTTTTGGCACCATTTTTGAGTGAATTGCCAAATGTCAGATTTTTGCTGAAATTGTGACCCCGGGGCTTAGGGATTTTTTCAAAAAAATATTTTCTGCCAGTTAGGTTTTTGAGGGCTGATTTCTTGTCCTGTGATAAAAAGCCTTCTGTTTCCATCGCCAAAGCTTTCAGGGGAGCATTTTCAAGCTTTTGGCACCATTTTTGAGTGAATTGCCAAAAGTCAGATTTTTGCTGAAATTGTGACCCCGGGGCTTAGGGATTTTTTCAAAAAAAGATTTTCTGCCGGTTAAGTTTTTGAGGGCTGATTTCTTCTCCTGTGATAAAAAGCCTTCTGTTTCCCTCGCCAAAGCTTTCAGGGGATCATTTGCAACCGGTTGGCACCATTTTTGAGTGAACAGCCAAAAGTCAGATTTTTGCTGAAATTGTGACCCCGGGGCTTAGGGATTTTTTCAAAAAAATATTTTCTGCCGGTTAGGTTTTTGAGGGCTGATTTCTTGTCCTGTGATAAAAAGCCTTCTGTTTCCATCGCCAAAGCTTTCAGGGGATCATTTGCAACCGGTTGGCACAATTTTTGAGTGAACAGCCAAAAGTCAGATTTTTGCTGAATTGTGACCCCGGGGCTTAGGGATTTTTTCAAAAAAATATTTTCTGCCGGTTAGGTTTTTGAGGGCTGATTTCTTGTCCTGTGATAAAAAGCCTTCTGTTTCGAGTGCCAAACCTTTCAGGAGAGCATTTTCAAGCTTTTGGCACCATTTTTTGAGTGAATTGCCAAAAGTCAGATTTTTGCTGAAATTGTGACCCCGGGGCTTAGGGATTTTTTCAAAAAAATATTTTCTGCCGGTTAGGTTGTTGAGGGCTGATATCTTGTCCTGTGATAAAAAGCCTTCTGTTTCGAGTGCCAAACCTTTCAGGAGAGCATTTTCAAGCTTTTGGCACCATTTTTGAGTGAATTGCCAAAAGTCAGATTTTTGCTGAAATTGTGACCCCGGGGCTTAGGGATTTTTTCAAAAAAATATTTTCTGCCGGTTAAGTTTTTGAGGGCTGATTTCTTCTCCTGTGATAAAAAGCCTTCTGTTTCCCTCGCCAAAGCTTTCAGGGGATCATTTGCAACCGGTTGGCACCATTTTTGAGTGAACAGCCAAAAGTCAGATTTTTGCTGAAATTGTGACCCCGGGGCTTAGGGATTTTTTCAAAAAAATATTTTCTGCCGGTTAGGTTTTTGAGGGCTGATTTCTTGTCCTGTGATAAAAAGCCTTCTGTTTCCATCGCCAAAGCTTTCAGGGGATCATTTGCAACCGGTTGGCACAATTTTTGAGTGAACAGCCAAAAGTCAGATTTTTGCTGAATTGTGACCCCGGGGCTTAGGGATTTTTTCAAAAAAATATTTTCTGCCGGTTAGGTTTTTGAGGGCTGATTTCTTGTCCTGTGATAAAAAGCCTTCTGTTTCGAGTGCCAAACCTTTCAGGAGAGCATTTTCAAGCTTTTGGCACCATTTTTTGAGTGAATTGCCAAAAGTCAGATTTTTGCTGAAATTGTGACCCCGGGGCTTAGGGATTTTTTCAAAAAAATATTTTCTGCCGGTTAGGTTGTTGAGGGCTGATATCTTGTCCTGTGATAAAAAGCCTTCTGTTTCGAGTGCCAAACCTTTCAGGAGAGCATTTTCAAGCTTTTGGCACCATTTTTGAGTGAATTGCCAAAAGTCAGATTTTTGCTGAAATTGTGACCCCGGGGCTTAGGGATTTTTTCAAAAAAATATTTTCTGCCGGTTAGGTTTTTGAGGGCTGATTTCTTGTCCTGTGACAAAAAGCCTTCTGTTTCCATCGCCAAACCTTTCAGGAGAGCATTTTCAAGCTTTTGGCACCATTTTTGAGTGAATTGCCAAAAGTCACATTTTTCCTGAAATTGTGACCCCGGGAATTAGGGATTTTTTCAAAAAAATATTTTCTGCCGGTTAAGTTTTTGAGGGCTGATTTCTTCTCCTGTGATAAAAAGCCTTCTGTTTCCCTCGCCAAAGCTTTCAGGGGATCATTTGCAACCGGTTGGCACCATTTTTGAGTGAACAGCCAAAAGTCAGATTTTTGCTGAAATTGTGACCCCGGGGCTTAGGGATTTTTTCAAAAAAATATTTTCTGCCGGTTAGGTTTTTGAGGGCTGATTTCTTGTCCTGTGATAAAAAGCCTTCTGTTTCCATCGCCAAAGCTTTCAGGGGATCATTTGCAACCGGTTGGCACAATTTTTGAGTGAACAGCCAAAAGTCAGATTTTTGCTGAATTGTGACCCCGGGGCTTAGGGATTTTTTCAAAAAAATATTTTCTGCCGGTTAGGTTTTTGAGGGCTGATTTCTTGTCCTGTGATAAAAAGCCTTCTGTTTCGAGTGCCAAACCTTTCAGGAGAGCATTTTCAAGCTTTTGGCACCATTTTTTGAGTGAATTGCCAAAAGTCAGATTTTTGCTGAAATTGTGACCCCGGGGCTTAGGGATTTTTTCAAAAAAATATTTTCTGCCGGTTAGGTTGTTGAGGGCTGATATCTTGTCCTGTGATAAAAAGCCTTCTGTTTCGAGTGCCAAACCTTTCAGGAGAGCATTTTCAAGCTTTTGGCACCATTTTTGAGTGAATTGCCAAAAGTCAGATTTTTGCTGAAATTGTGACCCCGGGGCTTAGGGATTTTTTCAAAAAAATATTTTCTGCCGGTTAGGTTTTTGAGGGCTGATTTCTTGTCCTGTGACAAAAAGCCTTCTGTTTCCATCGCCAAACCTTTCAGGAGAGCATTTTCAAGCTTTTGGCACCATTTTTGAGTGAATTGCCAAAAGTCACATTTTTCCTGAAATTGTGACCCCGGGAATTAGGGATTTTTTCAAAAAAATATTTTCTGCCGGTTAAGTTTTTGAGGGCTGATTTCTTGTCCTGTGATAAAAAGCCTTCTGTTTCCCTCGCCAAAGCTTTCAGGGGATCATTTGCAACCGGTTGGCACCATTTTTGAGTGAACAGCCAAAAGTCAGATTTTTGCTGAAATTGTGACCCCGGGCCTTAGGGATTTTTTCAAAAAAATATTTTCTGCCGGTTAGGTTTTTGAGGGCTGATTTCTTGTCCTGTGATAAAAAGCCTTCTGTTTCGAGTGCCAAACCTTTCAGGAGAGCATTTTCAAGCTTTTGGCACCATTTTTGAGTGAATTGCCAAAAGTCAGATTTTTGCTGAAATTGTGACCCCGGGGCTTAGGGATTTTTTCAAAGAAATATTTTCTGCCGGTTAGGTTTTTGAGGGCTGATTTCTTGTCCCGTGATAAAAAGCCTTCTGTTTCCATCGCCAAAGCTTTCAGGGGATCATTTGCAACCGGTTGGCCCAATTTTTGAGTGAACAGCCAAAAGTCAGATTTTTGCTGAAATTGTGACCCCGGGGCTTAGGGATTTTTTCAAAAAAATATTTTCTGCCGGTTAGGTTTTTGAGGGCTGATTTCTTGTCCTGTGATAAAAAGCCTTCTGTTTCGAGTGCCAAACCTTTCAGGAGAGCATTTTCAAGCTTTTGGCACCATTTTTGAGTGAATTGCCAAAAGTCAGATTTTTACTGAAATTGTGACCCCGGGGCTTAGGGATTTTTTCAAAAAAATATTTTCTGCCAGTTAGGTTTTTGAGGGCTGATTTCTTGTCCTGTGATAAAAAGCCTTCTGTTTCCATCGCCAAAGCTTTCAGGGGAGCATTTTCAAGCTTTTGGCACCATTTTTGAGTGAATTGCCAAAAGTCAGATTTTTGCTGAAATTGTGACCCCCGGGGCTTAGGGATTTTTTCAAAAAAATATTTTCTGCCGGTTAAGTTTTTGAGGGCTGATTTCTTGTCCTGTGATAAAAAGCCTTCTGTTTCCCTCGCCAAAGCTTTCAGGGGATCATTTGCAACCGGTTGGCACCATTTTTGAGTGAACAGCCAAAAGTCAGATTTTTGCTGAAATTGTGACCCCGGGGCTTAGGGATTTTTTGAAAAAAATATTTTCTGCCGGTTAGGTTTTTGAGGGCTGATTTCTTGTCCTGTGATAAAAAGCCTTCTGTTTCCATCGCCAAAGCTTTCAGGGGATCATTTGCAACCGGTTGGCACAATTTTTTAGTGAACAGTCAAAAGTCAGATTTTTGCTGAATTGTGACCCCGGGGCTTCGGGATTTTTTCAAAAAAATATTTTCTGCCGGTTAGGTTTTTGAGGGCTGATTTCTTGTCCTGTGATAAAAAGCCTTCTGTTTCGAGTGCCAAACCTTTCAGGAGAGCATTTTCAAGCTTTTGGCACCATTTTTTGAGTGAATTGCCAAAAGTCAGATTTTTGCTGAAATTGTGACCCCGGGGCTTAGGGATTTTTTCAAAAAAATATTTTCTGCGGGTTAAGTTTTTGAGGGCTGATTTCTTGTCCTGTGATAAAAAGCCTTCTGTTTCCATCGCCAAAGCTTTCAGGGGATCATTTGCAACCGGTTGGCCCAATTTTTGAGTGAACAGCCAAAAGGCAGATTTTTGCTGAAATTGTGACCCCGGGGCTTAGGAATTTTTTTCAAAAAAATATTTTCTGCCGGTTAGGTTTTTGAGGGCTGATTTCTTGTCCTGTGATAAAAAGCCTTCTGTTTCGAGTGCCAAACCTTTCAGGAGAGCATTTTCAAGCTTTTGGCACCATTTTTGAGTGAATTGCCAAAAGTCAGATTTTTGCTGAAATTGTGACCCCGGGGCTTAGGGATTTTTTCAAAAAAATATTTTCTGCCGGTTAGGTTGTTGAGGGCTGATATCTTGTCCTGTGATAAAAAGCCTTCTGTTTCGAGTGCCAAACCTTTCAGGAGAGCATTTTCAAGCTTTTGGCACCATTTTTGAGTGAATTGCCAAAAGTCAGATTTTTGCTGAAATTGTGACCCTGGGGCTTAGGGATTTTTTCAAAAAAATATTTTCTGCCGGTTAGGTTTTTGAGGGCTGATTTCTTGTCCTGTGATAAAAAGCCTTCTGTTTCGAGTGCCAAACCTTTCAGGAGAGCATTTTCAAGCTTTTGGCACCATTTTTGAGTGAATTGCCAAAAGTCAGATTTTTGCTGAAATTGTGACCCCGGGGCTTAGGGATTTTTTCAAAAAAATATTTTCTGCCGGTTAGGTTTTTGAGGGCTGATTTCTTGTCCTGTGATAAAAAGCCTTCTGTTTCCCTCGCCAAAGCTTTCAGGGGACCATTTGCAACCGGTTGGCACCATTTTTGAGTGAACAGCCAAAAGTCAGATTTTTGCTGAAATTGTGACCCCGGGCCTTAGGGATTTTTTCAAAAAAATATTTTCTGCCGGTTAAGTTTTTGAGGGCTGATTTCTTGTCCTGTGATAAAAAGCATTCTGTTTCGAGTGCCAAACCTTTCAGGACAGCATTTTCAAGCTTTTGGCACCATTTTTGAGTGAATTGCCCAAAGTCAGTTTTTTGCTGAAATTGTGACCCAGGGGCTTAGGGATTTTTTCAAAAAAATATTTTCTGCCGGTTAAGTTTTTGAGGGCTGATTTCTTGTCCTGTGATAAAAAGCCTTCTGTTACCATCGCCAAAGTTTTCAGGGGAGTATTTGCAACCGGTTGGCACCATTTTTGAGTGAATTGCCAAAAGTCAGATTTTTGCTGAAATTGTGACCCCGGGCCTTAGGGATTTTTTCAAAAAAATATTTTCTGCCGGTTAGGTTTTTGAGGGCTGATTTCTTGTCCTGTGATAAAAAGCCTTCTGTTTCCCTCGCCAAAGCTTTCAGGGGATCATTTGCAACCGGTTGGCACCATTTTTGAGTGAACAGCCAAAAGTCAGATATTTGCTGAAATTGTGACCCCGGGGCTTAGGGATTTTTTCAAAAAAATATTTTCTGCCGGTTAGGTTTTTGAGGGCTGATTTCTTGTCCTGTGATAAAAAGCCTTCTGTTTCGAGTGCCAAACCTTTCAGGAGAGCATTTTCAAGCTTTTGGCACCATTTTTGAGTGAATTGCCAAAAGTCAGATTTTTGCTGAAATTGTGACCCCGGGGCTTAGGGATTTTTTCAAAAAAATATTTTCTGCCGGTTAAGTTTTTGAGGGCTGATTTCTTGTCCTGTGATAAAAAGCCGTATGTTTCCATCGCCAAAGCTTTCAGGGGACCATTTTCAACCGGTTGGCACCATTTTTGAGTGAACAGCCAAAAGTTAGATTTTTGCTGAAATTGTGACCCCGGGGCTTAGGGATTTTTTCAAAAAAATATTTTCTGCCGGTTAGGTTTTTGAGGGCTGATTTCTTGTCCTGTGATAAAAAGCCTTCTCTTTCCATCGCCAAAGCTTTCAGGGGATCATTTGCAACCGGTTGGCCCAATTTTTGAGTGAACAGCCAAAAGTCAGATTTTTGCTGAAATTGTGACCCCGGGGCTTAGGGATTTTTTCAAAAAAATATTTTCTGCCGGTTAGGTTTTTGAGGGCTGATTTCTTGTCCTGTGATAAAAAGCCTTCTGTTTCGAGTGCCAAACCTTTCAGGAGAGCATTTTCAAGCTTTTGGCACCATTTTTGAGTGAATTGCCAAAAGTCAGATTTTTGCTGAAATTGTGACCCCGGGGCTTAGGGATTCTTTCAAAAAAATATTTTCTGCCGGTTAGGTTTTTGAGGGCTGATTTCTTGTCCTGTGATAAAAAGCCTTCTGTTTCCATCGCCAAAGCTTTCAGGGGAGCATTTTCAAGCTTTTGGCACCATTTTTGAGTGAATTGCCAAAAGTCAGATTTTTGCTGAAATTGTGACCCCCGGGGCTTAGGGATTTTTTCAAAAAAATATTTTCTGCCGGTTAAGTTTTTGAGGGCTGATTTCTTCTCCTGTGATAAAAAGCCTTCTGTTTCCCTCGCCAAAGCTTTCAGGGGATCATTTGCAACCGGTTGGCACCATTTTTGAGTGAATTGCCAAAAGTCACATTTTTCCTGAAATTGTGACCCCGGGAATTAGGGATTTTTTCAGAAAAATATTTTCTGCCGGTTAAGTTTTTGAGGGCTGATTTCTTGTCCTGTGATAAAAAGCCTTCTGTTTCGAGTGCCAAACCTTTCAGGAGAGCATTTTGAAGCTTTTGGCACCATTTTTTGAGTGAATTGCCAAAAGTCAGATTTTTGCTGAAATTGTGACCCCGGGGCTTAGGGATTTTTTCAAAAAAATATTTTCTGCCGGTTAAGTTTTTGAGGGCTGATTTCTTGTCCTGTGATAAAAAGCCTTCTGTTACCATCGCCAAAGTTTTCAGGGGAGTATTTGCAACCGGTTGGCACCATTTTTGAGTGAATTGCCAAAAGTCAGATTTTTGCTGAAATTGTGACCCCGGGCCTTAGGGATTTTTTCAAAAAAATATTTTCTGCCGGTTAGGTTTTTGAGGGCTGATTTCTTGTCCTGTGATAAAAAGCCTTCTGTTTCCCTCGCCAAAGCTTTCAGGGGATCATTTGCAACCGGTTGGCCCAATTTTTGAGTGAACAGCCAAAAGTCAGATTTTTGCTGAAATTGTGACCCCGGGGCTTAGGGATTTTTTCAAAAAAATATTTTCTGCCGGTTAGGTTTTTGAGGGCTGATTTCTTGTCCTGTGATAAAAAGCCTTCTGTTTCGAGTGCCAAACCTTTCAGGAGAGCATTTTCAAGCTTTTGGCACCATTTTTGAGTGAATTGCCAAAAGTCAGATTTTTGCTGAAATTGTGACCCCGGGGCTTAGGGATTCTTTCAAAAAAATATTTTCTGCCAGTTAGGTTTTTGAGGGCTGATTTCTTGTCCTGTGATAAAAAGCCGTCTGTTTCCATCGCCAAAGCTTTCAGGGGACCATTTTCAACCGGTTGGCACCATTTTTGAGTGAACAGCCAAAACTTAGATTTTTGCTGAAATTGTGACCCCGGGGCTTAGGGATTTTTTCAAAAAAATATTTTCTGCCGGTTAGGTTTTTGAGGGCTGATTTCTTGTCCTGTGATAAAAAGCCTTCTCTTTCCATCGCCAAAGCTTTCAGGGGATCATTTGCAACCGGTTGGCCCAATTTTTGAGTGAACAGCCAAAAGTCAGATTTTTGCTGAAATTGTGACCCCGGGGCTTAGGGATTTTTTCAAAAAAATATTTTCTGCCGGTTAGGTTTTTGAGGGCTGATTTCTTGTCCTGTGATAAAAAGCCTTCTGTTTCCATCGCCAAAGCTTTCAGGGGAGCATTTTCAAGCTTTTGGCACCATTTTTGAGTGAATTGCCAAAAGTCAGATTTTTGCTGAAATTGTGACCCCCGGGGCTTAGGGATTTTTTCAAAAAAATATTTTCTGCCGGTTAAGTTTTTGAGGGCTGATTTCTTCTCCTGTGATAAAAAGCCTTCTGTTTCCCTCGCCAAAGCTTTCAGGGGATCATTTGCAACCGGTTGGCACCATTTTTGAGTGAATTGCCAAAAGTCACATTTTTCCTGAAATTGTGACCCCGGGAATTAGGGATTTTTTCAGAAAAATATTTTCTGCCGGTTAAGTTTTTGAGGGCTGATTTCTTGTCCTGTGATAAAAAGCCTTCTGTTTCGAGTGCCAAACCTTTCAGGAGAGCATTTTGAAGCTTTTGGCACCATTTTTTGAGTGAATTGCCAAAAGTCAGATTTTTGCTGAAATTGTGACCCCGGGGCTTAGGGATTTTTTCAAAAAAATATTTTCTGCCGGTTAAGTTTTTGAGGGCTGATTTCTTGTCCTGTGATAAAAAGCCTTCTGTTACCATCGCCAAAGTTTTCAGGGGAGTATTTGCAACCGGTTGGCACCATTTTTGAGTGAATTGCCAAAAGTCAGATTTTTGCTGAAATTGTGACCCCGGGCCTTAGGGATTTTTTCAAAAAAATATTTTCTGCCGGTTAGGTTTTTGAGGGCTGATTTCTTGTCCTGTGATAAAAAGCCTTCTGTTTCCCTCGCCAAAGCTTTCAGCGGATCATTTGCAACCGGTTGGCCCAATTTTTGAGTGAACAGCCAAAAGTCAGATTTTTGCTGAAATTGTGACCCCGGGGCTTAGGGATTTTTTCAAAAAAATATTTTCTGCCGGTTAGGTTTTTGAGGGCTGATTTCTTGTCCTGTGATAAAAAGCCTTCTGTTTCCATCGCCAAAGCTTTCAGGGGAGCATTTTCAAGCTTTTGGCACCATTTTTGAGTGAATTGCCAAAAGTCAGATTTTTGCTGAAATTGTGACCCCCGGGGCTTAGGGATTTTTTCAAAAAAATATTTTCTGCCGGTTAAGTTTTTGAGGGCTGATTTCTTCTCCTGTGATAAAAAGCCTTCTGTTTCCCTCGCCAAAGCTTTCAGGGGATCATTTGCAACCGGTTGGCACCATTTTTGAGTGAATTGCCAAAAGTCACATTTTTCCTGAAATTGTGACCCCGGGAATTAGGGATTTTTTCAGAAAAATATTTTCTGCCGGTTAAGTTTTTGAGGGCTGATTTCTTGTCCTGTGATAAAAAGCCTTCTGTTTCCCTCGCCAAAGCTTTCAGGGGATCATTTGCAACCGGTTGGCACCATTTTTGAGTGAACAGCCAAAAGTCAGATATTTGCTGAAATTGTGACCCCGGGGCTTAGGGATTTTTTCAAAAAAATATTTTCTGCCGGTTAGGTTTTTGAGGGCTGATTTCTTGTCCTGTGATAAAAAGCCTTCTGTTTCGAGTGCCAAACCTTTCAGGAGAGCATTTTCAAGCTTTTGGCACCATTTTTGAGTGAATTGCCAAAAGTCAGATTTTTGCTGAAATTGTGACCCCGGGGCTTAGGTATTTTTTCAAAAAAATATTTTCTGCCGGTTAAGTTTTTGAGGGCTGATTTCTTGTCCTGTGATAAAAAGCCGTCTGTTTCCATCGCCAAAGCTTTCAGGGGACCATTTTCAACCGGTTGGCACCATTTTTGAGTGAACAGCCAAAAGTTAGATTTTTGCTGAAATTGTGACCCCGGGGCTTAGGGATTTTTTCAAAAAAATATTTTCTGCCGGTTAGGTTTTTGAGGGCTGATTTCTTGTCCTGTGATAAAAAGCCTTCTCTTTCCATGGCCAAAGCTTTCAGGGGATCATTTGCAACCGGTTGACCCAATTTTTGAGTGAACAGCCAAAAGTCAGATTTTTGCTGAAATTGTGACCCCGGGGCTTAGGGATTTTTTCAAAAAAATATTTTCTGCCGGTTAGGTTTTTGAGGGCTGATTTCTTGTCCTGTGATAAAAAGCCTTCTGTTTCGAGTGCCAAACCTTTCAGGAGAGCATTTTCAAGCTTTTGGCACAATTTTTGAGTGAATTGCCAAAAGTCAGATTTTTGCTGAAATTGTGACCCCGGGGCTTAGGGATTTTTTCAAAAAAATATTTTCTGCCAGTTAGGTTTTTGAGGGCTGATTTCTTGTCCTGTGATAAAAAGCCTTCTGTTTCCATCGCCAAAGCTTTCAGGGGAGCATTTTCAAGCTTTTGGCACCATTTTTGAGTGAATTGCCAAAAGTCAGATTTTTGCTGAAATTGTGACCCCGGGGCTTAGGGATTTTTTCAAAAAAAGATTTTCTGCCGGTTAAGTTTTTGAGGGCTGATTTCTTCTCCTGTGATAAAAAGCCTTTTGTTTCCCTCGCCAAAGCTTTCAGGGGATCATTTGCAACCGGTTGGCACCATTTTTGAGTGAACAGCCAAAAGTCAGATTTTTGTGTGAAATTGTGACCCCCGGGGCTTAGGGATTTTTTCAAAAAAATATTTTCTGCCGGTTAAGTTTTTGAGGGCTGATTTCTTGTCCTGTGATAAAAAGCCTTCTGTTTCCCTCGCCAAAGCTTATAGGGGACCATTTGCAACCGGTTGGCACAATTTTTGAGTGAACAGCCAAAAGTCAGATTTTTGCTGAAATTGTGACCCCGGGGCTTAGGGATTTTTTCAAAGAAATATTTTCTGCCGGTTAGGTTTTTGAGGGCTGATTTCTTGTCCCGTGATAAAAAGCCTTCTGTTTCCATCGCCAAAGCTTTCAGGGGATCATTTGCAACCGGTTGGCCCAATTTTTGAGTGAACAGCCAAAAGTCAGATTTTTGCTGAAATTGTGACCCCGGGGCTTAGGGATTTTTTCAAAAAAATATTTTCTGCCGGTTAGGTTTTTGAGGGCTGATTTCTTGTCCTGTGATAAAAAGCCTTCTGTTTCGAGTGCCAAACCTTTCAGGAGAGCATTTTCAAGCTTTTGGCACCATTTTTGAGTGAATTGCCAAAAGTCAGATTTTTACTGAAATTGTGACCCCGGGGCTTAGGGATTTTTTCAAAAAAATATTTTCTGCCAGTTAGGTTTTTGAGGGCTGATTTCTTGTCCTGTGATAAAAAGCCTTCTGTTTCCATCGCCAAAGCTTTCAGGGGAGCATTTTCAAGCTTTTGGCACCATTTTTGAGTGAATTGCCAAAAGTCAGATTTTTGCTGAAATTGTGACCCCCGGGGCTTAGGGATTTTTTCAAAAAAATATTTTCTGCCGGTTAAGTTTTTGAGGGCTGATTTCTTGTCCTGTGATAAAAAGCCTTCTGTTTCCCTCGCCAAAGCTTTCAGGGGATCATTTGCAACCGGTTGGCACCATTTTTGAGTGAACAGCCAAAAGTCAGATTTTTGCTGAAATTGTGACCCCGGGGCTTAGGGATTTTTTGAAAAAAATATTTTCTGCCGGTTAGGTTTTTGAGGGCTGATTTCTTGTCCTGTGATAAAAAGCCTTCTGTTTCCATCGCCAAAGCTTTCAGGGGATCATTTGCAACCGGTTGGCACAATTTTTTAGTGAACAGTCAAAAGTCAGATTTTTGCTGAATTGTGACCCCGGGGCTTCGGGATTTTTTCAAAAAAATATTTTCTGCCGGTTAGGTTTTTGAGGGCTGATTTCTTGTCCTGTGATAAAAAGCCTTCTGTTTCGAGTGCCAAACCTTTCAGGAGAGCATTTTCAAGCTTTTGGCACCATTTTTTGAGTGAATTGCCAAAAGTCAGATTTTTGCTGAAATTGTGACCCCGGGGCTTAGGGATTTTTTCAAAAAAATATTTTCTGCGGGTTAAGTTTTTGAGGGCTGATTTCTTGTCCTGTGATAAAAAGCCTTCTGTTTCCATCGCCAAAGCTTTCAGGGGATCATTTGCAACCGGTTGGCCCAATTTTTGAGTGAACAGCCAAAAGTCAGATTTTTGCTGAAATTGTGACCCCGGGGCTTAGGGATTTTTTCAAAAAAATATTTTCTGCCGGTTAGGTTTTTGAGGGCTGATTTCTTGTCCTGTGATAAAAAGCCTTCTGTTTCGAGTGCCAAACCTTTCAGGAGAGCATTTTCAAGCTTTTGGCACCATTTTTGAGTGAATTGCCAAAAGTCAGATTTTTACTGAAATTGTGACCCCGGGGCTTAGGGATTTTTTCAAAAAAATATTTTCTGCCAGTTAGGTTTTTGAGGGCTGATTTCTTGTCCTGTGATAAAAAGCCTTCTGTTTCCATCGCCAAAGCTTTCAGGGGAGCATTTTCAAGCTTTTGGCACCATTTTTGAGTGAATTGCCAAAAGTCAGATTTTTGCTGAAATTGTGACCCCCGGGGCTTAGGGATTTTTTCAAAAAAATATTTTCTGCCGGTTAAGTTTTTGAGGGCTGATTTCTTGTCCTGTGATAAAAAGCCTTCTGTTTCCCTCGCCAAAGCTTTCAGGGGATCATTTGCAACCGGTTGGCACCATTTTTGACTGAACAGCCAAAAGTCAGATTTTTGCTGAAATTGTGACCCCGGGGCTTAGGGATTTTTTGAAAAAAATATTTTCTGCCGGTTAGGTTTTTGAGGGCTGATTTCTTGTCCTGTGATAAAAAGCCTTCTGTTTCCATCGCCAAAGCTTTCAGGGGATCATTTGCAACCGGTTGGCACAATTTTTTAGTGAACAGTCAAAAGTCAGATTTTTGCTGAATTGTGACCCCGGGGCTTAGGGATTTTTTCAAAAAAATATTTTCTGCCGGTTAGGTTTTTGAGGGCTGATTTCTTGTCCTGTGATAAAAAGCCTTCTGTTTCGAGTGCCAAACCTTTCAGGAGAGCATTTTCAAGCTTTTGGCACCATTTTTTGAGTGAATTGCCAAAAGTCAGATTTTTGCTGAAATTGTGACCCCGGGGCTTAGGGATTTTTTCAAAAAAATATTTTCTGCGGGTTAAGGTTTTGAGGGCTGATTTCTTGTCCTGTGATAAAAAGCCTTCTGTTTCCATCGCCAAAGCTTTCAGGGGATCATTTGCAACCGGTTGGCACAATTTTTTAGTGAACAGTCAAAAGTCAGATTTTTGCTGAATTGTGACCCCGGGGCTTCGGGATTTTTTCAAAAAAATATTTTCTGCCGGTTAGGTTTTTGAGGGCTGATTTCTTGTCCTGTGATAAAAAGCCTTCTGTTTCGAGTGCCAAACCTTTCAGGAGAGCATTTTCAAGCTTTTGGCACCATTTTTTGAGTGAATTGCCAAAAGTCAGATTTTTGCTGAAATTGTGACCCCGGGGCTTAGGGATTTTTTCAAAAAAATATTTTCTGCGGGTTAAGTTTTTGAGGGCTGATTCCTTGTCCTGTGATAAAAAGCCTTCTGTTTCCATCGCCAAAGCTTTCAGGGGATCATTTGCAACCGGTTGGCCCAATTTTTGAGTGAACAGCCAAAAGTCAGATTTTTGCTGAAATTGTGACCCCGGGGCTTAGGGATTTTTTCAAAAAAATATTTTCTGCCGGTTAGGTTTTTGAGGGCTGATTTCTTGTCCTGTGATAAAAAGCCTTCTGTTTCGAGTGCCAAACCTTTCAGGAGAGCATTTTCAAGCTTTTGGCACCATTTTTGAGTGAATTGCCAAAAGTCAGATTTTTACTGAAATTGTGACCCCGGGGCTTAGGGATTTTTTCAAAAAAATATTTTCTGCCAGTTAGGTTTTTGAGGGCTGATTTCTTGTCCTGTGATAAAAAGCCTTCTGTTTCCATCGCCAAAGCTTTCAGGGGAGCATTTTCAAGCTTTTGGCACCATTTTTGAGTGAACAGCCAAAACTTAGATTTTTGCTGAAATTGTGACCCCGGGGCTTAGGGATTTTTTCAAAAAAATATTTTCTGCCGGTTAGGTTTTTGAGGGCTGATTTCTTGTCCTGTGATAAAAAGCCTTCTCTTTCCATCGCCAAAGCTTTCAGGGGATCATTTGCAACCGGTTGGCCCAATTTTTGAGTGAACAGCCAAAAGTCAGATTTTTGCTGAAATTGTGACCCCGGGGCTTAGGGATTTTTTCAAAAAAATATTTTCTGCCGGTTAGGTTTTTGAGGGCTGATTTCTTGTCCTGTGATAAAAAGCCTTCTGTTTCCATCGCCAAAGCTTTCAGGGGAGCATTTTCAAGCTTTTGGCACCATTTTTGAGTGAATTGCCAAAAGTCAGATTTTTGCTGAAATTGTGACCCCCGGGGCTTAGGGATTTTTTCAAAAAAATATTTTCTGCCGGTTAAGTTTTTGAGGGCTGATTTCTTCTCCTGTGATAAAAAGCCTTCTGTTTCCCTCGCCAAAGCTTTCAGGGGATCATTTGCAACCGGTTGGCACCATTTTTGAGTGAATTGCCAAAAGTCACATTTTTCCTGAAATTGTGACCCCGGGAATTAGGGATTTTTTCAGAAAAATATTTTCTGCCGGTTAAGTTTTTGAGGGCTGATTTCTTGTCCTGTGATAAAAAGCCTTCTGTTTCGAGTGCCAAACCTTTCAGGAGAGCATTTTGAAGCTTTTGGCACCATTTTTTGAGTGAATTGCCAAAAGTCAGATTTTTGCTGAAATTGTGACCCCGGGGCTTAGGGATTTTTTCAAAAAAATATTTTCTGCCGGTTAAGTTTTTGAGGGCTGATTTCTTGTCCTGTGATAAAAAGCCTTCTGTTACCATCGCCAAAGTTTTCAGGGGAGTATTTGCAACCGGTTGGCACCATTTTTGAGTGAATTGCCAAAAGTCAGATTTTTGCTGAAATTGTGACCCCGGGCCTTAGGGATTTTTTCAAAAAAATATTTTCTGCCGGTTAGGTTTTTGAGGGCTGATTTCTTGTCCTGTGATAAAAAGCCTTCTGTTTCCCTCGCCAAAGCTTTCAGCGGATCATTTGCAACCGGTTGGCCCAATTTTTGAGTGAACAGCCAAAAGTCAGATTTTTGCTGAAATTGTGACCCCGGGGCTTAGGGATTTTTTCAAAAAAATATTTTCTGCCGGTTAGGTTTTTGAGGGCTGATTTCTTGTCCTGTGATAAAAAGCCTTCTGTTTCCATCGCCAAAGCTTTCAGGGGAGCATTTTCAAGCTTTTGGCACCATTTTTGAGTGAATTGCCAAAAGTCAGATTTTTGCTGAAATTGTGACCCCCGGGGCTTAGGGATTTTTTCAAAAAAATATTTTCTGCCGGTTAAGTTTTTGAGGGCTGATTTCTTCTCCTGTGATAAAAAGCCTTCTGTTTCCCTCGCCAAAGCTTTCAGGGGATCATTTGCAACCGGTTGGCACCATTTTTGAGTGAATTGCCAAAAGTCACATTTTTCCTGAAATTGTGACCCCGGGAATTAGGGATTTTTTCAGAAAAATATTTTCTGCCGGTTAAGTTTTTGAGGGCTGATTTCTTGTCCTGTGATAAAAAGCCTTCTGTTTCGAGTGCCAAACCTTTCAGGAGAGCATTTTGAAGCTTTTGGCACCATTTTTTGAGTGAATTGCCAAAAGTCAGATTTTTGCTGAAATTGTGACCCCGGGGCTTAGGGATTTTTTCAAAAAAATATTTTCTGCCGGTTAGGTTTTTGAGGGCTGATTTCTTGTCCTGTGATAAAAAGCCTTCTGTTTCGAGTGCCAAACCTTTCAGGAGAGCATTTTCAAGCTTTTGGCACCATTTTTGAGTGAATTGCCAAAAGTCAGATTTTTGCTGAAATTGTGACCCCGGGGCTTAGGGATTTTTTCAAAAAAATATTTTCTGCCGGTTAAGTTTTTGAGGGCTGATTTCTTGTCCTGTGATAAAAAGCCGTCTGTTTCCATCGCCAAAGCTTTCAGGGGACCATTTTCAACCGGTTGGCACCATTTTTGAGTGAACAGCCAAAAGTTAGATTTTTGCTGAAATTGTGACCCCGGGGCTTAGGGATTTTTTCAAAAAAATATTTTCTGCCGGTTAGGTTTTTGAGGGCTGATTTCTTGTCCTGTGATAAAAAGCCTTCTCTTTCCATGGCCAAAGCTTTCAGGGGATCATTTGCAACCGGTTGACCCAATTTTTGAGTGAACAGCCAAAAGTCAGATTTTTGCTGAAATTGTGACCCCGGGGCTTAGGGATTTTTTCAAAAAAATATTTTCTGCCGGTTAGGTTTTTGAGGGCTGATTTCTTGTCCTGTGATAAAAAGCCTTCTGTTTCGAGTGCCAAACCTTTCAGGAGAGCATTTTCAAGCTTTTGGCACAATTTTTGAGTGAATTGCCAAAAGTCAGATTTTTGCTGAAATTGTGACCCCGGGGCTTAGGGATTTTTTCAAAAAAATATTTTCTGCCAGTTAGGTTTTTGAGGGCTGATTTCTTGTCCTGTGATAAAAAGCCTTCTGTTTCCATCGCCAAAGCTTTCAGGGGAGCATTTTCAAGCTTTTGGCACCATTTTTGAGTGAATTGCCAAAAGTCAGATTTTTGCTGAAATTGTGACCCCGGGGCTTAGGGATTTTTTCAAAAAAAGATTTTCTGCCGGTTAAGTTTTTGAGGGCTGATTTCTTCTCCTGTGATAAAAAGCCTTTTGTTTCCCTCGCCAAAGCTTTCAGGGGATCATTTGCAACCGGTTGGCACCATTTTTGAGTGAACAGCCAAAAGTCAGATTTTTGTGTGAAATTGTGACCCCGGGGCTTAGGGATTTTTTGAAAAAAATATTTTCTGCCGGTTAGGTTTTTGAGGGCTGATTTCTTGTCCTGTGATAAAAAGCCTTCTGTTTCGAGTGCCAAACCTTTCAGGAGAGCATTTTGAAGCTTTTGGCACCATTTTTTGAGTGAATTGCCAAAAGTCAGATTTTTGCTGAAATTGTGACCCCGGGGCTTAGGGATTTTTTCAAAAAAATATTTTCTGCCGGTTAAGTTTTTGAGGGCTGATTTCTTGTCCTGTGATAAAAAGCCTTCTGTTTCCATTGCCAAAGCTTTCAGGGGATCATTTGCAACCGGTTGGCCCAATTTTTGAGTGAACAGCCAAAAGTCAGATTTTTGCTGAAATTGTGACCCCGGGGCTTAGGGATTTTTTCAAAAAAATATTTTCTGCCGGTTAGATTTTTGAGGGCTGATTTCTTGTCCTGTGATAAAAAGCCTTCTGTTTCGAGTGCCAAACCTTTCAGGAGAGCATTTTCAAGCTTTTGGCACCATTTTTGAGTGAATTGCCAAAAGTCAGATTTTTGCTGAAATTGTGACCCCCGGGGCTTAGGGATTTTTTCAAAAAAATATTTTCTGCCGGTTAAGTTTTTGAGGGCTGATTTCTTGTCCTGTGATAAAAAGCCTTCTGTTTCCCTCGCCAAAGCTTTCAGGGGACCATTTGCAACCGGTTGGCACAATTTTTGAGTGAACAGCCAAAAGTCAGATTTTTGCTGAAATTGTGACCCCGGGGCTTAGGGATTTTTTCAAAGAAATATTTTCTGCCGGTTAGGTTTTTGAGGGCTGATTTCTTGTCCCGTGATAAAAAGCCTTCTGTTTCCATCGCCAAAGCTTTCAGGGGATCATTTGCAACCGGTTGGCCCAATTTTTGAGTGAACAGCCAAAAGTCAGATTTTTGCTGAAATTGTGACCCCGGGGCTTAGGGATTTTTTCAAAAAAATATTTTCTGCCGGTTAGGTTTTTGAGGGCTGATTTCTTGTCCTGTGATAAAAAGCCTTCTGTTTCGAGTGCCAAACCTTTCAGGAGAGCATTTTCAAGCTTTTGGCACCATTTTTGAGTGAATTGCCAAAAGTCAGATTTTTACTGAAATTGTGACCCCGGGGCTTAGGGATTTTTTCAAAAAAATATTTTCTGCCAGTTAGGTTTTTGAGGGCTGATTTCTTGTCCTGTGATAAAAAGCCTTCTGTTTCCATCGCCAAAGCTTTCAGGGGAGCATTTTCAAGCTTTTGGCACCATTTTTGAGTGAATTGCCAAAAGTCAGATTTTTGCTGAAATTGTGACCCCCGGGGCTTAGGGATTTTTTCAAAAAAATATTTTCTGCCGGTTAAGTTTTTGAGGGCTGATTTCTTGTCCTGTGATAAAAAGCCTTCTGTTTCCCTCGCCAAAGCTTTCAGGGGATCATTTGCAACCGGTTGGCACCATTTTTGAGTGAACAGCCAAAAGTCAGATTTTTGCTGAAATTGTGACCCCGGGGCTTAGGGATTTTTTGAAAAAAATATTTTCTGCCGGTTAGGTTTTTGAGGGCTGATTTCTTGTCCTGTGATAAAAAGCCTTCTGTTTCCATCGCCAAAGCTTTCAGGGGATCATTTGCAACCGGTTGGCACAATTTTTTAGTGAACAGTCAAAAGTCAGATTTTTGCTGAATTGTGACCCCGGGGCTTCGGGATTTTTTCAAAAAAATATTTTCTGCCGGTTAGGTTTTTGAGGGCTGATTTCTTGTCCTGTGATAAAAAGCCTTCTGTTTCGAGTGCCAAACCTTTCAGGAGAGCATTTTCAAGCTTTTGGCACCATTTTTTGAGTGAATTGCCAAAAGTCAGATTTTTGCTGAAATTGTGACCCCGGGGCTTAGGGATTTTTTCAAAAAAATATTTTCTGCGGGTTAAGTTTTTGAGGGCTGATTTCTTGTCCTGTGATAAAAAGCCTTCTGTTTCCATCGCCAAAGCTTTCAGGGGATCATTTGCAACCGGTTGGCCCAATTTTTGAGTGAACAGCCAAAAGTCAGATTTTTGCTGAAATTGTGACCCCGGGGCTTAGGGATTTTTTCAAAAAAATATTTTCTGCCGGTTAGGTTTTTGAGGGCTGATTTCTTGTCCTGTGATAAAAAGCCTTCTGTTTCGAGTGCCAAACCTTTCAGGAGAGCATTTTCAAGCTTTTGGCACCATTTTTGAGTGAATTGCCAAAAGTCAGATTTTTACTGAAATTGTGACCCCGGGGCTTAGGGATTTTTTCAAAAAAATATTTTCTGCCAGTTAGGTTTTTGAGGGCTGATTTCTTGTCCTGTGATAAAAAGCCTTCTGTTTCCATCGCCAAAGCTTTCAGGGGAGCATTTTCAAGCTTTTGGCACCATTTTTGAGTGAATTGCCAAAAGTCAGATTTTTGCTGAAATTGTGACCCCCGGGGCTTAGGGATTTTTTCAAAAAAATATTTTCTGCCGGTTAAGTTTTTGAGGGCTGATTTCTTGTCCTGTGATAAAAAGCCTTCTGTTTCCCTCGCCAAAGCTTTCAGGGGATCATTTGCAACCGGTTGGCACCATTTTTGAGTGAACAGCCAAAAGTCAGATTTTTGCTGAAATTGTGACCCCGGGGCTTAGGGATTTTTTGAAAAAAATATTTTCTGCCGGTTAGGTTTTTGAGGGCTGATTTCTTGTCCTGTGATAAAAAGCCTTCTGTTTCCATCGCCAAAGCTTTCAGGGGATCATTTGCAACCGGTTGGCACAATTTTTTAGTGAACAGTCAAAAGTCAGATTTTTGCTGAATTGTGACCCCGGGGCTTAGGGATTTTTTCAAAAAAATATTTTCTGCCGGTTAGGTTTTTGAGGGCTGATTTCTTGTCCTGTGATAAAAAGCCTTCTGTTTCGAGTGCCAAACCTTTCAGGAGAGCATTTTCAAGCTTTTGGCACCATTTTTTGAGTGAATTGCCAAAAGTCAGATTTTTGCTGAAATTGTGACCCCGGGGCTTAGGGATTTTTTCAAAAAAATATTTTCTGCGGGTTAAGGTTTTGAGGGCTGATTTCTTGTCCTGTGATAAAAAGCCTTCTGTTTCCATCGCCAAAGCTTTCAGGGGATCATTTGCAACCGGTTGGCACAATTTTTTAGTGAACAGTCAAAAGTCAGATTTTTGCTGAATTGTGACCCCGGGGCTTCGGGATATTTTCAAAAAAATATTTTCTGCCGGTTAGGTTTTTGAGGGCTGATTTCTTGTCCTGTGATAAAAAGCCTTCTGTTTCGAGTGCCAAACCTTTCAGGAGAGCATTTTCAAGCTTTTGGCACCATTTTTTGAGTGAATTGCCAAAAGTCAGATTTTTGCTGAAATTGTGACCCCGGGGCTTAGGGATTTTTTCAAAAAAATATTTTCTGCGGGTTAAGTTTTTGAGGGCTGATTCCTTGTCCTGTGATAAAAAGCCTTCTGTTTCCATCGCCAAAGCTTTCAGGGGATCATTTGCAACCGGTTGGCCCAATTTTTGAGTGAACAGCCAAAAGTCAGATTTTTGCTGAAATTGTGACCCCGGGGCTTAGGGATTTTTTCAAAAAAATATTTTCTGCCGGTTAGGTTTTTGAGGGCTGATTTCTTGTCCTGTGATAAAAAGCCTTCTGTTTCGAGTGCCAAACCTTTCAGGAGAGCATTTTCAAGCTTTTGGCACCATTTTTGAGTGAATTGCCAAAAGTCAGATTTTTACTGAAATTGTGACCCCGGGGCTTAGGGATTTTTTCAAAAAAATATTTTCTGCCAGTTAGGTTTTTGAGGGCTGATTTCTTGTCCTGTGATAAAAAGCCTTCTGTTTCCATCGCCAAAGCTTTCAGGGGAGCATTTTCAAGCTTTTGGCACCATTTTTGAGTGAATTGCCAAAAGTCAGATTTTTGCTGAAATTGTGACCCCCGGGGCTTAGGGATTTTTTCAAAAAAATATTTTCTGCCGGTTAAGTTTTTGAGGGCTGATTTCTTGTCCTGTGATAAAAAGCCTTCTGTTTCCCTCGCCAAAGCTTTCAGGGGATCATTTGCAACCGGTTGGCACCATTTTTGAGTGAACAGCCAAAAGTCAGATTTTTGCTGAAATTGTGACCCCGGGGCTTAGGGATTTTTTGAAAAAAATATTTTCTGCCGGTTAGGTTTTTGAGGGCTGATTTCTTGTCCTGTGATAAAAAGCCTTCTGTTTCCATCGCCAAAGCTTTCAGGGGATCATTTGCAACCGGTTGGCACAATTTTTTAGTGAACAGTCAAAAGTCAGATTTTTGCTGAATTGTGACCCCGGGGCTTCGGGATTTTATCAAAAAAATATTTTCTGCCGGTTAGGTTTTTGAGGGCTGATTTCTTGTCCTGTGATAAAAAGCCTTCTGTTTCGAGTGCCAAACCTTTCAGGAGAGCATTTTCAAGCTTTTGGCACCATTTTTTGAGTGAATTGCCAAAAGTCAGATTTTTGCTGAAATTGTGACCCCGGGGCTTAGGGATTTTTTCAAAAAAAT
This sequence comes from Podarcis muralis, assembly GCF_964188315.1. NCBI lineage: Eukaryota > Metazoa > Chordata > Lepidosauria > Squamata > Lacertidae > Podarcis > Podarcis muralis. The sequence goes on from NC_135667.1 coordinate 49,307,442, forward strand.
ATTTTCTGCGGGTTAAGTTTTTGAGGGCTGATTTCTTGTCCTGTGATAAAAAGCCTTCTGTTTCCATCGCCAAAGCTTTCAGGGGATCATTTGCAACCAGTTGGCACAATTTTTGAGTGAACAGCCAAAAGGCAGATTTTTGCTGAAATTGTGACCCCGGGGCTTAGGGATTTTTTTCAAAAAAATATTTTCTGCCGGTTAGGTTTTTGAGGGCTGATTTCTTGTCCTGTGATAAAAAGCCTTCTGTTTCGAGTGCCAAACCTTTCAGGAGAGCATTTTCAAGCTTTTGGCACCATTTTTGAGTGAACAGCCAAAAGTTAGATTTTTGCTGAAATTGTGACCCCGGGGCTTAGGGATTTTTTCAAAAAAATATTTTCTGCCGGTTAGGTTTTTGAGGGCTGATTTCTTAGTGCCTTCTGTTTCGAGTGTCAAACCTTTCAGGAGAGCATTTTCAAGCTTTTGGCACCATTTTTGAATGAATTGCCAAAAGTCAGATTTTTGATGAAAATGTGACCCCGGGGCTTAGGGAGTTTTTCAAAAAAATATTTTCTGCCGGTTAGGTTTTTGAGGGCTGATTTCTTGTCCTGTGATAAAAAGCCTTCTGTTTCGAGTGCCAAACCTTTCAGGAGAGCATTTTCAAGCTTTTGGCACCATTTTTGAGTGAACAGCCAAAAGTCACATTTTTGCTGAAATTGTGACCCCGGGAATTAGGGATTTTTTCAAAAAAATATTTTCTGCCGGTTAAGTTTTTGAGGGCTTATTTCTTGTCCTGTGATAAAAAGCCTTCTGTTTCGAGTGCCAAACCTTTCAGGAGAGCATTTTCAAGCTTTTGGCACCATTTTTGAGTGAATTGCCAAAAGTCACATTGTTCCTGAAATTGTGACCCCGGGCCTTAGGGATTTTTTCAAAAAAATATTTTCTGCCGGTTAGGTTTTTGAGGGCTGATTTCTTGTCCTGTGATAAAAAGCCTTCTGTTTCGAGTGCCAAACCTTTCAGGAGAGCATTTTCAAGCTTTTGGCACCATTTTTGAGTGAATTGCCAAAAGTCAGATTTTTGCTGAAATTGTGACCCCGGGGCTTAGGGATTTTTTCAAAAAAATATTTTCTGCCGGTTAAGTTTTTGAGGGCTGATTTCTTGTCCTGTGATAAAAAGCCGTCTGTTTCCATCGCCAAAGCTTTCAGGGGACCATTTTTAACCGGTTGGCACCATTTTTGAGTGAACAGCCAAAAGTTAGATTTTTGCTGAAATTGTGACCCCGGGGCTTAGGGATTTTTTCAAAAAAATATTTTCTGCCGGTTAGGTTTTTGAGGGCTGATTTCTTGTCCCGTGATAAAAAGCCTTCTGTTTCCATCGCCAAAGCTTTCAGGGGATCATTTGCAACCGGTTGGCCCAATTTTTGAGTGAACAGCCAAAAGTCAGATTTTTGCTGAAATTGTGACCCCGGGGCTTAGGGATTTTTTCAAAAAAATATTTTCTGCCGGTTAGGTTTTTGAGGGCTGATTTCTTGTCCTGTGATAAAAAGCCTTCTGTTTCGAGTGCCAAACCTTTCAGGAGAGCATTTTCAAGCTTTTGGCACCATTTTTGAGTGAATTGCCAAAAGTCAGATTTTTGCTGAAATTGTGACCCCGGGGCTTAGGGATTTTTTCAAAAAAATATTTTCTGCCGGTTAGGTTGTTGAGGGCTGATATCTTGTCCTGTGATAAAAAGCCTTCTGTTTCGAGTGCCAAACCTTTCAGGAGAGCATTTTCAAGCTTTTGGCACCATTTTTGAGTGAATTGCCAAAAGTCAGATTTTTGCTGAAATTGTGACCCCGGGGCTTAGGGATTTTTTCAAAAAAATATTTTCTGCCGGTTAGGTTTTTGAGGGCTGATTTCTTGTCCTGTGATAAAAAGCCTTCTGTTTCCATCGCCAAACCTTTCAGGAGAGCATTTTCAAACTTTTGGCACCATTTTTGAGTGAATTGCCAAAAGTCACATTTTTCCTGAAATTGTGACCCCGGGAATTAGGGATTTTTTCAGAAAAATATTTTCTGCCGGTTAAGTTTTTGAGGGCTGATTTCTTGTCCTGTGATAAAAAGCCTTCTGTTTCTAGTGCCAAACCTTTCAGGAGAGCATTTTGAAGCTTTTGGCACCATTTTTGAGTGAATTGCCAAAAGTCAGATTTTTGCTGAAATTGTGACCCCGGGGCTTAGGGATTTTTTCAAAAAAATATTTTCTGCCAGTTAGGTTTTTGAGGGCTGATTTCTTGTCCTGTGATAAAAAGCCTTCTGTTTCCATCGCCAAAGCTTTCAGGGGAGCATTTTCAAGCTTTTGGCACCATTTTTGAGTGAATTGCCAAAAGTCAGATTTTTGCTGAAATTGTGACCCCCGGGGCTTAGGGATTTTTTCAAAAAAATATTTTCTGCCGGTTAAGTTTTTGAGGGCTGATTTCTTGTCCTGTGATAAAAAGCCTTCTGTTTCCCTCGCCAAAGCTTTCAGGGGATCATTTGCAACCGGTTGGCACCATTTTTGAGTGAACAGCCAAAAGTCAGATTTTTGCTGAAATTGTGACCCCGGGGCTTAGGGATTTTTTGAAAAAAATATTTTCTGCCGGTTAGGTTTTTGAGGGCTGATTTCTTGTCCTGTGATAAAAAGCCTTCTGTTTCCATCGCCAAAGCTTTCAGGGGATCATTTGCAACCAGTTGGCACAATTTTTGAGTGAACAGCCAAAAGTCAGATTTTTGCTGAAATTGTGACCCCGGGGCTTAGGGATTTTTTCAAAAAAATATTTTCTGCCGGTTAGGTTGTTGAGGGCTGATATCTTGTCCTGTGATAAAAAGCCTTCTGTTTCGAGTGCCAAACCTTTCAGGAGAGCATTTTCAAGCTTTTGGCACCATTTTTGAGTGAATTGCCAAAAGTCAGATTTTTGCTGAAATTGTGACCCCGGGGCTTAGGGATTTTTTCAAAAAAATATTTTCTGCCGGTTAGGTTTTTGAGGGCTGATTTCTTGTCCTGTGATAAAAAGTCTTCTGTTTCCATCGCCAAACCTTTCAGGAGAGCATTTTCAAACTTTTGGCACCATTTTTGAGTGAATTGCCAAAAGTCACATTTTTCCTGAAATTGTGACCCCGGGAATTAGGGATTTTTTCAGAAAAATATTTTCTGCCGGTTAAGTTTTTGAGGGCTGATTTCTTGTCCTGTGATAAAAAGCCTTCTGTTTCGAGTGCCAAACCTTTCAGGAGAGCATTTTCAAGCTTTTGGCACCATTTTTGAGTGAATTGCCAAAAGTCAGATTTTTGCTGAAATTGTGACCCAGGGGCTTAGGGATTTTTTCAAAAAAATATTTTCTGCCGGTTAAGTTTTTGAGGGCTGATTTCTTGTCCTGTGATAAAAAGCCTTCTGTTACCATCGCCAAAGTTTTCAGGGGAGTATTTGCAACCGGTTGGCACCATTTTTGAGTGAATTGCCAAAAGTCAGATTTTTGCTGAAATTGTGACCCCGGGCCTTAGGGATTTTTTCAAAAAAATATTTTCTGCCGGTTAGGTTTTTGAGGGCTGATTTCTTGTCCTGTGATAAAAAGCCTTCTGTTTCCCTCGCCAAAGCTTTCAGGGGATCATTTGCAACCGGTTGGCACCATTTTTGAGTGAACAGCCAAAAGGCAGATTTTTGCTGAAATTGTGACCCCGGGGCTTAGGAATTTTTTTCAAAAAAATATTTTCTGCCGGTTAGGTTTTTGAGGGCTGATTTCTTGTCCTGTGATAAAAAGCCTTCTGTTTCGAGTGCCAAACCTTTCAGGAGAGCATTTTCAAGCTTTTGGCACCATTTTTGAGTGAATTGCCAAAAGTCAGATTTTTGCTGAAATTGTGACCCCGGGGCTTAGGGATTTTTTCAAAAAAATATTTTCTGCCGGTTAGGTTGTTGAGGGCTGATATCTTGTCCTGTGATAAAAAGCCTTCTGTTTTGAGTGCCAAACCTTTCAGGAGAGCATTTTCAAGCTTTTGGCACCATTTTTGAGTGAATTGCCAAAAGTCAGATTTTTGCTGAAATTGTGACCCCGGGGCTTAGGGATTTTTTCAAAAAAATATTTTCTGCCGGTTAGGTTTTTGAGGGCTGATTTCTTGTCCTGTGATAAAAAGTCTTCTGTTTCCATCGCCAAACCTTTCAGGAGAGCATTTTCAAACTTTTGGCACCATTTTTGAGTGAATTGCCAAAAGTCACATTTTTCCTGAAATTGTGACCCCGGGAATTAGGGATTTTTTCAGAAAAATATTTTCTGCCGGTTAAGTTTTTGAGGGCTGATTTCTTGTCCTGTGATAAAAAGCCTTCTGTTTCGAGTGCCAAACCTTTCAGGAGAGCATTTTCAAGCTTTTGGCACCATTTTTGAGTGAATTGCCAAAAGTCAGATTTTTGCTGAAATTGTGACCCAGGGGCTTAGGGATTTTTTCAAAAAAATATTTTCTGCCGGTTAAGTTTTTGAGGGCTGATTTCTTGTCCTGTGATAAAAAGCCTTCTGTTACCATCGCCAAAGTTTTCAGGGGAGTATTTGCAACCGGTTGGCACCATTTTTGAGTGAATTGCCAAAAGTCAGATTTTTGCTGAAATTGTGACCCCGGGCCTTAGGGATTTTTTCAAAAAAATATTTTCTGCCGGTTAGGTTTTTGAGGGCTGATTTCTTGTCCTGTGATAAAAAGCCTTCTGTTTCCCTCGCCAAAGCTTTCAGGGGATCATTTGCAACCGGTTGGCACCATTTTTGAGTGAACAGCCAAAAGGCAGATTTTTGCTGAAATTGTGACCCCGGGGCTTAGGAATTTTTTTCAAAAAAATATTTTCTGCCGGTTAGGTTTTTGAGGGCTGATTTCTTGTCCTGTGATAAAAAGCCTTCTGTTTCGAGTGCCAAACCTTTCAGGAGAGCATTTTCAAGCTTTTGGCACCATTTTTGAGTGAATTGCCAAAAGTCAGATTTTTGCTGAAATTGTGACCCCGGGGCTTAGGGATTTTTTCAAAAAAATATTTTCTGCCGGTTAGGTTGTTGAGGGCTGATATCTTGTCCTGTGATAAAAAGCCTTCTGTTTCGAGTGCCAAACCTTTCAGGAGAGCATTTTCAAGCTTTTGGCACCATTTTTGAGTGAATTGCCAAAAGTCAGATTTTTGCTGAAATTGTGACCCTGGGGCTTAGGGATTTTTTCAAAAAAATATTTTCTGCCGGTTAGGTTTTTGAGGGCTGATTTCTTGTCCTGTGATAAAAAGCCTTCTGTTTCGAGTGCCAAACCTTTCAGGAGAGCATTTTCAAGCTTTTGGCACCATTTTTGAGTGAATTGCCAAAAGTCAGATTTTTGCTGAAATTGTGACCCCGGGGCTTAGGGATTTTTTCAAAAAAATATTTTCTGCCGGTTAGGTTTTTGAGGGCTGATTTCTTGTCCTGTGATAAAAAGCCTTCTGTTTCCCTCGCCAAAGCTTTCAGGGGACCATTTGCAACCGGTTGGCACCATTTTTGAGTGAACAGCCAAAAGTCAGATTTTTGCTGAAATTGTGACCCCGGGCCTTAGGGATTTTTTCAAAAAAATATTTTCTGCCGGTTAAGTTTTTGAGGGCTGATTTCTTGTCCTGTGATAAAAAGCATTCTGTTTCGAGTGCCAAACCTTTCAGGACAGCATTTTCAAGCTTTTGGCACCATTTTTGAGTGAATTGCCCAAAGTTAGTTTTTTGCTGAAATTGTGACCCAGGGGCTTAGGGATTTTTTCAAAAAAATATTTTCTGCCGGTTAAGTTTTTGAGGGCTGATTTCTTGTCCTGTGATAAAAAGCCTTCTGTTACCATCGCCAAAGTTTTCAGGGGAGTATTTGCAACCGGTTGGCACCATTTTTGAGTGAATTGCCAAAAGTCAGATTTTTGCTGAAATTGTGACCCCGGGCCTTAGGGATTTTTTCAAAAAAATATTTTCTGCCGGTTAGGTTTTTGAGGGCTGATTTCTTGTCCTGTGATAAAAAGCCTTCTGTTTCCCTCGCCAAAGCTTTCAGGGGATCATTTGCAACCGGTTGGCACCATTTTTGAGTGAACAGCCAAAAGTCAGATATTTGCTGAAATTGTGACCCCGGGGCTTAGGGATTTTTTCAAAAAAATATTTTCTGCCGGTTAGGTTTTTGAGGGCTGATTTCTTGTCCTGTGATAAAAAGCCTTCTGTTTCGAGTGCCAAACCTTTCAGGAGAGCATTTTCAAGCTTTTGGCACCATTTTTGAGTGAATTGCCAAAAGTCAGATTTTTGCTGAAATTGTGACCCCGGGGCTTAGGGATTTTTTCAAAAAAATATTTTCTACCGGTTAAGTTTTTGAGGGCTGATTTCTTGTCCTGTGATAAAAAGCCGTATGTTTCCATCGCCAAAGCTTTCAGGGGACCATTTTCAACCGGTTGGCACCATTTTTGAGTGAACAGCCAAAAGTTAGATTTTTGCTGAAATTGTGACCCCGGGGCTTAGGGATTTTTTCAAAAAAATATTTTCTGCCGGTTAGGTTTTTGAGGGCTGATTTCTTGTCCTGTGATAAAAAGCCTTCTCTTTCCATCGCCAAAGCTTTCAGGGGATCATTTGCAACCGGTTGGCCCAATTTTTGAGTGAACAGCCAAAAGTCAGATTTTTGCTGAAATTGTGACCCCGGGGCTTAGGGATTTTTTCAAAAAAATATTTTCTGCCGGTTAGGTTTTTGAGGGCTGATTTCTTGTCCTGTGATAAAAAGCCTTCTGTTTCGAGTGCCAAACCTTTCAGGAGAGCATTTTCAAGCTTTTGGCACCATTTTTGAGTGAATTGCCAAAAGTCAGATTTTTGCTGAAATTGTGACCCCGGGGCTTAGGGATTCTTTCAAAAAAATATTTTCTGCCGGTTAGGTTTTTGAGGGCTGATTTCTTGTCCTGTGATAAAAAGCCTTCTGTTTCCATCGCCAAAGCTTTCAGGGGAGCATTTTCAAGCTTTTGGCACCATTTTTGAGTGAATTGCCAAAAGTCAGATTTTTGCTGAAATTGTGACCCCCGGGGCTTAGGGATTTTTTCAAAAAAATATTTTCTGCCGGTTAAGTTTTTGAGGGCTGATTTCTTCTCCTGTGATAAAAAGCCTTCTGTTTCCCTCGCCAAAGCTTTCAGGGGATCATTTGCAACCGGTTGGCACCATTTTTGAGTGAATTGCCAAAAGTCACATTTTTCCTGAAATTGTGACCCCGGGAATTAGGGATTTTTTCAGAAAAATATTTTCTGCCGGTTAAGTTTTTGAGGGCTGATTTCTTGTCCTGTGATAAAAAGACTTCTGTTTCGAGTGCCAAACCTTTCAGGAGAGCATTTTGAAGCTTTTGGCACCATTTTTTGAGTGAATTGCCAAAAGTCAGATTTTTGCTGAAATTGTGACCCCGGGGCTTAGGGATTTTTTCAAAAAAATATTTTCTGCCGGTTAAGTTTTTGAGGGCTGATTTCTTGTCCTGTGATAAAAAGCCTTCTGTTACCATCGCCAAAGTTTTCAGGGGAGTATTTGCAACCGGTTGGCACCATTTTTGAGTGAATTGCCAAAAGTCAGATTTTTGCTGAAATTGTGACCCCGGGCCTTAGGGATTTTTTCAAAAAAATATTTTCTGCCGGTTAGGTTTTTGAGGGCTGATTTCTTGTCCTGTGATAAAAAGCCTTCTGTTTCCCTCGCCAAAGCTTTCAGGGGATCATTTGCAACCGGTTGGCCCAATTTTTGAGTGAACAGCCAAAAGTCAGATTTTTGCTGAAATTGTGACCCCGGGGCTTAGGGATTTTTTCAAAAAAATATTTTCTGCCGGTTAGGTTTTTGAGGGCTGATTTCTTGTCCTGTGATAAAAAGCCTTCTGTTTCGAGTGCCAAACCTTTCAGGAGAGCATTTTCAAGCTTTTGGCACCATTTTTGAGTGAATTGCCAAAAGTCAGATTTTTGCTGAAATTGTGACCCCGGGGCTTAGGGATTCTTTCAAAAAAATATTTTCTGCCAGTTAGGTTTTTGAGGGCTGATTTCTTGTCCTGTGATAAAAAGCCGTCTGTTTCCATCGCCAAAGCTTTCAGGGGACCATTTTCAACCGGTTGGCACCATTTTTGAGTGAACAGCCAAAACTTAGATTTTTGCTGAAATTGTGACCCCGGGGCTTAGGGATTTTTTCAAAAAAATATTTTCTGCCGGTTAGGTTTTTGAGGGCTGATTTCTTGTCCTGTGATAAAAAGCCTTCTCTTTCCATCGCCAAAGCTTTCAGGGGATCATTTGCAACCGGTTGGCCCAATTTTTGAGTGAACAGCCAAAAGTCAGATTTTTGCTGAAATTGTGACCCCGGGGCTTAGGGATTTTTTCAAAAAAATATTTTCTGCCGGTTAGGTTTTTGAGGGCTGATTTCTTGTCCTGTGATAAAAAGCCTTCTGTTTCCATCGCCAAAGCTTTCAGGGGAGCATTTTCAAGCTTTTGGCACCATTTTTGAGTGAATTGCCAAAAGTCAGATTTTTGCTGAAATTGTGACCCCCGGGGCTTAGGGATTTTTTCAAAAAAATATTTTCTGCCGGTTAAGTTTTTGAGGGCTGATTTCTTCTCCTGTGATAAAAAGCCTTCTGTTTCCCTCGCCAAAGCTTTCAGGGGATCATTTGCAACCGGTTGGCACCATTTTTGAGTGAATTGCCAAAAGTCACATTTTTCCTGAAATTGTGACCCCGGGAATTAGGGATTTTTTCAGAAAAATATTTTCTGCCGGTTAAGTTTTTGAGGGCTGATTTCTTGTCCTGTGATAAAAAGCCTTCTGTTTCGAGTGCCAAACCTTTCAGGAGAGCATTTTGAAGCTTTTGGCACCATTTTTTGAGTGAATTGCCAAAAGTCAGATTTTTGCTGAAATTGTGACCCCGGGGCTTAGGGATTTTTTCAAAAAAATATTTTCTGCCGGTTAAGTTTTTGAGGGCTGATTTCTTGTCCTGTGATAAAAAGCCTTCTGTTACCATCGCCAAAGTTTTCAGGGGAGTATTTGCAACCGGTTGGCACCATTTTTGAGTGAATTGCCAAAAGTCAGATTTTTGCTGAAATTGTGACCCCGGGCCTTAGGGATTTTTTCAAAAAAATATTTTCTGCCGGTTAGGTTTTTGAGGGCTGATTTCTTGTCCTGTGATAAAAAGCCTTCTGTTTCCCTCGCCAAAGCTTTCAGCGGATCATTTGCAACCGGTTGGCCCAATTTTTGAGTGAACAGCCAAAAGTCAGATTTTTGCTGAAATTGTGACCCCGGGGCTTAGGGATTTTTTCAAAAAAATATTTTCTGCCGGTTAGGTTTTTGAGGGCTGATTTCTTGTCCTGTGATAAAAAGCCTTCTGTTTCCATCGCCAAAGCTTTCAGGGGAGCATTTTCAAGCTTTTGGCACCATTTTTGAGTGAATTGCCAAAAGTCAGATTTTTGCTGAAATTGTGACCCCCGGGGCTTAGGGATTTTTTCAAAAAAATATTTTCTGCCGGTTAAGTTTTTGAGGGCTGATTTCTTCTCCTGTGATAAAAAGCCTTCTGTTTCCCTCGCCAAAGCTTTCAGGGGATCATTTGCAACCGGTTGGCACCATTTTTGAGTGAATTGCCAAAAGTCACATTTTTCCTGAAATTGTGACCCCGGGAATTAGGGATTTTTTCAGAAAAATATTTTCTGCCGGTTAAGTTTTTGAGGGCTGATTTCTTGTCCTGTGATAAAAAGCCTTCTGTTTCGAGTGCCAAACCTTTCAGGAGAGCATTTTGAAGCTTTTGGCACCATTTTTTGAGTGAATTGCCAAAAGTCAGATTTTTGCTGAAATTGTGACCCCGGGGCTTAGGGATTTTTTCAAAAAAATATTTTCTGCCGGTTAAGTTTTTGAGGGCTGATTTCTTGTCCTGTGATAAAAAGCCTTCTGTTACCATCGCCAAAGTTTTCAGGGGAGTATTTGCAACCGGTTGGCACCATTTTTGAGTGAATTGCCAAAAGTCAGATTTTTGCTGAAATTGTGACCCCGGGCCTTAGGGATTTTTTCAAAAAAATATTTTCTGCCGGTTAGGTTTTTGAGGGCTGATTTCTTGTCCTGTGATAAAAAGCCTTCTGTTTCCCTCGCCAAAGCTTTCAGGGGATCATTTGCAACCGGTTGGCACCATTTTTGAGTGAACAGCCAAAAGTCAGATATTTGCTGAAATTGTGACCCCGGGGCTTAGGGATTTTTTCAAAAAAATATTTTCTGCCGGTTAGGTTTTTGAGGGCTGATTTCTTGTCCTGTGATAAAAAGCCTTCTGTTTCGAGTGCCAAACCTTTCAGGAGAGCATTTTCAAGCTTTTGGCACCATTTTTGAGTGAATTGCCAAAAGTCAGATTTTTGCTGAAATTGTGACCCCGGGGCTTAGGGATTTTTTCAAAAAAATATTTTCTGCCGGTTAAGTTTTTGAGGGCTGATTTCTTGTCCTGTGATAAAAAGCCGTCTGTTTCCATCGCCAAAGCTTTCAGGGGACCATTTTCAACCGGTTGGCACCATTTTTGAGTGAACAGCCAAAAGTTAGATTTTTGCTGAAATTGTGACCCCGGGGCTTAGGGATTTTTTCAAAAAAATATTTTCTGCCGGTTAGGTTTTTGAGGGCTGATTTCTTGTCCTGTGATAAAAAGCCTTCTCTTTCCATGGCCAAAGCTTTCAGGGGATCATTTGCAACCGGTTGACCCAATTTTTGAGTGAACAGCCAAAAGTCAGATTTTTGCTGAAATTGTGACCCCGGGGCTTAGGGATTTTTTCAAAAAAATATTTTCTGCCGGTTAGGTTTTTGAGGGCTGATTTCTTGTCCTGTGATAAAAAGCCTTCTGTTTCGAGTGCCAAACCTTTCAGGAGAGCATTTTCAAGCTTTTGGCACAATTTTTGAGTGAATTGCCAAAAGTCAGATTTTTGCTGAAATTGTGACCCCGGGGCTTAGGGATTTTTTCAAAAAAATATTTTCTGCCAGTTAGGTTTTTGAGGGCTGATTTCTTGTCCTGTGATAAAAAGCCTTCTGTTTCCATCGCCAAAGCTTTCAGGGGAGCATTTTCAAGCTTTTGGCACCATTTTTGAGTGAATTGCCAAAAGTCAGATTTTTGCTGAAATTGTGACCCCGGGGCTTAGGGATTTTTTCAAAAAAAGATTTTCTGCCGGTTAAGTTTTTGAGGGCTGATTTCTTCTCCTGTGATAAAAAGCCTTTTGTTTCCCTCGCCAAAGCTTTCAGGGGATCATTTGCAACCGGTTGGCACCATTTTTGAGTGAACAGCCAAAAGTCAGATTTTTGTGTGAAATTGTGACCCCGGGGCTTAGGGATTTTTTGAAAAAAATATTTTCTGCCGGTTAGGTTTTTGAGGGCTGATTTCTTGTCCTGTGATAAAAAGCCTTCTGTTTCGAGTGCCAAACCTTTCAGGAGAGCATTTTGAAGCTTTTGGCACCATTTTTTGAGTGAATTGCCAAAAGTCAGATTTTTGCTGAAATTGTGACCCCGGGGCTTAGGGATTTTTTCAAAAAAATATTTTCTGCCGGTTAAGTTTTTGAGGGCTGATTTCTTGTCCTGTGATAAAAAGCCTTCTGTTTCCATTGCCAAAGCTTTCAGGGGATCATTTGCAACCGGTTGGCCCAATTTTTGAGTGAACAGCCAAAAGTCAGATTTTTGCTGAAATTGTGACCCCGGGGCTTAGGGATTTTTTCAAAAAAATATTTTCTGCCGGTTAGATTTTTGAGGGCTGATTTCTTGTCCTGTGATAAAAAGCCTTCTGTTTCGAGTGCCAAACCTTTCAGGAGAGCATTTTCAAGCTTTTGGCACCATTTTTGAGTGAATTGCCAAAAGTCAGATTTTTGCTGAAATTGTGACCCCCGGGGCTTAGGGATTTTTTCAAAAAAATATTTTCTGCCGGTTAAGTTTTTGAGGGCTGATTTCTTGTCCTGTGATAAAAAGCCTTCTGTTTCCCTCGCCAAAGCTTTCAGGGGACCATTTGCAACCGGTTGGCACAATTTTTGAGTGAACAGCCAAAAGTCAGATTTTTGCTGAAATTGTGACCCCGGGGCTTAGGGATTTTTTCAAAAAAATATTTTCTGCCGGTTAGGTTTTTGAGGGCTGATTTCTTGTCCTGTGATAAAAAGCCTTCTGTTTCCATCGCCAAAGCTTTCAGGGGATCATTTGCAACCGGTTGGCACAATTTTTGAGTGAACAGCCAAAAGTCAGATTTTTGCTGAATTGTGACCCCGGGGCTTAGGGATTTTTTCAAAAAAATATTTTCTGCCGGTTAGGTTTTTGAGGGCTGATTTCTTGTCCTGTGATAAAAAGCCTTCTGTTTCGAGTGCCAAACCTTTCAGGAGAGCATTTTCAAGCTTTTGGCACCATTTTTTGAGTGAATTGCCAAAAGTCAGATTTTTGCTGAAATTGTGACCCCGGGGCTTAGGGATTTTTTCAAAAAAATATTTTCTGCCGGTTAGGTTGTTGAGGGCTGATATCTTGTCCTGTGATAAAAAGCCTTCTGTTTCGAGTGCCAAACCTTTCAGGAGAGCATTTTCAAGCTTTTGGCACCATTTTTGAGTGAATTGCCAAAAGTCAGATTTTTGCTGAAATTGTGACCCCGGGGCTTAGGGATTTTTTCAAAAAAATATTTTCTGCCGGTTAGGTTTTTGAGGGCTGATTTCTTGTCCTGTGACAAAAAGCCTTCTGTTTCCATCGCCAAACCTTTCAGGAGAGCATTTTCAAGCTTTTGGCACCATTTTTGAGTGAATTGCCAAAAGTCACATTTTTCCTGAAATTGTGACCCCGGGAATTAGGGATTTTTTCAAAAAAATATTTTCTGCCGGTTAAGTTTTTGAGGGCTGATTTCTTGTCCTGTGATAAAAAGCCTTCTGTTTCGAGTGCCAAACCTTTCAGGAGAGCATTTTCAAGCTTTTGGCACCATTTTTGAGTGAATTGCCAAAAGTCAGATTTTTGCTGAAATTGTGACCCAGGGGCTTAGGGATTTTTTCAAAAAAATATTTTCTGCCGGTTAAGTTTTTGAGGGCTGATTTCTTGTCCTGTGATAAAAAGCCTTCTGTTACCATCGCCAAAGTTTTCAGGAGATTATTTGCAACCGGTTGGCACCATTTTTGAGTGAATTGCCAAAAGTCAGATTTTTGCTGAAATTGTGACCCCGGGCCTTAGGGATTTTTTCAAAAAAATATTTTCTGCCGGTTAGGTTTTTGAGGGCTGATTTCTTGTCCTGTGATAAAAAGCCTTCTGTTTCCCTCGCCAAAGCTTTCAGGGGATCATTTGCAACCGGTTGGCACCATTTTTGAGTGAACAGCCAAAAGTCAGATTTTTGCTGAATTGTGACCCCGGGGCTTAGGGATTTTTTCAAAAAAATATTTTTTGCCGGTTAGGTTTTTGAGGGCTGATTTCTTGTCCTGTGATAAAAAGCCTTCTGTTTCCATCGCCAAAGCTTTCAGGGGATCATTTGCAACCGGTTGGCACAATTTTTTAGTGAACAGTCAAAAGCCAGATTTTTGCTGAATTGTGACCCCGGGGCTTAGGGATTTTTTCAAAAAAATATTTTCTGCCGGTTAGGTTTTTGAGGGCTGATTTCTTGTCCTGTGATAAAAAGCCTTCTGTTTCGAGTGCCAAACCTTTCAGGAGAGAATTTTCAAGCCTTTGGCACCATTTTTGAGTGAATTGCCAAAAGTCAGATTTTTGCTGAAATTGTGACCCCGGGGCTTAGGGATTTTTTCAAAAAAATATTTTCTGCGGGTTAAGTTTTTGAGGGCTGATTTCTTGTCCTGTGATAAAAAGCCTTCTGTTTCCATCGCCAAGCTTTCAGGGGATCATTTGCAACCGGTTGGCACCATTTTTGAGTGAACAGCCAAAAGTCAGATTTTTGCTGAAATTGTGACCCCGGGGCTTAGGGATTTTTTGAAAAAAATATTTTCTGCCGGTTAGGTTTTTGAGGGCTGATTTCTTGTCCTGTGATAAAAAGCCTTCTGTTTCCATCGCCAAAGCTTTCAGGGGATCATTTGCAACCGGTTGGCACAATTTTTTAGTGAACAGTCAAAAGTCAGATTTTTGCTGAATTGTGACCCCGGGGCTTAGGGATTTTTTCAAAAAAATATTTTCTGCCGGTTAGGTTTTTGAGGGCTGATTTCTTGTCCTGTGATAAAAAGCCTTCTGTTTCGAGTGCCAAACCTTTCAGGAGAGCATTTTCAAGCTTTTGGCACCATTTTTTGAGTGAATTGCCAAAAGTCAGATTTTTGCTGAAATTGTGACCCCGGGGCTTAGGGATTTTTTCAAAAAAATATTTTCTGCGGGTTAAGTTTTTGAGGGCTGATTTCTTGTCCTGTGATAAAAAGCCTTCTGTTTCCATCGCCAAAGCTTTCAGGGGATCATTTGCAACCGGTTGGCCCAATTTTTGAGTGAACAGCCAAAAGTCAGATTTTTGCTGAAATTGTGACCCCGGGGCTTAGGGATTTTTTCAAAAAAATATTTTCTGCCGGTTAGGTTTTTGAGGGCTGATTTCTTGTCCTGTGATAAAAAGCCTTCTGTTTCGAGTGCCAAACCTTTCAGGAGAGCATTTTCAAGCTTTTGGCACCATTTTTGAGTGAATTGCCAAAAGTCAGATTTTTGCTGAAATTGTGACCCCGGGGCATAGGGATTTTTTCAAAAAAATATTTTCTGCCAGTTAGGTTTTTGAGGGCTGATTTCTTGTCCTGTGATAAAAAGCCTTCTGTTTCCATCGCCAAAGCTTTCAGGGGAGCATTTTCAAGCTTTTGGCACCATTTTTGAGTGAATTGCCAAAAGTCAGATTTTTGCTGAAATTGTGACCCCGGGGCTTAGGGATTTTTTCAAAAAAATATTTTCTGCCGGTTAGGTTTTGAGGGCTGATTTCTTGTCCTGTGATAAAAAGCCTTCTGTTTCCATCGCCAAAGCTTTCAGGGGACCATTTGCAACCAGTTGGCACAATTTTTGAGTGAACAGCCAAAAGGCAGATTTTTGCTGAAATTGTGACCCCGGGGCTTAGGGATTTTTTTCAAAAAAATATTTTCTGCCGGTTAGGTTTTTGAGGGCTGATTTCTTGTCCTGTGATAAAAAGCCTTCTGTTTCGAGTGCCAAACCTTTCAGGAGAGCATTTTCAAGCTTTTGGCACCATTTTTGAGTGAATTGCCAAAAGTCAGATTTTTGCTGAAATTGTGACCCCGGGGCTTAGGGATTTTTTCAAAAAAATATTTTCTGCCGGTTAGGTTGTTGAGGGCTGATATCTTGTCCTGTGATAAAAAGCCTTCTGTTTCCCTCGCCAAAGCTTTCAGGGGACCATTTGCAACCGGTTGGCACCATTTTTGAGTGAACAGCCAAAAGTCAGATTTTTGCTGAAATTGTGACCCCGGGCCTTAGGGATTTTTTCAAAAAAATATTTTCTGCCGGTTAGGTTTTTGAGGGCTGATTTCTTGTCCTGTGATAAAAAGCCTTCTGTTTCCATCGCCAAACCTTTCAGGAGAGCATTTTCAAGCTTTTGGCACCATTTTTGAGTGAATTGCCAAAAGTCACATTTTTCCTGAAATTGTGACCCCGGGAATTAGGGATTTTTTCAAAAAAATATTTTCTGCCGGGTAAGTTTTTGAGGGCTGATTTCTTGTCCTTTGATAAAAAGCCTTCTGTTTCGAGTGCCAAACCTTTCAGGAGAGCATTTTCAAGCTTTTGGCACCATTTTTGAGTGAATTGCCAAAAGTCAGATTTTTGCTGAAATTGTGACCCAGGGGCTTAGGGATTTTTTCAAAAAAATATTTTCTGCCGGTTAAGTTTTTGAGGGCTGATTTCTTGTCCTGTCATAAAAAGCCTTCTGTTACCATCGCCAAAGTTTTCAGGGGAGTATTTGCAACCGGTTGGCACCATTTTTGAGTGAACAGCCAAAAGTCAGATATTTGCTGAAATTGTGACCCCGGGGCTTAGGGATTTTTTCAAAAAAATATTTTCTGCCGGTTAGGTTTTTGAGGGCTGATTTCTTGTCCTGTGATAAAAAGCCTTCTGTTTCGAGTGCCAAACCTTTCAGGAGAGCATTTTCAAGCTTTTGGCACCATTTTTGAGTGAATTGCCAAAAGTCAGATTTTTGCTGAAATTGAGACCCCGGGGCTTAGGGATTTTTTCAAAAAAATATTTTCTGCCGGTTAAGTTTTTGAGGGCTGATTTCTTGTCCTGTGATAAAAAGCCTTCTGTTTCCATCGCCAAAGCTTTCAGGGGACCATTTGCAACCGGTTGGCACCATTTTTGAGTGAACAGCCAAAAGTCAGATTTTTGCTGAAATTGTGACCCCGGGGCTTAGGGATTTTTTCAAAAAAATATTTTCTGCCGGTTAGGTTTTGAGGGCTGATTTCTTGTCCTGTGATAAAAAGCCTTCTGTTTCCATCGCCAAAGCTTTCAGGGGACCATTTGCAACCAGTTGGCACAATTTTTGAGTGAACAGCCAAAAGGCAGATTTTTGCTGAAATTGTGACCCCGGGGCTTAGGGATTTTTTTCAAAAAAATATTTTCTGCCGGTTAGGTTTTTGAGGGCTGATTTCTTGTCCTGTGATAAAAAGCCTTCTGTTTCGAGTGCCAAACCTTTCAGGAGAGCATTTTCAAGCTTTTGGCACCATTTTTGAGTGAACAGCCAAAAGTTAGATTTTTGCTGAAATTGTGACCCCTGGGGCTTAGGGATTTTTTCAAAAAAATATTTTCTGCCGGTTAGGTTTTTGAGGGCTGATTTCTTAGTGCCTTCTGTTTCGAGTGCCAAACCTTTCAGGAGAGCATTTTCAAGCTTTTGGCACCATTTTTGAATGAATTGCCAAAAGTCAGATTTTTGATGAAAATGTGACCCCGGGGCTTAGGGAGTTTTTCAAAAAAATATTTTCTGCCGGTTAGGTTTTTGAGGGCTGATTTCTTGTCCTGTGATAAAAAGCCTTCTGTTTCGAGTGCCAAACCTTTCAGGAGAGCATTTTCAAGCTTTTGGCACCATTTTTGAGTGAACAGCCAAAAGTCACATTTTTGCTGAAATTGTGACCCCGGGAATTAGGGATTTTTTCAAAAAAATATTTTCTGCCGGTTAAGTTTTTGAGGGCTTATTTCTTGTCCTGTGATAAAAAGCCTTCTGTTTCGAGTGCCAAACCTTTCAGGAGAGCATTTTCAAGCTTTTGGCACCATTTTTGAGTGAATTGCCAAAAGTTAGATTTTTGCTGAAATTTTGACCCCGGGGCTTAGGGATTTTTTCAAAAAAATATTTTCTGCCGGTTAAGTTTTTGAGGGCTGATTTCTTGTCCTGTGATAATAAGCCTTCTGTTTCCATCGCCAAAGTTTTCAGGGGAGTATTTGCAACCGGTTTGCAACATTTTTGAGTGAATTCCCAAAAGTCAGATTTTTGCTGAAATTGTGACCCCGGGGCTTAGGGTTTTTTTCAAAAAAATATTTTCTGCCGGTTAGGTTTTTGAGGGCTGATTTCTTGTCCTGTGATAAAAAGCCATCTGTTTCCATCGCCAAAGCTTTCAGGGGAGCATTTACAACCGGTTGGCACCATTTTTGAGTGAACAGCCAAAAGTTAGATTTTTGCTGAAATTGTGACCCCGGGGCTTAGGGATTTTTTCAAAAAAATATTTTCTGCCGGTTAAGTTTTTGAGGGCTGATTTCTTGTCCTGTGATAAAAAGCCTTTTGTTTCCCTCGCCAAAGCTTTCAGGGGATCATTTGCAACCGGTTGGCACCATTTTTGAGTGAACAGCCAAAAGTCAGATTTTTGCTGTAATTGTGACCCCGGGCCTTAGGGATTTTTTCAAAAAAATTATTTCTGCCGGTTAAGTTTTTGAGGGCTGATTTCTTGTCCTGTGATAAAAAGCCTTCTGTTTCCATCGCCAAAGCTTTCAGGGAGCATTTGCAACCGGTTGGCACCATTTTTGAGTGAACAGCCAAAAGTTAGATTTTTGCTGAAATTGTGACCCCGGGGCTTAGGGATTTTTTCAAAAAAATATTTTCTGCCGGTTAGGTTTTTGAGGGCTGATTTCTTGTCCTGTGATAAAAAGCCTTCTGTTTCGAGTGCCAAACCTTTCAGGAGAGCATTTTCAAGCTTTTTGCACCATTTTTGAGTGAATTGCCAAAAGTCATATTTTTGCTGAAATTGTGACCCCGGGACTTAGGGATTTTTTCAAAAAAATATTTTCTGCCAGTTAAGTTTTTGAGGGCTGATTTCTTGTCCTGTGATAAAAAGCCTTATGTTTCGAGTGCCAAACCTTTCAGGAGAGCATTTTCAAGCTTTTGGCACCATTTTTGAGTGAATTGCCAAAAGTCAGATTTTTGCTGAAATTGTGACCCCGGGGCTTAGGGATTTTTTCAAAAAAATATTTTCTGCCGGTTAGGTTTTTGAGGGCTGATTTCTTGTCCTGTGATAAAAAGCCTTCTGTTTCCATCGCCAAAGCTTTCAGGGGATCATTTGCAACCGGTTGGCCCAATTTTTGAGTGAACAGCCAAAAGTCAGATTTTTGCTGAAATTGTGACCCCGGAGCTTAGGGATTTTTTCAAAAAAATATTTTCTGGCGGTTAGGTTTTTGAGGGCTGATTTCTTGTCCTGTGATAAAAAGCCTTCTGTTTCGAGTTCCAAACCTTTCAGGAGAGCATTTTCAAGCTTTTGGCACCATTTTTGAGTGAACAGCCAAAAGTTAGATTTTTGCTGAAATTTTGACCCCGGGGCTTAGGGATTTTTTCAAAAAAATATTTTCTGCCGGTTAGGTTTTTGAGGGCTGATTTCTTGTCCTGTGATAAAAAGCCTTCTGTTTCGAGTGCCAAACCTTTCAGGAGAGCATTTTCAAGCTTTTGGCACCATTTTTGAGTGAATTGCCAAAAGTCAGATTTTTGCTGAAATTGTGACCCCGGGCCTTAGGGATTTTTTCAAAAAAATATTTTCTGCCGGTTAAGTTTTTGAGGGCTGATTTCTTGTCCTGTGATAAAAAGCCTTCTGTTTCCATCGCCAAAGCTTTCAGGGGAGCATTTGCAACCGGTTGGCACCATTTTTGAGAGAATTGCCAAAAGTCAGATTTTTGCTGAAATTGTGACCCCGGGGCTTAGGGATTTTTTCAAAAAAATATTTTCTGCCGGTTAAGTTTTTGAGTGCTGATTTCTTGTCCTGTGATAAAAAGCCTTCTGTTTCCATCGCCAAAGTTTTCAGGGGAGTATTTGCAAGCGGTTGGCAACATTTTTGAGTGAATTGCCAAAAGTCAGATTTTAGCTGAAATTGTCACCCCGGGGCTTAGGGTTTTTTTCAAAAAAATATTTTCTGCCGGTTAGGTTTTTGAGGGCTGATTTCTTAGTGCCTTCTGTTTTGAGTGCCAAACCTTTCAGGAGAGCATTTTCAAGCTTTTGGCACCATTTTTGAATGAATTGCCAAAAGTCAGATTTTTGATGAAATTGTGACCCCGGGGCTTAGGGATTTTTTCAAAAAAATATTTTCTGCCGGTTAAGTTTTTGAGGGCTGATTTCTTGTCCTGTGATAAAAAGCCTTCCGTTTCGAGTGCCAAAGCTTTCAGGGGAGCATTTACAAACGGTTGGCACCATTTTTGAGTGAATTGCCAAAAGTCACATTTTTGCCGAAATTGTGACCCCGGGAATTAGGGATTTTTTCAAAAAAATATTTTCTGCCGGTTAAGTTTTTGAGGGCTGATTTCTTGTCCTGTGATAAAAAGCCTTCTGTTTCCATCGCCAAAGCTTTCAGGGGATCAGTTGCAACCAGTTGGCACAATTTTTGAGTGAACAGCCAAAAGTCAGATTTTTGCTGAAATTGTGACCCCGGGGCTTAGGGATTTTTTCAAAAAAATATTTTCTGCCGGTTAAGTTTTTGAGGGCTGATTTCTTGTCCTGTGATAAAAAGCCATCTGTTTCCATCGCCAAAGCTTTCAGGGGAGCATTTACAACCGGTTGGCACCATTTTTGAGTGAACAGCCAAAAGTTAGATTTTTGCTGAAATTGTGACCCCGGGGCTTAGGGATTTTTTCAAAAAAATATTTTCTGCCGGTTAAGTTTTTGAGGGCTGATTTCTTGTCCTGTGATAAAAAGCCTTTTGTTTCCCTCGCCAAAGCTTTCAGGGGATCATTTGCAACCGGTTGGCACCATTTTTGAGTGAACAGCCAAAAGTCAGATTTTTGCTGTAATTGTGACCCCGGGCCTTAGGGATTTTTTCAAAAAAATTATTTCTGCCAGTTAAGTTTTTGAGGGCTGATTTCTTGTCCTGTGATAAAAAGCCTTATGTTTCGAGTGCCAAACCTTTCAGGAGAGCATTTTCAAGCTTTTGGCACCATTTTTGAGTGAATTGCCAAAAGTCAGATTTTTGCTGAAATTGTGACCCCGGGGCTTAGGGATTTTTTCAAAAAAATATTTTCTGCCGGTTAGGTTTTTGAGGGCTGATTTCTTGTCCTGTGATAAAAAGCCTTCTGTTTCCATCGCCAAAGCTTTCAGGGGATCATTTGCAACCGGTTGGCCCAATTTTTGAGTGAACAGCCAAAAGTCAGATTTTTGCTGAAATTGTGACCCCGGAGCTTAGGGATTTTTTCAAAAAAATATTTTCTGGCGGTTAGGTTTTTGAGGGCTGATTTCTTGTCCTGTGATAAAAAGCCTTCTGTTTCGAGTTCCAAACCTTTCAGGAGAGCATTTTCAAGCTTTTGGCACCATTTTTGAGTGAACAGCCAAAAGTTAGATTTTTGCTGAAATTTTGACCCCGGGGCTTAGGGATTTTTTCAAAAAAATATTTTCTGCCGGTTAGGTTTTTGAGGGCTGATTTCTTGTCCTGTGATAAAAAGCCTTCTGTTTCGAGTGCCAAACCTTTCAGGAGAGCATTTTCAAGCTTTTGGCACCATTTTTGAGTGAATTGCCAAAAGTCAGATTTTTGCTGAAATTGTGACCCCGGGCCTTAGGGATTTTTTCAAAAAAATATTTTCTGCCGGTTAAGTTTTTGAGGGCTGATTTCTTGTCCTGTGATAAAAAGCCTTCTGTTTCCATCGCCAAAGCTTTCAGGGGAGCATTTGCAACCGGTTGGCACCATTTTTGAGAGAATTGCCAAAAGTCAGATTTTTGCTGAAATTGTGACCCCGGGGCTTAGGGATTTTTTCAAAAAAATATTTTCTGCCGGTTAAGTTTTTGAGTGCTGATTTCTTGTCCTGTGATAAAAAGCCTTCTGTTTCCATCGCCAAAGTTTTCAGGGGAGTATTTGCAAGCGGTTGGCAACATTTTTGAGTGAATTGCCAAAAGTCAGATTTTAGCTGAAATTGTCACCCCGGGGCTTAGGGTTTTTTTCAAAAAAATATTTTCTGCCGGTTAGGTTTTTGAGGGCTGATTTCTTAGTGCCTTCTGTTTTGAGTGCCAAACCTTTCAGGAGAGCATTTTCAAGCTTTTGGCACCATTTTTGAATGAATTGCCAAAAGTCAGATTTTTGATGAAATTGTGACCCCGGGGCTTAGTGATTTTTTCAAAAAAATATTTTCTGCCGGTTAAGTTTTTGAGGGCTGATTTCTTGTCTTGTGATAAAAAGCCTTCCGTTTCGAGTGCCAAAGCTTTCAGGGGAGCATTTACAAACGGTTGGCACCATTTTTGAGTGAATTGCCAAAAGTCACATTTTTGCCGAAATTGTGACCCCGGGAATTAGGGATTTTTTCAAAAAAATATTTTCTGCCGGTTAAGTTTTTGAGGGCTGATTTCTTGTCCTGTGATAAAAAGCCTTCTGTTTCCATCGCCAAAGCTTTCAGGGGATCAGTTGCAACCAGTTGGCACAATTTTTGAGTGAACAGCCAAAAGTCAGATTTTTGCTGAAATTGTGACCCCGGGGCTTAGGGATTTTTTCAAAAAAATATTTTCTGCCGGTTAAGTTTTTGAGGGCTGATTTCTTGTCCTGTGATAAAAAGCCATCTGTTTCCATCGCCAAAGCTTTCAGGGGAGCATTTACAACCGGTTGGCACCATTTTTGAGTGAACAGCCAAAAGTTAGATTTTTGCTGAAATTGTGACCCCGGGGCTTAGGGATTTTTTCAAAAAAATATTTTCTGCCGGTTAAGTTTTTGAGGGCTGATTTCTTGTCCTGTGATAAAAAGCCTTTTGTTTCCCTCGCCAAAGCTTTCAGGGGATCATTTGCAACCGGTTGGCACCATTTTTGAGTGAACAGCCAAAAGTCAGATTTTTGCTGTAATTGTGACCCCGGGCCTTAGGGATTTTTTCAAAAAAATTATTTCTGCCGGTTAAGTTTTTGAGGGCTGATTTCTTGTCCTGTGATAAAAAGCCTTCTGTTTCCATCGCCAAAGCTTTCAGGGAGCATTTGCAACCGGTTGGCACCATTTTTGAGTGAACAGCCAAAAGTTAGACTTTTGCTGAAATTGTGACCCCGGGGCTTAGGGATTTTTTCAAAAAAATATTTTCTGCCGGTTAGGTTTTTGAGGGCTGATTTCTTGTCCTGTGATAAAAAGCCTTCTGTTTCGAGTGCCAAACCTTTCAGGAGAGCATTTTCAAGCTTTTTGCACCATTTTTGAGTGAATTGCCAAAAGTCATATTTTTGCTGAAATTGTGACCCCGGGACTTAGGGATTTTTTCAAAAAAATATTTTCTGGCGGTTAGGTTTTTGAGGGCTGATTTCTTGTCCTGTGATAAAAAGCCTTCTGTTTCGAGTTCCAAACCTTTCAGGAGAGCATTTTCAAGCTTTTGGCACCATTTTTGAGTGAACAGCCAAAAGTTAGATTTTTGCTGAAATTTTGACCCCGGGGCTTAGGGATTTTTTCAAAAAAATATTTTCTGCCGGTTAGGTTTTTGAGGGCTGATTTCTTGTCCTGTGATAAAAAGCCTTCTGTTTCGAGTGCCAAACCTTTCAGGAGAGCATTTTCAAGCTTTTGGCACCATTTTTGAGTGAATTGCCAAAAGTCAGATTTTTGCTGAAATTGTGACCCCGGGGCTTAGGGTTTTTTTCAAAAAAATATTTTCTGCCGGTTAGGTTTTTGAGGGCTGATTTCTTGTCCTGTGATAAAAAGCCATCTGTTTCCATCGCCAAAGCTTTCAGGGGAGCATTTACAACCGGTTGGCACCATTTTTGAGTGAACAGCCAAAAGTTAGATTTTTGCTGAAATTGTGACCCCGGGGCTTAGGGATTTTTTCAAAAAAATATTTTCTGCCGGTTAAGTTTTTGAGGGCTGATTTCTTGTCCTGTGATAAAAAGCCTTTTGTTTCCCTCGCCAAAGCTTTCAGGGGATCATTTGCAACCGGTTGGCACCATTTTTGAGTGAACAGCCAAAAGTCAGATTTTTGCTGTAATTGTGACCCCGGGCCTTAGGGATTTTTTCAAAAAAATTATTTCTGCCGGTTAAGTTTTTGAGGGCTGATTTCTTGTCCTGTGATAAAAAGCCTTCTGTTTCCATCGCCAAAGCTTTCAGGGAGCATTTGCAACCGGTTGGCACCATTTTTGAGTGAACAGCCAAAAGTTAGATTTTTGCTGAAATTGTGACCCCGGGGCTTAGGGATTTTTTCAAAAAAATATTTTCTGCCGGTTAGGTTTTTGAGGGCTGATTTCTTGTCCTGTGATAAAAAGCCTTCTGTTTCGAGTGCCAAACCTTTCAGGAGAGCATTTTCAAGCTTTTTGCACCATTTTTGAGTGAATTGCCAAAAGTCATATTTTTGCTGAAATTGTGACCCCGGGACTTAGGGATTTTTTCAAAAAAATATTTTCTGCCAGTTAAGTTTTTGAGGGCTGATTTCTTGTCCTGTGATAAAAAGCCTTATGTTTCGAGTGCCAAACCTTTCAGGAGAGCATTTTCAAGCTTTTGGCACCATTTTTGAGTGAATTGCCAAAAGTCAGATTTTTGCTGAAATTGTGACCCCGGGGCTTAGGGATTTTTTCAAAAAAATATTTTCTGCCGGTTAGGTTTTTGAGGGCTGATTTCTTGTCCTGTGATAAAAAGCCTTCTGTTTCCATCGCCAAAGCTTTCAGGGGATCATTTGCAACCGGTTGGCCCAATTTTTGAGTGAACAGCCAAAAGTCAGATTTTTGCTGAAATTGTGACCCCGGAGCTTAGGGATTTTTTCAAAAAAATATTTTCTGGCGGTTAGGTTTTTGAGGGCTGATTTCTTGTCCTGTGATAAAAAGCCTTCTGTTTCGAGTTCCAAACCTTTCAGGAGAGCATTTTCAAGCTTTTGGCACCATTTTTGAGTGAACAGCCAAAAGTTAGATTTTTGCTGAAATTTTGACCCCGGGGCTTAGGGATTTTTTCAAAAAAATATTTTCTGCCGGTTAGGTTTTTGAGGGCTGATTTCTTGTCCTGTGATAAAAAGCCTTCTGTTTCGAGTGCCAAACCTTTCAGGAGAGCATTTTCAAGCTTTTGGCACCATTTTTGAGTGAATTGCCAAAAGTCAGATTTTTGCTGAAATTGTGACCCCGGGCCTTAGGGATTTTTTCAAAAAAATATTTTCTGCCGGTTAAGTTTTTGAGGGCTGATTTCTTGTCCTGTGATAAAAAGCCTTCTGTTTCCATCGCCAAAGCTTTCAGGGGAGCATTTGCAACCGGTTGGCACCATTTTTGAGAGAATTGCCAAAAGTCAGATTTTTGCTGAAATTGTGACCCCGGGGCTTAGGGATTTTTTCAAAAAAATATTTTCTGCCGGTTAGGTTTTTGAGGGCTGATTTCTTAGTGCCTTCTGTTTTGAGTGCCAAAACTTTCAGGAGAGCATTTTCAAGCTTTTGGCACCATTTTTGAATGAATTGCCAAAAGTCAGATTTTTGATGAAATTGTGACCCCGGGGCTTAGGGATTTTTTCAAAAAAATATTTTCTGCCGGTTAAGTTTTTGAGGGCTTATTTCTTGTCCTGTGATAAAAAGCCTTCTGTTTCCATCGCCAAAGCTTTCAGGGGAGCATTTACAAACGGTTGGCACCATTTTTGAGTGAATTGCCAAAAGTCACATTTTTGCCGAAATTGTGACCCCGGGAATTAGGGATTTTTTCAAAAAAATATTTTCTGCCGGTTAAGTTTTTGAGGGCTGATTTCTTGTCCTGTGATAAAAAGCCTTCTGTTTCCATCGCCAAAGCTTTCAGGGGATCAGTTGCAACCAGTTGGCACAATTTTTGAGTGAACAGCCAAAAGTCAGATTTTTGCTGAAATTGTGACCCCGGGGCTTAGGGATTTTTTCAAAAAAATATTTTCTGCCGGTTAGGTTTTTGAGGGCTGATTTCTTGTCCTGTGATAAAAACCCTTCTGTTTCGAGTGCCAAACCTTTCAGGAGAGCATTTTCAAGCTTTTGGCACCATTTTTGAGTGAATTGCCAAAAGTCACATTTTTGCTGAAATTGTGACCCCGGGAATTAGGGATTTTTTCAAAAAAATATTTTCTGCCGGTTAAGTTTTTGAGGGCTGATTTCTTGTCCTGTGATAAAAAGCCTTCTGTTTCGAGTGCCAAACCTTTCAGGAGAGCATTTTCAAGCTTTTGGCACCATTTTTGAGTGAACAGCAAAAAGTTAGATTGTTGCTGAAATTGTGACCCCGGGGCTTAGGGATTTTTTTAAAAAAATATTTTCTGCCGGTTAAGTTTTTGAGGGCTGATTTGTTGTCCTGTGATAAAAAGCCTTCTGTTTCCATCCCCAAAGCTTTCAGGGGATCATTTTCAAGCTTCCGGCACCATTTTTGAGTGAATTGCCAAAAGTCAGATTTTTGCTCAAATTGTGACCCCGGGTCTTAGGGATTTTTTCAAAACAATATTTTCTGCCGGTTAGGTTTTTGAGGGCTGATTTCTTGTCCTGTGATAAAAAGCCTTCTGTTTCGAGTGCCAAACCTTTTAGGAGAGCATTTTCAAGCTTTTGGCACCATTTTTGAATGAATTGCCAAAAGTCAGATTTTTGATGAAATTGTGACCCCGGGGCTGAGGGATTTTTTCAAAAAAATATTTTCTGCCGGTTAAGTTTTTGAGGGCTTATTTCTTGTCCTGTCATGAAAAGCCTTCTGTTTCCATCGCCAAAGCTTTCAGGGGAGCATTTGCAACCGGTTGGCACCATTTTTGAGTGAACAGCCAAAAGTTAGATTTTTGCTGAAATTATGACCGCGGGGCTTCGGGATTTTTTCAAAAAAATATTTTCTGCCGGTTAGGTTTTTGAGGGCTGATTTCTTGTCCTGTGATAAAAAGCCTTCTGTTTCCATCGGCAAAGCTTTCAGGAGAGCATTTTCAATCTTTTGGCACAATTTTTGAGTGAACAGCCAAAAGTCAGATTTTTGCTGAAATTATGACCCCGGGGCTTCGGGATTTTTTCAAAAAAATATTTTCTGCCGGTTAGGTTTTTGAGGGCTGATTTCTTGTCCTGTGATAAAAAGCCTTCTGTTTCCATCGCCAAAGATTTCAGGGGAGCATTTGCAACCGGTTGGCAACATTTTTGAGTGAATTGCCAAAAGTCAGATTTTTGCTGAAATTTTGACCGCGGGGCTTAGGGTTTTTTTCAAAAAAATATTTTCTGCCGGTTAGGTTTTTGAGGGCTGATTTCTTAGTGCCTTCTGTTTCGAGTGCCAAACCTTTCAGGAGAGCATTTTCAAGCTTTTGGCACCATTTTTGAATGAATTGCCAAAAGTCAGATTTTTGATGAAATTGTGACCCCGGGGCTTAGGGATTTTTTCAAAAAAATATTTTCTGCCGGTTAAGTTTTTGAGGGCTGATTTCTTGTCCTGTGATAAAAAGCCTTCTGTTTCGAGTGCCAAACCTTTTAGGAGAGCATTTTCAAGCTTTTGGCACCATTTTTGATTGAATTGCCAAAAGTCAGATTTTTGATGAAATTGTGACCCCGGGGCTGAGGGATTTTTTCAAAAAAATATTTTCTGCCGGTTAAGTTTTTGAGGGCTTATTTCTTGTCCTGTGATAAAAAGCCTTCTGTTTCCATCGCCAAAGCTTTCAGGGGAGCATTTGCAACCGGTTGGCACCATTTTTGAGTGAACAGCCAAAAGTTAGATTTTTGCTGAAATTATGACCCCGGGGCTTAGGGATTTTTTAAAAAAAATATTTTCTGCCGGTTAAGTTTTTGAGGGCTTATTTCTTGTCCTGTGATAAAAAGCCTTCTGTTTCCATCGCCAAAGCTTTCAGGGGATCATTTTCAAGCTTCCGGCACCATTTTTGAGTGAATTGCCAAAAGTCAGATTTTTGCTGAAATTGTGACACCGGGGCTTAGGGATTTTTTAAAAAAAATATTTTCTGCCGGTTAGGTTTTTGAGGGCTGATTTCTTGTCCTGTGACAAAAAGCCTTCTGTTTCGAGTGCAAAACCTTTCAGGAGAGCATTTTCAAGCTTTTGGCACCATTTTTGAGTGAATTGCCAAAAGTCAGATTTTTGCTGAAATTGTGACCCCGGGGCTTAGGGATTTTTTCAAAAAAATATTTTCTGCCGGTTAGGTTTTTGAGGGCTGATTTCTTGTCCTGTGATAAAAAGCCTTCTGTTTCGAGTGCCAAAACTTTCAGGAGAGCATTTTCAAGCTTTTGGCACCATTTTTGAGTGAATTGCCAAAAGTCAGATATTTGCTGAAATTGTGACCCCGGTGCTTAGGGATTTTTTCAAAAAAATATTTTCTGCAGGTTAGGTTTTTGAGGGCTGATTTCTTGTCCTGTGATAAAAAGCCTTCTGTTTCGAGTGCAAAACCTTTCAGGAGAGCATTTTCAAGCTTTTGGCACCATTTTTGAGTGAATTGCCAAAAGTCAGATTTTTGCTGAAATTGTGACCCCGGGGCTTAGGGATTTTTTCAAAAAAATATTTTCTGCCGGTTAGGTTTTTGAGGGCTGATTTCTTGTCCTGTGATAAAAAGCCTTCTGTTTCCATCGCCAAAGCTTTCAGGGGATCATTTGCAACCGGTTGGCCCAATTTTTGAGTGAACAGCCAAAAGTCAGATTTTTGCTGAAATTGTGACCCCGGAGCTTAGGGATTTTTTCAAAAAAATATTTTCTGGCGGTTAGGTTTTTGAGGGCTGATTTCTTGTCCTGTGATAAAAAGCCTTCTGTTTCGAGTTCCAAACCTTTCAGGAGAGCATTTTCAAGCTTTTGGCACCATTTTTGAGTGAAAAGCCAAAAGTCAGATTTTTGCTGAAATTGTGACCCCGGGGCTTAGGGATTTTTTCAAAAAAATATTTTCTGCCGGTTAGGTTTTTGAGGGCTGATTTCTTGTCCTGTGATAAAAAGCCTTCTGTTTCCATCGGCAAAGCTTTCAGGAGAGCATTTTCAATCTTTTGGCACAATTTTTGAGTGAACAGCCAAAAGTCAGATTTTTGCTGAAATTATGACCCCGGGGCTTCGGGATTTTTTCAAAAAAATATTTTCTGCCGGTTAGGTTTTTGAGGGCTGATTTCTTGTCCTGTGATAAAAAGCCTTCTGTTTCCATCGCCAAAGATTTCAAGGGAGCATTTGCAACCGGTTGGCAACATTTTTGAGTGAATTGCCAAAAGTCAGATTTTTGCTGAAATTGTGACCCCGGGGCTTAGGGTTTTTTTCAAAAAAATATTTTCTGCCGGTTAGGTTTTTGAGGGCTGATTTCTTAGTGCCTTCTGTTTCGAGTGCCAAACCTTTCAGGAGAGCATTTTCAAGCTTTTGGCACCATTTTTGAATGAATTGCCAAAAGTCAGATTTTTGATGAAATTGTGACCCCGGGGCTTAGGGATTTTTTCAAAAAAATATTTTCTGCCGGTTAGGTTTTTGAGGGCTGATTTCTTGTCCTGTGATAAAAAGCCTTCTGTTTCCATCGCCAAAGCTTTCAGGGGAGCATTTGCAACCGGTTGGCACCATTTTTGAGTGAATTGCCAAAAGTCAGATTTTTGCTGAAATTGTGACCCCGGGGTTTAGGGATTTTTTCAAAAAAATATTTTCTGCCGGTTAAGTTTTTGAGGGCTGATTTCTTGTCCTGTGATAAAAAGCCTTCTGTTACCATCGCCAAAGTTTTCAGGGGAGTATTTGCAACCGTTTGGCAACATTTTTGAGTGAATTGCCAAAAGTCAGATTTTTGCTGAAATTGTGACCCCGGGCCTTAGGGATATTTTCAAAAAAATATTTTCTGCCGGTTAGGTTTTTGAGGGCTGATTTCTTGTCCTGTGATAAAAAGCCTTCTGTTTCCCTCGCCAAAGCTTTCAGGGGATCATTTGCAACCGGTTGGCACCATTTTTGAGTGAACAGCCAAAAGTCAGATTTTTGCTGAAATTGTGACCCCGGGCCTTAGGGATTTTTTCAAAAAAATATTTTCTGCCGGTTAAGTTTTTGAGGGCTGATTTCTTGTCCTGTGATAAAAAGCCTTCTGTTTCCATCGCCAAAGCTTTCAGGGAGCATTTGCAACCGGTTGGCACCATTTTTGAGTGAACAGCCAAAAGTTAGATTTTTGCTGAAATTGTGACCCCGGGGCTTAGGGATTTTTTAAAAAAAATATTTTCTGCCGGTTAGGTTTTTGAGGGCTGATTTCTTGTCCTGTGATAAAAAGCCTTCTGTTACCATCGCCAAAGTTTTCAGGGGAGTATTTGCAACCGGTTGGCACCATTTTTGAGTGAATTGCCAAAAGTCAGATTTTTGCTGAAATTGTGACCCCGGGCCTTAGGGATTTTTTCAAAAAAATATTTTCTGCCGGTTAGGTTTTTGAGGGCTGATTTCTTGTCCTGTGATAAAAAGCCTATTGTTTCCCTTGCCAAAGCTTTCAGGGGATCATTTGCAACCGGTTGGCACCATTTTTGAGTGAACAGCAAAAAGTTAGATTGTTGCTGAAATTGTGACCCCGGGGCTTAGGGATTTTTTCAAAAAAAATATTTTCTGCCGGTTAGGTTTTTGAGGGCTGATTTCTTGTCCTGTGATAAAAAGCCTTCTGTTTTGAGTGACAAACCTTTCAGGAGAGCATTTTCAAGCTTTTGGCACCATTTTTGAGTGAATTGCCAAAAGTCAGATTTTTGCTGAAATTGTGACCCCGGGGCTTAGGGATTTTTTCAAAAAAATATTTTCTGCCGGTTAGGTTTTTGAGGGCTGATTTCTTGTCCTGTGATAAAAAGCCTTCTGTTTTGAGTGACAAACCTTTCAGGAGAGCATTTTCAATCTTTTGGCACAATTTTTGAGTGAACAGCAAAAAGTCAGATTTTTGCTGAAATTGTGACCCCGGGGCTTAGGGATTTTTTCAAAAAAATATTTTCTGCAGGTTAAGTTTTTGAGGGCTGATTTCTTGTCCTGTGATAAAAAGTCTTATGTTTCGAGTGCCAAACCTTTCAGGGGAGCATTTGCAACCGGTTGTCACCATTTTTGAGTGAATTGCCAAAAGTCAGATTTTTGCTGAAATTGTGACCCCGGGGCTTAGGGATTTTTTCAAAAAAATATTTTCTGCCGGTTAAGTTTTTGAGGGCTGATTTCTTGTCCTGTGATAAAAAGCCTTCTGTTTCCATCGCCAAAGTTTTCAGGGGAGTATTTGCAAGCGGTTGGCAACATTTTTGAGTGAATTGCCAAAAGTCAGATTTTAGCTGAAATTGTCACCCCGGGGCTTAGGGTTTTTTTCAAAAAAATATTTTCTGCCGGTTAGGTTTTTGAGGGCTGATTTCTTAGTGCCTTCTGTTTCGAGTGCCAAACCTTTCAGGAGAGCATTTTCAAGCTTTTGGCACCATTTTTGAATGAATTGCCAAAAGTCAGATTTTTGATGAAATTGTGACCCCGGGAATTAGGGATTTTTTCAAAAAAATATTTTCTGCCGGTTAAGTTTTTGAGGGCTGATTTCTTGTCCTGTGATAAAAAGCCTTCTGTTTCCATCGCCAAAGCTTTCAGGGGATCAGTTGCAACCAGTTGGCACAATTTTTGAGTGAACAGCCAAAAGTCAGATTTTTGCTGAAATTGTGACCCCGGGGCTTAGGGATTTTTTCAAAAAAATATTTTCTGGCGGTTAGGTTTTTGAGGGCTGATTTCTTGTCCTGTGATAAAAAGCCTTCTGTTTCCATCGGCAAAGCTTTCAGGAGAGCATTTTCAATCTTTTGGCACAATTTTTGAGTGAACAGCCAAAAGTCAGATTTTTGCTGAAATTGTGACCCCGGGGCTGAGGGATTTTTTCAAAAAAATATTTTCTGCCGGTTAAGATTTTGAGGGCTGATTTCTTGTCCTGTGATAAAAAGCCTTATGTTTCGAGTGCCAAACCTTTCAGGAGAGCATTTTCAAGCTTTTGGCACCATTTTTGAGTGAATTGCCAAAAGTCAGATTTTTGCTGAAATTGTGACCCCGGGGCTTAGGGTTTTTTTCAAAAAAATATTTTCTGCCGGTTAGGTTTTTGAGGGCTGATTTCTTGTCCTGTGATAAAAAGCCTTCTGTTTCGAGTGCCAAAGCTTTCAGGGGATCATTTGCAACCGGTTGGCCCAATTTTTGAGTGAACAGCCAAAAGTCAGATTTTTGCTGAAATTGTGACCCCGGAGCTTAGGGATTTTTTTCAAAAAAATATTTTCTGGCGGTTAGGTTTTTGAGGGCTGATTTCTTGTCCTGTGATAAAAAGCCTTCTGTTTCGAGTTCCAAACCTTTCAGGAGAGCATTTTCAAGTTTTTGGCACCATTTTTGAGTGAACAGCCAAAAGTTAGATTTTTGCTGAAATTTTGACCCCGGGGCTTAGGGATTTTTTCAAAAAAATATTTTCTGCCGGTTAAGTTTTTGAGGGCTGATTTCTTGTCCTGTGATAAAAAGCCTTCTGTTTCCATCGCCAAAGCTTTCAGGGGAGTATTTGCAAGCGGTTGGCAACATTTTTGAGTGAATTGCCAAAAGTCAGATTTTAGCTGAAATTGTCACCCCGGGGCTTAGGGTTTTTTTCAAAAAAATATTTTCTGCCGGTTAGGTTTTTGAGGGCTGATTTCTTAGTGCCTTCTGTTTCGAGTGCCAAACCTTTCAGGAGAGCATTTTCAAGCTTTTGGCACCATTTTTGAATGAATTGCCAAAAGTCAGATTTTTGATGAAATTGTGACCCCGGGAATTAGGGATTTTTTCAAAAAAATATTTTCTGCCGGTTAAGTTTTTGAGGGCTGATTTCTTGTCCTGTGATAAAAAGCCTTCTGTTTCCATCGCCAAAGCTTTCAGGGGATCAGTTGCAACCAGTTGGCACAATTTTTGAGTGAACAGCCAAAAGTCAGATTTTTGCTGAAATTGTGACCCCGGGGCTTAGGGATTTTTTCAAAAAAATATTTTCTGCCGGTTAAGTTTTTGAGGGCTGATTTCTTGTCCTGTGATAAAAAGCCTTCTGTTTCCATTGCCAAAGTTTTCAGGGGAGTATTTGCAAGCGGTTGGCAACATTTTTGAGTGAATTGCCAAAACTCAGATTTTTGCTGAAATTGTGACCCCGGGGCTTAGGGTTTTTTTCAAAAAAATATTTTCTGCCGGTTAAGTTTTTGAGGGCTGATTTCTTGTCCTGTCATAAAAAGCCTTCTGTTACCATCGCCAAAGTTTTCAGGGGAATATTGGCAACCGGTTGGCACCATTTTTGAGTGAATTGCCAAAAGTCAGATTTTTGCTGAAATTGTGACCCCGGGGCTTAGGGATTTTTTCAAAAAAATATTTTCTGCCAGTTAGGTTTTTGAGGGCTGATTTCTTGTCCTGTGATAAAAAGCCTTCTGTTTGGAGTGCCAAACCTTTCAGGAGAGCATTTTCAAGCTTTTGGCACCATTTTTGAGTGAATTGCCAAAAGTCAGATTTTTGCTGAAATTGTGACCCCGGGGCTGAGGGATTTTTTCAAAAAAATATTTTCTGCCGGTTAAGTTTTTGAGGGCTGATTTCTTGTCCTGTGATAAAAAGCCTTCTGTTTCGAGTGCCAAACCTTTCAGGGGATCAGTTGCAACCAGTTGGCACAATTTTTGAGTGAACAGCCAAAAGTCAGATTTTTCCTGAAATTGTGACCCCGGGGCTTAGGGATTTTTTCAAAAAAATATTTTCTGGCGGTTAGGTTTTTGAGGGCTGATTTCTTGTCCTGTGATAAAAAGCCTTCTGTTTCCATCGGCAAAGCTTTCAGGAGAGCATTTTCAATCTTTTGGCACAATTTTTGAGTGAACAGCCAAAAGTCAGATTTTTGCTGAAATTGTGACCCCGGGGCTGAGGGATTTTTTCAAAAAAATATTTTCTGCCGGTTAAGATTTTGAGGGCTGATTTCTTGTCCTGTGATAAAAAGCCTTATGTTTCGAGTGCCAAACCTTTCAGGAGAGCATTTTCAAGCTTTTGGCACCATTTTTGAGTGAATTGCCAAAAGTCAGATTTTTGCTGAAATTGTGACCCCGGGGCTTAGGGTTTTTTTCAAAAAAATATTTTCTGCCGGTTAGGTTTTTGAGGGCTGATTTCTTGTCCTGTGATAAAAAGCCTTCTGTTTCGAGTGCCAAAGCTTTCAGGGGATCATTTGCAACCGGTTGGCCCAATTTTTGAGTGAACAGCCAAAAGTCAGATTTTTGCTGAAATTGTGACCCCGGAGCTTAGGGATTTTTTTCAAAAAAATATTTTCTGGCGGTTAGGTTTTTGAGGGCTGATTTCTTGTCCTGTGATAAAAAGCCTTCTGTTTCGAGTTCCAAACCTTTCAGGAGAGCATTTTCAAGCTTTTGGCACCATTTTTGAGTGAACAGCCAAAAGTTAGATTTTTGCTGAAATTTTGACCCCGGGGCTTAGGGATTTTTTCAAAAAAATATTTTCTGCCGGTTAAGTTTTTGAGGGCTGATTTCTTGTCCTGTGATAAAAAGCCTTCTGTTTCCATCGCCAAAGCTTTCAGGGGAGCATTTGCAACCGGTTGGCACCATTTTTGAGTGAATTGCCAAAAGTCAGATTTTTGCTGAAATTGTGACCCCGGGGCTTAGGGATTTTTTCAAAAAAATATTTTCTGCCGGTTAAGTTTTTGAGGGCTGATTTCTTGTCCTGTGATAAAAAGCCTTCTGTTTCCATCGCCAAAGTTTTCAGGGGAGTATTTGCAAGGGGTTGGCAACATTTTTGAGTGAATTGCCAAAAGTCAGATTTTAGCTGAAATTGTCACCCCGGGGCTTAGGGTTTTTTTCAAAAAAATATTTTCTGCCGGTT
Source organism: Podarcis muralis (assembly GCF_964188315.1). Taxonomy (NCBI): domain Eukaryota; kingdom Metazoa; phylum Chordata; class Lepidosauria; order Squamata; family Lacertidae; genus Podarcis; species Podarcis muralis. The sequence continues at coordinate 49,341,398 of NC_135667.1, forward strand.
AGGTTTTTGAGGGCTGATTTCTTAGTGCCTTCTGTTTCGAGTGCCAAACCTTTCAGGAGAGCATTTTCAAGCTTTTGGCACCATTTTTGAATGAATTGCCAAAAGTCAGATTTTTGATGAAATTGTGACCCCGGGAATTAGGGATTTTTTCAAAAAAATATTTTCTGCCGGTTAAGTTTTTGAGGGCTGATTTCTTGTCCTGTGATAAAAAGCCTTCTGTTTCCATCGCCAAAGCTTTCAGGGGATCAGTTGCAACCAGTTGGCACAATTTTTGAGTGAACAGCCAAAAGTCAGATTTTTGCTGAAATTGTGACCCCGGGGCTTAGGGATTTTTTCAAAAAAATATTTTCTGCCGGTTAGGTTTTTGAGGGCTGATTTCTTGTCCTGTGATAAAAAGCCTTCTGTTTCGATTGCCAAACCTTTCAGGAGAGCATTTTCAAGCTTTTGGCACCATTTTTGAGTGAATTGCCAAAAGTCACATTTTTGCTGAAATTGTGACCCCGGGAATTAGGGATTTTTCAAAAAAATATTTTCTGCCGGTTAAGGTTTTTGAGGGCTGATTTCTTGTCCTGTGATAAAAAGCCTTCTGTTTGGAGTGCCAAACCTTTCAGGAGAGCATTTTCAAGCTTTTGGCACCATTTTTGAGTGAATTGCCAAAAGTCAGATTTTTGCTGAAATTGTGACCCCGGGGCTGAGGGATTTTTTCAAAAAAATATTTTCTGCCGGTTAGGTTTTTGAGGGCTGATTTCTTGTCCTGTGATAAAAAGCCTTCTGTTTCGAGTGCCAAACCTTTCAGGAGAGCATTTTCAAGCTTTTGGCACCATTTTTGAGTGAATTGCCAAAAGTCACATTTTTGATGAAATTGTGACCCCGTGAATTAGGGATTTTTTCAAAAAATATTTTCTGCCGGTTAAGTTTTTGAGGGCTGATTTCTTGTCCTGTGATAAAAAGCCTTCTGTTTCGAGTGCCAAACCTTTCAGGAGAGCATTTTCAAGCTTTTGGCACCATATTTGAGTGAATTGCCAAAAGTCAGATTTTTGATGAAATTGTGACCCCGGGGCTGAGGGATTTTTTCAAAAAAATATTTTCTGCCGGTTAGGTTTTTGAGGGCTGATTTCTTGTCCTGTGATAAAAAGCCTTCTGTTTCCATCGCCAAAGCTTTCAGGGGATCATTTGCAACCGGTTGGCCCAATTTTTGAGTGAACAGCCAAAAGTCAGATTTTTGCTGAAATTGTGACCCCGGAGCTTAGGGATTTTTTTCAAAAAAATATTTTCTGGCGGTTAGGTTTTTGAGGGCTGATTTCTTGTCCTGTGATAAAAAGCCTTCTGTTTCGAGTTCCAAACCTTTCAGGAGAGCATTTTCAAGCTTTTGGCACCATTTTTGAGTGAACAGCCAAAAGTTAGATTTTTGCTGAAATTTTGACCCCGGGGCTTAGGGATTTTTTCAAAAAAATATTTTCTGCCGGTTAAGTTTTTGAGGGCTGATTTCTTGTCCTGTGATAAAAAGCCTTCTGTTTCCATCGCCAAAGCTTTCAGGGGAGCATTTGCAACCGGTTGGCACCATTTTTGAGTGAATTGCCAAAAGTCAGATTTTTGCTGAAATTGTGACCCCGGGGCTTAGGGATTTTTTCAAAAAAATATTTTCTGCCGGTTAAGTTTTTGAGGGCTGATTTCTTGTCCTGTGATAAAAAGCCTTCTGTTTCCATCGCCAAAGTTTTCAGGGGAGTATTTGCAAGGGGTTGGCAACATTTTTGAGTGAATTGCCAAAAGTCAGATTTTAGCTGAAATTGTCACCCCGGGGCTTAGGGTTTTTTTCAAAAAAATATTTTCTGCCGGTTAGGTTTTTGAGGGCTGATTTCTTAGTGCCTTCTGTTTCGAGTGCCAAACCTTTCAGGAGAGCATTTTCAAGCTTTTGGCACCATTTTTGAATGAATTGCCAAAAGTCAGATTTTTGATGAAATTGTGACCCCGGGAATTAGGGATTTTTTCAAAAAAATATTTTCTGCCGGTTAAGTTTTTGAGGGCTGATTTCTTGTCCTGTGATAAAAAGCCTTCTGTTTCCATCGCCAAAGCTTTCAGGGGATCAGTTGCAACCAGTTGGCACAATTTTTGAGTGAACAGCCAAAAGTCAGATTTTTGCTGAAATTGTGACCCCGGGGCTTAGGGATTTTTTCAAAAAAATATTTTCTGCCGGTTAGGTTTTTGAGGGCTGATTTCTTGTCCTGTGATAAAAAGCCTTCTGTTTCGATTGCCAAACCTTTCAGGAGAGCATTTTCAAGCTTTTGGCACCATTTTTGAGTGAATTGCCAAAAGTCACATTTTTGCTGAAATTGTGACCCCGGGAATTAGGGATTTTTCAAAAAAATATTTTCTGCCGGTTAAGGTTTTTGAGGGCTGATTTCTTGTCCTGTGATAAAAAGCCTTCTGTTTGGAGTGCCAAACCTTTCAGGAGAGCATTTTCAAGCTTTTGGCACCATTTTTGAGTGAATTGCCAAAAGTCAGATTTTTGCTGAAATTGTGACCCCGGGGCTGAGGGATTTTTTCAAAAAAATATTTTCTGCCGGTTAGGTTTTTGAGGGCTGATTTCTTGTCCTGTGATAAAAAGCCTTCTGTTTCGAGTGCCAAACCTTTCAGGAGAGCATTTTCAAGCTTTTGGCACCATTTTTGAGTGAATTGCCAAAAGTCACATTTTTGATGAAATTGTGACCCCGTGAATTAGGGATTTTTTCAAAAAATATTTTCTGCCGGTTAAGTTTTTGAGGGCTGATTTCTTGTCCTGTGATAAAAAGCCTTCTGTTTCGAGTGCCAAACCTTTCAGGAGAGCATTTTCAAGCTTTTGGCACCATATTTGAGTGAATTGCCAAAAGTCAGATTTTTGATGAAATTGTGACCCCGGGGCTGAGGGATTTTTTCAAAAAAATATTTTCTGCCGGTTAGGTTTTTGAGGGCTGATTTCTTGTCCTGTGATAAAAAGCCTTCTGTTTCCATCGCCAAAGCTTTCAGGGGATCATTTGCAACCGGTTGGCCCAATTTTTGAGTGAACAGCCAAAAGTCAGATTTTTGCTGAAATTGTGACCCCGGGGCTTAGGGATTTTTTCAAAAAAATATTATCTGCCAGTTAGGTTTTTGAGGGCTGATTTCTTGTCCTGTGATAAAAAGCCTTCTGTTTCGAGTTCCAAACCTTTCAGGAGAGCATTTTCAATCTTTTGGCACAATTTTTGAGTGAACAGCCAAAAGTCAGATTTTTGCTGAAATTATGACCCCGGGGTTTCGGGATTTTTTCAAAAAAATATTTTCTGCCGGTTAGGTTTTTGAGGGCTGATTTCTTGTCCTGTGATAAAAAGCCTTCTGTTTCCATCGCCAAAGATTTCAGGGGAGCATTTGCAACCGGTTGGCAACATTTTTGAGTGAATTGCCAAAAGTCAGATTTTTGCTGAAATTGTGACCCCGGGCCTTAGGGATATTTTCAAAAAAATATTTTCTGCCGGTTAGGTTTTTGAGGGCTGATTTCTTGTCCTGTGATAAAAAGCCTTCTGTTACCATCGCCAAAGCTTTCAGGGGAATATTGGCAACCGGTTGGCACCATTTTTGAGTGAACAGCCAAAAGTCAGATTTTTGCTGAAATTGTGACCCCGGGCCTTAGGGATTTTTTCAAAAAAATATTTTCTGCCGGTTAAGTTTTTGAGGGCTGATTTCTTGTCCTGTGATAAAAAGCCTTCTGTTTCCATCGCCAAAGCTTTCAGGGAGCATTTGCAACCGGTTGGCACCATTTTTGAGTGAACAGCCAAAAGTTAGATTTTTGCTCAAATTGTGACCCCGGGGCTTAGGGATTTTTAAAAAAAAATATTTTCTGCCGGTTAGGTTTTTGAGGGCTGATTTCTTGTCCTGTGATAAAAAGCCTTCTGTTACCATCGCCAAAGTTTTCAGGGGAGTATTTGCAACCGGTTGGCAACATTTTTGAGTGAATTGCCAAAAGTCAGATTTTTGCTGAAATTGTGACCCCGGGCCTTAGGGATATTTTCAAAAAAATATTTTCTGCCGGTTAGGTTTTTGAGGGCTGATTTCTTGTCCTGTGATAAAAAGCCTTCTGTTTCCCTCGCCAAAGCTTTCAGGGGATCATTTGCAACCGGTTGGCACCATTTTTGAGTGAACAGCCAAAAGTCAGATTTTTGCTGAAATTGTGACCCCGGGGCTTAGGGATTTTTTCAAAAAAATATTTTCTGCCGGTTAAGTTTTTGAGGGCTGATTTCTTGTCCTGTGATAAAAAGCCTTCTGTTTCCATCGCCAAAGCTTTCAGGGAGCATTTGCAACCGGTTGGCACCATTTTTGAGTGAACAGCCAAAAGTTAGATTTTTGCTGAAATTGTGACCCCGGGGCTTAGGGATTTTTTAAAAAAAATATTTTCTGCCGGTTAGGTTTTTGAGGGCCGATTTCTTGTCCTGTGATAAAAAGCCTTCTGTTACCATCGCCAAAGTTTTCAGGGGAGTATTTGCAACCGGTTGGCACCATTTTTGAGTGAACAGCCAAAAGTTAGATTTTTGCTGAAATTGTGACCCCGGGCCTTAGGGATTTTTTCAAAAAAATATTTTCTGCCGGTTAGGTTTTTGAGGGCTGATTTCTTGTCCTGTGATAAAAAGCCTTTTGTTTCCCTCGCCAAAGCTTTCAGGGGATCATTTGCAACCGGTTGGCACCATTTTTGAGTGAACAGCAAAAAGTTAGATTGTTGCTGAAATTGTGACCCCGGGGCTTAGGGATTTTTTCAAAAAAAATATTTTCTGCCGGTTAGGTTTTTGAGGCCTGATTTCTTGTCCTGTGATAAAAAGCCTTCTGTTTTGAGTGACAAACCTTTCAGGAGAGCATTTTCAAGCTTTTGGCACCATTTTTGAGTGAATTGCCAAAAGTCAGATTTTTGCTGAAATTGTGACCCCGGGGCTTAGGGATTTTTTCAAAAAAATATTTTCTGCCGGTTAGGTTTTTGAGGGCTGATTTCTTGTCCTGTGATAAAAAGCCTTCTGTTTTGAGTGACAAACCTTTCAGGAGAGCATTTTCAATCTTTTGGCACAATTTTTGAGTGAACAGCAAAAAGTCAGATTTTTGCTGAAATTGTGACCCCGGGGCTTAAGGATTTTTTCAAAAAAATATTTTCTGCCGGTTAGGTTTTTGAGGGCTGATTTCTTGTCCTGTGATAAAAAGCCTTCTGTTTCGAGTGCCAAAACTTTCAGGAGAGCATTTTCAAGCTTTTGGCACCATTTTTGAGTGAATTGCCAAAAGTCAGATATTTGCTGAAATTGTGACCCCGGGGCTTAAGGATTTTTTCAAAAAAATATTTTCTGCAGGTTAAGTTTTTGAGGGCTGATTTCTTGTCCTGTGATAAAAAGTCTTATGTTTCGAGTGCCAAACCTTTCAGGGGAGCATTTGCAACCGGTTGTCACCATTTTTGAGTGAATTGCCAAAAGTCAGATTTTTGCTGAAATTGTGACCCCGGGGCTTAGGGATTTTTTCAAAAAATATTTTCTGCCGGTTAAGTTTTTGAGGGCTGATTTCTTGTCCTGTGATAAAAAGCCTTCTGTTTCCATCGCCAAAGTTTTCAGGGGAGTATTTGCAAGCGGTTGGCAACATTTTTGAGTGAATTGCCAAAAGTCAGATTTTAGCTGAAATTGTCACCCCGGGGCTTAGGTTTTTTTTCAAAAAAATATTTTCTGCCGGTTAGGTTTTTGAGGGCTGATTTCTTAGTGCCTTCTGTTTCGAGTGCCAAACCTTTCAGGAGAGCATTTTCAATCTTTTGGCACAATTTTTGAGTGAACAGCCAAAAGTCAGATTTTTGCTGAAATTGTGACCCCGGGGCTGAGGGATTTTTTCAAAAAAATATTTTCTGCCGGTTAAGATTTTGAGGGCTGATTTCTTGTCCTGTGATAAAAAGCCTTATGTTTCGAGTGCCAAACCTTTCAGGAGAGCATTTTCAAGCTTTTGGCACCATTTTTGAGTGAATTGCCAAAAGTCAGATTTTTGCTGAAATTGTGACCCCGGGGCTTAGGGTTTTTTTCAAAAAAATATTTTCTGCCGGTTAGGTTTTTGAGGGCTGATTTCTTGTCCTGTGATAAAAAGCCTTCTGTTTCGAGTGCCAAAGCTTTCAGGGGATCATTTGCAACCGGTTGGCCCAATTTTTGAGTGAACAGCCAAAAGTTAGATTTTTGCTGAAATTTTGACCCCGGGGCTTAGGGATTTTTTCAAAAAAATATTTTCTGCCGGTTAGGTTTTTGAGGGCTGATTTCTTGTCCTGTGATAAAAAGCCTTCTGTTTCGAGTTCCAAACCTTTCAGGAGAGCATTTTCAAGCTTTTGGCACCATTTTTGAGTGAACAGCCAAAAGTTAGATTTTTGCTGAAATTTTGACCCCGGGGCTTAGGGATTTTTTCAAAAAAATATTTTCTGCCGGTTAAGTTTTTGAGGGCTGATTTCTTGTCCTGTGATAAAAAGCCTTCTGTTTCCATCGCCAAAGCTTTCAGGGGAGCATTTGCAACCGGTTGGCACCATTTTTGAGTGAATTGCCAAAAGTCAGATTTTTGCTGAAATTGTGACCCCGGGGCTTAGGGTTTTTTTCAAAAAAATATTTTCTGCCGGTTAGGTTTTTGAGGGCTGATTTCTTAGTGCCTTCTGTTTCGAGTGCCAAACCTTTCAGGAGAGCATTTTCAAGCTTTTGGCACCATTTTTGAATGAATTGCCAAAAGTCAGATTTTTGATGAAATTGTGACCCCGGGAATTAGGGATTTTTTCAAAAAAATATTTTCTGCCGGTTAAGTTTTTGAGGGCTGATTTCTTGTCCTGTGATAAAAAGCCTTCTGTTTCCATCGCCAAAGCTTTCAGGGGATCAGTTGCAACCAGTTGGCACAATTTTTGAGTGAACAGCCAAAAGTCAGATTTTTGCTGAAATTGTGACCCCGGGGCTTAGGGATTTTTTCAAAAAAATATTTTCTGCCGGTTAGGTTTTTGAGGGCTGATTTCTTGTCCTGTGATAAAAAGCCTTCTGTTTCGATTGCCAAACCTTTCAGGAGAGCATTTTCAAGCTTTTGGCACCATTTTTGAGTGAATTGCCAAAAGTCACATTTTTGCTGAAATTGTGACCCCGGGAATTAGGGATTTTTTCAAAAAAATATTTTCTGCCGGTTAAGGTTTTGAGGGCTGATTTCTTGTCCTGTGATAAAAAGCCTTCTGTTTTGAGTGCCAAACCTTTCAGGAGAGCATTTTCAAGCTTTTGGCACCATTTTTGAGTGAATTGCCAAAAGTAAGATTTTTGCTGAAATTGTGACCCCGGGGCTTAGGGATTTTTTCAAAAAAATATTTTCTGCCAGTTAGGTTTTGAGGGCTGATTTCTTGTCCTGTGATAAAAAGCCTTCTGTTTCCATCGCCAAAGCTTTCAGGGGACCATTTGCAACCAGTTGGCACCATTTTTGAGTGAATAGCTAAAAGGCAGATTTTTGCTGAAATTGTGACCCCGGGGCTTAGGGATTTTTTCAAAAAAATATTTTCTGCCGGTTAAGTTTTTGAGGGCTGATTTCTTGTCCTGTGATAAAAAGCCTTCTGTTTCGAGTGCCAAACCTTTCAGGAGAGCATTTTCAAGCTTTTGGCACCATTTTTGAGTGAATTGCCAAAAGTCAGATTTTTGCTGAAATTGTGACCCCGGGGCTTAGGGATTTTTTCAAAAAAATATTTTCTGCCGGTTAAGTTTTTGAGGGCTGATTTCTTGTCCTGTGATAAAAAGCCTTCTGTTTCCATCGCCAAAGCTTTCAGGGGAGCATTTACAACCGGTTGGCACCATTTTTGAGTGAACAGCCAAAAGTTAGATTTTTGCTGAAATTTTGACCCCGGGGCTTAGGGATTTTTTCAAAAAAATATTTTCTGCCGGTTAAGTTTTTGAGGGCTGATTTCTTGTCCTGTGATAAAAAGCCTTCTGATTCCATCGCCAAAGCTTTCAGGGGAGCATTTGCAACCGGTTGGCACCATTTTTGAGTGAATTGCCAAAAGTCAGATTTTTGCTGAAATTGTGACCCCGGGGTTTAGGGATTTTTTCAAAAAAATATTTTCTGCCGGTTAAGTTTTTGAGGGCTGATTTCTTGTCCTGTGATAAAAAGCCTTCTGTTTCCATTGCCAAAGTTTTCAGGGGAGTATTTGCAAGCGGTTGGCAACATTTTTGAGTGAATTGCCAAAACTCAGATTTTTGCTGAAATTGTGACCCCGGGGCTTAGGGTTTTTTTCAAAAAAATATTTTCTGCCGGTTAAGTTATTGAGGGCTGATTTCTTGTCCTGTCATAAAAAGGCTTCTGTTACCATCGCCAAAGTTTTCAGGGGAATATTGGCAACCGGTTGGCACCATTTTTGAGTGAATTGCCAAAAGTCAGATTTTTGCTGAAATTGTGACCCCGGGGCTTAGGGATTTTTTCAAAAAAATATTTTCTGCCAGTTAGGTTTTTGAGGGCTGATTTCTTGTCCTGTGATAAAAAGCCTTCTGTTTCGAGTGCCAAACCTTTCAGGAGAGCATTTTCAAGCTTTTGGCACCATTTTTGAGTGAATTGCCAAAAGTCAGATTTTTGCTGAAATTGTGACCCCGGGGCTTAGGGATTTTTTCAAAAAAATATTTTCTGCCGGTTAGGTTTTTGAGGGCTGATTTCTTGTCCTGTGATAAAAAGCCTTCTGTTTCCATCGGCAAAGCTTTCAGGAGAGCATTTTCAATCTTTTGGCACAATTTTTGAGTGAACAGCCAAAAGTCAGATTTTTGCTGAAATTGTGACCCCGGGGCTTAGGGATTTTTTCAAAAAAATATTTTCTGCCGGTTAGGTTTTTGAGGTCTGATTTCTTAGTGCCTTCTGTTTCGAGTGCCAAACCTTTCAGGAGAGCATTTTCAAGCTTTTGGCACCATTTTTGAATGAATTGCCAAAAGTCAGATTTTTGATGAAATTGTGACCCCGGGGCTTAGGGATTTTTTCAAAAAAATATTTTCTGCCGGTTAGGTTTTTGAGGGCTGATTTCTTGTCCTGTGATAAAAAGCCTTCTGTTTCCATCGGCAAAGCTTTCAGGAGAGCATTTTCAATCTTTTGGCACAATTTTTGAGTGAACAGCCAAAAGTCAGATTTTTGCTGAAATTATGACCCCGGGGCTTCGGGATTTTTTCAAAAAAATATTTTCTGCCGGTTAGGTTTTTGAGGGCTGATTTCTTGTCCTGTGATAAAAAGCCTTCTGTTTCCATCGCCAAAGATTTCAGGGGAGCATTTGCAACCGGTTGGCAACATTTTTGAGTGAATTGCCAAAAGTCAGATTTTTGCTGAAATTGTGACCCCGGGACTTAGGGATTTTTTCAAAAAAATATTTTCTGCCGGTTAGGTTTTTGAGGGCTGATTTCTTAGTGCCTTCTGTTTCGAGTGCCAAACCTTTCAGGAGAGCATTTTCAAGCTTTTGGCACCATTTTTGAATGAATTGCCAAAAGTCAGATTTTTGATGAAATTGTGACCCCGGGGCTTAGGGATTTTTTCAAAAAAATATTTTCTGCCGGTTAAGTTTTTGAGGGCTGATTTCTTGTCCTGTGATAAAAAGCCTTCTGTTTCGAGTGACAAACCTTTCAGGAGAGCATTTTCAAGCTTTTGTCACCATTTTTGAGTGAATTGCCAAAAGTCAGATTTTTGCTGAAATTGTGACCCCGGGGCTTAGGGATTTTTTCAAAAAAATATTTTCTGCCAGTTAGGTTTTTGAGGGCTGATTTCTTGTCCTGTGATAAAAAGCCTTCTGTTTCCATCGGCAAAGCTTTCAGGAGAGCATTTTCAATCTTGTGGCACAATTTTTGAGTGAACAGCCAAAAGTCAGATTTTTGCTGAAATTATGACCCCGGGGCTTCGGGATTTTTTCAAAAAAATATTTTCTGCCCGTTAGGTTTTTGAGGGCTGATTTCTTGTCCTGTGATAAAAAGCCTTCTGTTTCCATCGCCAAAGATTTCAGGGGAGCATTTGCAACCGGTTGGCAACATTTTTGAGTGAATTGCCAAAAGTCAGATTTTTGCTGAAATTTTGACCGCGGGGCTTAGGGTTTTTTTCAAAAAAATATTTTCTGCCGGTTAGGTTTTTGAGGGCTGATTTCTTAGTGCCTTCTGTTTCGAGTGCCAAACCTTTCAGGAGAGCATTTTCAAGCTTTTGGCACCATTTTTGAATGAATTGCCAAAAGTCAGATTTTTGATGAAATTGTGACCCCGGGGCTTAGGGATTTTTTCAAAAAAATATTTTCTGCCGGTTAAGTTTTTGAGGGCTGATTTCTTGTCCTGTGATAAAAAGCCTTCTGTTTCGAGTGCCAAACCTTTTAGGAGAGCATTTTCAAGCTTTTGGCACCATTTTTGAGTGAACAGCCAAAAGTTAGATTTTTGCTGAAATTTTGACCCCGGGGCTTAGGGATTTTTTCAAAAAAATATTTTCTGCCGGTTAAGTTTTTGAGGGCTCATTTCTTGTCCTGTGATAAAAAGCCTTCTGTTTCCATCGCCAAAGTTTTCAGGGGAGCATTTGCAACCGGTTGGCACCATTTTTGAGTGAATTGCCAAAAGTCAGATTTTTGCTGAAATTGTGACCCCGGGGCTTAGGGATTTTTTCAAAAAAATATTTTCTGCCGGTTAAGTTTTTGAGGGCTGATTTCTTGTCCTGTGATAAAAAGCCTTCTGTTTCGATCGCCAAAGTTTTCAGGGGAGTATTTGCAAGCGGTTGGCAACATTTTTGAGTGAATTGCCAAAAGTCAGATTTTAGCTGAAATTGTCACCCCGGGGCTTAGGGTTTTTTTCAAAAAAATATTTTCTGCCGGTTAGGTTTTTGAGGGCTGATTTCTTAGTGCCTTCTGTTTCGAGTGCCAAACCTTTCAGGAGAGCATTTTCAAGCTTTTGGCACCATTTTTGAATGAATTGCCAAAAGTCAGATTTTTGATGAAATTGTGACCCCGGGAATTAGGGATTTTTTCAAAAAAATATTTTCTGCCGGTTAAGTTTTTGAGGGCTGATTTCTTGTCCTGTGATAAAAAGCCTTCTGTTTCCATCGCCAAAGCTTTCAGGGGATCAGTTGCAACCAGTTGGCACAATTTTTGAGTGAACAGCCAAAGGTCAGATTTTTGCTGAAATTGTGACCCCGGGGCTTAGGGATTTTTTCAAAAAAATATTTTCTGCCGGTTAGGTTTTTGAGGGCTGATTTCTTGTCCTGTGATAAAAAGCCTTCTGTTTCGATTGCCAAACCTTTCAGGAGAGCATTTTCAAGCTTTTGGCACCATTTTTGAGTGAATTGCCAAAAGTCACATTTTTGCTGAAATTGTGACCCCGGGAATTAGGGATTTTTTCAAAAAAATATTTTCTGCCGGTTAAGGTTTTGAGGGCTGATTTCTTGTCCTGTGATAAAAAGCCTTCTGTTTCGAGTGCCAAACCTTTCAGGAGAGCATTTTCAAGCTTTTGGCACCATTTTTGAGTGAATTGCCAAAAGTCAGATTTTTGCTGAAATTGTGACCCTGGGGCTTAGGGATTTTTTCAAAAAAATATTTTCTGCCGGTTAAGTTTTTGAGGGCTGATTTCTTGTCCTGTGATAAAAAGCCTTCTGTTTCCATCGCCAAAGCTTTCAGGGGAGCATTTACAACCGGTTGGCACCATTTTTGAGTGAACAGCCAAAAGTTAGATTTTTGCTGAAATTTTGACCCCGGGGCTTAGGGATTTTTTCAAAAAAATATTTTCTGCCGGTTAAGTTTTTGAGGGCTGATTTCTTGTCCTGTGATAAAAAGCCTTCTGATTCCATCGCCAAAGCTTTCAGGGGAGCATTTGCAACCGTTTGGCACCATTTTTGAGTGAATTGCCAAAAGTCAGATTTTTGCTGAAATTGTGACCCCCGGGTTTAGGGATTTTTTCAAAAAAATATTTTCTGCCGGTTAAGTTTTTGAGGGCTGATTTCTTGTCCTGTGATAAAAAGCCTTCTGTTTCCATTGCCAAAGTTTTCAGGGGAGTATTTGCAAGCGGTTGGCAACATTTTTGAGTGAATTGCCAAAACTCAGATTTTTGCTGAAATTGTGACCCCGGGGCTTAGGGTTTTTTTCAAAAAAATATTTTCTGCCGGTTAAGTTTTTGAGGGCTGATTTCTTGTCCTGTCATAAAAAGCCTTCTGTTACCATCGCCAAAGTTTTCAGGGGAATATTGGCAACCGGTTGGCACCATTTTTGAGTGAATTGCCAAAAGTCAGATTTTTGCTGAAATTGTGACCCCGGGGCTTAGGGATTTTTTCAAAAAAATATTTTCTGCCAGTTAGGTTTTTGAGGGCTGATTTCTTGTCCTGTGATAAAAAGCCTTCTGTTTCGAGTGCCAAACCTTTCAGGAGAGCATTTTCAAGCTTTTGGCACCATTTTTGAGTGAATTGCCAAAAGTCAGATTTTTGCTGAAATTGTGACCCCGGGGCTTAGGGATTTTTTCAAAAAAATATTTTCTGCCGGTTAAGTTTTTGAGGGCTGATTTCTTGTCCTGTGATAAAAAGCCTTCTGTTTCGAGTGCCAAACCTTTCAGGGGATCAGTTGCAACCAGTTGGCACAATTTTTGAGTGAACAGCCAAAAGTCAGATTTTTCCTGAAATTGTGACCCCGGGGCTTAGGGAATTTTTCAAAAAAATATTTTCTGCTGGTTAGGTTTTTGAGGGCTGATTTCTTGTCCTGTGATAAAAAGCCTTCTGTTTCGAGTGCCAAACCTTTCAGGAGAGCATTTTCAAGCTTTTGGCACCATTTTTGAGTGAATTGCCAAAAGTCACATTTTTGATGAAATTGTGACCCCGGGAATTAGGGATTTTTTCAAAAAATATTTTCTGCCGGTTAAGTTTTTGAGGGCTGATTTCTTGTCCTGTGATAAAAAGCCTTCTGTTTCGAGTGCCAAACCTTTCAGGAGAGCATTTTCAAGCTTTTGGCACCATTTTTGAGTGAATTGCCAAAAGTCAGATTTTTGATGAAATTGTGACCCCGGGGCTGAGGGATTTTTTCAAAAAAATATTTTCTGCCGGTTAAGTTTTTGAGGGCTTATTTCTTGTCCTGTGATAAAAAGCCTTCTGTTTCCATCGCCAAAGCTTTCAGGGGAGCATTTGCAACCGGTTGGCACCATTTTTGAGTGAACAGCCAAAAGTTAGATTTTTGCTGAAATTATGACCCCGGGGCTTCGGGATGTTTTCAAAAAAATATTTTCTGCCGGTTAGGTTTTTGAGGGCTGATTTCTTGTCCTGTGATAAAAAGCCTTCTGTTTCGAGTGACAAACCTTTCAGGAGAGCATTTTCAAGCTTTTGTCACCATTTTTGAGTGAATTGCCAAAAGTCAGATTTTTGCTGAAATTGTGACCCCGGGGCTTAGGGATTTTTTCAAAAAAATATTTTCTGCCGGTTAGGTTTTTGAGGGCTGATTTCTTGTCCTGTGATAAAAAGCCTTCTGTTTCCATCGGCAAAGCTTTCAGGAGAGCATTTTCAATCTTTTGGCACAATTTTTGAGTGAACAGCCAAAAGTCAGATTTTTGCTGAAATTATGACCCCGGGGCTTCGGGATTTTTTCAAAAAAATATTTTCTGCCCGTTAGGTTTTTGAGGGCTGATTTCTTGTCCTGTGATAAAAAGCCTTCTGTTTCCATCGCCAAAGATTTCAGGGGAGCATTTGCAACCGGTTGGCAACATTTTTGAGTGAATTGCCAAAAGTCAGATTTTTGCTGAAATTGTGACCCCGGGGCTTAGGGATTTTTTCAAAAAAATATTTTCTGCCGGTTAGGTTTTTGAGGGCTGATTTCTTAGTGCCTTCTGTTTCGAGTGCCAAACCTTTCAGGGGAGCATTTTCAAGCTTTTGGCACCATTTTTGAATGAATTGCCAAAAGTCAGATTTTTGATGAAATTGTGACCCCGGGGCTTAGGGATTTTTTCAAAAAAATATTTTCTGCCGGTTAAGTTTTTGAGGGGTGATTTCTTGTCCTGTGATAAAAAGCCTTCTGTTTCGAGTGACAAACCTTTCAGGAGAGCATTTTCAAGCTTTTGTCACCATTTTTGAGTGAATTGCCAAAAGTCAGATTTTTGCTGAAATTGTGACCCCGGGGCTTAGGGATTTTTTCAAAAAAATATTTTCTGCCGGTTAGGTTTTTGAGGGCTGATTTCTTGTCCTGTGATAAAAAGCCTTCTGTTTCCATCGGCAAAGCTTTCAGGAGAGCATTTTCAATCTTTTGGCACAATTTTTGAGTGAACAGCCAAAAGTCAGATTTTTGCTGAAATTATGACCCCGGGGCTTCGGGATTTTTTCAAAAAAATATTTTCTGCCCGTTAGGTTTTTGAGGGCTGATTTCTTCTCCTGTGATAAAAAGCCTTCTGTTTCCATCGCCAAAGATTTCAGGGGAGCATTTGCAACCGGTTGGCAACATTTTTGAGTGAATTGCCAAAAGTCAGATTTTTGCTGAAATTTTGACCGCGGGGCTTAGGGTTTTTTTCAAAAAAATATTTTCTGCCGGTTAGGTTTTTGAGGGCTGATTTCTTAGTGCCTTCTGTTTCGAGTGCCAAACCTTTCAGGAGAGCATTTTCAAGCTTTTGGCACCATTTTTGAATGAATTGCCAAAAGTCAGATTTTTGATGAAATTGTCACCCCGGGGCTTAGGGATTTTTTCAAAAAAATATTTTCTGCCGGTTAGGTTTTTGAGGGCTGATTTCTTGTCCTGTGATAAAAAGCCTTCTGTTTCGAGTGCCAAACCTTTCAGGAGAGCATTTTCAAGCTTTTGGCACCATTTTTGAGTGAATTGCCAAAAGTCACATTTTTGCTGAAATTGTGACCCCGGGAATTAGGGATTTTTTCAAAAAAATATTTTCTGCCGGTTAAGTTTTTGAGGGCTGATTTCTTGTCCTGTGATAAAAAGCCTTTTGTTACCATCGCCAAAGTTTTCAGGGGAATATTTGCAACCGGTTGGCACCATTTTTGAGTGAATTGCCAAAAGTCAGATTTTTGCTGAAATTGTGACCCCGGGGCTTAGGGATTTTTTCAAAAAAATATTTTCTGCCAGTTAGGTTTTTGAGGGCTGATTTCTTGTCCTGTGATAAAAAGCCTTCTGTTTCGAGTGCCAAACCTTTCAGGAGAGCATTTTCAAGCTTTTGGCACCATTTTTGAGTGAATTGCGAAAAGTCTGATTTTTGCTGAAATTGTGACCCCGGGGCTTATGGATTTTTTCAAAAGAATATTTTCTGCCGGTTAAGTTTTTGAGGGCTGATTTCTTGTCCTGTGATAAAAAGCCTTCTGTTTCGAGTGCCAAACCTTTCAGGGGATCAGTTGCAACCAGTTGGCACAATTTTTGAGTGAACAGCCAAAAGTCAGATTTTTGCTGAAATTGTGACCCCGGGGCTTAGGGATTTTTTCAAAAAAATATTTTCTGCCGGTTAGGTTTTTGAGGGCTTATTTCTTGTCCTGTTATAAAAAGCCTTCTGTTTCGAGTGCCAAACCTTTCAGGAGAGCATTTTCAAGCTTTTGGCACCATTTTTGAGTGAACAGCCAAAAGTTAGATTTTTGCTGAAATTGTGACCCCGGGAATTAGGGATTTTTTCAAAAAAATATTTTCTGCCGGTTAAGTTTTTGAGGGCTGATTTCTTGTCCTGTGATAAAAAGCCTTCTGTTTCGAGTGCCAAACCTTTCAGGAGAGCATTTTCAAGCTTTTGGCACCATTTTTGAGTGAATTGCCAAAAGTCAGATTTTTGCTGAAATTGTGACCCCGGGGCTTTGGGATTTTTTCAAAAAAATATTTTCTGCCGGTTAAGTTTTTGAGGGCTGATTTCTTGTCCTGTGATAAAAAGCCTTCTGTTTCCATCGCCAAAGCTTTCAGGGGAGCATTTGCAACCAGTTGGCACCATTTTTGAGTGAATTGCCAAAAGTCAGATTTTTGCTGAAATTGTGACCCCGGGGCTTAGGGCTTTTTTCAAAAAAATATTTTCTGCCGGTTAAGTTTTTGAGGGCTGATTTCTTGTCCTGTGATAAAAAGACTTCTGTTTCCATCGCCAAAGTTTTCAGGGGAGTATTTGCAACCGGTTGGCAACATTTTTGAGTGAATTGCCAAAAGTCAGATTTTTGCTGGAATTGTGACCCCGGGGCTTAGGGTTTTTTTCAAAAAAATATTTTCTGCCGGTTAGGTTTTTGAGGGCTGATTTCTTAGTGCCTCCTGTTTCGAGTGCCAAACCTTTCAGGAGAGCATTTTCAAGCTTTTGGCACCATTTTTGAGTGAATTGCGAAAAGTCTGATTTTTGCTGAAATTGTGACCCCGGGGCTTATGGATTTTTTCAAAAAAATATTTTCTGCCGGTTAAGTTTTTGAGGGCTGATTTCTTGTCCTGTGATAAAAAGCCTTCTGTTTCCCTCGCCAAAGCTTTCAGGGGATCATTTGCAACCAGTTGGCACAATTTTTGAGTGAACAGCCAAAAGTCAGATTTTTGCTGAAATTGTGACCCCGGGGCTTAGGGATTTTTTCAAAAAAATATTTTCTGCCGGTTAGGTTTTTGAGGGCTTATTTCTTGTCCTGTTATAAAAAGCCTTCTGTTTCGAGTGCCAAACCTTTCAGGAGAGCATTTTCAAGCTTTTGGCACCATTTTTGAGTGAACAGCCAAAAGTTAGATTTTTGCTGAAATTGTGACCCCGGGAATTAGGGATTTTTTCAAAAAAATATTTTCTGCCGGTTAAGTTTTTGAGGGCTGATTTCTTGTCCTGTGATAAAAAGCCTTCTGTTTCGAGTGCCAAACCTTTCAGGAGAGCATTTTCAAGCTTTTGGCACCATTTTTGAGTGAATTGCCAAAAGTCAGATTTTTGCTGAAATTGTGACCCCGGGGCTTTGGGATTTTTTCAAAAAAATATTTTCTGCCGGTTAAGTTTTTGAGGGCTGATTTCTTGTCCTGTGATAAAAAGCCTTCTGTTTCCATCGCCAAAGCTTTCAGGGGAGCATTTGCAACCAGTTGGCACCATTTTTGAGTGAATTGCCAAAAGTCAGATTTTTGCTGAAATTGTGACCCCGGGGCTTAGGGCTTTTTTCAAAAAAATATTTTCTGCCGGTTAAGTTTTTGAGGGCTGATTTCTTGTCCTGTGATAAAAAGACTTCTGTTTCCATCGCCAAAGTTTTCAGGGGAGTATTTGCAACCGGTTGGCAACATTTTTGAGTGAATTGCCAAAAGTCAGATTTTTGCTGGAATTGTGACCCCGGGGCTTAGGGTTTTTTTCAAAAAAATATTTTCTGCCGGTTAGGTTTTTGAGGGCTGATTTCTTAGTGCCTCCTGTTTCGAGTGCCAAACCTTTCAGGAGAGCATTTTCAAGCTTTTGGCACCATTTTTGAATGAATTGCCAAAAGTCAGATTTTTGATGAAATTGTGACCCCGGGGCTTAGGGATTTTTTCAAAAAAATATTTTCTGCCGGTTAGGTTTTTGAGGGCTGATTTCTTGTCCTGTGATAAAAAGCCTTCTGTTTCCCTCGCCAAAGCTTTCAGGGGATCATTTGCAACCGGTTGGCACCATTTTTGAGTGAACAGCCAAAAGTCAGATTTTTGCTGAAATTGTGACCCCGGGCCTTAGGGATTTTTTCAAAAAAATATTTTCTGCCGGTTAAGTTTTTGAGGGCTGATTTCTTGTCCTGTGATAAAAAGCCTTCTGTTTCCATCGCCAAAGCTTTCAGGGAGCATTTGCAACCGGTTGGCACCATTTTTGAGTGAACAGCCAAAAGTTAGATTTTTGCTGAAATTGTGACCCCGGGGCTTAGGGATTTTTTCAAAAAAATATTTTCTGCCGGTTAGGTTTTTGAGGGCTGATTTCTTGTCCTGTGATAAAAAGCCTTCTGTTTCGAGTGCCAAACCTTTCAGGAGAGCATTTTCAAGCTTTTGGCACCATTTTTGAGTGAATTGCCAAACGTCAGATTTTTGCTGAAATTGTGACCCCTGGGTTTAGGGTTTTTTTCAAAAAAATATTTTCTGCCAGTTAGGTTTTTGAGGGCTGATTTCTTAGTGCCTTCTGTTTCGAGTGCCAAACCTTTCAGGAGAGCATTTTCAAGCTTTTGGCACCATTTTTGAATGAATTGCCAAAAGTCAGATTTTTGCTGAAATTGTGACCCCGGTGCTTAGGGATTTTTTCAAAAAAATATTTTCTGCCGGTTAAGTTTTTGAGGGCTGATTTCTTGTCCTGTGATAAAAAGCCTTCTGTTTCCTTCGCCAAAGCTTTCAGGGGATCATTTGCAACCGGTTGGCACCATTTTTGAGTGAACAGCCAAAAGTCAGATTTTTGCTGAAATTGTGACCCCGGGCCTTAGGGATTTTTTCAAAAAAATATTTTCTGCCGGTTAAGTTTTTGAGGGCTGATTTCTTGTCCAGTGATAAAAAGCCTTCTGTTTCGAGTGCCAAACCTTTCAGGGGAATATTTGCAACCGGTTGGCACCATTTTTGAGTGAATTGCCAAAAGTCAGATTTTTGCTGAAATTGTGACCCCGGGGCTTAGGGATTTTTTCAAAAAAATATTTTCTGCCAGTTAGGTTTTTGAGGGCTGATTTCTTGTCCTGTGATAAAAAGCCTTCTGTTTCGAGTGCCAAACCTTTCAGGAGAGCATTTTGAATCTTTTGGCACCATTTTTGAGTGAATTGCCAAAAGTCAGATTTTTGTTGAAATTGTGACCCCGGGGCTTAGGGATTTTTTCAAAAAAATATTTTCTGCCGGTTAAGTTTTTGAGGGCTGATTTCTTGTCCTGTGATAAAAAGCCTTCTGTTTCGAGTGCCAAACCTTTCAGGGGATCAGTTGCAACCAGTTGGCACAATTTTTGAGTGAACAGCCAAAAGTCAGATTTTTGCTGAAATTGTGACCCCCTTGCTTAGGGATTTTTTCAAAAAAATATTTTCTGCCGGTTAAGTTTTTGAGGGCTGATTTCTTGTCCTGTGATAAAAAGCCTTCTGTTTCCTTCGCCAAAGCTTTCAGGGGATCATTTGCAAAAAGTCAGATTTTTGCTGAAATTGTGACCCCGGGCCTTAGGGATTTTTTCAAAAAAATATTTTCTGCCGGTTAGGTTTTTGAGGGCTGATTTCTTGTCCTGTGATAAAAAGCCTTCTGTTTCGAGTGCCAAACCTTTCAGGAGAGCATTTTCAAGCTTTTGGCACCATTTTTGAGTGAATTGCCAAACGTCAGATTTTTGCTGAAATTGTGACCCCTGGGTTTAGGGTTTTTTTCAAAAAAATATTTTCTGCCAGTTAGGTTTTTGAGGGCTGATTTCTTAGTGCCTTCTGTTTCGAGTGCCAAACCTTTCAGGAGAGCATTTTCAAGCGTTTGGCACCATTTTTGAATGAATTGCCAAAAGTCAGATTTTTGCTGAAATTGTGACCCCGGGAATTAGGGATTTTTTCAAAAAAATATTTTCTGCCGGTTAGGTTTTTGAGGGCTGATTTCTTGTCCTGTGATAAAAAGCCTTCTGTTTCGAGTGCCAAACCTTTCAGGAGAGCATTTTCAAGCTTTTGGCACCATTTTTGAGTGAATTGCCAAAAGTCACATTTTTGCTGAAATTGTGACCCCGGGAATTAGGGATTTTTTCAAAAAAATATTTTCTGCCGGTTAAGTTTTTGAGGGCTGATTTCTTGTCCTGTGATAAAAAGCCTTTTGTTACCATCGCCAAAGTTTTCAGGGGAATATTTGCAACCGGTTGGCACCATTTTTGAGTGAATTGCCAAAAGTCAGATTTTTGCTGAAATTGTGACCCCGGGGCTTAGGGATTTTTTCAAAAAAATATTTTCTGCCAGTTAGGTTTTTGAGGGCTGATTTCTTGTCCTGTGATAAAAAGCCTTCTGTTTCGAGTGCCAAACCTTTCAGGAGAGCATTTTCAAGCTTTTGGCACCATTTTTGAGTGAATTGCGAAAAGTCTGATTTTTGCTGAAATTGTGACCCCGGGGCTTATGGATTTTTTCAAAAAAATATTTTCTGCCGGTTAAGTTTTTGAGGGCTGATTTCTTGTCCTGTGATAAAAAGCCTTCTGTTTCGAGTGCCAAACCTTTCAGGGGATCAGTTGCAACCAGTTGGCACAATTTTTGAGTGAACAGCCAAAAGTCAGATTTTTGCTGAAATTGTGACCCCGGGGCTTAGGGATTTTTTCAAAAAAATATTTTCTGCCGGTTAGGTTTTTGAGGGCTGATTTCTTGTCCTGTTATAAAAAGCCTTCTGTTTCGAGTGCCAAACCTTTCAGGAGAGCATTTTCAAGCTTTTGGCACCATTTTTGAGTGAACAGCCAAAAGTTAGATTTTTGCTGAAATTGTGACCCCGGGAATTAGGGATTTTTTCAAAAAAATATTTTCTGCCGGTTAAGTTTTTGAGGGCTGATTTCTTGTCCTGTGATAAAAAGCCTTCTGTTTCGAGTGCCAAACCTTTCAGGAGAGCATTTTCAAGCTTTTGGCACCATTTTTGAGTGAATTGCCAAAAGTCAGATTTTTGCTGAAATTGTGACCCCGGGGCTTTGGGATTTTTTCAAAAAAATATTTTCTGCCGGTTAAGTTTTTGAGGGCTGATTTCTTGTCCTGTGATAAAAAGCCTTCTGTTTCCATCGCCAAAGCTTTCAGGGGAGCATTTGCAACCAGTTGGCACCATTTTTGAGTGAATTGCCAAAAGTCAGATTTTTGCTGAAATTGTGACCCCGGGGCTTAGGGCTTTTTTCAAAAAAATATTTTCTGCCGGTTAAGTTTTTGAGGGCTGATTTCTTGTCCTGTGATAAAAAGACTTCTGTTTCCATCGCCAAAGTTTTCAGGGGAGTATTTGCAACCGGTTGGCAACATTTTTGAGTGAATTGCCAAAAGTCAGATTTTTGCTGGAATTGTGACCCCGGGGCTTAGGGTTTTTTTCAAAAAAATATTTTCTGCCGGTTAGGTTTTTGAGGGCTGATTTCTTGTCCTGTGATAAAAAGCCTTCTGTTTCGAGTGCCAAACCTTTCAGGGGAGTATTTGCAACCGGTTGGCAACATTTTTGAGTGAATTGCTAAACGTCAGATTTTTGCTGAAGTTGTGACCCCGGGGCTTAGGGTTTTTTTCAAAAAAATATTTTCTGCCGGTTAGGTTTTTGAGGGCTGATTTCTTAGTGCCTCCTGTTTCGAGTGCCAAACCTTTCAGGAGAGCATTTTCAAGCTTTTGGCACCATTTTTGAATGAATTGCCAAAAGTCAGATTTTTGATGAAATTGTGACCCCGGGGCTTAGGGATTTTTTCAAAAAAATATTTTCTGCCGGTTAGGTTTTTGAGGGCTGATTTCTTGTCCTGTGATAAAAAGCCTTCTGTTTCCCTCGCCAAAGCTTTCAGGGGATCATTTGCAACCGGTTGGCACCATTTTTGAGTGAACAGCCAAAAGTCAGATTTTTGCTGAAATTGTGACCCCGGGCCTTAGGGATTTTTTCAAAAAAATATTTTCTGCCGGTTAAGTTTTTGAGGGCTGATTTCTTGTCCTGTGATAAAAAGCCTTCTGTTTCCATCGCCAAAGCTTTCAGGGAGCATTTGCAACCGGTTGGCACCATTTTTGAGTGAACAGCCAAAAGTTAGATTTTTGCTGAAATTGTGACCCCGGGGCTTAGGGATTTTTTCAAAAAAATATTTTCTGCCGGTTAGGTTTTTGAGGGCTGATTTCTTGTCCTGTGATAAAAAGCCTTCTGTTTCGAGTGCCAAACCTTTCAGGAGAGCATTTTCAAGCTTTTGGCACCATTTTTGAGTGAATTGCCAAACGTCAGATTTTTGCTGAAATTGTGACCCCTGGGTTTAGGGTTTTTTTCAAAAAAATATTTTCTGCCAGTTAGGTTTTTGAGGGCTGATTTCTTAGTGCCTTCTGTTTCGAGTGCCAAACCTTTCAGGAGAGCATTTTCAAGCTTTTGGCACCATTTTTGAATGAATTGCCAAAAGTCAGATTTTTGCTGAAATTGTGACCCCGGTGCTTAGGGATTTTTTCAAAAAAATATTTTCTGCCGGTTAAGTTTTTGAGGGCTGATTTCTTGTCCTGTGATAAAAAGCCTTCTGTTTCCTTCGCCAAAGCTTTCAGGGGATCATTTGCAACCGGTTGGCACCATTTTTGAGTGAACAGCCAAAAGTCAGATTTTTGCTGAAATTGTGACCCCGGGCCTTAGGGATTTTTTCAAAAAAATATTTTCTGCCGGTTAAGTTTTTGAGGGCTGATTTCTTGTCCAGTGATAAAAAGCCTTCTGTTTCGAGTGCCAAACCTTTCAGGGGAATATTTGCAACCGGTTGGCACCATTTTTGAGTGAATTGCCAAAAGTCAGATTTTTGCTGAAATTGTGACCCCGGGGCTTAGGGATTTTTTCAAAAAAATATTTTCTGCCAGTTAGGTTTTTGAGGGCTGATTTCTTGTCCTGTGATAAAAAGCCTTCTGTTTCGAGTGCCAAACCTTTCAGGAGAGCATTTTGAATCTTTTGGCACCATTTTTGAGTGAATTGCCAAAAGTCAGATTTTTGTTGAAATTGTGACCCCGGGGCTTAGGGATTTTTTCAAAAAAATATTTTCTGCCGGTTAGGTTTTTGAGGGCTGATTTCTTGTCCTGTGATAAAAAGCCTTCTGTTTCGAGTGCCAAACCTTTCAGGAGAGCATTTTCAAGCTTTTGGCACCATTTTTGAGTGAATTGCCAAAAGTCACATTTTTGCTGAAATTGTGACCCCGGGAATTAGGGATTTTTTCAAAAAAATATTTTCTGCCGGTTAAGTTTTTGAGGGCTGATTTCTTGTCCTGTGATAAAAAGCCTTCTGTTTCGAGTGCCAAACCTTTCAGGGGATCAGTTGCAACCAGTTGGCACAATTTTTGAGTGAACAGCCAAAAGTCAGATTTTTGCTGAAATTGTGACCCCCTTGCTTAGGGATTTTTTCAAAAAAATATTTTCTGCCGGTTAAGTTTTTGAGGGCTGATTTCTTGTCCTGTGATAAAAAGCCTTCTGTTTCCTTCGCCAAAGCTTTCAGGGGATCATTTGCAAAAAGTCAGATTTTTGCTGAAATTGTGACCCCGGGCCTTAGGGATTTTTTCAAAAAAATATTTTCTGCCGGTTAGGTTTTTGAGGGCTGATTTCTTGTCCTGTGATAAAAAGCCTTCTGTTTCGAGTGCCAAACCTTTCAGGAGAGCATTTTCAAGCTTTTGGCACCATTTTTGAGTGAATTGCCAAACGTCAGATTTTTGCTGAAATTGTGACCCCTGGGTTTAGGGTTTTTTTCAAAAAAATATTTTCTGCCAGTTAGGTTTTTGAGGGCTGATTTCTTAGTGCCTTCTGTTTCGAGTGCCAAACCTTTCAGGAGAGCATTTTCAAGCTTTTGGCACCATTTTTGAATGAATTGCCAAAAGTCAGATTTTTGCTGAAATTGTGACCCCGGGAATTAGGGATTTTTTCAAAAAAATATTTTCTGCCGGTTAAGTTTTTGAGGGCTGATTTCTTGTCCTGTGATAAAAAGCCTTCTGTTTCCTTCGCCAAAGCTTTCAGGGGATCATTTGCAACCGGTTGGCACCATTTTTGAGTGAACAGCCAAAAGTCAGATTTTTGCTGAAATTGTGACCCCGGGCCTTAGGGATTTTTTCAAAAAAATATTTTCTGCCGGTTAAGTTTTTGAGGGCTGATTTCTTGTCCAGTGATAAAAAGCCTTCTGTTTCGAGTGCCAAACCTTTCAGGGGAATATTTGCAACCGGTTGGCACCATTTTTGAGTGAATTGCCAAAAGTCAGATTTTTGCTGAAATTGTGACCCCGGGGCTTAGGGATTTTTTCAAAAAAATATTTTCTGCCAGTTAGGTTTTTGAGGGCTGATTTCTTGTCCTGTGATAAAAAGCCTTCTGTTTCGAGTGCCAAACCTTTCAGGAGAGCATTTTCAAGCTTTTGGCACCATTTTTGAGTGAATTGCCAAAAGTCACATTTTTGCTGAAATTGTGACCCCGGGGCTGAGGGATTTTTTCAAAAAAATATTTTCTGCCGGTTAAGTTTTTGAGGGCTGATTTTTTGTCCTGTGATAAAAAGCCTTCTGTTTCGAGTGCCAAACCTTTCAGGAGAGCATTTTGAATCTTTTGGCACCATTTTTGAGTGAATTGCCGAAAGTCAGATTTTTCTTGAAATTGTGACCCCCGGGCTTAGGGATTTTTTCAAAAAAATATTGTCTGCCGGTTAGGGTTTTGAGGGCTGATTTCTTGTCCTGTGATAAAAAGCCTTCTGTTTCGAGTGCCAAACCTTTCAGGAGAGCATTTTCAAGCTTTTGGCACCATTTTTGAGTGAATTGCCAAAAGTCACATTTTTGCTGAAATTGTGACCCCGGGAATTTGGGATTTTTTCAAAAAAATATTTTCTGCCGGTTAAGTTTTTGAGGGCTGATTTCTTGTCCTGTGATAAAAAGCCTTCTGTTTCGAGTGCCAAACCTTTCAGGAGAGCATTTTCAAGCTTTTGGCACCATTTTTGAGTGAATTGCCAAAAGTCAGATTTTTGCTGAAATTGTGACCCCGGGGCTTAGGGATTTTTTCAAAAAAATATTTTCTGCCGGTTAGGTTTTTGAGGGCTGATTTCTTGTCCTGTGATAAAAAGCCTTCTGTTTCCCTCGCCAAAGCTTTCAGGGGACCATTTGCAACTGGTTGGCACCATTTTTGAGTGAACAGCCAAAAGTCAGATTCTTGCTGAAATTGTGACCCCGGGGCTTAGGGATTTTTTCAAAAAAATATTTTCTGCCGGTTAGGTTTTTGAGGGCTGATTTCTTGTCCTGTGATGAAAAGCCTTCTGTTTCCATCGCCAAAGCATTCAGGGGATCATTTGCAACCGCTTGGCCCAATTTTTGAGTGAACAGCCAAAAGTCAGATTTTTGCTGAAATTGTGACCCCGGGGCTTAGGGATTTTTTCAAAAAAATATTTTCTGCCGGTTAGGTTTTTGAGGGCTGATTTCTTGTCCTGTGATAAAAAGCCTTCTGTTTCGAGTGCCAAACCTTTCAGGACAGCATTTTCAAGCTTTTGGCACCATTTTTGAGTGAATGGCCAAAAGTCAGATTTTTGATGAAATTGTGACCCCGGGGCTGAGGGATTTTTTCAAAAAAATATTTTCTGCCGGTTAGGTTTTTGAGGGCTGATTTCTTGTCCTGTGATAAAAAGCCTTCTGTTTCGAGTGCCAAACCTTTCAGGAGAGCATTTTTAAGCTTTTAGCACCATTTTTGAGTGAATTGCCAAAAGTCTGATTTTTGCTGAAATTGTGACCCCGGGGCTGAGGGATTTTTTCAAAAAAATATTTTCTGCCGGTTAAGTTTTTGAGGGCTGATTTCTTGTCCTGTGATAAAAAGCCTTCTGTTTCGAGTGCGAAACCTTTCAGGAGAGCATTTTGAATCTTTTGGCACCATTTTTGAGTGAATTGCCGAAAGTCAGATTTTTCTTGAAATTGTGACCCCCGGGCTTAGGGATTTTTTCAAAAAAATATTTTCTGCCGGTTAGGGTTTTGAGGGCTGATTTCTTGTCCTGGGATAAAAAGCCTTCTGTTTCCCTCGCCAAAGCTTTCAGGGGACCATTTGCAACCGGTTGGCACCATTTTTGAGTGAACAGCCAAAAGTCAGATTCTTGCTGAAATTGTGACCCCGGGGCTTAGGGATTTTTTCAAAAAAATATTTTCTGCCGGTTAGGTTTTTGAGGGCTGATTTCTTGTCCTGTGATGAAAAGCCTTCTGTTTCCATCTCCAAAGCATTCAGGGGATCATTTGCAACCGGTTGGCCCAATTTTTGAGTGAACAGCCAAAAGTCAGATTTTTGCTGAAATTGTGACCCCGGGGCTTAGGGATTTTTTCAAAAAAATATTTTCTGCCGGTTAGGTTTTTGAGGGCTGATTTCTTGTCCTGTGATAAAAAGCCTTCTGTTTCGAGTGCCAAACCTTTCAGGACAGCATTTTCAAGCTTTTGGCACCATTTTTGAGTGAATGGCCAAAAGTCAGATTTTTGATGAAATTGTGACCCCGGGGCTGAGGGATTTTTTCAAAAAAATATTTTCTGCCGGTTAGGTTTTTGAGGGCTGATTTCTTGTCCTGTGATAAAAAGCCTTCTGTTTCGAGTGCCAAACCTTTCAGGAGAGCATTTTCAAGCTTTTGGCACCATTTTTGAGTGAATTGCCAAAAGTCTGATTTTTGCTGAAATTGTGACCCCGGGGCTGAGGGATTTTTTCAAAAAAATATTTTCTGCCGGTTAAGTTTTTGAGGGCTGATTTCTTGTCCTGTGATAAAAAGCCTTCTGTTTCGAGTGCGAAACCTTTCAGGAGAGCATTTTGAATCTTTTGGCACCATTTTTGAGTGAATTGCCAAAAGTCAGATTTTTGTTGAAATTGTGACCCCCGGGCTTAGGGATTTTTTCAAAAAAATATTGTCTGCCGGTTAGGTTTTTGAGGGCTGATTTCTTGTCCTGTGATAAAAAGCCTTCTGTTTCGAGTGCCAAACCTTTCAGGAGAGCATTTTCAAGCTTTTGGCACCATTTTTGAGTGAATTGCCAAAAGTCACATTTTTGCTGAAATTGTGACCCCGGGAATTTGGGATTTTTTCAAAAAAATATTTTCTGCCGGTTAAGTTTTTGAGGGCTGATTTCTTGTCCTGTGATAAAAAGCCTTCTGTTTCGAGTGCCAAACCTTTCAGGAGAGCATTTTCAAGCTTTTGGCACCATTTTTGAGTGAATTGCCAAAAGTCAGATTTTTGCTGAAATTGTGACCCCGGGGCTTAGGGATTTTTTCAAAAAAATATTTTCTGCCGGTTAGGTTTTTGAGGGCTGATTTCTTGTCCTGTGATAAAAAGCCTTCTGTTTCCCTCGCCAAAGCTTTCAGGGGACCATTTGCAACCGGTTGGCACCATTTTTGAGTGAACAGCCAAAAGTCAGATTCTTGCTGAAATTGTGACCCCGGGGCTTAGGGATTTTTTCAAAAAAATATTTTCTGCCGGTTAGGTTTTTGAGGGCTGATTTCTTGTCCTGTGATGAAAAGCCTTCTGTTTCCATCGCCAAAGCATTCAGGGGATCATTTGCAACCGGTTGGCCCAATTTTTGAGTGAACAGCCAAAAGTCAGATTTTTGCTGAAATTGTGACCCCGGGGCTTAGGGATTTTTTCAAAAAAATATTTTCTGCCGGTTAGGTTTTTGAGGGCTGATTTCTTGTCCTGTGATAAAAAGCCTTCTGTTTCGAGTGCCAAACCTTTCAGGACAGCATTTTCAAGCTTTTGGCACCATTTTTGAGTGAATGGCCAAAAGTCAGATTTTTGATGAAATTGTGACCCCGGGGCTGAGGGATTTTTTCAAAAAAATATTTTCTGCCGGTTAGGTTTTTGAGGGCTGATTTCTTGTCCTGTGATAAAAAGCCTTCTGTTTCGAGTGCCAAACCTTTCAGGAGAGCATTTTCAAGCTTTTGGCACCATTTTTGAGTGAATTGCCAAAAGTCTGATTTTTGCTGAAATTGTGAACCCGGGGCTGAGGGATTTTTTCAAAAAAATATTTTCTGCCGGTTAAGTTTTTGAGGGCTGATTTCTTGTCCTGTGATAAAAAGCCTTCTGTTTCGAGTGCGAAACCTTTCAGGAGAGCATTTTGAATCTTTTGGCACCATTTTTGAGTGAATTGCCAAAAGTCAGATTTTTGTTGAAATTGTGACCCCCGGGCTTAGGGATTTTTTCAAAAAAATATTGTCTGCCGGTTAGGTTTTTGAGGGCTGATTTCTTGTCCTGTGATAAAAAGCCTTCTGTTTCGAGTGCCAAACCTTTCAGGAGAGCATTTTCAAGCTTTTGGCACCATTTTTGAGTGAATTGCCAAAAGTCACATTTTTGCTGAAATTGTGACCCCGGGAATTTGGGATTTTTTCAAAAAAATATTTTCTGCCGGTTAAGTTTTTGAGGGCTGATTTCTTGTCCTGTGATAAAAAGCCTTCTGTTTCGAGTGCCAAACCTTTCAGGAGAGCATTTTCAAGCTTTTGGCACCATTTTTGAGTGAATTGCCAAAAGTCAGATTTTTGCTGAAATTGTGACCCCGGGGCTTAGGGATTTTTTCAAAAAAATATTTTCTGCCGGTTAGGTTTTTGAGGGCTGTTTTCTTGTCCTGTGATAAAAAGCCTTCTGTTTCCCTCGCCAAAGCTTTCAGGGGACCATTTGCAACCGGTTGGCACCATTTTTGAGTGAACAGCCAAAAGTCAGATTCTTGCTGAAATTGTGACCCCGGGGCTTAGGGATTTTTTCAAAAAAATATTTTCTGCCGGTTAGGTTTTTGAGGGCTGATTTCTTGTCCTGTGATGAAAAGCCTTCTGTTTCCATCGCCAAAGCATTCAGGGGATCATTTGCAACCGGTTGGCCCAATTTTTGAGTGAACAGCCAAAAGTCAGATTTTTGCTGAAATTGTGACCCCGGGGCTTAGGGATTTTTTCAAAAAAATATTTTCTGCCGGTTAGGTTTTTGAGGGCTGATTTCTTGTCCTGTGATAAAAAGCCTTCTGTTTCGAGTGCCAAATCTTTCAGGAGAGCATTTTCAAGCTTTTGGCACCATTTTTGAGTGAATTGCCAAAAGTCAGATTTTTGATGAAATTGTGACCCCGGGGCTTAGGGATTTTTTCAAAAAAATATTTTCTGCCGGTTAAGTTTTTGAGGGCTGATTTCTTGTCGTGTGATAAAAAGCCTTCTGTTTCAATCGCCAAAGCTTTCAGGGGAGCATTTGCAACCGGTTGGCACCATTTTTGAGTGAATTGCCAAAAGTCAGATTTTTGCTGAAATTGTGACCCCGGGGCTTAGGGATTTTTTCAAAAAAATATTTTCTGCCGGTTAAGTTTTTGAGGGCTGATTTCTTGTCCTGTGATAAAAAGCCTTCTGTTTCCATCGCCAAAGTTTTCAGGGGAGTATTTGCAACCGGTTGGCAACATTTTTGAGTGAATTGCCAAAAGTCAGATTTTTGATGAAATTGTGACCCCGGGGCTTAGGGTTTTTTTCAAAAAAATATTTTCTGCCGGTTAGGTTTTTGAGGGCTGATTTCTTAGTGCCTTCTGTTTCGAGTGCCAAACCTTTCAGGAGAGCATTTTCAAGCTTTTGGCACCATTTTTGAATGAATTGCCAAAAGTCAGTTTTTTGATGAAATTGTGACCCCGGGGCTTAGGGATTTTTTCAAAAAAATATTTTCTGCCGGTTAGGTTTTTGAGGGCTGATTTCTTGTCCTGTGATAAAAAGCCTTCTGTTTCAAGTGCCAAACCTTTCAGGAGAGCATTTTCAAGCTTTTGGCACCATTTTTGAGTGAATTGCCAAAAGTCAGATTTTTGCTGAAATTGTGACCCCGGGGCTTAGGGATTTTTTCAAAAAAATATTTTCTGCCGGTTAAGTTTTTGAGGGCTGATTTCTTGTCCTGTGATAAAAAGCCTTCTGTTTCCATCGCCAAAGCTTTCAGGGGAGCATTTACAAGCGGTTGGCACCATTTTTGAGTGAAAAGCCAAAAGTTAGATTTTTGCTGAAATTTTAACCCCGGGGCGTAGGGATTTTTTCAAAAAAATATTTTCTGCCGGTTAAGTTTTTGAGGGCTGATTTCTTGTCCTGTGATAAAACGCCTTCTGTTTCCATCGCCAAAGTTTTCAGGGGAGTATTTGCAACCGGTTGGCAACATTTTTGAGTGAATTGCCAAAAGTCAGATTT
Source organism: Podarcis muralis (assembly GCF_964188315.1). NCBI lineage: Eukaryota > Metazoa > Chordata > Lepidosauria > Squamata > Lacertidae > Podarcis > Podarcis muralis. Next base: position 49,371,023 of record NC_135667.1, read on the forward strand.
TTGCTGAAATTGTCACCCCGGGGCTTAGGGATTTTTTCAAAAAAATATTTTCTGCCGGTTAAGTTTTTGAGGGCTGATTTCTTGTCCTGTGATAAAAAGCCTTCTGTTTCGAGTGCGAAACCTTTCAGGACAGCATTTTCAAGCTTTTGGCACCATTTTTGAGTGAATTGCCAAAAGTCAGATTTTTGATGAAATTGTGACCCCGGGGCTGAGGGATTTTTTCAAAAAAATATTTTCTGCCGGTTAGGTTTTTGAGGGCTGATTTCTTGTCCTGTGATAAAAAGCCTTCTGTTTCGAGTGCCAAACCTTTCAGGAGAGCATTTTGAATCTTTTGGCACCATTTTTGAGTGAATTGCCAAAAGTCAGATTTTTGTTGAAATTGTGACCCCGGGGCTTAGGGATTTTTTCAAAAAAATATTTTCTGCCGGTTAAGTTTTTGAGGGCTGATTTCTTGTCCTGTGATAAAAAGCCTTCTGTTTCGAGTGCCAAACCTTTCAGGACAGCATTTTGAAGCTTTTGGCACCATTTTTGAGTGAAGTGCCAAAAGTCAGATTTTTGATGAAATTGTGACCCCGGGGCTGAGGGATTTTTTCAAAAAAATATTTTCTGCCGGTTAGGTTTTTGAGGGCTGATTTCTTGTCCTGTGATAAAAAGCCTTCTGTTTCGAGTGCCAAACCTTTCAGGAGAGCATTTTCAAGCTTTTGGCACCATTTTTGAGTGAATTGCCAAAAGTCTGATTTTTGCTGAAATTGTGACCCCGGGGCTTAGGGATTTTTTCAAAAAAATATTTTCTGCCGGTTAAGTTTTTGAGGGCTGATTTCTTGTCCTGTGATAAAAAGCCTTCTGTTTCCATCGCCAAAGTTTTCAGGGGAGTATTTGCAACCGGTTGGCAACATTTTTGAGTGAATTGCCAAAAGTCAGATTTTTGATGAAATTGTGACCCCGGGGCTTAGGGTTTTTTTCAAAAAAATATTTTCTGCCGGTTAGGTTTTTGAGGGCTGATTTCTTAGTGCCTTCTGTTTCGAGTGCCAAACCTTTCAGGAGAGCATTTTCAAGCTTTTGGCACCATTTTTGAATGAATTGCCAAAAGTCAGATTTTTGATGAAATTGTGACCCCGGGGCTTAGGGATTTTTTCAAAAAAATATTTTCTGCCGGTTAGGTTTTTGAGGGCTGATTTCTTGTCCTGTGATAAAAAGCCTTCTGTTTCGAGTGCCAAACCTTTCAGGAGAGCATTTTCAAGCTTTTGGCACCATTTTTGAGTGAATTGCCAAAAGTCAGATTTTTGCTGAAATTGTGACCCCGGGGCTTAGGGATTTTTTCAAAAAAATATTTTCTGCCGGTTAAGTTTTTGAGGGCTGATTTCTTGTCCTGTGATAAAAAGCCTTCTGTTTCCATCGCCAAAGCTTTCAGGGGAGCATTTACAAGCGGTTGGCACCATTTTTGAGTGAAAAGCCAAAAGTTAGATTTTTGCTGAAATTTTAACCCCGGGGCGTAGGGATTTTTTCAAAAAAATATTTTCTGCCGGTTAAGTTTTTGAGGGCTGATTTCTTGTCCTGTGATAAAAAGCCTTCTGTTTCCATCGCCAAAGTTTTCAGGGGAGCATTTGCAACCGGTTGGCAACATTTTTGAGTGAATTGCCAAAAGTCAGATTTTTGCTGAAATTGTCACCCCGGGGCTTAGGGATTTTTTCAAAAAAATATTTTCTGCCGGTTAAGTTTTTGAGGGCTGATTTCTTGTCCTGTGATAAAAAGCCTTCTGTTTCGAGTGCGAAACCTTTCAGGACAGCATTTTCAAGCTTTTGGCACCATTTTTGAGTGAATTGCCAAAAGTCAGATTTTTGATGAAATTGTGACCCCGGGGCTGAGGGATTTTTTCAAAAAAATATTTTCTGCCGGTTAGGTTTTTGAGGGCTGATTTCTTGTCCTGTGATAAAAAGCCTTCTGTTTCGAGTGCCAAACCTTTCAGGAGAGCATTTTGAATCTTTTGGCACCATTTTTGAGTGAATTGCCAAAAGTCAGATTTTTGTTGAAATTGTGACCCCGGGGCTTAGGGATTTTTTCAAAAAAATATTTTCTGCCGGTTAAGTTTTTGAGGGCTGATTTCTTGTCCTGTGATAAAAAGCCTTCTGTTTCGAGTGCCAAACCTTTCAGGACAGCATTTTGAAGCTTTTGGCACCATTTTTGAGTGAATTGCCAAAAGTCAGATTTTTGATGAAATTGTGACCCCGGGGCTGAGGGATTTTTTCAAAAAAATATTTTCTGCCGGTTAGGTTTTTGAGGGCTGATTTCTTGTCCTGTGATAAAAAGCCTTCTGTTTCGAGTGCCAAACCTTTCAGGAGAGCATTTTCAAGCTTTTGGCACCATTTTTGAGTGAATTGCCAAAAGTCTGATTTTTGCTGAAATTGTGACCCCGGGGCTTAGGGATTTTTTCAAAAAAATATTTTCTGCCGGTTAAGTTTTTGAGGGTTGATTTCTTGTCCTGTGATAAAAAGCCTTCTGTTTCGAGTGCCAAACCTTTCAGGAGAGCATTTTGAATCTTTTGGCACCATTTTTGAGTGAATTGCCAAAAGTCAGATTTTTGTTGAAATTGTGACCCCCGGGCTTAGGGATTTTTTCAAAAAAATATTGTCTGCCGGTTAGGTTTTTGAGGGCTGATTTCTTGTCCTGTGATAAAAAGCCTTCTGTTTCGAGTGCCAAACCTTTCAGGAGAGCATTTTCAAGCTTTTGGCACCATTTTTGAATGAATTGCCAAAAGTCAGATTTTTGATGAAATTGTGACCCCGGGGCTTAGGGATTTTTTCAAAAAAATATTTTCTGCCGGTTAAGTTTTTGAGGGCTGATTTCTTGTCCTGTGATAAAAAGCCTTCTGTTTCCATCGCCAAAGCTTTCAGGAGAGCATTTTCAAGCTTTTGGCACCATTTTTGAGTGAACAGCCAAAAGTCTGATTTTTGCTGAAATTGTGACCCCGGGGCTGAGGGATTTTTTCAAAAAAATATTTTCTGCCGGTTAGGTTTTTGAGGGCTGATTTCTTGTCCTGTGATAAAAAGCCTTCTGTTTCGAGTGCCAAACCTTTCAGGAGTGCATTTTCAAGCTTTTGGCACCATTTTTGAGTGAATTGCCAAAAGTCAGATTTTTGCTGAAATTGTCACCCCGGGGCTTAGGGATTTTTTCAAAAAAATATTTTCTGCCGGTTAAGTTTTTGAGGGCTGATATCTTGTCCTGTGATAAAAAGCCTTCTGTTTCGAGTGCCAAACCTTTCAGGAGAGCATTTTCAAGCTTTTGGCACCATTTTTGAGTGAATTGCCAAAAGTCAGATTTTTGCTGAAATTGTGACCCCGGGGCTTAGGGATTTTTTCAAAAAAATATTTTCTGCCGGTTAAGTTTTTGAGGGCTGATTTCTTGTCGTGTGATAAAAAGCCTTCTGTTTCCATCGCCAAAGCTTTCAGGGGAGCATTTGCAACCGGTTGGCACCATTTTTGAGTGAATTGCCAAAAGTCAGATTTTTGCTGAAATTGTGACCCCGGGGCTTAGGGATTTTTTCAAAAAAATATTTTCTGCCGGTTAAGTTTTTGAGGGCTGATTTCTTGTCCTGTGATAAAAAGCCTTCTGTTTCCATCGCCAAAGTTTTCAGGGGAGTATTTGCAACCGGTTGGCAACATTTTTGAGTGAATTGCCAAAAGTCAGATTTTTGCTGAAATTGTGACCCCGGGGCTTAGGGTTTTTTTCAAAAAAATATTTTCTGCCGGTTAGGTTTTTGAGGGCTGATTTCTTAGTGCCTTCTGTTTCGAGTGCCAAACCTTTCAGGAGAGCATTTTCAAGCTTTTGGCACCATTTTTGAATGAATTGCCAAAAGTCAGATTTTTGATGAAATTGTGACCCCGGGGCTTAGGGATTTTTTCAAAAAAATATTTTCTGCCGGTTAAGTTTTTGAGGGCTGATTTCTTGTCCTGTGATAAAAAGCCTTCTGTTTCGAGTGCCAAACCTTTCAGGAGAGCATTTTCAAGCTTTTGGCACCATTTTTGAGTGAATTGCCAAAAGTCTGATTTTTGCTGAAATTGTGACCCCGGGGCTTAGGGATTTTTTCAAAAAAATATTTTCTGCCGGTTAAGTTTTTGAGGGCTGATTTCTTGTCGTGTGATAAAAAGCCTTCTGTTTCCATCGCCAAAGCTTTCAGGGGAGCATTTGCAACCGGTTGGCACCATTTTTGAGTGAATTGCCAAAAGTCAGATTTTTGCTGAAATTGTGACCCCGGGGCTTAGGGATTTTTTCAAAAAAATATTTTCTGCCGGTTAAGTTTTTGAGGGCTGATTTCTTGTCCTGTGATAAAAAGCCTTCTGTTTCCATCGCCAAAGTTTTCAGGGGAGTATTTGCAACCGGTTGGCAACATTTTTGAGTGAATTGCCAAAAGTCAGATTTTTGCTGAAATTGTGACCCCGGGGCTTAGGGATTTTTTCAAAAAAATATTTTCTGCCGGTTAAGTTTTTGAGGGCTGATTTCTTGTCCTGTGATAAAAAGCCTTCTGTTTCCATCGCCAAAGCTTTCAGGGGAGCATTTACAAGCGGTTGGCACCATTTTTGAGTGAAAAGCCAAAAGTTAGATTTTTGCTGAAATTTTAACCCCGGGGCGTAGGGATTTTTTCAAAAAAATATTTTCTGCCGGTTAAGTTTTTGAGGGCTGATTTCTTGTCCTGTGATAAAAAGCCTTCTGTTTCCATCGCCAAAGTTTTCAGGGGAGCATTTGCAACCGGTTGGCAACATTTTTGAGTGAATTGCCAAAAGTCAGATTTTTGCTGAAATTGTCACCCCGGGGCTTAGGGATTTTTTCAAAAAAATATTTTCTGCCGGTTAAGTTTTTGAGGGCTGATTTCTTGTCCTGTGATAAAAAGCCTTCTGTTTCGAGTGCGAAACCTTTCAGGACAGCATTTTCAAGCTTTTGGCACCATTTTTGAGTGAATTGCCAAAAGTCTGATTTTTGCTGAAATTGTGACCCCGGGGCTTAGGGATTTTTTCAAAAAAATATTTTCTGCCGGTTAAGTTTTTGAGGGTTGATTTCTTGTCCTGTGATAAAAAGCCTTCTGTTTCGAGTGCCAAACCTTTCAGGAGAGCATTTTGAATCTTTTGGCACCATTTTTGAGTGAATTGCCAAAAGTCAGATTTTTGTTGAAATTGTGACCCCCGGGCTTAGGGATTTTTTCAAAAAAATATTGTCTGCCGGTTAGGTTTTTGAGGGCTGATTTCTTGTCCTGTGATAAAAAGCCTTCTGTTTCGAGTGCCAAACCTTTCAGGAGAGCATTTTCAAGCTTTTGGCACCATTTTTGAATGAATTGCCAAAAGTCAGATTTTTGATGAAATTGTGACCCCGGGGCTTAGGGATTTTTTCAAAAAAATATTTTCTGCCGGTTAGGTTTTTGAGGGCTGATTTCTTGTCCTGTGATAAAAAGCCTTCTGTTTCCATCGCCAAAGTTTTCAGGGGAGTATTTGCAACCGGTTGGCAACATTTTTGAGTGAATTGCCAAAAGTCAGATTTTTGCTGAAATTGTCACCCCGGGGCTTAGGGATTTTTTCAAAAAAATATTTTCTGCCGGTTAAGTTTTTGAGGGCTGATATCTTGTCCTGTGATAAAAAGCCTTCTGTTTCGAGTGCCAAAACTTTCAGGACAGCATTTTCAAGCTTTTGGCACCATTTTTGAGTGAATTGCCAAAAGTCAGATTTTTGATGAAATTGTGACCCCGGGGCTGAGGGATTTTTTCAAAAAAATATTTTCTGCCGGTTAGGTTTTTGAGGGCTGATTTCTTGTCCTGTGATAAAAAGCCTTCTGTTTCGAGTGCCAAACCTTTCAGGAGAGCATTTTCAAGCTTTTGGAACCATTTTTGAGTGAATTGCCAAAAGTCTGATTTTTGCTGAAATTGTGACCCCGGGGCTGAGGGATTTTTTCAAAAAAATATTTTCTGCCGGTTAAGTTTTTGAGGGCTGATTTCTTGTCCTGTGATAAAAAGCCTTCTGTTTCGAGTGCGAAACCTTTCAGGAGAGCATTTTGAATCTTTTGGCACCATTTTTGAGTGAATTGCCAAAAGTCAGATTTTTGTTAAAATTGTGACCCCCGGGCTTAGGGATTTTTTCAAAAAAATATTGTCTGCCGGTTAGGTTTTTGAGGGCTGATTTCTTGTCCTGTGATAAAAAGCCTTCTGTTTCGAGTGCCAAACCTTTCAGGAGTGCATTTTCAAGCTTTTGGCACCATTTTTGAGTGAATTGCCAAAAGTCACATTTTTGCTGAAATTGTGACCCCGGGAATTTGGGATTTTTTCAAAAAAATATTTTCTGCCGGTTAAGTTTTTGAGGGCTGATTTCTTGTCCTGTGATAAAAAGCCTTCTGTTTCGAGTGCCAAACCTTTCAGGAGAGCATTTTCAAGCTTTTGGCACCATTTTTGAATGAATTGCCAAAAGTCAGATTTTTGATGAAATTGTGACCCCGGGGCTTAGGGATTTTTTCAAAAAAATATTTTCTGCCGGTTAGGTTTTTGAGGGCTGATTTCTTGTCCTGTGATAAAAAGCCTTCTGTTTCCATCGCCAAAGTTTTCAGGGGAGTATTTGCAACCGGTTGGCAACATTTTTGAGTGAATTGCCAAAAGTCAGATTTTTGCTGAAATTGTCACCCCGGGGCTTAGGGATTTTTTCAAAAAAATATTTTCTGCCGGTTAAGTTTTTGAGGGCTGATATCTTGTCCTGTGATAAAAAGCCTTCTGTTTCGAGTGCCAAAACTTTCAGGACAGCATTTTCAAGCTTTTGGCACCATTTTTGAGTGAATTGCCAAAAGTCAGATTTTTGATGAAATTGTGACCCCGGGGCTGAGGGATTTTTTCAAAAAAATATTTTCTGCCGGTTAGGTTTTTGAGGGCTGATTTCTTGTCCTGTGATAAAAAGCCTTCTGTTTCGAGTGCCAAACCTTTCAGGAGAGCATTTTCAAGCTTTTGGAACCATTTTTGAGTGAATTGCCAAAAGTCTGATTTTTGCTAAAATTGTGACCCCGGGGCTGAGGGATTTTTTCAAAAAAATATTTTCTGCCGGTTAAGTTTTTGAGGGCTGATTTCTTGTCCTGTGATAAAAAGCCTTCTGTTTCGAGTGCGAAACCTTTCAGGAGAGCATTTTGAATCTTTTGGCACCATTTTTGAGTGAATTGCCAAAAGTCAGATTTTTGTTAAAATTGTGACCCCCGGGCTTAGGGATTTTTTCAAAAAAATATTGTCTGCCGGTTAGGTTTTTGAGGGCTGATTTCTTGTCCTGTGATAAAAAGCCTTCTGTTTCGAGTGCCAAACCTTTCAGGAGTGCATTTTCAAGCTTTTGGCACCATTTTTGAGTGAATTGCCAAAAGTCACATTTTTGCTGAAATTGTGACCCCGGGAATTTGGGATTTTTTCAAAAAAATATTTTCTGCCGGTTAAGTTTTTGAGGGCTGATTTCTTGTCCTGTGATAAAAAGCCTTCTGTTTCGAGTGCCAAACCTTTCAGGAGAGCATTTTCAAGCTTTTGGCACCATTTTTGAGTGAATTGCCAAAAGTCAGATTTTTGCTGAAATTGTGACCCCGGGGCTTAGGGATTTTTTCAAAAAAATATTTTCTGCCGGTTAGGTTTTTGAGGGCTGATTTCTTGTCCTGTGATAAAAAGCCTTCTGTTTCCCTCGCCAAAGCTTTCAGGGGACCATTTGCAACCGGTTGGCACCATTTTTGAGTGAACAGCCAAAAGTCAGATTCTTGCTGAAATTGTGACCCCGGGGCTTAGGGATTTTTTCAAAAAAATATTTTCTGCCGGTTAGGTTTTTCAGGGCTGATTTCTTGTCCTGTGATGAAAAGCCTTCTGTTTCCATCGCCAAAGCATTCAGGGGATCATTTGCAACCGGTTGGCCCAATTTTTGAGTGAACAGCCAAAAGTCAGATTTTTGCTGAAATTGTGACCCCGGGGCTTAGGGATTTTTTCAAAAAAATATTTTCTGCCGGTTAGGTTTTTGAGGGCTGATTTCTTGTCCTGTGATAAAAAGCCTTCTGTTTCGAGTGCCAAATCTTTCAGGAGAGCATTTTCAAGCTTTTGGCACCATTTTTGAGTGAATTGCCAAAAGTCAGATTTTTGATGAAATTGTGACCCCGGGGCTTAGGGATTTTTTCAAAAAAATATTTTCTGCCGGTTAAGTTTTTGAGGGCTGATTTCTTGTCGTGTGATAAAAAGCCTTCTGTTTCCATCGCCAAAGCTTTCAGGGGAGCATTTGCAACCGGTTGGCACCATTTTTGAGTGAATTGCCAAAAGTCAGATTTTTGCTGAAATTGTGACCCCGGGGCTTAGGGATTTTTTCAAAAAAATATTTTCTGCCGGTTAAGTTTTTGAGGGCTGATTTCTTGTCCTGTGATAAAAAGCCTTCTGTTTCCATCGCCAAAGTTTTCAGGGGAGTATTTGCAACCGGTTGGCAACATTTTTGAGTGAATTGCCAAAAGTCAGATTTTTGCTGAAATTGTGACCCCGGGGCTTAGGGTTTTTTTCAAAAAAATATTTTCTGCCGGTTAGGTTTTTGAGGGCTGATTTCTTAGTGCCTTCTGTTTCGAGTGCCAAACCTTTCAGGAGAGCATTTTCAAGCTTTTGGCACCATTTTTGAATGAATTGCCAAAAGTCAGATTTTTGATGAAATTGTGACCCCGGGGCTTAGGGATTTTTTCAAAAAAATATTTTCTGCCGGTTAAGTTTTTGAGGGCTGATTTCTTGTCCTGTGATAAAAAGCCTTCTGTTTCCATTGCCAAAGCTTTCAGGGGAGCATTTACAACCGGTTGGCACCATTTTTGAGTGAACTGCCAAAAGTTAGATTTTTGCTGAAATTTTGACCCCGGGGCTTAGGGATTTTTTCAAAAAAATATTTTCTGCCGGTTAAGTTTTTGAGGGCTGATTTCTTGTCGTGTGATAAAAAGCCTTCTGTTTCCATCGCCAAAGCTTTCAGGGGAGCATTTGCAACCGGTTGGCACCATTTTTGAGTGAATTGCCAAAAGTCAGATTTTTGCTGAAATTGTGACCCCGGGGCTTAGGGATTTTTTCAAAAAAATATTTTCTGCCGGTTAAGTTTTTGAGGGCTGATTTCTTGTCCTGTGATAAAAAGCCTTCTGTTTCCATCGCCAAAGTTTTCAGGGGAGTATTTGCAACCGGTTGGCAACATTTTTGAGTGAATTGCCAAAAGTCAGATTTTTGCTGAAATTGTGACCCCGGGGCTTAGGGTTTTTTTCAAAAAAATATTTTCTGCCGGTTAGGTTTTTGAGAGCTGATTTCTTAGTGCCTTCTGTTTCGAGTGCCAAACCTTTCAGGAGAGCATTTTCAAGCTTTTGGCACCATTTTTGAATGAATTGCCAAAAGTCAGATTTTTGATGAAATTGTGACCCCGGGGCTTAGGGTTTTTTTCAAAAAAATATTTTCTGCCGGTTAGGTTTTTGAGGGCTGATTTCTTACTGCCTTCTGTTTCGAGTGCCAAACCTTTCAGGAGAGCATTTTCAAGCTTTTGGCACCATTTTGGAATGAATTGCCAAAAGTCAGATTTTTGATGAAATTGTGACCCCGGGGCTTAGGGATTTTTTCAAAAAAATATTTTCTGCCGGTTAAGTTTTTGAGGGCTGATTTCTTGTCCTGTGATAAAAAGCCTTCTGTTTCGAGTGCCAAACCTTTCAGGAGAGCATTTTCAAGCTTTTGGCACCATTTTTGAATGAATTGCCAAAAGTCAGATTTTTGATGAAATTGTGACCCCGGGGCTTAGGGATTTTTTCAAAAAAATATTTTCTGCCGGTTAAGTTTTTGAGGGCTTATTTCTTGTCCTGTGATAAAAAGCCTTCTGTTTCCATCGCCAAAGCTTTCAGGGGAGCATTTTCAAGCTTTTGGCACCATTTTTGAATGAATTGCCAAAAGTCAGATTTTTGATGAAATTGTGACCGCGGGGCTGAGGGATTTTTTCAAAAAAATATTTTCTGCTGGTTAAGTTTTTGAGGGCTTATTTCTTGTCCTGTGATAAAAAGCCTTCTGTTTCCATCGCCAAAGCTTTCAGGAGAGCATTTGCAACCGGTTGGCACCATTTTTGAGTGAACAGCCAAAAGTTAGATTTTTGCTGAAATTATGACCCCGGGGCTTCGGGATTTTTTCAAAAAAATATTTTCTGCCGGTTAGGTTTTTGAGGGCTGATTTCTTGTCCTGTGATAAAAAGTGTTCTGTTTCGAGTGCAAAACCTTTCAGGAGAGCATTTTCAAGCTTTTGGCACCATTTTTGAGTGAATTGCCAAAAGTCAGATATTTGCTGAAATTGTGACCCCGGGGCTTAGGGATTTTTTCAAAAAAATATTTTCTGCCGCTTAGGTTTTTGAGGGCTGATTTCTTGTCCTGTGATAAAAAGCCTTCTGTTTCCATCGCCAAAGCTTTCAGCGGAGCATTTGCTACCGGTTGGCACCATTTTTGAGTGAATTGCCAAAAGTCAGATTTTTGCTGAAATTGTGACCCCGGAGCTTAGGGATTTTTTCAAAAAAATATTTTCTGCCGGTTAGGTTTTTGAGGGCTGATTTCTTGTCCTGTGATAAAAAGCCTTCTATTTCGAGTTCCAAACCTTTCAGGAGAGCATTTTCAAGCTTTTGGCACCATTTTTGAGTGAATTGCCAAAAGTCAGATTTTTGCTGAAATTGTGACCCCGGGGCTTAGGGATTTTTTCAAAAAAATATTTTCTGCCGGTTAGGTTTTTGAGGGCTTATTTCTTGTCCTGTGATAAAAAGCCTTCTGTTTCCATCGCCAAAGATTTCAGGGGAGCATTTGCAACCGGTTGGCCCAATTTTTGAGTGAAGAGCCAAAAGTCAGATTTTTCCTGAAATTGTGACCCCGGAGCTTAGGGATTTTTTCAAAAAAATATTTTCTGCCGGTTAGGTTTTTGAGGGCTGATTTCTTGTCCTGTGATAAAAAGCCTTCTATTTCGAGTTCCAAACCTTTCAGGAGAGCATTTTCAAGCTTTTGGCACCATTTTTGAGTGAATTGCCAAAAGTCAGATTTTTGCTGAAATTGTGACCCCGGGGCTTAGGGATTTTTTCAAAAAAATATTTTCTGCCGGTTAAGTTTTTGAGGACTGATTTCTTGTCCTGTGATAAAAAGCCTTCTGTTTCCATCGCCAAAGCTTTCAGGAGACCATTTTCAAGCTTTTGGCACCATTTTTGAGTGAACAGCCAAAAGTTAGATTTTTGCTGAAATTTTGACCCCGGGGCTTAGGGATTTTTTCAAAAAAATATTTTCTGCCGGTTAAGTTTTTGAGGGCTGATTTCTTGTCCTGTGATAAAAAGCCTTCTGTTTACATCGCCAAAGCTTTCAGGGGAGTATTTGCAAGCGGTTGGCAACATTTTTGAGTGAATTGCCAAAAGTCAGATTTTTGATGAAATTGTGACCCCGGGGCTTAGGGATTTTTTCAAAAAAATATTTTCTGCCGGTTAAGTTTTTGAGGGCTGATTTCTTGTCCTGTGATAAAAAGCCTTCTGTTTCCATCGCCAAAGTTTTCAGGGGAGTATTTGCAAGCGGTTGGCAACATTTTTGAGTGAATTGCCAAGTCAGATTTTTGCTGAAATTGTGACCCCGGGGCTTAGGGATTTTTTCAAAAAAATATTTTCTGCCGGTTAAGTTTTTGAGGGCTGATTTCTTGTCCTGTGATAAAAAGCCTTCTGTTTCCATCGCCAAAGTTTTCAGGGGAGTATTTGCAAGCGGTTGGCAACATTGTTGAGTGAATTGCCAAAAGTCACATTTTTGCTGAAATTGTGACCCCGGGGCTTAGGGATTTTTTCAAAAAAATATTTTCTGCCGGTTAAGTTTTTGAGGACTGATTTCTTGTCCTGTGATAAAAAGCCTTCTGTTTCCATCGCCAAAGCTTTCAGGAGAGCATTTTCAAGCTTTTGGCACCATTTTTGAGTGAACAGCCAAAAGTTAGATTTTTGCTGAAATTGTGACCCCGGGGCTTAGGGATTTTTTCAAAAAAATATTTTCTGCCGGTTAAGTTTTTGAGGGCTGATTTCTTGTCCTGTGATAAAAAGCCTTCTGTTTCGAGTGCCAAACCTTTCAGGAGAGCATTTTGAATCTTTTGGCACCATTTTTGAGTGAATTGCCAAAAGTCAGATTTTTGTTAAAATTGTGACCCCCGGGCTTAGGGATTTTTTCAAAAAAATATTGTCTGCCGGTTAGGTTTTTGAGGGCTGATTTCTTGTCCTGTGATAAAAAGCCTTCTGTTTCGAGTGCCAAACCTTTCAGGAGAGCATTTTCAAGCTTTTGGCACCATTTTTGAGTGAATTGCCAAAAGTCACATTTTTGCTGAAATTGTGACCCCGGGAATTTGGGATTTTTTCAAAAAAATATTTTCTGCCGGTTAAGTTTTTGAGGGCTGATTTCTTGTCCTGTGATAAAAAGCCTTCTGTTTCCATCGCCAAAGTTTTCAGGGGAGTATTTGCAAGCGGTTGGCAACATTGTTGAGTGAATTGCCAAAAGTCACATTTTTGCTGAAATTGTGACCCCGGGGCTTAGGGATTTTTTCAAAAAAATATTTTCTGCCGGTTAAGTTTTTGAGGACTGATTTCTTGTCCTGTGATAAAAAGCCTTCTGTTTCCATCGCCAAAGCTTTCAGGAGAGCATTTTCAAGCTTTTGGCACCATTTTTGAGTGAACAGCCAAAAGTTAGATTTTTGCTGAAATTGTGACCCCGGGGCTTAGGGATTTTTTCAAAAAAATATTTTCTGCCGGTTAAGTTTTTGAGGGCTGATTTCTTGTCCTGTGATAAAAAGCCTTCTGTTTCGAGTGCCAAACCTTTCAGGAGAGCATTTTGAATCTTTTGGCACCATTTTTGAGTGAATTGCCAAAAGTCAGATTTTTGTTAAAATTGTGACCCCCGGGCTTAGGGATTTTTTCAAAAAAATATTGTCTGCCGGTTAGGTTTTTGAGGGCTGATTTCTTGTCCTGTGATAAAAAGCCTTCTGTTTCGAGTGCCAAACCTTTCAGGAGAGCATTTTCAAGCTTTTGGCACCATTTTTGAGTGAATTGCCAAAAGTCACATTTTTGCTGAAATTGTGACCCCGGGAATTTGGGATTTTTTCAAAAAAATATTTTCTGCCGGTTAAGTTTTTGAGGGCTGATTTCTTGTCCTGTGATAAAAAGCCTTCTGTTTCCATCGCCAAAGTTTTCAGGGGAGTATTTGCAACCGGTTGGCAACATTTTTGAGTGAATTGCCAAAAGTCAGATTTTTGATGAAATTGTGACCCCGGGGCTTAGGGTTTTTTTCAAAAAAATATTTTCTGCCGGTTAGGTTTTTGAGGGCTGATTTCTTAGTGCCTTCTGTTTCGAGTGCCAAACCTTTCAGGAGAGCATTTTCAAGCTTTTGGCACCATTTTTGAATGAATTGCCAAAAGTCAGATTTTTGATGAAATTGTGACCCCGGGGCTTAGGGATTTTTTCAAAAAAATATTTTCTGCCGGTTAGGTTTTTGAGGGCTGATTTCTTGTCCTGTGATAAAAAGCCTTCTGTTTCGAGTGCCAAACCTTTCAGGAGAGCATTTTCAAGCTTTTGGCACCATTTTTGAGTGAATTGCCAAAAGTCAGATTTTTGCTGAAATTGTGACCCCGGGGCTTAGGGATTTTTTCAAAAAAATATTTTCTGCCGGTTAAGTTTTTGAGGGCTGATTTCTTGTCCTGTGATAAAAAGCCTTCTGTTTCCATCGCCAAAGCTTTCAGGGGAGCATTTACAAGCGGTTGGCACCATTTTTGAGTGAACAGCCAAAAGTTAGATTTTTGCTGAAATTTTAACCCCGGGGCGTAGGGATTTTTTCAAAAAAATATTTTCTGCCGGTTAAGTTTTTGAGGGCTGATTTCTTGTCCTGTGATAAAAAGCCTTCTGTTTCCATCGCCAAAGTTTTCAGGGGAGTATTTGCAACCGGTTGGCAACATTTTTGAGTGAATTGCCAAAAGTCAGATTTTTGCTGAAATTGTCACCCCGGGGCTTAGGGATTTTTTCAAAAAAATATTTTCTGCCGGTTAAGTTTTTGAGGGCTGATTTCTTGTCCTGTGATAAAAAGCCTTCTGTTTCGAGTGCCAAAACTTTCAGGACAGCATTTTCAAGCTTTTGGCACCATTTTTGAGTGAATTGCAAAAGTCAGATTTTTGATGAAATTGTGACCCCGGGGCTGAGGGATTTTTTCAAAAAAATATTTTCTGCCGGTTAGGTTTTTGAGGGCTGATTTCTTGTCCTGTGATAAAAAGCCTTCTGTTTCGAGTGCCAAACCTTTCAGGAGAGCATTTTGAATCTTTTGGCACCATTTTTGAGTGAATTGCCAAAAGTCAGATTTTTGTTGAAATTGTGACCCCGGGGCTTAGGGATTTTTTCAAAAAAATATTTTCTGCCGGTTAAGTTTTTGAGGGCTGATTTCTTGTCCTGTGATAAAAAGCCTTCTGTTTCGAGTGCCAAACCTTTCAGGACAGCATTTTGAAGCTTTTGGCACCATTTTTGAGTGAATTGCCAAAAGTCAGATTTTTGATGAAATTGTTACCCCGGGGCTGAGGGATTTTTTCAAAAAAATATTTTCTGCCGGTTAGGTTTTTGAGGGCTGATTTCTTGTCCTGTGATAAAAAGCCTTCTGTTTCGAGTGCCAAACCTTTCAGGAGAGCATTTTCAAGCTTTTGGCACCATTTTTGAGTGAATTGCCAAAAGTCTGATTTTTGCTGAAATTGTGACCCCGGGGCTTAGGGATTTTTTCAAAAAAATATTTTCTGCCGGTTAAGTTTTTGAGGGTTGATTTCTTGTCCTGTGATAAAAAGCCTTCTGTTTCGAGTGCCAAACCTTTCAGGAGAGCATTTTGAATCTTTTGGCACCATTTTTGAGTGAATTGCCAAAAGTCAGATTTTTGTTGAAATTGTGACCCCCGGGCTTAGGGATTTTTTCAAAAAAATATTGTCTGCCGGTTAGGTTTTTGAGGGCTGATTTCTTGTCCTGTGATAAAAAGCCTTCTGTTTCGAGTGCCAAATCTTTCAGGAGAGCATTTTCAAGCTTTTGGCACCATTTTTGAATGAATTGCCAAAAGTCAGATTTTTGATGAAATTGTGACCCCGGGGCTTAGGGATTTTTTCAAAAAAATATTTTCTGCCGGTTAGGTTTTTGAGGGCTGATTTCTTGTCCTGTGATAAAAAGCCTTCTGTTTCGAGTGCCAAACCTTTCAGGAGAGCATTTTCAAGCTTTTGGCACCATTTTTGAGTGAATTGCCAAAAGTCAGATTTTTGCTGAAATTGTGACCCCGGGGCTTAGGGATTTTTTCAAAAAAATATTTTCTGCCGGTTAAGTTTTTGAGGGCTGATTTCTTGTCCTGTGATAAAAAGCCTTCTGTTTCCATCGCCAAAGCTTTCAGGGGAGCATTTACAAGCGGTTGGCACCATTTTTGAGTGAACAGCCAAAAGTTAGATTTTTGCTGAAATTTTAACCCCGGGGCGTAGGGATTTTTTCAAAAAAATATTTTCTGCCGGTTAAGTTTTTGAGGGCTGATTTCTTGTCCTGTGATAAAAAGCCTTCTGTTTCCATCGCCAAAGTTTTCAGGGGAGTATTTGCAACCGGCTGGCAACATTTTTGAGTGAATTGCCAAAAGTCAGATTTTTGCTGAAATTGTCACCCCGGGGCTTAGGGATTTTTTCAAAAAAATATTTTCTGCCGGTTAAGTTTTTGAGGGCTGATATCTTGTCCTGTGATAAAAAGCCTTCTGTTTCGAGTGCCAAAACTTTCAGGACAGCATTTTCAAGCTTTTGGCACCATTTTTGAGTGAATTGCCAAAAGTCAGATTTTTGATGAAATTGTGACCCCGGGGCTGAGGGATTTTTTCAAAAAAATATTTTCTGCCGGTTAGGTTTTTGAGGGCTGATTTCTTGTCCTGTGATAAAAAGCCTTCTGTTTCGAGTGCCAAACCTTTCAGGAGAGCATTTTCAAGCTTTTGGAACCATTTTTGAGTGAATTGCCAAAAGTCTGATTTTTGCTGAAATTGTGACCCCGGGGCTGAGGGATTTTTTCAAAAAAATATTTTCTGCCGGTTAAGTTTTTGAGGGCTGATTTCTTGTCCTGTGATAAAAAGCCTTCTGTTTCGAGTGCGAAACCTTTCAGGAGAGCATTTTGAATCTTTTGGCACCATTTTTGAGTGAATTGCCAAAAGTCAGATTTTTGTTAAAATTGTGACCCCCGGGCTTAGGGATTTTTTCAAAAAAATATTGTCTGCCGGTTAGGTTTTTGAGGGCTGATTTCTTGTCCTGTGATAAAAAGCCTTCTGTTTCGAGTGCCAAACCTTTCAGGAGTGCATTTTCAAGCTTTTGGCACCATTTTTGAGTGAATTGCCAAAAGTCACATTTTTGCTGAAATTGTGACCCCGGGAATTTGGGATTTTTTCAAAAAAATATTTTCTGCCGGTTAAGTTTTTGAGGGCTGATTTCTTGTCCTGTGATAAAAAGCCTTCTGTTTCGAGTGCCAAACCTTTCAGGAGAGCATTTTCAAGCTTTTGGCACCATTTTTGAGTGAATTGCCAAAAGTCAGATTTTTGCTGAAATTGTGACCCCGGGGCTTAGGGATTTTTTCAAAAAAATATTTTCTGCCGGTTAGGTTTTTGAGGGCTGATTTCTTGTCCTGTGATAAAAAGCCTTCTGTTTCCCTCGCCAAAGCTTTCAGGGGACCATTTGCAACCGGTTGGCACCATTTTTGAGTGAACAGCCAAAAGTCAGATTCTTGCTGAAATTGTGACCCCGGGGCTTAGGGATTTTTTCAAAAAAATATTTTCTGCCGGTTAGGTTTTTCAGGGCTGATTTCTTGTCCTGTGATGAAAAGCCTTCTGTTTCCATCGCCAAAGCATTCAGGGGATCATTTGCAACCGGTTGGCCCAATTTTTGAGTGAACAGCCAAAAGTCAGATTTTTGCTGAAATTGTGACCCCGGGGCTTAGGGATTTTTTCAAAAAAATATTTTCTGCCGGTTAGGTTTTTGAGGGCTGATTTCTTGTCCTGTGATAAAAAGCCTTCTGTTTCGAGTGCCAAATCTTTCAGGAGAGCATTTTCAAGCTTTTGGCACCATTTTTGAGTGAATTGCCAAAAGTCAGATTTTTGATGAAATTGTGACCCCGGGGCTTAGGGATTTTTTCAAAAAAATATTTTCTGCCGGTTAAGTTTTTGAGGGCTGATTTCTTGTCGTGTGATAAAAAGCCTTCTGTTTCCATCGCCAAAGCTTTCAGGGGAGCATTTGCAACCGGTTGGCACCATTTTTGAGTGAATTGCCAAAAGTCAGATTTTTGCTGAAATTGTGACCCCGGGGCTTAGGGATTTTTTCAAAAAAATATTTTCTGCCGGTTAAGTTTTTGAGGGCTGATTTCTTGTCCTGTGATAAAAAGCCTTCTGTTTCCATCGCCAAAGTTTTCAGGGGAGTATTTGCAACCGGTTGGCAACATTTTTGAGTGAATTGCCAAAAGTCAGATTTTTGCTGAAATTGTGACCCCGGGGCTTAGGGTTTTTTTCAAAAAAATATTTTCTGCCGGTTAGGTTTTTGAGGGCTGATTTCTTAGTGCCTTCTGTTTCGAGTGCCAAACCTTTCAGGAGAGCATTTTCAAGCTTTTGGCACCATTTTTGAATGAATTGCCAAAAGTCAGATTTTTGATGAAATTGTGACCCCGGGGCTTAGGGATTTTTTCAAAAAAATATTTTCTGCCGGTTAAGTTTTTGAGGGCTGATTTCTTGTCCTGTGATAAAAAGCCTTCTGTTTCCATTGCCAAAGCTTTCAGGGGAGCATTTACAACCGGTTGGCACCATTTTTGAGTGAACAGCCAAAAGTTAGATTTTTGCTGAAATTTTGACCCCGGGGCTTAGGGATTTTTTCAAAAAAATATTTTCTGCCGGTTAAGTTTTTGAGGGCTGATTTCTTGTCGTGTGATAAAAAGCCTTCTGTTTCCATCGCCAAAGCTTTCAGGGGAGCATTTGCAACCGGTTGGCACCATTTTTGAGTGAATTGCCAAAAGTCAGATTTTTGCTGAAATTGTGACCCCGGGGCTTAGGGATTTTTTCAAAAAAATATTTTCTGCCGGTTAAGTTTTTGAGGGCTGATTTCTTGTCCTGTGATAAAAAGCCTTCTGTTTCCATCGCCAAAGTTTTCAGGGGAGTATTTGCAACCGGTTGGCAACATTTTTG
The DNA here is from genome assembly GCF_964188315.1 of Podarcis muralis. Lineage (NCBI taxonomy): Eukaryota > Metazoa > Chordata > Lepidosauria > Squamata > Lacertidae > Podarcis > Podarcis muralis. Next base: position 49,389,227 of record NC_135667.1, read on the forward strand.
AGTGAATTGCCAAAAGTCAGATTTTTGCTGAAATTGTGACCCCGGGGCTTAGGGTTTTTTTCAAAAAAATATTTTCTGCCGGTTAGGTTTTTGAGGGCTGATTTCTTAGTGCCTTCTGTTTCGAGTGCCAAACCTTTCAGGAGAGCATTTTCAAGCTTTTGGCACCATTTTTGAATGAATTGCCAAAAGTCAGATTTTTGATGAAATTGTGACCCCGGGGCTTAGGGATTTTTTCAAAAAAATATTTTCTGCCGGTTAGGTTTTTGAGGGCTGATTTCTTGTCCTGTGATAAAAAGCCTTCTGTTTCGAGTGCCAAACCTTTCAGGAGAGCATTTTCAAGCTTTTGGCACCATTTTTGAGTGAATTGCCAAAAGTCAGATTTTTGCAGAAATTGTGACCCCGGGGCTTAGGGTTTTTTTCAAAAAAATATTTTCTGCCGGTTAGGTTTTTGAGGGCTGATTTCTTACTGCCTTCTGTTTCGAGTGCCAAACCTTTCAGGAGAGCATTTTCAAGCTTTTGGCACCATTTTGGAATGAATTGCCAAAAGTCAGATTTTTGATGAAATTGTGACCCCGGGGCTTAGGGATTTTTTCAAAAAAATATTTTCTGCCGGTTAAGTTTTTGAGGGCTGATTTCTTGTCCTGTGATAAAAAGCCTTCTGTTTCGAGTGCCAAACCTTTCATGAGAGCATTTTCAAGCTTTTGGCACCATTTTTGAATGAATTGCCAAAAGTCAGATTTTTGATGAAATTGTGACCCCGGGGCTTAGGGATTTTTTTAAAAAAATATTTTCTCCCGGTTAAGTTTTTGAGGGCTTATTTCTTGTCCTGTGATAAAAAGCCTTCTGTTTCCATCGCCAAAGCTTTCAGGGGAGCATTTTCAAGCTTTTGGCACCATTTTTGAATGAATTGCCAAAAGTCAGATTTTTGATGAAATTGTGACCGCGGGGCTGAGGGATTTTTTCAAAAAAATATTTTCTGCTGGTTAAGTTTTTGAGGGCTTATTTCTTGTCCTGTGATAAAAAGCCTTCTGTTTCCATCGCCAAAGCTTTCAGGAGAGCATTTGCAACCGGTTGGCACCATTTTTGTGTGAACAGCCAAAAGTTAGATTTTTGCTGAAATTATGACCCCGGGGCTTCGGGATTTTTTCAAAAAAATATTTTCTGCCGGTTAGGTTTTTGAGGGCTGATTTCTTGTCCTGTGATAAAAAGCGTTCTGTTTCGAGTGCAAAACCTTTCAGGAGAGCATTTTCAAGCTTTTGGCACCATTTTTGAGTGAATTGCCAAAAGTCAGATATTTGCTGAAATTGTGACCCCGGGGCTTAGGGATTTTTTCAAAAAAATATTTTCTGCCGCTTAGGTTTTTGAGGGCTGATTTCTTGTCCTGTGATAAAAAGCCTTCTGTTTCCATCGCCAAAGCTTTCAGCGGAGCATTTGCTACCGGTTGGCACCATTTTTGAGTGAATTGCCAAAAGTCAGATTTTTGCTGAAATTGTGACCCAGGGGCTGAGGGATTTTTTCAAAAAAATATTTTCTGCCGGTTAAGTTTTTGAGGGCTGATTTCTTGTCCTGTGATAAAAAGCCTTCTGTTTCGAGTGCCAAACCTTTCAGGAGAGCATTTTCAAGCTTTTGGCACCATTTTTGAGTGAATTGCCAAAAGTCAGATTTTTGCTGAAATTGTGACCCCGGTGCTTAGGGATTTTTTCAAAAAAATATTTTCTGCCGGTTAGGTTTTTGAGGGCTTATTTCTTGTCCTGTGATAAAAAGCCTTCTGTTTCCATCGCCAAAGATTTCAGGGGAGCATTTGCAACCGGTTGGCCCAATTTTTGAGTGAAGAGCCAAAAGTCAGATTTTTCCTGAAATTGTGACCCCGGAGCTTAGGGATTTTTTCAAAAAAATATTTTCTGCCGGTTAGGTTTTTGAGGGCTGATTTCTTGTCCTGTGATAAAAAGCCTTCTATTTCGAGTTCCAAACCTTTCAGGAGAGCATTTTCAAGCTTTTGGCACCATTTTTGAGTGAATTGCCAAAAGTCAGATTTTTGCTGAAATTGTGACCCCGGGGCTTAGGGATTTTTTCAAAAAAATATTTTCTGCCGGTTAAGTTTTTGAGGACTGATTTCTTGTCCTGTGATAAAAAGCCTTCTGTTTCCATCGCCAAAGCTTTCAGGAGACCATTTTCAAGCTTTTGGCACCATTTTTGAGTGAACAGCCAAAAGTTAGATTTTTGCTGAAATTTTGACCCCGGGGCTTAGGGATTTTTTCAAAAAAATATTTTCTGCCGGTTAAGTTTTTGAGGGCTGATTTCTTGTCCTGTGATAAAAAGCCTTCTGTTTACATCGCCAAAGCTTTCAGGGGAGTATTTGCAAGCGGTTGGCAACATTTTTGAGTGAATTGCCAAAAGTCAGATTTTTGCTGAAATTGTGACCCCGGGGCTTAGGGATTTTTTCAAAAAAATATTTTCTGCCGGTTAAGTTTTTGAGGGCTGATTTCTTGTCCTGTGATAAAAAGCCTTCTGTTTCCATCGCCAAAGTTTTCAGGGGAGTATTTGCAAGCGGTTGGCAACATTGTTGAGTGAATTGCCAAAAGTCACATTTTTGCTGAAATTGTGACCCCGGGGCTTAGGGATTTTTTCAAAAAAATATTTTCTGCCGGTTAAGTTTTTGAGGACTGATTTCTTGTCCTGTGATAAAAAGCCTTCTGTTTCCATCGCCAAAGCTTTCAGGAGAGCATTTTCAAGCTTTTGGCACCATTTTTGAGTGAACAGCCAAAAGTTAGATTTTTGCTGAAATTGTGACCCCGGGGCTTAGGGATTTTTTCAAAAAAATATTTTCTGCCGGTTAAGTTTTTGAGGGCTGATTTCTTGTCCTGTGATAAAAAGCCTTCTGTTTCGAGTGCCAAACCTTTCAGGAGAGCATTTTGAATCTTTTGGCACCATTTTTGAGTGAATTGCCAAAAGTCAGATTTTTGTTAAAATTGTGACCCCCGGGCTTAGGGATTTTTTCAAAAAAATATTGTCTGCCGGTTAGGTTTTTGAGGGCTGATTTCTTGTCCTGTGATAAAAAGCCTTCTGTTTCGAGTGCCAAACCTTTCAGGAGAGCATTTTCAAGCTTTTGGCACCATTTTTGAGTGAACAGCCAAAAGTTAGATTTTTGCTGAAATTGTGACCCCGGGGCTTAGGGATTTTTTCAAAAAAATATTTTCTGCCGGTTAAGTTTTTGAGGGCTGATTTCTTGTCCTGTGATAAAAAGCCTTCTGTTTCGAGTGCCAAACCTTTCAGGAGAGCATTTTGAATCTTTTGGCACCATTTTTGAGTGAATTGCCAAAAGTCAGATTTTTGTTAAAATTGTGACCCCCGGGCTTAGGGATTTTTTCAAAAAAATATTGTCTGCCGGTTAGGTTTTTGAGGGCTGATTTCTTGTCCTGTGATAAAAAGCCTTCTGTTTCGAGTGCCAAACCTTTCAGGAGAGCATTTTCAAGCTTTTGGCACCATTTTTGAGTGAATTGCCAAAAGTCACATTTTTGCTGAAATTGTGACCCCGGGAATTTGGGATTTTTTCAAAAAAATATTTTCTGCCGGTTAAGTTTTTGAGGGCTGATTTCTTGTCCTGTGATAAAAAGCCTTCTGTTTCGAGTGCCAAACCTTTCAGGAGAGCATTTGCAACCGGTTGGCACCATTTTTGAGTGAATTGCCAAAAGTCAGATTTTTGCTGAAATTGTGACCCCGGGGCTTAGGGATTTTTTCAAAAAAATATTTTCTGCCGGTTAAGTTTTTGAGGGCTGATTTCTTGTCCTGTGATAAAAAGCCTTCTGTTTCCATCGCCAAAGTTTTCAGGGGAGTATTTGCAACCGGTTGGCAACATTTTTGAGTGAATTGCCAAAAGTAAGATTTTTGATGAAATTGTGACCCCGGGGCTTAGGGTTTTTTTCAAAAAAATATTTTCTGCCGGTTAGGTTTTTGAGGGCTGATTTCTTAGTGCCTTCTGTTTCGAGTGCCAAACCTTTCAGGAGAGCATTTTCAAGCTTTTGGCACCATTTTTGAATGAATTGCCAAAAGTCAGATTTTTGATGAAATTGTGACCCCGGGGCTTAGGGATTTTTTCAAAAAAATATTTTCTGCCGGTTAGGTTTTTGAGGGCTGATTTCTTGTCCTGTGATAAAAAGCCTTCTGTTTCGAGTGCCAAACCTTTCAGGAGAGCATTTTCAAGCTTTTGGCACCATTTTTGAGTGAATTGCCAAAAGTCAGATTTTTGCTGAAATTGTGACCCCGGGGCTTAGGGATTTTTTCAAAAAAATATTTTCTGCCGGTTAAGTTTTTGAGGGCTGATTTCTTGTCCTGTGATAAAAAGCCTTCTGTTTCCATCGCCAAAGCTTTCAGGGGAGCATTTACAAGCGGTTGGCACCATTTTTGAGTGAACAGCCAAAAGTTAGATTTTTGCTGAAATTTTAACCCCGGGGCGTAGGGATTTTTTCAAAAAAATATTTTCTGCCGGTTAAGTTTTTGAGGGCTGATTTCTTGTCCTGTGATAAAAAGCCTTCTGTTTCCATCGCCAAAGTTTTCAGGGGAGTATTTGCAACCGGTTGGCAACATTTTTGAGTGAATTGCCAAAAGTCAGATTTTTGCTGAAATTGTCACCCCGGGGCTTAGGGATTTTTTCAAAAAAATATTTTCTGCCGGTTAAGTTTTTGAGGGCTGATTTCTTGTCCTGTGATAAAAAGCCTTCTGTTTCGAGTGCCAAAACTTTCAGGACAGCATTTTCAAGCTTTTGGCACCATTTTTGAGTGAATTGCAAAAGTCAGATTTTTGATGAAATTGTGACCCCGGGGCTGAGGGATTTTTTCAAAAAAATATTTTCTGCCGGTTAGGTTTTTGAGGGCTGATTTCTTGTCCTGTGATAAAAAGCCTTCTGTTTCGAGTGCCAAACCTTTCAGGAGAGCATTTTCAAGCTTTTGGCACCATTTTTGAGTGAATTGCCAAAAGTCTGATTTTTGCTGAAATTGTGACCCCGGGGCTGAGGGATTTTTTCAAAAAAATATTTTCTGCCGGTTAAGTTTTGGAGGGCTGATTTCTTGTCCTGTGATAAAAAGCCTTCTGTTTCGAGTGCCAAACCTTTCAGGAGAGCATTTTGAATCTTTTGGCACCATTTTTGAGTGAATTGCCAAAAGTCAGATTTTTGTTAAAATTGTGACCCCAGGGCTTAGGGATTTTTTCAAAAAAATATTGTCTGCCGGTTAGGTTTTTGAGGGCTGATTTCTTGTCCTGTGATAAAAAGCCTTCTGTTTCGAGTGCCAAACCTTTCAGGAGAGCATTTTCAAGCTTTTGGCACCATTTTTGAGTGAATTGCCAAAAGTCACATTTTTGCTGAAATTGTGACCCCGGGAATTTGGGATTTTTTCAAAAAAATATTTTCTGCCGGTTAAGTTTTTGAGGGCTGATTTCTTGTCCTGTGATAAAAAGCCTTCTGTTTCGAGTGCCAAACCTTTCAGGAGAGCATTTTCAAGCTTTTGGCACCATTTTTGAGTGAATTGCCAAAAGTCAGATTTTTGCTGAAATTGTGACCCCGGGGCTTAGGGATTTTTTCAAAAAAATATTTTCTGCCGGTTAGGTTTTTGAGGGCTGATTTCTTGTCCTGTGATAAAAAGCCTTCTGTTTCCCTCGCCAAAGCTTTCAGGGGACCATTTGCAACCGGTTGGCACCATTTTTGAGTGAACAGCCAAAAGTCAGATTTTTGATGAAATTGTGACCCCGGGGCTTAGGGATTTTTTCAAAAAAATATTTTCTGCCGGTTAGGTTTTTGAGGGCTGATTTCTTGTCCTGTGATAAAAAGCCTTCTGTTTCCATCGCCAAAGCTTTCAGGGGAGCATTTGCAACCGGTTGGCACCATTTTTGAGTGAATTGCCAAAAGTCAGATTTTTGCTGAAATTGTGACCCCGGGGCTTAGGGATTTTTTCAAAAAAATATTTTCTGCCGGTTAAGTTTTTGAGGGCTGATTTCTTGTCCTGTGATAAAAAGCCTTCTGTTTCGAGTGCCAAACCCTTCAGGAGAGCATTTTCAAGCTTTTGGCACCATTTTTGAGTGAATTGCCAAAAGTCAGATTTTTGCTGAAATTGTGACCCCGGGGCTTAGGGATTTTTTCAAAAAAATATTTTCTGCCGGTTAAGTTTTTGAGGGCTGATTTCTTGTCCTGTGATAAAAAGCCTTCTGTTTCCATCGCCAAAGCTTTCAGGGGAGCATTTACAAGCGGTTGGCACCATTTTTGAGTGAACAGCCAAAAGTTAGATTTTTGCTGAAATTTTAACCCCGGGGCGTAGGGATTTTTTCAAAAAAATATTTTCTGCCGGTTAAGTTTTTGAGGGCTGATTTCTTGTCCTGTGATAAAAAGCCTTCTGTTTCCATCGCCAAAGTTTTCAGGGGAGTATTTGCAACCGGTTGGCAACATTTTTGAGTGAATTGCCAAAAGTCAGATTTTTGCTGAAATTGTCACCCCGGGGCTTAGGGATTTTTTCAAAAAAATATTTTCTGCCGGTTAAGTTTTTGAGGGCTGATTTCTTGTCCTGTGATAAAAAGCCTTCTGTTTCGAGTGCCAAAACTTTCAGGACAGCATTTTCAAGCTTTTGGCACCATTTTTGAGTGAATTGCCAAAAGTCAGATTTTTGATGAAATTGTGACCCCGGGGCTGAGGGATTTTTTCAAAAAAATATTTTCTGCCGGTTAGGTTTTTGAGGGCTGATTTCTTGTCCTGTGATAAAAAGCCTTCTGTTTCGAGTGCCAAACCTTTCAGGAGAGCATTTTCAAGCTTTTGGCACCATTTTTGAGTGAATTGCCAAAAGTCTGATTTTTGCTGAAATTGTGACCCCGGGGCTGAGGGATTTTTTCAAAAAAATATTTTCTGCCGGTTAAGTTTTTGAGGGCTGATTTCTTGTCCTGTGATAAAAAGCCTTCTGTTTCGAGTGCCAAACCTTTCAGGAGAGCATTTTGAATCTTTTGGCACCATTTTTGAGTGAATTGCCAAAAGTCAGATTTTTGTTAAAATTGTGACCCCCGGGCTTAGGGATTTTTTCAAAAAAATATTGTCTGCCGGTTAGGTTTTTGAGGGCTGATTTCTTGTCCTGTGATAAAAAGCCTTCTGTTTCGAGTGCCAAACCTTTCAGGAGAGCATTTTCAAGCTTTTGGCACCATTTTTGAGTGAATTGCCAAAAGTCACATTTTTGCTGAAATTGTGACCCCGGGAATTTGGGATTTTTTCAAAAAAATATTTTCTGCCGGTTAAGTTTTTGAGGGCTGATTTCTTGTCCTGTGATAAAAAGCCTTCTGTTTCGAGTGCCAAACCTTTCAGGAGAGCATTTTCAAGCTTTTGGCACCATTTTTGAGTGAATTGCCAAAAGTCAGATTTTTGCTGAAATTGTGACCCCGGGGCTTAGGGATTTTTTCAAAAAAATATTTTCTGCCGGTTAGGTTTTTGAGGGCTGATTTCTTGTCCTGTGATAAAAAGCCTTCTGTTTCCCTCGCCAAAGCTTTCAGGGGACCATTTGCAACCGGTTGGCACCATTTTTGAGTGAACAGCCAAAAGTCAGATTCTTGCTGAAATTGTGACCCCGGGGCTTAGGGATTTTTTCAAAAAAATATTTTCTGCCGGTTAGGTTTTTGAGGGCTGATTTCTTGTCCTGTGATAAAAAGCCTTCTGTTTCCATCGCCAAAGCTTTCAGGGGAGCATTTGCAACCGGTTGGCACCATTTTTGAGTGAATTGCCAAAAGTCAGATTTTTGCTGAAATTGTGACCCCGGGGCTTAGGGATTTTTTCAAAAAAATATTTTCTGCCGGTTAAGTTTTTGAGGGCTGATTTCTTGTCCTGTGATAAAAAGCCTTCTGTTTCGAGTGCCAAACCTTTCAGGAGAGCATTTTCAAGCTTTTGGCACCATTTTTGAGTGAATTGCCAAAAGTCAGATTTTTGCTGAAATTGTGACCCCGGGGCTTAGGGATTTTTTCAAAAAAATATTTTCTGCCGGTTAAGTTTTTGAGGGCTGATTTCTTGTCCTGTGATAAAAAGCCTTCTGTTTCCATCGCCAAAGCTTTCAGGGGAGCATTTACAAGCGGTTGGCACCATTTTTGAGTGAACAGCCAAAAGTTAGATTTTTGCTGAAATTTTAACCCCGGGGCGTAGGGATTTTTTCAAAAAAATATTTTCTGCCGGTTAAGTTTTTGAGGGCTGATTTCTTGTCCTGTGATAAAAAGCCTTCTGTTTCCATCGCCAAAGTTTTCAGGGGAGTATTTGCAACCGGTTGGCAACATTTTTGAGTGAATTGCCAAAAGTCAGATTTTTGCTGAAATTGTCACCCCGGGGCTTAGGGATTTTTTCAAAAAAATATTTTCTGCCGGTTAAGTTTTTGAGGGCTGATTTCTTGTCCTGTGATAAAAAGCCTTCTGTTTCGAGTGCCAAAACTTTCAGGACAGCATTTTCAAGCTTTTGGCACCATTTTTGAGTGAATTGCCAAAAGTCAGATTTTTGATGAAATTGTGACCCCGGGGCTGAGGGATTTTTTCAAAAAAATATTTTCTGCCGGTTAGGTTTTTGAGGGCTGATTTCTTGTCCTGTGATAAAAAGCCTTCTGTTTCGAGTGCCAAACCTTTCAGGAGAGCATTTTCAAGCTTTTGGCACCATTTTTGAGTGAATTGCCAAAAGTCTGATTTTTGCTGAAATTGTGACCCCGGGGCTGAGGGATTTTTTCAAAAAAATATTTTCTGCCGGTTAAGTTTTTGAGGGCTGATTTCTTGTCCTGTGATAAAAAGCCTTCTGTTTCGAGTGCCAAACCTTTCAGGAGAGCATTTTGAATCTTTTGGCACCATTTTTGAGTGAATTGCCAAAAGTCACATTTTTGCTGAAATTGTGACCCCGGGAATTTGGGATTTTTTCAAAAAAATATTTTCTGCCGGTTAAGTTTTTGAGGGCTGATTTCTTGTCCTGTGATAAAAAGCCTTCTGTTTCGAGTGCCAAACCTTTCAGGAGAGCATTTTCAAGCTTTTGGCACCATTTTTGAGTGAATTGCCAAAAGTCAGATTTTTGCTGAAATTGTGACCCCGGGGCTTAGGGATTTTTTCAAAAAAATATTTTCTGCCGGTTAGGTTTTTGAGGGCTGATTTCTTGTCCTGTGATAAAAAGCCTTCTGTTTCCCTCGCCAAAGCTTTCAGGGGACCATTTGCAACCGGTTGGCACCATTTTTGAGTGAACAGCCAAAAGTCAGATTCTTGCTGAAATTGTGACCCCGGGGCTTAGGGATTTTTTCAAAAAAATATTTTCTGCCGGTTAGGTTTTTGAGGGCTGATTTCTTGTCCTGTGATGAAAAGCCTTCTGTTTCCATCGCCAAAGCATTCAGGGGATCATTTGCAACCGGTTGGCCCAATTTTTGAGTGAACAGCCAAAAGTCAAATTTTTGCTGAAATTGTGACCCCGGGGCTTAGGGATTTTTTCAAAAAAATATTTTCTGCCGGTTAGGTTTTTGAGGGCCGATTTCTTGTCCTGTGATAAAAAGCCTTCTGTTTCGAGTGCCAAATCTTTCAGGAGAGCATTTTCAAGCTTTTGGCACCATTTTTGAGTGAATTGCCAAAAGTCAGATTTTTGCTGAAATTGTGACCCCGGGGCTTAGGGATTTTTTCAAAAAAATATTTTCTGCCGGTTAAGTTTTTGAGGGCTGATTTCTTGTCCTGTGATAAAAAGCCTTCTGTTTCCATCGCCAAAGTTTTCAGGGGAGTATTTGCAACCGGTTGGCAACATTTTTGAGTGAATTGCCAAAAGTCAGATTTTTGATGAAATTGTGACCCCGGGGCTTAGGGTTTTTTTCAAAAAAATATTTTCTGCCGGTTAGGTTTTTGAGGGCTGATTTCTTAGTGCCTTCTGTTTCGAGTGCCAAACCTTTCAGGAGAGCATTTTCAAGCTTTTGGCACCATTTTTGAATGAATTGCCAAAAGTCAGATTTTTGATGAAATTGTGACCCCGGGGCTTAGGGATTTTTTCAAAAAAATATTTTCTGCCGGTTAGGTTTTTGAGGGCTGATTTCTTGTCCTGTGATAAAAAGCCTTCTGTTTCGAGTGCCAAACCTTTCAGGAGAGCATTTTCAAGCTTTTGGCACCATTTTTGAGTGAATTGCCAAAAGTCAGATTTTTGCTGAAATTGTGACCCCGGGGCTTAGGGATTTTTTCAAAAAAATATTTTCTGCCGGTTAAGTTTTTGAGGGCTGATTTCTTGTCCTGTGATAAAAAGCCTTCTGTTTCCATCGCCAAAGCTTTCAGGGGAGCATTTACAAGCGGTTGGCACCATTTTTGAGTGAACAGCCAAAAGTTAGATTTTTGCTGAAATTTTAACGCCGGGGCGTAGGGATTTTTTCAAAAAAATATTTTCTGCTGGTTAAGTTTTTGAGGGCTGATTTCTTGTCCTGTGATAAAAAGCCTTCTGTTCCCATCGCCAAAGTTTTCAGGGGAGTATTTGCAACCGGTTGGCAACATTTTTGAGTGAATTGCCAAAAGTCAGATTTTTGCTGAAATTGTGACCCCGGGGCTTAGGGATTTTTTCAAAAAAATATTTTCTGCCGGTTAAGTTTTTGAGGGCTGATTTCTTGTCCTGTGATAAAAAGCCTTCTGTTTCGAGTGCCAAACCTTTCAGGAGAGCATTTTCAAGCTTTTGGCACCATTTTTGAATGAATTGCCAAAAGTCAGATTTTTGATGAAATTGTGACCCCGGGGCTTAGGGATTTTTTTAAAAAAATATTTTCTCCCGGTTAAGTTTTTGAGGGCTTATTTCTTGTCCTGTGATAAAAAGCCTTCTGTTTCCATCGCCAAAGCTTTCAGGGGAGCATTTTCAAGCTTTTGGCACCATTTTTGAATGAATTGCCAAAAGTCAGATTTTTGATGAAATTGTGACCGCGGGGCTGAGGGATTTTTTCAAAAAAATATTTTCTGCTGGTTAAGTTTTTGAGGGCTTATTTCTTGTCCTGTGATAAAAAGCCTTCTGTTTCCATCGCCAAAGCTTTCAGGAGAGCATTTGCAACCGGTTGGCACCATTTTTGAGTGAACAGCCAAAAGTTAGATTTTTGCTGAAATTATGACCCCGGGGCTTCGGGATTTTTTCAAAAAAATATTTTCTGCCGGTTAGGTTTTTGAGGGCTGATTTCTTGTCCTGTGATAAAAAGCGTTCTGTTTCGAGTGCAAAACCTTTCAGGAGAGCATTTTCAAGCTTTTGGCACCATTTTTGAGTGAATTGCCAAAAGTCAGATATTTGCTGAAATTGTGACCCCGGGGCTTAGGGATTTTTTCAAAAAAATATTTTCTGCCGCTTAGGTTTTTGAGGGCTGATTTCTTGTCCTGTGATAAAAAGCCTTCTGTTTCCATCGCCAAAGCTTTCAGCGGAGCATTTGCTACCGGTTGGCACCATTTTTGAGTGAATTGCCAAAAGTCAGATTTTTGCTGAAATTGTGACCCAGGGGCTGAGGGATTTTTTCAAAAAAATATTTTCTGCCGGTTAAGTTTTTGAGGGCTGATTTCTTGTCCTGTGATAAAAAGCCTTCTGTTTCGAGTGCCAAACCTTTCAGGAGAGCATTTTCAAGCTTTTGGCACCATTTTTGAGTGAATTGCCAAAAGTCAGATTTTTGCTGAAATTGTGACCCCGGTGCTTAGGGATTTTTTCAAAAAAATATTTTCTGCCGGTTAGGTTTTTGAGGGCTTATTTCTTGTCCTGTGATAAAAAGCCTTCTGTTTCCATCGCCAAAGATTTCAGGGGAGCATTTGCAACCGGTTGGCCCAATTTTTGAGTGAAGAGCCAAAAGTCAGATTTTTCCTGAAATTGTGACCCCGGAGCTTAGGGATTTTTTCAAAAAAATATTTTCTGCCGGTTAGGTTTTTGAGGGCTGATTTCTTGTCCTGTGATAAAAAGCCTTCTATTTCGAGTTCCAAACCTTTCAGGAGAGCATTTTCAAGCTTTTGGCACCATTTTTGAGTGAATTGCCAAAAGTCAGATTTTTGCTGAAATTGTGACCCCGGGGCTTAGGGATTTTTTCAAAAAAATATTTTCTGCCGGTTAAGTTTTTGAGGACTGATTTCTTGTCCTGTGATAAAAAGCCTTCTGTTTCCATCGCCAAAGCTTTCAGGAGACCATTTTCAAGCTTTTGGCACCATTTTTGAGTGAACAGCCAAAAGTTAGATTTTTGCTGAAATTTTGACCCCGGGGCTTAGGGATTTTTTCAAAAAAATATTTTCTGCCGGTTAAGTTTTTGAGGGCTGATTTCTTGTCCTGTGATAAAAAGCCTTCTGTTTACATCGCCAAAGCTTTCAGGGGAGTATTTGCAAGCGGTTGGCAACATTTTTGAGTGAATTGCCAAAAGTCAGATTTTTGCTGAAATTGTGACCCCGGGGCTTAGGGATTTTTTCAAAAAAATATTTTCTGCCGGTTAAGTTTTTGAGGGCTGATTTCTTGTCCTGTGATAAAAAGCCTTCTGTTTCCATCGCCAAAGTTTTCAGGGGAGTATTTGCAAGCGGTTGGCAACATTGTTGAGTGAATTGCCAAAAGTCACATTTTTGCTGAAATTGTGACCCCGGGGCTTAGGGATTTTTTCAAAAAAATATTTTCTGCCGGTTAAGTTTTTGAGGACTGATTTCTTGTCCTGTGATAAAAAGCCTTCTGTTTCCATCGCCAAAGCTTTCAGGAGAGCATTTTCAAGCTTTTGGCACCATTTTTGAGTGAACAGCCAAAAGTTAGATTTTTGCTGAAATTGTGACCCCGGGGCTTAGGGATTTTTTCAAAAAAATATTTTCTGCCGGTTAAGTTTTTGAGGGCTGATTTCTTGTCCTGTGATAAAAAGCCTTCTGTTTCGAGTGCCAAACCTTTCAGGAGAGCATTTTGAATCTTTTGGCACCATTTTTGAGTGAATTGCCAAAAGTCAGATTTTTGTTAAAATTGTGACCCCCGGGCTTAGGGATTTTTTCAAAAAAATATTGTCTGCCGGTTAGGTTTTTGAGGGCTGATTTCTTGTCCTGTGATAAAAAGCCTTCTGTTTCGAGTGCCAAACCTTTCAGGAGAGCATTTTCAAGCTTTTGGCACCATTTTTGAGTGAACAGCCAAAAGTTAGATTTTTGCTGAAATTGTGACCCCGGGGCTTAGGGATTTTTTCAAAAAAATATTTTCTGCCGGTTAAGTTTTTGAGGGCTGATTTCTTGTCCTGTGATAAAAAGCCTTCTGTTTCGAGTGCCAAACCTTTCAGGAGAGCATTTTGAATCTTTTGGCACCATTTTTGAGTGAATTGCCAAAAGTCAGATTTTTGTTAAAATTGTGACCCCCGGGCTTAGGGATTTTTTCAAAAAAATATTGTCTGCCGGTTAGGTTTTTGAGGGCTGATTTCTTGTCCTGTGATAAAAAGCCTTCTGTTTCGAGTGCCAAACCTTTCAGGAGAGCATTTTCAAGCTTTTGGCACCATTTTTGAGTGAATTGCCAAAAGTCACATTTTTGCTGAAATTGTGACCCCGGGAATTTGGGATTTTTTCAAAAAAATATTTTCTGCCGGTTAAGTTTTTGAGGGCTGATTTCTTGTCCTGTGATAAAAAGCCTTCTGTTTCGAGTGCCAAACCTTTCAGGAGAGCATTTGCAACCGGTTGGCACCATTTTTGAGTGAATTGCCAAAAGTCAGATTTTTGCTGAAATTGTGACCCCGGGGCTTAGGGATTTTTTCAAAAAAATATTTTCTGCCGGTTAAGTTTTTGAGGGCTGATTTCTTGTCCTGTGATAAAAAGCCTTCTGTTTCCATCGCCAAAGTTTTCAGGGGAGTATTTGCAACCGGTTGGCAACATTTTTGAGTGAATTGCCAAAAGTAAGATTTTTGATGAAATTGTGACCCCGGGGCTTAGGGTTTTTTTCAAAAAAATATTTTCTGCCGGTTAGGTTTTTGAGGGCTGATTTCTTAGTGCCTTCTGTTTCGAGTGCCAAACCTTTCAGGAGAGCATTTTCAAGCTTTTGGCACCATTTTTGAATGAATTGCCAAAAGTCAGATTTTTGATGAAATTGTGACCCCGGGGCTTAGGGATTTTTTCAAAAAAATATTTTCTGCCGGTTAGGTTTTTGAGGGCTGATTTCTTGTCCTGTGATAAAAAGCCTTCTGTTTCGAGTGCCAAACCTTTCAGGAGAGCATTTTCAAGCTTTTGGCACCATTTTTGAGTGAATTGCCAAAAGTCAGATTTTTGCTGAAATTGTGACCCCGGGGCTTAGGGATTTTTTCAAAAAAATATTTTCTGCCGGTTAAGTTTTTGAGGGCTGATTTCTTGTCCTGTGATAAAAAGCCTTCTGTTTCCATCGCCAAAGCTTTCAGGGGAGCATTTACAAGCGGTTGGCACCATTTTTGAGTGAACAGCCAAAAGTTAGATTTTTGCTGAAATTTTAACCCCGGGGCGTAGGGATTTTTTCAAAAAAATATTTTCTGCCGGTTAAGTTTTTGAGGGCTGATTTCTTGTCCTGTGATAAAAAGCCTTCTGTTTCCATCGCCAAAGTTTTCAGGGGAGTATTTGCAACCGGTTGGCAACATTTTTGAGTGAATTGCCAAAAGTCAGATTTTTGCTGAAATTGTCACCCCGGGGCTTAGGGATTTTTTCAAAAAAATATTTTCTGCCGGTTAAGTTTTTGAGGGCTGATTTCTTGTCCTGTGATAAAAAGCCTTCTGTTTCGAGTGCCAAAACTTTCAGGACAGCATTTTCAAGCTTTTGGCACCATTTTTGAGTGAATTGCAAAAGTCAGATTTTTGATGAAATTGTGACCCCGGGGCTGAGGGATTTTTTCAAAAAAATATTTTCTGCCGGTTAGGTTTTTGAGGGCTGATTTCTTGTCCTGTGATAAAAAGCCTTCTGTTTCGAGTGCCAAACCTTTCAGGAGAGCATTTTCAAGCTTTTGGCACCATTTTTGAGTGAATTGCCAAAAGTCTGATTTTTGCTGAAATTGTGACCCCGGGGCTGAGGGATTTTTTCAAAAAAATATTTTCTGCCGGTTAAGTTTTGGAGGGCTGATTTCTTGTCCTGTGATAAAAAGCCTTCTGTTTCGAGTGCCAAACCTTTCAGGAGAGCATTTTGAATCTTTTGGCACCATTTTTGAGTGAATTGCCAAAAGTCAGATTTTTGTTAAAATTGTGACCCCAGGGCTTAGGGATTTTTTCAAAAAAATATTGTCTGCCGGTTAGGTTTTTGAGGGCTGATTTCTTGTCCTGTGATAAAAAGCCTTCTGTTTCGAGTGCCAAACCTTTCAGGAGAGCATTTTCAAGCTTTTGGCACCATTTTTGAGTGAATTGCCAAAAGTCACATTTTTGCTGAAATTGTGACCCCGGGAATTTGGGATTTTTTCAAAAAAATATTTTCTGCCGGTTAAGTTTTTGAGGGCTGATTTCTTGTCCTGTGATAAAAAGCCTTCTGTTTCGAGTGCCAAACCTTTCAGGAGAGCATTTTCAAGCTTTTGGCACCATTTTTGAGTGAATTGCCAAAAGTCAGATTTTTGCTGAAATTGTGACCCCGGGGCTTAGGGATTTTTTCAAAAAAATATTTTCTGCCGGTTAGGTTTTTGAGGGCTGATTTCTTGTCCTGTGATAAAAAGCCTTCTGTTTCCCTCGCCAAAGCTTTCAGGGGACCATTTGCAACCGGTTGGCACCATTTTTGAGTGAACAGCCAAAAGTCAGATTTTTGATGAAATTGTGACCCCGGGGCTTAGGGATTTTTTCAAAAAAATATTTTCTGCCGGTTAGGTTTTTGAGGGCTGATTTCTTGTCCTGTGATAAAAAGCCTTCTGTTTCCATCGCCAAAGCTTTCAGGGGAGCATTTGCAACCGGTTGGCACCATTTTTGAGTGAATTGCCAAAAGTCAGATTTTTGCTGAAATTGTGACCCCGGGGCTTAGGGATTTTTTCAAAAAAATATTTTCTGCCGGTTAAGTTTTTGAGGGCTGATTTCTTGTCCTGTGATAAAAAGCCTTCTGTTTCGAGTGCCAAACCCTTCAGGAGAGCATTTTCAAGCTTTTGGCACCATTTTTGAGTGAATTGCCAAAAGTCAGATTTTTGCTGAAATTGTGACCCCGGGGCTTAGGGATTTTTTCAAAAAAATATTTTCTGCCGGTTAAGTTTTTGAGGGCTGATTTCTTGTCCTGTGATAAAAAGCCTTCTGTTTCCATCGCCAAAGCTTTCAGGGGAGCATTTACAAGCGGTTGGCACCATTTTTGAGTGAACAGCCAAAAGTTAGATTTTTGCTGAAATTTTAACCCCGGGGCGTAGGGATTTTTTCAAAAAAATATTTTCTGCCGGTTAAGTTTTTGAGGGCTGATTTCTTGTCCTGTGATAAAAAGCCTTCTGTTTCCATCGCCAAAGTTTTCAGGGGAGTATTTGCAACCGGTTGGCAACATTTTTGAGTGAATTGCCAAAAGTCAGATTTTTGCTGAAATTGTCACCCCGGGGCTTAGGGATTTTTTCAAAAAAATATTTTCTGCCGGTTAAGTTTTTGAGGGCTGATTTCTTGTCCTGTGATAAAAAGCCTTCTGTTTCGAGTGCCAAAACTTTCAGGACAGCATTTTCAAGCTTTTGGCACCATTTTTGAGTGAATTGCCAAAAGTCAGATTTTTGATGAAATTGTGACCCCGGGGCTGAGGGATTTTTTCAAAAAAATATTTTCTGCCGGTTAGGTTTTTGAGGGCTGATTTCTTGTCCTGTGATAAAAAGCCTTCTGTTTCGAGTGCCAAACCTTTCAGGAGAGCATTTTCAAGCTTTTGGCACCATTTTTGAGTGAATTGCCAAAAGTCTGATTTTTGCTGAAATTGTGACCCCGGGGCTGAGGGATTTTTTCAAAAAAATATTTTCTGCCGGTTAAGTTTTTGAGGGCTGATTTCTTGTCCTGTGATAAAAAGCCTTCTGTTTCGAGTGCCAAACCTTTCAGGAGAGCATTTTGAATCTTTTGGCACCATTTTTGAGTGAATTGCCAAAAGTCAGATTTTTGTTAAAATTGTGACCCCCGGGCTTAGGGATTTTTTCAAAAAAATATTGTCTGCCGGTTAGGTTTTTGAGGGCTGATTTCTTGTCCTGTGATAAAAAGCCTTCTGTTTCGAGTGCCAAACCTTTCAGGAGAGCATTTTCAAGCTTTTGGCACCATTTTTGAGTGAATTGCCAAAAGTCACATTTTTGCTGAAATTGTGACCCCGGGAATTTGGGATTTTTTCAAAAAAATATTTTCTGCCGGTTAAGTTTTTGAGGGCTGATTTCTTGTCCTGTGATAAAAAGCCTTCTGTTTCGAGTGCCAAACCTTTCAGGAGAGCATTTTCAAGCTTTTGGCACCATTTTTGAGTGAATTGCCAAAAGTCAGATTTTTGCTGAAATTGTGACCCCGGGGCTTAGGGATTTTTTCAAAAAAATATTTTCTGCCGGTTAGGTTTTTGAGGGCTGATTTCTTGTCCTGTGATAAAAAGCCTTCTGTTTCCCTCGCCAAAGCTTTCAGGGGACCATTTGCAACCGGTTGGCACCATTTTTGAGTGAACAGCCAAAAGTCAGATTCTTGCTGAAATTGTGACCCCGGGGCTTAGGGATTTTTTCAAAAAAATATTTTCTGCCGGTTAGGTTTTTGAGGGCTGATTTCTTGTCCTGTGATAAAAAGCCTTCTGTTTCCATCGCCAAAGCTTTCAGGGGAGCATTTGCAACCGGTTGGCACCATTTTTGAGTGAATTGCCAAAAGTCAGATTTTTGCTGAAATTGTGACCCCGGGGCTTAGGGATTTTTTCAAAAAAATATTTTCTGCCGGTTAAGTTTTTGAGGGCTGATTTCTTGTCCTGTGATAAAAAGCCTTCTGTTTCGAGTGCCAAACCTTTCAGGAGAGCATTTTCAAGCTTTTGGCACCATTTTTGAGTGAATTGCCAAAAGTCAGATTTTTGCTGAAATTGTGACCCCGGGGCTTAGGGATTTTTTCAAAAAAATATTTTCTGCCGGTTAAGTTTTTGAGGGCTGATTTCTTGTCCTGTGATAAAAAGCCTTCTGTTTCCATCGCCAAAGCTTTCAGGGGAGCATTTACAAGCGGTTGGCACCATTTTTGAGTGAACAGCCAAAAGTTAGATTTTTGCTGAAATTTTAACCCCGGGGCGTAGGGATTTTTTCAAAAAAATATTTTCTGCCGGTTAAGTTTTTGAGGGCTGATTTCTTGTCCTGTGATAAAAAGCCTTCTGTTTCCATCGCCAAAGTTTTCAGGGGAGTATTTGCAACCGGTTGGCAACATTTTTGAGTGAATTGCCAAAAGTCAGATTTTTGCTGAAATTGTCACCCCGGGGCTTAGGGATTTTTTCAAAAAAATATTTTCTGCCGGTTAAGTTTTTGAGGGCTGATTTCTTGTCCTGTGATAAAAAGCCTTCTGTTTCGAGTGCCAAAACTTTCAGGACAGCATTTTCAAGCTTTTGGCACCATTTTTGAGTGAATTGCCAAAAGTCAGATTTTTGATGAAATTGTGACCCCGGGGCTGAGGGATTTTTTCAAAAAAATATTTTCTGCCGGTTAGGTTTTTGAGGGCTGATTTCTTGTCCTGTGATAAAAAGCCTTCTGTTTCGAGTGCCAAACCTTTCAGGAGAGCATTTTCAAGCTTTTGGCACCATTTTTGAGTGAATTGCCAAAAGTCTGATTTTTGCTGAAATTGTGACCCCGGGGCTGAGGGATTTTTTCAAAAAAATATTTTTTGCCGGTTAAGTTTTTGAGGGCTGATTTCTTGTCCTGTGATAAAAAGCCTTCTGTTTCGAGTGCCAAACCTTTCAGGAGAGCATTTTGAATCTTTTGGCACCATTTTTGAGTGAATTGCCAAAAGTCACATTTTTGCTGAAATTGTGACCCCGGGAATTTGGGATTTTTTCAAAAAAATATTTTCTGCCGGTTAAGTTTTTGAGGGCTGATTTCTTGTCCTGTGATAAAAAGCCTTCTGTTTCGAGTGCCAAACCTTTCAGGAGAGCATTTTCAAGCTTTTGGCACCATTTTTGAGTGAATTGCCAAAAGTCAGATTTTTGCTGAAATTGTGACCCCGGGGCTTAGGGATTTTTTCAAAAAAATATTTTCTGCCGGTTAGGTTTTTGAGGGCTGATTTCTTGTCCTGTGATAAAAAGCCTTCTGTTTCCCTCGCCAAAGCTTTCAGGGGACCATTTGCAACCGGTTGGCACCATTTTTGAGTGAACAGCCAAAAGTCAGATTCTTGCTGAAATTGTGACCCCGGGGCTTAGGGATTTTTTCAAAAAAATATTTTCTGCCGGTTAGGTTTTTGAGGGCTGATTTCTTGTCCTGTGATGAAAAGCCTTCTGTTTCCATCGCCAAAGCATTCAGGGGATCATTTGCAACCGGTTGGCCCAATTTTTGAGTGAACAGCCAAAAGTCAAATTTTTGCTGAAATTGTGACCCCGGGGCTTAGGGATTTTTTCAAAAAAATATTTTCTGCCGGTTAGGTTTTTGAGGGCCGATTTCTTGTCCTGTGATAAAAAGCCTTCTGTTTCGAGTGCCAAATCTTTCAGGAGAGCATTTTCAAGCTTTTGGCACCATTTTTGAGTGAATTGCCAAAAGTCAGATTTTTGCTGAAATTGTGACCCCGGGGCTTAGGGATTTTTTCAAAAAAATATTTTCTGCCGGTTAAGTTTTTGAGGGCTGATTTCTTGTCCTGTGATAAAAAGCCTTCTGTTTCCATCGCCAAAGTTTTCAGGGGAGTATTTGCAACCGGTTGGCAACATTTTTGAGTGAATTGCCAAAAGTCAGATTTTTGATGAAATTGTGACCCCGGGGCTTAGGGTTTTTTTCAAAAAAATATTTTCTGCCGGTTAGGTTTTTGAGGGCTGATTTCTTAGTGCCTTCTGTTTCGAGTGCCAAACCTTTCAGGAGAGCATTTTCAAGCTTTTGGCACCATTTTTGAATGAATTGCCAAAAGTCAGATTTTTGATGAAATTGTGACCCCGGGGCTTAGGGATTTTTTCAAAAAAATATTTTCTGCCGGTTAGGTTTTTGAGGGCTGATTTCTTGTCCTGTGATAAAAAGCCTTCTGTTTCGAGTGCCAAACCTTTCAGGAGAGCATTTTCAAGCTTTTGGCACCATTTTTGAGTGAATTGCCAAAAGTCAGATTTTTGCTGAAATTGTGACCCCGGGGCTTAGGGATTTTTTCAAAAAAATATTTTCTGCCGGTTAAGTTTTTGAGGGCTGATTTCTTGTCCTGTGATAAAAAGCCTTCTGTTTCCATCGCCAAAGCTTTCAGGGGAGCATTTACAAGCGGTTGGCACCATTTTTGAGTGAACAGCCAAAAGTTAGATTTTTGCTGAAATTTTAACGCCGGGGCGTAGGGATTTTTTCAAAAAAATATTTTCTGCTGGTTAAGTTTTTGAGGGCTGATTTCTTGTCCTGTGATAAAAAGCCTTCTGTTCCCATCGCCAAAGTTTTCAGGGGAGTATTTGCAACCGGTTGGCAACATTTTTGAGTGAATTGCCAAAAGTCAGATTTTTGCTGAAATTGTGACCCCGGGGCTTAGGGTTTTTTTCAAAAAAATATTTTCTGCCGGTTAGGTTTTTGAGGGCTGATTTCTTAGTGCCTTCTGTTTCGAGTGCCAAACCTTTCAGGAGAGCATTTTCAAGCTTTTGGCACCATTTTTGAATGAATTGCCAAAAGTCAGATTTTTGATGAAATTGTGACCCCGGGGCTTAGGGATTTTTTCAAAAAAATATTTTCTGCCGGTTAAGTTTTTGAGGGCTGATTTCTTGTCCTGTGATAAAAAGCCTTCTGTTTCCATCGCCAAAGCTTTCAGGGGAGCATTTACAACCGGTTGGCACCATTTTTGAGTGAACAGCCAAAAGTTAGATTTTTGCTGAAATTTTGACCCCGGGGCTTAGGGATTTTTTCAAAAAAATATTTTCTGCCGGTTAAGTTTTTGAGGGCTGATTTCTTGTCGTGTGATAAAAAGCCTTCTGTTTCCATCGCCAAAGCTTTCAGGGGAGCATTTGCAACCGGTTGGCACCATTTTTGAGTGAATTGCCAAAAGTCAGATTTTTGCTGAAATTGTGACCCCGGGGCTTAGGGATTTTTTCAAAAAAATATTTTCTGCCGGTTAAGTTTTTGAGGGCTGATTTCTTGTCCTGTGATAAAAAGCCTTCTGTTTCCATATCCAAAGTTTTCAGGGGAGTATTTGCAACCGGTTGGCAACATTTTTGAGTGAATTGCCAAAAGTCAGATTTTTGCAGAAATTGTGACCCCGGGGCTTAGGGTTTTTTTCAAAAATATATTTTCTGCCGGTTAGGTTTTTGAGGGCTGATTTCTTAGTGCCTTCTGTTTCGAGTGCCAAACCTTTCAGGAGAGCATTTTCAAGCTTTTGGCACCATTTTTGAATGAATTGCCAAAAGTCAGATTTTTGATGAAATTGTGACCCCGGGGCTTAGGGATTTTTTCAAAAAAATATTTTCTGCCGGTTAGGTTTTTGAGGGCTGATTTCTTGTCCTGTGATAAAAAGCCTTCTGTTTCGAGTTCCAAACCTTTCAGGAGAGCATTTTCAAGCTTTTGGCACCATTTTTGAGTGAATTGCCAAAAGTCAGATTTTTGCTAAAATTGTAACCCCGGGGCTTAGGGATTTTTTCAAAAAAATATTTTCTGCCGGTTAGGTTTTTGAGGGCTGATTTCTTGTCCTGTGATAAAAAGCCTTCTGTTTCGAGTGCCAAACCTTTCAGGAGAGCATTTTCAAGCTTTTGGCACCATTTTTGAGTGAATTGCCAAAAGTCAGATTTTTGCTGAAATTGTGACCCCGGGGCTTAGGGTTTTTTTCAAAAAAATATTTTCTGCCGGTTAGGTTTTTGAGGGCTGATTTCTTACTGCCTTCTGTTTCGAGTGCCAAACCTTTCAGGAGAGCATTTTCAAGCTTTTGGCACCATTTTGGAATGAATTGCCAAAAGTCAGATTTTTGATGAAATTGTGACCCCGGGGCTTAGGGATTTTTTCAAAAAAATATTTTCTGCCGGTTAAGTTTTTGAGGGCTGATTTCTTGTCCTGTGATAAAAAGCCTTCTGTTTCGAGTGCCAAACCTTTCAGGAGAGCATTTTCAAGCTTTTGGCACCATTTTTGAATGAATTGCCAAAAGTCAGATTTTTGATGAAATTGTGACCCCGGGGCTTAGGGATTTTTTCAAAAAAATATTTTCTGCCGGTTAAGTTTTTGAGGGCTTATTTCTTGTCCTGTGATAAAAAGCCTTCTGTTTCCATCGCCAAAGCTTTCAGGGGAGCATTTTCAAGCTTTTGGCACCATTTTTGAGTGAATTGCCAAAAGTCTGATTTTTGCTGAAATTGTGACCCCGGGGCTTCGGGATTTTTTCAAAAAAATATTTTCTGCCGGTTAGGTTTTTGAGGGCTGATTTCTTGTCCTGTGATAAAAAGCGTTCTGTTTCGAGTGCAAAACCTTTCAGGAGAGCATTTTCAAGCTTTTGGCACCATTTTTGAGTGAATTGCCAAAAGTCAGATATTTGCTGAAATTGTGACCCCGGGGCTTAGGGATTTTTTCAAAAAAATATTTTCTGCCGCTTAGGTTTTTGAGGGCTGATTTCTTGTCCTGTGATAAAAAGCCTTCTGTTTCCATCGCCAAAGCTTTCAGCGGAGCATTTGCTACCGGTTGGCACCATTTTTGAGTGAATTGCCAAAAGTCAGATTTTTGCTGAAATTGTGACCCCGAGGCTTAGGGATTTTTTCAAAAAAATATTTTCTGCCGGTTAAGTTTTTGAGGGCTGATTTCTTGTCCTGTGATAAAAAGCCTTCTGTTTCGAGTGCCAAACCTTTCAGGAGAGCATTTTCAAGCTTTTGGCACCATTTTGGAATGAATTGCCAAAAGTCAGATTTTTGATGAAATTGTGACCCCGGGGCTTAGGGATTTTTTCAAAAAAATATTTTCTGCCGGTTAAGTTTTTGAGGGCTTATTTCTTGTCCTGTGATAAAAAGCCTTCTGTTTCCATCGCCAAAGCTTTCAGGGGAGCATTTTCAAGCTTTTGGCACCATTTTTGAATGAATTGCCAAAAGTCAGATTTTTGATGAAATTGTGACCGCGGGGCTGAGGGATTTTTTCAAAAAAATATTTTCTGCTGGTTAAGTTTTTGAGGGCTTATTTCTTGTCCTGTGATAAAAAGCCTTCTGTTTCCATCGCCAAAGCTTTCAGGAGAGCATTTGCAACCGGTTGGCACCATTTTTGAGTGAACAGCCAAAAGTTAGATTTTTGCTGAAATTATGACCCCGGGGCTTCGGGATTTTTTCAAAAAAATATTTTCTGCCGGTTAGGTTTTTGAGGGCTGATTTCTTGTCCTGTGATAAAAAGCGTTCTGTTTCGAGTGCAAAACCTTTCAGGAGAGCATTTTCAAGCTTTTGGCACCATTTTTGAGTGAATTGCCAAAAGTCAGATATTTGCTGAAATTGTGACCCCGGGGCTTAGGGATTTTTTCAAAAAAATATTTTCTGCCGCTTAGGTTTTTGAGGGCTGATTTCTTGTCCTGTGATAAAAAGCCTTCTGTTTCCATCGCCAAAGCTTTCAGCGGAGCATTTGCTACCGGTTGGCACCATTTTTGAGTGAATTGCCAAAAGTCAGATTTTTGCTCAAATTGTGACCCAGGGGCTGAGGGATTTTTTCAAAAAAATATTTTCTGCCGGTTAAGTTTTTGAGGGCTGATTTCTTGTCCTGTGATAAAAAGCCTTCTGTTTCGAGTGTCCAACCTTTCAGGAGAGCATTTTCAAGCTTTTGGCACCATTTTTGAGTGAATTGCCAAAAGTCAGATTTTTGCTGAAATTGTGACCCTGGTGCTTAGGGATTTTTTCAAAAAAATATTTTCTGCCGGTTAGGTTTTTGAGGGCTGATTTCTTGTCCTGTGATAAAAAGCCTTCTGTTTCCATCGCCAAAGCTTTCAGCGGAGCATTTGCTACCGGTTGGCACCATTTTTGAGTGAATTGCCAAAAGTCAGATTTTTGCTGAAATTGTGACCCCGGTGCTTAGGGATTTTTTCAAAAAAATATTTTCTGCCGGTTAGGTTTTTGAGGGCTTATTTCTTGTCCTGTGATAAAAAGCCTTCTGTTTCCATCGCCAAAGATTTCAGGGGAGCATTTGCAACCGGTTGGCCCAATTTTTGAGTGAACAGCCAAAAGTCTGATTTTTGCTGAAATTGTGACCCCGGAGCTTAGGGATTTTTTCAAAAAAATATTTTCTGCCGGTTAGGTTTTTGAGGGCTGATTTCTTACTGCCTTCTGTTTCGAGTGCCAAACCTGTCAGGAGAGCATTTTCAAGCTTTTGGCACCATTTTGGAATGAATTGCCAAAAGTCAGATTTTTGATGAAATTGTGACCCCGGGGCTTAGGGATTTTTTCAAAAAAATATTTTCTGCCGGTTAAGTTTTTGAGGGCTGATTTCTTGTCCTGTGATAAAAAGCCTTCTGTTTCGAGTGCCAAACCTTTCAGGAGAGCATTTTCAAGCTTTTGGCACCATTTTTGAATGAATTGCCAAAAGTCAGATTTTTGATGAAATTGTGACCCCGGGGCTTAGGGATTTTTTCAAAAAAATATTTTCTGCCGGTTAAGTTTTTGAGGGCTTATTTCTTGTCCTGTGATAAAAAGCCTTCTGTTTCCATCGCCAATGCTTTCAGGGGAGCATTTTCAAGCTTTTGGCACCATTTTTGAATGAATTGCCAAAAGTCAGATTTTTGATGAAATTGTGACCGCGGGGCTGAGGGATTTTTTCAAAAAAATATTTTCTGCTGGTTAAGTTTTTGAGGGCTTATTTCTTGTCCTGTGATAAAAAGCCTTCTGTTTCCATCGCCAAAGCTTTCAGGAGAGCATTTGCAACCGGTTGGCACCATTTTTGAGTGAACAGCCAAAAGTTAGATTTTTGCTGAAATTATGACCCCGGGGCTTCGGGATTTTTTCAAAAAAATATTTTCTGCCGGTTAGGTTTTTGAGGGCTGATTTCTTGTCCTGTGATAAAAAGCGTTCTGTTTCGAGTGCAAAACCTTTCAGGAGAGCATTTTCAAGCTTTTGGCACCATTTTTGAGTGAATTGCCAAAAGTCAGATATTTGCTGAAATTGTGACCCCGGGAATTTGGGATTTTTTCAAAAAAATATTTTCTGCCGGTTAAGTTTTTGAGGGCTGATTTCTTGTCCTGTGATAAAAAGCCTTCTGTTTCGAGTGCCAAACCTTTCAGGAGAGCATTTTCAAGCTTTTGGCACCATTTTTGAGTGAATTGCCAAAAGTCAGATTTTTGCTGAAATTGTGACCCCGGTGCTTAGGGATTTTTTCAAAAAAATATTTTCTGCCGGTTAGGTTTTTGAGGGCTTATTTCTTGTCCTGTGATAAAAAGCCTTCTGTTTCCATCGCCAAAGATTTCAGGGGAGCATTTGCAACCGGTTGGCCCAATTTTTGAGTGAACAGCCAAAAGTCAGATTTTTCCTGAAATTGTGACCCCGGGGCTTAGGGATTTTTTCAAAAAAATATTTTCTGCCGGTTAGGTTTTTGAGGGCTGATTTCTTGTCCTGTGATAAAAAGCCTTCTATTTCGAGTTCCAAACCTTTCAGGAGAGCATTTTCAAGCTTTTGGCACCATTTTTGAGTGAATTGCCAAAAGTCAGATTTTTGCTGAAATTGTGACCCCGGGGCTTAGGGATTTTTTCAAAAAAATATTTTCTGCCGGTTAAGTTTTTGAGGGCTGATTTCTTGTCGTGTGATAAAAAGCCTTCTGTTTCCATCGCCAAAGCTTTCAGGGGAGCATTTGCAACCGGTTGGCACCATTTTTGAGTGAATTGCCAAAAGTCAGATTTTTGCTGAAATTGTGACCCCGGGGCTTAGGGATTTTTTCAAAAAAATATTTTCTGCCGGTTAAGTTTTTGAGGGCTGATTTCTTGTCCTGTGATAAAAAGCCTTCTGTTTCCATCGCCAAAGTTTTCAGGGGAGTATTTGCAAGCGGTTGGCAACATTTTTGAGTGAATTGCCAAAAGTCAGATTTTTGCTGAAATTGTGACCCCGGGGCTTAGGGATTTTTTCAAAAAAATATTTTCTGCCGGTTAAGTTTTTGAGGGCTGATTTCTTGTCCTGTGATAAAAAGCCTTCTGTTTCCATCGCCAAAGTTTTCAGGGGAGTATTTGCAAGCGGTTGGCAACATTTTTGAGTGAATTGCCAAAAGTCAGATTTTTGCTGAAATTGTCACCCCGGGGCTTAGGGATTTTTTCAAAAAAATATTTTCTGCCGGTTAAGTTTTTGAGGGCTGATTTCTTGTCCTGTGATAAAAAGCCTTCTGTTTCCATCGCCAAAGTTTTCAGGGGAGTATTTGCAAGCGGTTGGCAACATTTTTGAGTGAATTGCCAAAAGTCAGATTTTTGCTGAAATTGTGACCCCGGGGCTTAGGGATTTTTTCAAAAAAATATTTTCTGCCGGTTAAGTTTTTGAGGGCTGATTTCTTGTCCTGTGATAAAAAGCCTTCTGTTTCCATCGCCAAAGTTTTCAGGGGAGTATTTCCAAGCGGTTGGCAACATTTTTGAGTGAATTGCCAAAAGTCAGATTTTTGCTGAAATTGTGACCCCGGGGCTTAGGGATTTTTTCAAAAAAATATTTTCTGCCGGTTAAGTTTTTGAGGACTGATTTCTTGTCCTGTGATAAAAAGCCTTCTGTTTCCATCGCCAAAGCTTTCAGGAGAGCATTTTCAAGCTTTTGGCACCATTTTTGAGTGAACAGCCAAAAGTTAGATTTTTGCTGAAATTGTGACCCCGGGGCTTAGGGATTTTTTCAAAAAAATATTTTCTGCCGGTTAAGTTTTTGAGGGCTGATTTCTTGTCCTGTGATAAAAAGCCTTCTGTTTCGAGTGCCAAACCTTTCAGGAGAGCATTTTGAATCTTTTGGCACCATTTTTGAGTGAATTGCCAAAAGTCAGATTTTTGTTAAAATTGTGACCCCCGGGCTTAGGGATTTTTTCAAAAAAATATTGTCTGCCGGTTAGGTTTTTGAGGGCTGATTTCTTGTCCTGTGATAAAAAGCCTTCTGTTTCGAGTGCCAAACCTTTCAGGAGAGCATTTTCAAGCTTTTGGCACCATTTTTGAGTGAATTGCCAAAAGTCACATTTTTGCTGAAATTGTGACCCCGGGAATTTGGGATTTTTTCAAAAAAATATTTTCTGCCGGTTAAGTTTTTGAGGGCTGATTTCTTGTCCTGTGATAAAAAGCCTTCTGTTTCGAGTGCCAAACCTTTCAGGAGAGCATTTTCAAGCTTTTGGCACCATTTTTGAGTGAATTGCCAAAAGTCAGATTTTTGCTGAAATTGTGACCCCGGGGCTTAGGGATTTTTTCAAAAAAATATTTTCTGCCGGTTAGGTTTTTGAGGGCTGATTTCTTGTCCTGTGATAAAAAGCCTTCTGTTTCCCTCGCCAAAGCTTTCAGGGGACCATTTGCAACCGGTTGGCACCATTTTTGAGTGAACAGCCAAAAGTCAGATTCTTGCTGAAATTGTGACCCCGGGGCTTAGGGATTTTTTCAAAAAAATATTTTCTGCCGGTTAGGTTTTTGAGGGCTGATTTCTTGTCCTGTGATGAAAAGCCTTCTGTTTCCATCGCCAAAGCATTCAGGGGATCATTTGCAACCGGTTGGCCCAATTTTTGAGTGAACAGCCAAAAGTCAGATTTTTGCTGAAATTGTGACCCCGGGGCTTAGGGATTTTTTCAAAAAAATATTTTCTGCCGGTTAGGTTTTTGAGGGCTGATTTCTTGTCCTGTGATAAAAAGCCTTCTGTTTCGAGTGCCAAATCTTTCAGGAGAGCATTTTCAAGCTTTTGGCACCATTTTTGAGTGAATTGCCAAAAGTCAGATTTTTGATGAAATTGTGACCCCGGGGCTTAGGGATTTTTTCAAAAAAATATTTTCTGCCGGTTAAGTTTTTGAGGGCTGATTTCTTGTCCTGTGATAAAAAGCCTTCTGTTTCCATCACCAAAGCTTTCAGGGGAGCATTTACAAGCGGTTGGCACCATTTTTGAGTGAACAGCCAAAAGTTAGATTTTTGCTGAAATTTTAACCCCGGGGCGTAGGGATTTTTTCAAAAAAATATTTTCTGCTGGTTAAGTTTTTGAGGGCTGATTTCTTGTCCTGTGATAAAAAGCCTTCTGTTTCCATCGCCAAAGTTTTCAGGGGAGTATTTGCAACCGGTTGGCAACATTTTTGAGTGAATTGCCAAAAGTCAGATTTTTGCTGAAATTGTGACCCCGGGGCTTAGGGTTTTTTTTCAAAAAAATATTTTCTGCCGGTTAGGTTTTTGAGGGCTGATTTCTTAGTGCCTTCTGTTTCGAGTGCCAAACCTTTCAGGAGAGCATTTTCAAGCTTTTGGCACCATTTTTGAATGAATTGCCAAAAGTCAGATTTTTGATGAAATTGTGACCCCGGGGCTTAGGGATTTTTTCAAAAAAATATTTTCTGCCGGTTAAGTTTTTGAGGGCTGATTTCTTGTCCTGTGATAAAAAGCCTTCTGTTTCCATCGCCAAAGCTTTCAGGGGAGCATTTACAACCGGTTGGCACCATTTTTGAGTGAACAGCCAAAAGTTAGATTTTTGCTGAAATTTTGACCCCGGGGCTTAGGGATTTTTTCAAAAAAATACTTTCTGCCGGTTAAGTTTTTGAGGGCTGATTTCTTGTCGTGTGATAAAAAGCCTTCTGTTTCCATCGCCAAAGCTTTCAGGGGAGCATTTGCAACCGGTTGGCACCATTTTTGAGTGAATTGCCAAAAGTCAGATTTTTGCTGAAATTGTGACCCCGGGGCTTAGGGATTTTTTCAAAAAAATATTTTCTGCCGGTTAAGTTTTTGAGGGCTGATTTCTTGTCATGTGATAAAAAGCCTTCTGTTTCCATCGCCAAAGTTTTCAGGGGAGTATTTGCAACCGGTTGGCAACATTTTTGAGTGAATTGCCAAAAGTCAGATTTTTGCTGAAATTGTGACCCCGGGGCTTAGGGTTTTTTTCAAAAAAATATTTTCTGCCGGTTAGGTTTTTGAGGGCTGATTTCTTAGTGCCTTCTGTTTCGAGTGCCAAACCTTTCAGGAGAGCATTTTCAAGCTTTTGGCACCATTTTTGAATGAATTGCCAAAAGTCAGATTTTTGATGTAATTGTGACCCCGGGGCTTAGGGATTTTTTCAAAAAAATATTTTCTGCCGGTTAGGTTTTTGAGGGCTGATTTCTTGTCCTGTGATAAAAAGCCTTCTGTTTCGAGTGCCAAACCTTTCAGGAGAGCATTTTCAAGCTTTTGGCACCATTTTTGAGTGAATTGCCAAAAGTGAGATTTTTGCTGAAATTGTAACCCCGGGGTTTAGGGATTTTTTCAAAAAAATATTTTCTGCCGGTTAGGTTTTTGAGGGCTGATTTCTTGTCCTGTGATAAAAAGCCTTCTGTTTCGAGTGCCAAACCTTTCAGGAGAGCATTTTCAAGCTTTTGGCACCATTTTTGAGTGAATTGCCAAAAGTCAGATTTTTGCTGAAATTGTGACCCCGGGGCTTAGGGTTTTTTTCAAAAAAATATTTTCTGCCGGTTAGGTTTTTGAGGGCTGATTTCTTACTGCCTTCTGTTTCGAGTGCCAAACCTTTTAGGAGAGCATTTTCAAGCTTTTGGCACCATTTTGGAATGAATTGCCAAAAGTCAGATTTTTGATGAAATTGTGACCCCGGGGCTTAGGGATTTTTTCAAAAAAATATTTTCTGCCGGTTAAGTTTTTGAGGGCTGATTTCTTGTCCTGTGATAAAAAGCCTTCTGTTTCGAGTGCCAAACCTTTCAGGAGAGCATTTTCAAGCTTTTGGCACCATTTTTGAATGAATTGCCAAAAGTCAGATTTTTGATGAAATTGTGACCCCGGGGCTTAGGGTTTTTTTCAAAAAAATATTTTCTGCCGGTTAGGTTTTTGAGGGCTGATTTCTTACTGCCTTCTGTTTCGAGTGCCAAACCTTTTAGGAGAGCATTTTCAAGCTTTTGGCACCATTTTGGAATGAATTGCCAAAAGTCAGATTTTTGATGAAATTGTGACCCCGGGGCTTAGGGATTTTTTCAAAAAAATATTTTCTGCCGGTTAAGTTTTTGAGGGCTGATTTCTTGTCATGTGATAAAAAGCCTTCTGTTTCCATCGCCAAAGTTTTCAGGGGAGTATTTGCAACCGGTTGGCAACATTTTTGAGTGAATTGCCAAAAGTCAGATTTTTGCTGAAATTGTGACCCCGGGGCTTAGGGTTTTTTTCAAAAAAATATTTTCTGCCGGTTAGGTTTTTGAGGGCTGATTTCTTAGTGCCTTCTGTTTCGAGTGCCAAACCTTTCAGGAGAGCATTTTCAAGCTTTTGGCACCATTTTTGAATGAATTGCCAAAAGTCAGATTTTTGATGTAATTGTGACCCCGGGGCTTAGGGATTTTTTCAAAAAAATATTTTCTGCCGGTTAGGTTTTTGAGGGCTGATTTCTTGTCCTGTGATAAAAAGCCTTCTGTTTCGAGTGCCAAACCTTTCAGGAGAGCATTTTCAAGCTTTTGGCACCATTTTTGAGTGAATTGCCAAAAGTGAGATTTTTGCTGAAATTGTAACCCCGGGGTTTAGGGATTTTTTCAAAAAAATATTTTCTGCCGGTTAGGTTTTTGAGGGCTGATTTCTTGTCCTGTGATAAAAAGCCTTCTGTTTCGAGTGCCAAACCTTTCAGGAGAGCATTTTCAAGCTTTTGGCACCATTTTTGAGTGAATTGCCAAAAGTCAGATTTTTGCTGAAATTGTGACCCCGGGGCTTAGGGTTTTTTTCAAAAAAATATTTTCTGCCGGTTAGGTTTTTGAGGGCTGATTTCTTACTGCCTTCTGTTTCGAGTGCCAAACCTTTTAGGAGAGCATTTTCAAGCTTTTGGCACCATTTTGGAATGAATTGCCAAAAGTCAGATTTTTGATGAAATTGTGACCCCGGGGCTTAGGGATTTTTTCAAAAAAATATTTTCTGCCGGTTAAGTTTTTGAGGGCTGATTTCTTGTCCTGTGATAAAAAGCCTTCTGTTTCGAGTGCCAAACCTTTCAGGAGAGCATTTTCAAGCTTTTGGCACCATTTTTGAATGAATTGCCAAAAGTCAGATTTTTGATGAAATTGTGACCCCGGGGCTTAGGGTTTTTTTCAAAAAAATATTTTCTGCCGGTTAGGTTTTTGAGGGCTGATTTCTTACTGCCTTCTGTTTCGAGTGCCAAACCTTTTAGGAGAGCATTTTCAAGCTTTTGGCACCATTTTGGAATGAATTGCCAAAAGTCAGATTTTTGATGAAATTGTGACCCCGGGGCTTAGGGATTTTTTCAAAAAAATATTTTCTGCCGGTTAAGTTTTTGAGGGCTGATTTCTTGTCATGTGATAAAAAGCCTTCTGTTTCCATCGCCAAAGTTTTCAGGGGAGTATTTGCAACCGGTTGGCAACATTTTTGAGTGAATTGCCAAAAGTCAGATTTTTGCTGAAATTGTGACCCCGGGGCTTAGGGTTTTTTTCAAAAAAATATTTTCTGCCGGTTAGGTTTTTGAGGGCTGATTTCTTAGTGCCTTCTGTTTCGAGTGCCAAACCTTTCAGGAGAGCATTTTCAAGCTTTTGGCACCATTTTTGAATGAATTGCCAAAAGTCAGATTTTTGATGTAATTGTGACCCCGGGGCTTAGGGATTTTTTCAAAAAAATATTTTCTGCCGGTTAGGTTTTTGAGGGCTGATTTCTTGTCCTGTGATAAAAAGCCTTCTGTTTCGAGTGCCAAACCTTTCAGGAGAGCATTTTCAAGCTTTTGGCACCATTTTTGAGTGAATTGCCAAAAGTGAGATTTTTGCTGAAATTGTAACCCCGGGGTTTAGGGATTTTTTCAAAAAAATATTTTCTGCCGGTTAGGTTTTTGAGGGCTGATTTCTTGTCCTGTGATAAAAAGCCTTCTGTTTCGAGTGCCAAACCTTTCAGGAGAGCATTTTCAAGCTTTTGGCACCATTTTTGAGTGAATTGCCAAAAGTCAGATTTTTGCTGAAATTGTGACCCCGGGGCTTAGGGTTTTTTTCAAAAAAATATTTTCTGCCGGTTAGGTTTTTGAGGGCTGATTTCTTACTGCCTTCTGTTTCGAGTGCCAAACCTTTTAGGAGAGCATTTTCAAGCTTTTGGCACCATTTTGGAATGAATTGCCAAAAGTCAGATTTTTGATGAAATTGTGACCCCGGGGCTTAGGGATTTTTTCAAAAAAATATTTTCTGCCGGTTAAGTTTTTGAGGGCTGATTTCTTGTCCTGTGATAAAAAGCCTTCTGTTTCGAGTGCCAAACCTTTCAGGAGAGCATTTTCAAGCTTTTGGCACCATTTTTGAATGAATTGCCAAAAGTCAGATTTTTGATGAAATTGTGACCCCGGGGCTTAGGGATTTTTTCAAAAAAATATTTTCTGCCGGTTAAGTTTTTGAGGGCTTATTTCTTGTCCTGTGATAAAAAGCCTTCTGTTTCCATCGCCAAAGCTTTCAGGGGAGCATTTTCAAGCTTTTGGCACCATTTTTGAATGAATTGCCAAAAGTCAGATTTTTGATGAAATTGTGACCGCGGGGCTGAGGGATTTTTTCAAAAAAATATTTTCTGCCGGTTAAGTTTTTGAGGGCTTATTTCTTGTCCTGTGATAAAAAGCCTTCTGTTTCCATCGCCAAAGCTTTCAGGAGAGCATTTGCTACCGGTTGGCACCATTTTTGAGTGAATTGCCAAAAGTCAGATTTTTGCTGAAATTGTGACCCAGGGGCTGAGGGATTTTTTCAAAAAAATATTTTCTGCCGGTTAAGTTTTTGAGGGCTGATTTCTTGTCCTGTGATAAAAAGCCTTCTGTTTCGAGTGCCAAACCTTTCAGGAGAGCATTTTCAAGCTTTTGGCACCATTTTTGAGTGAATTGCCAAAAGTCAGATTTTTGCTGAAATTGTGACCCCGGTGCTTAGGGATTTTTTCAAAAAAATATTTTCTGCCGGTTAGGTTTTTGAGGGCTTATTTCTTGTCCTGTGATAAAAAGCCTTCTGTTTCCATCGCCAAAGATTTCAGGGGAGCATTTGCAACCGGTTGGCCCAATTTTTGAGTGAACAGCCAAAAGTCAGATTTTTCCTGAAATTGTGACCCCGGAGCTTAGGGATTTTTTCAAAAAAATATTTTCTGCCGGTTAGGTTTTTGAGGGCTGATTTCTTGTCCTGTGATAAAAAGCCTTCTATTTCGAGTTCCAAACCTTTCAGGAGAGCATTTTCAAGCTTTTGGCACCATTTTTGAGTGAATTGCCAAAAGTCAGATTTTTGCTGAAATTGTGACCCCGGGGCTTAGGGATTTTTTCAAAAAAATATTTTCTGCCGGTTAAGTTTTTGAGGACTGATTTCTTGTCCTGTGATAAAAAGCCTTCTGTTTCCATCGCCAAAGCTTTCAGGAGACCATTTTCAAGCTTTTGGCACCATTTTTGAGTGAACAGCCAAAAGTTAGATTTTTGCTGAAATTTTGACCCCGGGGCTTAGGGATTTTTTCAAAGAAATATTTTCTGCCGGTTAGGTTTTTGAGGGCTGATTTCTTAGTGCCTTCTGTTTCGAGTGCCAAACCTTTCAGGGGAGCATTTTGAATCTTTTGGCACCATTTTTGAGTGAATTGCCAAAAGTCAGATTTTTGTTGAAATTGTGACCCCGGGGCTTAGGGATTTTTTCAAAAAAATATTTTCTGCCGGTTAAGTTTTTGAGGGCTGATTTCTTGTCCTGTGATAAAAAGCCTTGTGTTTACATCGCCAAAGCTTTCAGGGGAGTATTTGCAAGCGGTTGGCAACATTTTTGAGTGAATTGCCAAAAGTCAGATTTTTGCTGAAATTGTGACCCCGGGGCTTAGGGATTTTTTCAAAAAAATATTTTCTGCCGGTTAAGTTTTTGAGGGCTGATTTCTTGTCCTGTGATAAAAAGCCTTCTGTTTCCATCGCCAAAGTTTTCAGGGGAGTATTTGCAAGCGGTTGGCAACATTTTTGAGTGAATTGCCAAAAGTCAGATTTTTGCTGAAATTGTGACCCCGGGGCTTAGGGATTTTTTCAAAAAAATATTTTCTGCCGGTTAAGTTTTTGAGGGCTGATTTCTTGTCCTGTGATAAAAAGCCTTCTGTTTCCATCGCCAAAGTTTTCAGGGGAGTATTTGCAAGCGGTTGGCAACATTTTTGAGTGAATTGCCAAAAGTCAGATTTTTGCTGAAATTGTGACCCCGGGGCTTAGGGATTTTTTCAAAAAAATATTTTCTGCCGGTTAAGTTTTTGAGGACTGATTTCTTGTCCTGTGATAAAAAGCCTTCTGTTTCCATCGCCAAAGCTTTCAGGGGAGCATTTGCAACCGGTTGGCACCATTTTTGAGTGAATTGCCAAAAGTCAGATTTTTGCTGAAATTGTGACCCCGGGGCTTAGGGATTTTTTCAAAAAAATATTTTCTGCCGCTTAAGTTTTTGAGGGCTGATTTCTTGTCCTGTGATAAAAAGCCTTCTGTTTCGAGTGCCAAACCTTTCAGGAGAGCATTTTCAAGCTTTTGGCACCATTTTTGAATGAATTGCCAAAAGTCAGATTTTTGATGAAATTGTGACCCCGGGGCTTAGGGATTTTTTCAAAAAAATATTTTCTGCCGGTTAAGTTTTTGAGGGCTTATTTCTTGTCCTGTGATAAAAAGCCTTCTGTTTCCATCGCCAAAGCTTTCAGGGGAGCATTTTCAAGCTTTTGGCACCATTTTTGAATGAATTGCCAAAAGTCAGATTTTTGATGAAATTGTGACCGCGGGGCTGAGGGATTTTTTCAAAAAAATATTTTCTGCCGGTTAAGTTTTTGAGGGCTTATTTCTTGTCCTGTGATAAAAAGCCTTCTGTTTCCATCGCCAAAGCTTTCAGGAGAGCATTTGCTACCGGTTGGCCCAATTTTTGAGTGAACAGCCAAAAGTCAGATTTTTCCTGAAATTGTGACCCCGGAGCTTAGGGATTTTTTCAAAAAAATATTTTCTGCCGGTTAGGTTTTTGAGGGCTGATTTCTTGTCCTGTGATAAAAAGCCTTCTATTTCGAGTTCCAAACCTTTCAGGAGAGCATTTTCAAGCTTTTGGCACCATTTTTGAGTGAATTGCCAAAAGTCAGATTTTTGCTGAAATTGTGACCCCGGGGCTTAGGGATTTTTTCAAAAAAATATTTTCTGCCGGTTAAGTTTTTGAGGACTGATTTCTTGTCCTGTGATAAAAAGCCTTCTGTTTCCATCGCCAAAGCTTTCAGGAGACCATTTTCAAGCTTTTGGCACCATTTTTGAGTGAACAGCCAAAAGTTAGATTTTTGCTGAAATTTTGACCCCGGGGCTTAGGGATTTTTTCAAAGAAATATTTTCTGCCGGTTAGGTTTTTGAGGGCTGATTTCTTAGTGCCTTCTGTTTCGAGTGCCAAACCTTTCAGGGGAGCATTTTGAATCTTTTGGCACCATTTTTGAGTGAATTGCCAAAAGTCAGATTTTTGTTGAAATTGTGACCCCGGGGCTTAGGGATTTTTTCAAAAAAATATTTTCTGCCGGTTAAGTTTTTGAGGGCTGATTTCTTGTCCTGTGATAAAAAGCCTTGTGTTTACATCGCCAAAGCTTTCAGGGGAGTATTTGCAAGCGGTTGGCAACATTTTTGAGTGAATTGCCAAAAGTCAGATTTTTGCTGAAATTGTGACCCCGGGGCTTAGGGATTTTTTCAAAAAAATATTTTCTGCCGGTTAAGTTTTTGAGGGCTGATTTCTTGTCCTGTGATAAAAAGCCTTCTGTTTCCATCGCCAAAGTTTTCAGGGGAGTATTTGCAAGCGGTTGGCAACATTTTTGAGTGAATTGCCAAAAGTCAGATTTTTGCTGAAATTGTGACCCCGGGGCTTAGGGATTTTTTCAAAAAAATATTTTCTGCCGGTTAAGTTTTTGAGGGCTGATTTCTTGTCCTGTGATAAAAAGCCTTCTGTTTCCATCGCCAAAGTTTTCAGGGGAGTATTTGCAAGCGGTTGGCAACATTTTTGAGTGAATTGCCAAAAGTCAGATTTTTGCTGAAATTGTGACCCCGGGGCTTAGGGATTTTTTCAAAAAAATATTTTCTGCCGGTTAAGTTTTTGAGGACTGATTTCTTGTCCTGTGATAAAAAGCCTTCTGTTTCCATCGCCAAAGCTTTCAGGGGAGCATTTGCAACCGGTTGGCACCATTTTTGAGTGAATTGCCAAAAGTCAGATTTTTGCTGAAATTGTGACCCCGGGGCTTAGGGATTTTTTCAAAAAAATATTTTCTGCCGCTTAAGTTTTTGAGGGCTGATTTCTTGTCCTGTGATAAAAAGCCTTCTGTTTCGAGTGCCAAACCTTTCAGGAGAGCATTTTCAAGCTTTTGGCACCATTTTTGAATGAATTGCCAAAAGTCAGATTTTTGATGAAATTGTGACCCCGGGGCTTAGGGATTTTTTCAAAAAAATATTTTCTGCCGGTTAAGTTTTTGAGGGCTTATTTCTTGTCCTGTGATAAAAAGCCTTCTGTTTCCATCGCCAAAGCTTTCAGGGGAGCATTTTCAAGCTTTTGGCACCATTTTTGAATGAATTGCCAAAAGTCAGATTTTTGATGAAATTGTGACCGCGGGGCTGAGGGATTTTTTCAAAAAAATATTTTCTGCCGGTTAAGTTTTTGAGGGCTTATTTCTTGTCCTGTGATAAAAAGCCTTCTGTTTCCATCGCCAAAGTTTTCAGGGGAGTATTTGCAAGCGGTTGGCACCATTTTTGAGTGAATTGCCAAAAGTCAGATTTTTGATGAAATTGTGACCGCGGGGCTGAGGGATTTTTTCAAAAAAATATTTTCTGCCGCTTAAGTTTTTGAGGGCTGATTTCTTGTCCTGTGATAAAAAGCCTTCTGTTTCGAGTGCCAAACCTTTCAGGAGAGCATTTTCAAGCTTTTGGCACCATTTTTGAGTGAATTGCCAAAAGTCAGATATTTGCTGAAAGTGTGACCCCGGGGCTTAGGGATTTTTTCAAAAAAATATTTTCTGCCGGTTAGGTTTTTGAGGGCTGATTTCTTGTCCTGTGATAAAAAGCCTTCTGTTTCCCCAATGCTGCCCAATGACTTCCGGAAGGTCGGGAGAGGCACGGGGGAGTGAGGTACTTGCGCGCGTTAGCTGTGAGGCGGCCGGAAGCGGAACAGGCGCTGGTTAAGTTGCTGAGGGCTGATTTCTTTTCCCGTGACAAAAAGGCTTCTGTTTCGACTGCCAAAGCTTTCAGCGGAGCATTTGCAAGGGTTTGGCACCATTTTTGAGTGAATTGCCAAAAGTCAGATTTTTGCTGAAATTGTGACCCCGGGGCTTAGGGATTTTTTCAAAAAATTATTTTCCACCGGTTAAGTTCCTGAGGGCTGATTTCTTTTCCCGTGACAAAAAGGCTTCTGTTTCGACTGCCAAAGCTTTCAGGGGAGCATTTGCAAGCGTTTGGCACCATTTTTGAGTGAATTGCCAAAAGTCAGTTTTTTACTGAAATTATAACCCCGGGGCTTAGGGATTTTTTCAAAAAAATAATTTTCCGCGGGTTAAGTTGTTGAAGGCTGCTTTCTTCTCCTGTGACAAAAAGCCTTCTGTTTCGACTGCCAAAGCTTTCAGTGGAGCATTTGCCAGCGTTTGGCACCATTTTTGAAGAATTGCCAAAAGCCAGGTTTTTTCTGAAATTGTGACCCCGGGGCTTAGGGATTTTTTCAAAAAATTATTTTCCGCCGGTTAAGTTCCAGAGGGCTAATTTCTTTTCCCGTCACAAATAGCCTTCTGTTTCGACTGCCAAAGCTTTCAGGGGAGCATTTCCAATCGTTTGGCACCATTTTTGAGGGAATTGCCAAAAGTCAGATTTTTGCTGAAATTGTGACCCCGGGGCTTTGGGATTTTTTCAAAAAATTATTTTCCGCCGGTTAAGTTGCTGAGGGCTAATTTCTTTTCCCATTACAAAAAGGCTTCTGTTTCGACTGCCAAAGCTTTCAGGGGAGTATTTGCAAGCGTTTGGCACCATTTTTGAGTGAATTGCTAAAAGTCAGATTTTTGCTGAAATTGTGAGCCCGAGGCTTAGGGATTTTTTCAAAAAATTATTTTCCGCTGGTTAAGTTGCTGAGGGCTGATTTCTTTTCCCGTGACAAAAAGGCTTCTGTTTCGACTGCCAAAGCTTTCAGGGGAGCATTTGCAAGCGTTTGGCACCATTTTTGAGTGAATTGCCAAAAGTCAGATTTTTGCTGGAATTGTGACCCCAGGGCTTAGGGATTTTTTCAAAAAAATAATTTTCCACGGGTTAAGTTGTTGAAGGGTGCTTTCTTCTCCAGTGACAAAAAGCCTTCTGTTTCGACTGCCAAAGCTTTCAGGGGAGCATTTTGAAGCTTCCGACACCATTTTTGAGTGAATTTCCAAAAGTCAGATTTTTGCTGAAATTGTGACCCCGGGGCTTAGGGATTTTTTCAAAAAATTATTTTCCGCTGGTTAAGTTGCTGAGGGCTGATTTCTTTTCCCGTGACAAAAAGCCTTCTGTTTCGACTGCCAAAGCTTTTAGGGGAGCATTTGCAAGCGTTTGGCACCATTTTTGAGTGAATTGAAAAAAATCAGATTTTTCCTGAAATTGTGACCCCGGGGCTTAGGAATTTTTTTAAAAAAAATTTTTCGCCGGTTAAGTTGTCGAGGGCTGATTTCTTCTCCTGTGACAAAAAGCCTTCTGTTTCGACTGCCAAAGCTTTCAGGGGAGCATTTGCAAGCATTTGGCTCCATTTTTGAGTGAATTGCCAAAAGTCAGAGTTTTGCTGAAACTGTGACCCCGGGGCTTAGGGATTTTTTCAAAAAATTATTTTCCGCTGGTTAAGTTGTCGAGGGCTGATTTCTTCTCCTGTGACAAAAAGCCTTCTGTTTCGACGGCCAAAGCTTTCAGGGGAGCATTTGCAAGCGTTTGGCACCATTTTTGAGTGAATTGCCAAAAGTCAGATTTTTGCTGAAATTGTGACCCCGGGGCTTAGGGATTTTTTAAAAAAATTATTTTCCCCTGGTTAAGTTGCCGAGGGCTGATTTCTTTTCCCGTGACAAAATGGCTTCTGTTTTGACTGCCAAAGCTTTCAGGGGCGCACTTGCAAGCGTTTGGCACCATTTTTGAGTGAATTGCCAAAAGTCAGATTTTTGCTGAAATTGTGACCCCGGGGCTTAGGGATTTTTTTTTTAAAAAAATTGTCCGCCGGTTAAGTTGTCGAGGGTGGATGTCTTTTCCTGTGACAAAAAGCCTTCTGTTTCGACGGCAAAAGCTTTGAGAGGAGCATTTGCAAGCGTTTGGCACCATTTTTGAGTGACTTGCCGAAAGTCAGATTTTTGCTGAAATTGTGACCCCGGGGCTTAGGGATTTTTTCAAAAAATATTTTCCCCCGGTTAAGTTGCTGAGGGTGGATGTCTTTTCCTGTGACAAAAAGCCTTCTGTTTCGACGGCCAAAGCTTTCAGAGGAGCATTTGCAAGCGTTTGGCACCATTTTTGAGTGAATTGCCAAAAGTCAGATTTTTGCTGAAATTGTGACCCCGGGGCTTAGGGATTTTTTTCAAAAAAATCTTTTTCCTCCGGTTAAGTTGTTGAGGGCTGATTTCTTGTCCTGTGATAAAAAGCCTTCTGTTTCGCCTGCCAAAACTTTAAGGCGAGCATTTGCAAACATTTGGCACCATTTTTGAGTAAATTGCCAGA